>NC_083897.1:119125276-119750276 GCF_032452875.1 Bos javanicus
TCATCCAGTCTGGCATTTTGCATGACGTACTCTGCATATAAGTTAAATAAGTAGGGTGACAATATACAGCTTTGATGTACTCCTTTCCTGATTTGGAACCAGTCTGTTGTTCCATGTCCATTTCTAACTGTTGCTTATTGATCTGCATACAGATTTCTCAAGAGGCAGGTTAGGTGGTCTGGTAGTCCCATCTCTTGAAGAATTTTCCATAGTTTGCTGTGATCCACACAAAACTGGCAAAGGTTGAAAAGACACAAGATTGAGAATACACAAAGCTTGTTTCTTTCAGAATAGGATCAGACACATTTTCATAAGGCTGGTGCTTCACATATAAGAACAATAATAAAAATCACATGAAGATGAGATTATCCAACGTTTGTTAAATATTCTTGAAGCTATAGAGAGATGATGCATTATTTTTAAATATAATTTTATTTATTTATTTATTTATTGGCTGTATTGGGTCCTTGTTGCTGGGTGCAGGGTTTCTGTAGTCACTGTGAGGGAGGGCTACTCATTGTTTCAGTGGATGGGCTTCTCCTTGTGATGGCTTCTCTTGTTGTGGCCTCTTGACTCTAGGGCACAGGCTCGGTAGTTTTGGAGCATGGGCTTAGTTGCTCCAGTAAGCGTGTGGGATCTTCCCGGACCCTGGATTGAAACCAAGTCTCCTGCATTGGCAGGCGGATTCTTTACCACTGAGCCACTGCTGCTGCTGCTGCTGCTGCTAAGTCACTTCAGTCATATCCGACTCTGTGCAATCCCATAGATGGCAGCCCACCAGGCTCGCCCGTCCTTGGGGTTCTCCAGGCAAGAACACTGGAGTGGGTTGCCATTTCCTTCTTCAATGCATGAAAGTGAAAAGTGAAAGTGAAGTTGCTCAGTCGTGTCCGACTGTTAGCGACCCCATGCACTGCAGTCTATCAGGCTCCTCCGTCCATGGGATTTTCCAGGGAAGAGTATTGGAGTGACTGAGGCACTAGGGAAACCCAACAATGCACTGTTATTCAAAACAAAGGTTTTAAGTGCATGACCATGGAACATGATTTTTGTAAGTGACTAAGTCTCTGTTCATATGAACAGGGGAATTGTAGTAGGTGGAATAAGACCCCTTCCCCCAAATCATTGAATACTCTTAACTTACATAATAAAAGGGAATTGCAGATGTGATTAAGTTAAAGATTTTAAGATAAGGAGATTATCCTGGATTATCCAGATGGACCTTGCAAGAGAGAGAGGCAGGAGGGTCAGAATTAGAGAAAGAGACTTATTGGTGGAAACAGAGGTCAGAGTGATGTGGGGCCATGAGGCAAGGGGTGTAGGAAGCCTCTAGAAGCTGGAAAAGGGAAATAAATATTAATACATTGTCCCCTAGGGCCTCCAGAATGAATGCAGCCTTGCCTACTCATTTTAGGCTTCTGACCTGCAAAACTATAGGATAATAAATGTGTGTTGTTTTAAGCCACCAAACTTGTGGTAACTTATTACAACATCGATAGGAAACTACTGTGGGGATGTTTGTGTATATTAATCTCAACAGAGCACTTCACAGCATCTTTAAATTATTCCTGAACTAAGATGGAGGAGCTAAGACAATGGAATGATATGTGCTGTCAGATTTGAAACTGGAATCCAGGGCTGAGTTGGACTCCTGACCCTGCCCTTTTCTAGTTATATAATCTTGAGCATGATGGTTGACATTTCTCTGCTTTTATGGCCCTATATATAAAGTGGGATTATTTATTGCAACTATCCCAGAATTGTGTGATAAAAAATTAGTGCAAATTAATACTAATTATTTAATCATGCTTAGTCACTTAGTTGTGTCTGACTCTTTGTGACCCTTTGGACTATAGCCCTCCAGTTTTCTCTGTCCATGTGATTTTTTAGGCTAGAGTACTGGAGTGGGTTGCCATTTCCTTCTCCAGGAGATCTTCCCCACCTAGGGATTGAACCAGCATCTGCAATATTTAACGAATATTACATAAATTTACACTATTAAAATGCTTAGAACATTTTATGGTACATAGTGAGCACCATGTAAACGTTAGCTGTCATTATTATTGGTGCTGGCCTAAAGTAAATTCTGTGGTCACAAGGTTCAGTGAATGATCTCTGCTTGATTTTATGCATTTTAACATTTGTATCAACGACTTGAATCATGACATTAAAGGCCAGTGACATAAAATCGGGAGTTATAAATCTAATGACAGGCTAAAGCCTATGAAATGAAATATATATAGGCTCAAAAAAGCAAAGGTTTATGACACAAATATTTGCCAGCATTAAGTATTTGGGCTTCCCTTGTGGTTCAGCCGGTAAGGAATCTGCCTGCAATGTGGGAGACCTGGTCTATATAAGCAATAGAACCCCTGGGTTCGACCCCTGGGCTGGGAAAATCCCCTGAAGAAGGGAAAGGCTATCCACTCCAGTATTCTGGCCAGGAGAATTCCATGGACTATACAGTCCATGGGGTCACAAAGTCGGAGATGACTTCACTTTCATTATGTATTTACTTTAAATATATGAGTATCATGTTGTGATCTGTTATACAGCTTGAATTGCAAATACAGTTAAACTTTAGATTTTCTTAAAAAAATAAGGTATGCAGTTTCATATATCATAGAACTAAATTAGCAGAAAATTCAACATTTCTTTCCCTGCCCTAACCAACTCTCACATTCCAGTTTGTTGAAAACATATTGCTTATATAGACCTAAACGTTGGCAAATGTCATGAGGAAGGAAGATCAGTATAACTTCTAAACCCCAGTAAGGATTATGTGATAAATTTGTTAATGTTTTGTTTTACCCCTGCCACTTGAGGACATTTCGATAATTAAAATCTTACAAAAGCCACTAGAGAGAATCTTCAAGTGAGGCAGATTCATTCCTGAAGTACTTAGCTCACCCATGGATTCCTCTGTTTTGAGTACCCGTGGATATACTTCTTCAGTTCAGTTCAGTCACTCAGTTGTGTCCAACTCTCTGCGACCCCATGGACTGCAGCATCCCAGGCTTCCCTGTCCATCACCAACTCCCGGAGCTTGCTCACACTCATGTCCATTGAGTCAGTGATGCCATCCAACCATCTCATCCTCTATCGTCCCCTTCTCCTCCTGCCTTCAGTCTTTCTCAGCATCAGGGTTTTTTCCAAGCAGTCATTTCTTTCCATCAGGTGGCCAAAGTATTAAAGTTTCAGCTTCAGCATCCGTCCTTCCAGTGAATATTCAGGAGTGATTTCCTTTAGGATTGACTGGCTGGATCTTCTTGCAGTCCAAAGGACTCTCAAGTCTTCTCCAAGACCACAGTCCAAAAGCATCGATTCTTCCGCGCTCAGCTTTCTTTATGGTCCAACTCTTACATCCATACATGACTACTGGAAAAACCATAGCTTTGACTAGATGGACCTTTGTTGGCAAAGTAATGTTTTTGCTTGTTAATATGCTGTCTAGGTTGGTCATAGCTTTTCTTCCAAGGAACAAGTGTCTTTTAATTTCATGGCAGCAGTCACCATTTGCAGTGATTTTGGAGCCCAAGAAAATAAGATCTCTCACTGTTTCCATTGTTTCCCCATCTATTTGCAATGAAGTGATGGGACTATTTGCAATGAAGTGATGGGACCAGATGCCATGATCTTCGTTTTCTGAATGTTGAGTTTTAAGCCAACTTTTTCACTCTCCTCTTTCACTTTCATCAAGAGGCTCTTTAGTTATTCTTCGCTTTTTGCCATGAGGGTGGTATCATCTGCATATCTGAGGTTATTGATATTTCTCCCAGTATTCTTGATTCCAGCTTGTGCTTCATCCAGCCCTGCATTTCACATGATGTACTCTGCATATAAGTTAAATAAGCAGGCTGACAACATGCAGCTTTGATGTACTCCTTTCCCAATTTGGAACCAGTCTGCTGTTCCATGTCTAGTTCTAACTGTTGCTTCTTCACCTGCATACAGATTTCTCAGGAGACAGGTAAGGTGGTCTGGTAGTCCCATCTCTTGAAGAATTTTCCACAGTTTGTTGTGATTCACACAAAGGCTTTGGCGTAGTCAGTAAAGCAGAAGTAGATAGCATTTTTCATCCTATACCAGCTAGGGATATAGCACCAAAACTTGCTTAAGACAGTAATTGAAAAAATTAAAGTTAAAAAAAGATTAGTCATTGCTTGCCTAGAGCTGGCATCACGGGAGAGCATTAAATGAATGCAAAGTAGCATTAGGGAATTTCTGAGAGATCATGGAAATAATCTACATCAGGATTGCTGTGGTAGTTATATGATTGAATACACTTATTAAAACTCAGAAAACTGTACACTTAAAATGAATGAATTATGTTTCATATGAATTACATCTCCCTAAAGCTACTTCTTCCCATTCTTCTTTCTTCCCTCACCCTAGAGAGCCAGACTCCTCATTTTCATCTTCCTCAACCTGAAGAGTGCTGTAGATCTCTCCTCATATGTCTAGGGATCTTTATATTCCACCTATTTTTAAATTTATGTTTTAATTTAAATTTAATAAATTGACCTTTCAATACTTATTAACTCAGATATTTTCTCATTTTTCCCTCTGCATATATGGAAGCATGTTCTTCACACTTTTTAAAAAAAATCACTCAACAGAGTAAATGTCAGACAGTGTTATAGGCACAAACGATAAAAGAGAGAGAAAGATAAAACAAACAAACATGTCCTGATATGTTAATATTAGATGATATGCTAAGTAGAAAAATTTTGCAGGAGATAAGGATCAGAATGCTGGGTAAGAGTTAGGTTTTTTTGCAAAGTCTGGGCAAAAAAAGACATGAAGGATATACTAAATGAACATAGATTTTAAGGGGGAGAATAAGGTACATAGAGATATATCCCTATCTATCTATTTATCTATCATCTATCTATCTGTCTTTTCCAGGGAAAGCAGCAAGTATAACTTTCCCAAGTAGAAGGGATGCTTAGAATGGTTGAAGAAGCACAGGATCCAAAATAACTGGACCAGCCATCTGCAAAAGGTAAGAGTAGGTAGAGATGAGGTCAGGCAGGTAGCAGAATGTCAAAATATTTACAACCATATGGCCCATTTGAAAGGTTTGTGACTTTCCCTTAATTGTGATGATGAGATTTCTCGGAAAGAAAGCAGACTTTGGGGGGAAAGAAAGGCTTATGTGTGAGTTCTTTATTGGGAATGTGACTCAGGAAGCAGTGGTGAGGAACAGAGTGGTCCAAGAGAGAAGAAGGGAGAGCAAAAAAAAGTAAAATATGCATATATATTTTTGAGCTGGCCACTGCTACGAGTGACTGGTTAATTCATCCATGAGATCATCTTAAAACTGTGTTACATATTTCTCAGAGGTCTTTTCTGGGGGGTAAAAGTGGAAAGCTTTTGTCCCTGAGATTATACCATTTCTTGGTTGAACTTCTCTAAAAGGGTATTAACTCATCTGCATATTTGTGTTGTGTGTTACTGTTGCATGCCATGCCAGGATTTAATAGAGAAGCCCAAGTCAGGAGGTATGGGATACACTGAGTAAATATGAAATGAAATGCTAACAAATTCTTGCTTCATGAAGTTGGTGGGATCCCAGGTAAAACTGGTCATTGCAATTGTGTTCCTATATGCAAGTGACAATTTTAATATGATATATAACAATTATGCCATTTATGATAGTGTCAAAGGTACCAAATACCTAGGCAAATATACCTAAAGATATCCAAAATCTCTACACAGAAATCTATAACTGAATGAAACACTAGAAAAAGAGATTTTAAAAGATAATAAATGAAGGCATATACATGTTCATAGATTGAAGGACTTACTTTTTAAAAGATGTAAATGTTCCTAAATGTGAATTGTAAAATCAATGAAATCTATATAAAATTCCCTGGAAGATGTGTATCAGTATGTGTAGGGAGTAAGGGGAATGTGGAAATTGACAATTGGTTCTAAAATTTATAAAAAATTCATGTACAGCTAAAACTCTGAAGAACAAAATTGGAGGATTTATGCTTAGATATCAAATTGATGATTAAGATGCTGTGGTGTTGCTACAGAGACAAATAGATCAGTGAAACAACACAGGAAGTCCAGAAGCATCTAACAGTGTTCAAGTTTTGAAAAAGTGGTCACTAAAATTGTCTTGGAAGAATATCTTCATGAGCTTAAAGGGGAACATTTTACCAACCGCAAAGGAAAAAAATTGACATGTTGGACTGTTTTAAAAGTAGGAAATTCTCTTCCTTGAAAGATACCAGTTTAAGATTCAAAAAGGCAATATATTTATAACCCATATAACTGACAAAGCAGTGTATCCAGAATATGTGAAAAGTACCTATAAATTAAAGAGAAAGGATTCAAAACTCAAGAAGGGACAAGAGATTTTTTAATAACCTTCATAAATGTGAATATAAAAATACCTAATAATCCTATAGAAAGATGCACAACCTCATTCGTAACTACAGAAATTCAGATTAAATCTATGATGTAGGTGTTCCCTAGAATACAACTGAAAAGATTGAAAATGTGCAATATTATTGCCAAGGATATAGAGAAATCGAGCTTTCATATGCTCCTTATTAGGGTGTATGTAGGACATCTACTTTGGAAAAATATTTGTCAGTATCTAACAAATTTGCTAATATGCATATCCATTGATCCGACAGTACCACTGTTATATATACCCAACAGAAAGGCACATGTATATTTAGTAAAACATGTAGAAAAGAAAATTGATAAAAGTGTTATTCATAATATCCCAAACTTGGAAACAACCCAAATGCCACTTAACAATTAAGGAGATAAATGAGTTATCTCTTTATACAATGGCATATACAGGAAAGAAAAAGGGACTGCTACTATAGAAAATACCAAACACATGCAACAAAAGAAGCCAGATATAAAAGAATACATACTATATGATTCTATTTGAAAAAACAGGCACATAATCTTTTGTTGGAAGTCAGGATAGTCATTATCTTTTAGGAAAAGGGTTACTTGGGTCTCTGGGATAATGAATATTCAGTATTTCTGGGTCTGTGTGTCAATGCAGGAGACACGGGTTTGATACCTGGGTCAGGAAGATCCCCTGGAGAAAGAAATGACTACCCACTCCAGTGTTCTTGCCTGAGAAATCTCATGGACACAGGAACCTGATGGGCTACAGTCCATGGAGTTGCAAAGAAGTGGACATCACTTAGTGACTGAACATGCATGCACGTGCTTTATGTACATATATTCACTCAGTTAATTGCTATTGCTGTTCACCTATGATTTGTTTAGTTTTGCTGCCAAAATCTTGACTCTGTGCACTGATGCTGAACTCAAATATGGAGACAATTATGGAGGAGAAGGAAAGAGTGGCTTCGTTTCTTTGCCAGGCAAAGAACAGAGTAGGCTAACACCTTAAGAACTGTACCCTTCCTCCCTGATGAATCAGTTCAATTCAGTTCATCCCTCAGTTGTGTCCGACTCTTTTGTGACCCCATGAATCACAGCATGCCAGGCCTCCCTGTCCATCACGAACTCCCAGAATTTACCCAAACTCATGTCCATCGAGTCGGTGATGCCCTCCAGCCATCTCATCCTCTGTCGTCCCCTTCTCCTGCCCCAAATCCCTCCCAGCATCAGGATCTTTTCCAATGAGTCAACTTCTCGCATGAGGTGGCCAAAGTATTGGAGTTTCAGCTTTAGCATCAGTCCTTCCAATGAATATTCAGGGCTGATTTCCTTTCAGATGGACTGGTTGGACCTCCTTGCTGCCAAGGAACTCTCATGAGTCCTCCAGCACCACAGTTTGAAAGCATCAGTACTTTGGCACTCAGGCTTCTTTATGGTCCAACTCTCACATTCATACCTGACTACTAGAAAAACAATAGCTTTGACTATACGGACCTTTGTCAGCAAAGTAATGTCTCTGCTTTTTAATATGCTGTCTCGCTGGACTGGAGGAAACACAAGCTGGAATCAAGATTGCTCGGAGAAATATAAATAACCTCAGATATGCAGATGACACCACCCTTATGGCAGAAAGTGAAGAGGAACTAAAAGCCTCTTGATGAAAGTGAAAGTGGAGAGTGAAAAAGTTGGCTTAAAGCCCAACATTCAGAAAACGAAGATCATGGCATCCAGTCCCATCACTTCATGGGAAATAGATGGGGAAACAGTGGAAACAGTGTCAGACTTTATTTTTCTGGGCTCCAAAATCACTGCAGATGGTGACTGCCGCCATGAAATTAAAAGACGCTTACTCATTGGAAGGAAAGTTATGACCAAACTAGATAGCGTATTCAAAAGCAGAGACATTCCTTTGCCAACAAAGGTCCGTCTAGTCAAGGCTATGGTTTTTCCTGTGGTCATGTATGGATGTGAGAGTTGGACTATGAAAAAGGCTGAGCGCCAAAGAATTGATGCTTTTGAACTGTGGTGTTGGAGAAGACTCTTGAGAGTCCCTTGGACTGCAAGGACATCCAGCCAGTCCATTCTGAAGGAGATCAGCCCTGGGTGTTCTTTGGAAGGAATGATGCTAAAGCTGAGACTCCAGTACTTTGGCCACCTCATGCGAAGAGTTGACTCACTGGAAAACACTCTGATGCTGGGAGGGATTGGGGGCAGGAGGAGAAGGGGACGACAGAGGATGAGATGGCTGGATGGCATCACCGACTCGATGGATGTGAGTTTGAGTGAACTCCAGGAGTTGGTGATGGACAGGGAGGCCTGGCGTGCTGCAATTCATGGGGTCGCAAAGAGTCAGACACGACTGAGCGACTGAACTGACTGAACTGAACTAATGAATCAGAAGTAAATGTTTTTCTGGAATTCCCTTGCTTTTTCTGTGATCCAACTTATATTGCCAATTTGATCTCTGGTTCCTCTGCCTTTTCTCAATCCAGTTTGTGTATCTGGAAGTTCTCTTTCACATACTGTTGAAGCCTAGCTTGAAGGATTTTGAGCATTACCTTGCTAGCCCATGAAATGAATGCAGTTGTGCAGTAGTTTGAACATTCTTTGGCACTTCCCTTCTTTGGGATTGGAATGCAAACTGACCTTTTCCAGTCTCCTGACCACAACTTTTTCCAAATTTGCTGACATATTGAGTGCAACATCTTAACAGCATCATCTTTTACTATCTTAAATAGCTCATCTGGAATTGTATCACTTCCACTATCTTGTTTGTAAGTAAGTAAGCAAGTGTTAGTCGCTCAGTCATGCCTGACTCTTTGCCACCCCATGGACCACAGCTCACCAGGCTCTTCTGTCCATGAGATTTTCCCAGGCAATGATACTAGAGTGGGTTGCCATTTCCATCTCCTGGAGATCTTCCCAACCCAGGGATCGAACCCAGGTCTCCTGCATTGCAGGCAGATTCTTTGCTGACTGAGCTACAATCCTGTCTACATCAAGTTTTTTTTTAATAAAATAAAGATTTCAGAAATAAGTCCACATATATATGACAGTTTGTTTTTGGCATAGGTGTTAAGGTAATTGAATGGGGGAAGGATACACTTCAATAAATGTTACTGGAACAATTGTATGGTTAAAAAAAAAAATAATAGCCTGCTCTTTACATCATATACAAAATTTAGCTTAAAAGGAATTATAGACCTAAATGTTAGGTAAGTATATAAAACCTCCTGAAGGATATATAGGATGAAATCTCTGTCATATTGGCTTTGACAAAGTTTCTTAATTAGTACAAAAAGCATGATTCATAAAAGAAAATAAAAGACAAAAATAGAATCTTGTTCTCTGATAGACATGGCTAAGGAAATGAAATTGTCAGCCACAGAATGGGAGAAAATATTTTCAAGTCTTATTTTTGACAGACGTCTTGTATTCAGAAAATCTGAAGCAAATTTAACTCAATACTAAGAAGAAAAACCAATTTGTTTAATTAGGTGAAAGATTTAAAGAAATATTTAACAAATGAAAATATATGTATAAGCAGTAATTATATGAAAAAATTATCAACATCACTTGTTATCAGAGAAATTAAAATTAAAGTGAGAATGATATACACACTAGAATTGCTAAAACCTAAAAAAAATAATAAATTTTGACAAATATATGAAGCAATTGCATTTTTCATACATTGCTAGTAGGGATGCAAACTGGTGTAGCCATTTTGGAAAAAAAATTTTATCAGTTAAGCATCAGCATTAAGCACACACTTATGACCCAGCAATCCTATCTCTAGGTATTTATCCAAGATAAATTTGAAATATAAGTGAAAAAAGACTTTATATTAAGGTTCTCCAGAGAAATGGAACCATTAGTATGTATATGTATGTGTGTGTATGTAGATAGATAGATATTTATTATAAGCAATTGTCTCATTGTTATGGAGTCTGAAAAATCTCAAGATCTGCAGTCAGCAAGCTGGAGGCCCAGGAAAGCAGAAGGTATAAGTTCTAGCTGGAAAGCTGGCAGGCTTGAGACTCAAGAAAAGCTGATGTTTCAGTCTCTGAGTCAAGAAAAGCTGATGTTTCAGTCTGAGTCCAAAGGGGGAAAAGACCAATGTTTCAGCTCAGTCAGGCAGGCAGAGTTCCCTCTTATTTGAGAGAAGGTCAGGAGTTTTGTTGTATTCAGGCCTTCCACTGATTGGATGAGAGCCACACACATTAGGAGGACAATCTGCCTTAGTGTACAGATTCAAATATTAATCTCATTGAAAAATGCCTTCACAGACACATTCAGAATCATGTTTCACCAAATATCTGTGCACTCCATGGTCCAGTCAAGTTGACACATAAAAATTAACCATCACAGACTAACACACAAATTTCCAAAGTAGCATTATTTATATTAGCTCCAACCTGAAAGAAAAAGACTAAGTATCCTATAACTGGTGATTGAATAAACAAAGTATGGTATATCCATACTATGGAATAATAGTAATAAAAAAGGAAAATACTGATACATAATACTAAAATGTTTTGATTATAACATGGATGAGTCTTAAAAACATGATGCTAAGTTAGAGTAAACTAACTTAGTAAAACACAAAAGGCTGCATAGTATATGATACTATTTATATCAAATTCTAAAAAAAAAATTAGTGATATAAAGCAGAGCAGTAGTTGTTGCTTGGGGCAATGGATGAGGGAAACAAATACAAGGTGCCACTAGGGAACTTTTTGAATTGATTTAAAAATTGTCTATCATATTCATGAGAATGGCTAGAAACACATATATAATTGCAAAACTTATCAAACTATGCACTTCATATAGATGTATTTTTATTGTATGTAAATTATTTGTCAATGAAGCTAGAGAAAAGATGCTAATTAGAGCATTGTTTGTGAAAGTACAAATAGAATATTTTATAATAGAAAATTACGTTATGATATTTCAATTGAATGAACTATTATGCCCTCATGAGAATGATAGAATTTAACAGATAGTTGAAATCATACATGGTTGGTACGTTGTGATTGAAACTATTCCAAAAAAATCACACATTTCAAAAGAAACTAAAAGGGGAGCATATGCATTCACAAATAGTTGTTTTAAGGAAATGGAAAAGTATATATTTAAAAATTCAGGGACTTCCCTGATGGTCCAGTGGCTAAGACTCTGTGCTGCCTATGCAGGGGACCTGGGTTTGCTCTCTGGTCAGGGAACTGGATCCCACATGCTGCAACTAAAGAAAAAAAAAGAAAAAAGGTCCTGAATGAAAATATTTTGGGGGCGAATGGATACATGTATATTTATGGCTGAGTCCCTTCACTGTTCACCTGAAACTATCACAACATTGTTAATTGGCTATACCCCAGTACAAAATAAAAAGTTTAAAAGATTTTCATTTAAATTACTGTGATAAATGCAGTCTAAAGTGAAATAAAATAATTGGATATTACAGGTTCTATAACCTCATTAATACATCCAACATCTAGTCTCAGTTTCCCCCATTTTAAAAACTGAAAGACACGTCTCCCAAAGGAGCTTATAGTAAAGGTTGGAAAACCAATGATACACAGAGAGTGTGGCATTATTTTAAATTCTTTAAAAATGAAGCTTTTATAAATATGAAAAAGATGCAAATGTATAATGAAAAGATATTTAAAAAAATTATTTCCCATTATTCTTGTTCCATTTTATGAGAAGGTTTCTCTTTGTGCTTTTCAATTGTTTTGTATCTTTCATGACATATCAGAATTAATGGGGAAAATGCTTACATCTGACATGAACGCAAGTGCTTTTATGGGGTACACTATTGTTATGCCTGACGGTTTTACATTTAGTTAGATACTCCCTGTGCCTAAATCATTCACTGTTAATGACTTAGGCACTGGAGGGACATTAAAGCTTTTAACCACTAAGAAATCACAGGTCTTTTAGGAAATTGCTGCTGCCATGCATAATTTGGTACTCATGGCACTCACCTGTGCCTATAGCAATTAGCAATTTCCCTACTGATTCCACAACATCCTGAAAGAGTTAATGGACCTCTCTAATAGTGCAGCTTCCTAACAGGATCAGATAAATTGTTTTAGTACAATCTAGTCAAACTTCTTGTTTTTTTTTTTTCTTTTATTGAAGTCTAGTTTCTGTACAATGTTGTGCTAGTTTCTGCAATACAGCAATGTGAATCAGCTATATATATATATATGTGTGTGTGTGTGTGTGTGTGTGTGTATGTGTATATACATCCCCTCTTTTTTGGATGTCTTTCTCATTTATATCAGCATGGAGCACCCAGTCGAATTCGCTAAGAGAAGGGATTGGCAGCGGATGAGTTGGTTGGATAGCATTACCCACTCAATGGGCATGAGTTAGAGCAAACTCTGGGAGAAAGTAAAGGACAGGGAAGCCTGGCATGATGTAGTCCATGGGGTTGCAAAGAGTTGGACACGACTTAGCAACTGAACAACAACAAAACAACAGCAATGTAGTATGTTCTCGTTAATTATCTGTGTTATACATAGTAGTGTATATGTGTCAATCTGAATATCCCAATTCATCCTACCCCACTTTCCCCCCTTGGCATCCATGTTTGTTCTCTACATCTGTGTTTCTATTTCTGCTTTGCAAATAAGTTCATCTATACCATTTTTCTAGATTCCACATTTATGTATTAATATTCAATATTTGTTTTTCTCTTTCTGTCTTACTTCACTCTGTATGACAGCCTCTAGGACCATCCATGTCTCTGCAAATGGCATAATTCATTCCTTCTTATGGCTGAGTAATATTCCATTGTGTGTGTGTGTGTGTGTGTGTGTGTGTATATCTCACATCTTCTTTATCCATTCATCTGTCAGTGGACACTTAGGTTGCTTCCATGTCCTGGCTGTTATAAATAGTGCTGCAGTTAACACTGGGGTTACATGTATCTTTTTGAATTATGGTTTTCTCTGGGTATATGCCCAAGAGTGGGTTTTCTGGGTCATACGTTAGTTCTCTTTTTTTAGGGAGCCTCCATACTGTTCTCCAAAGTGGCTGTATTTATTTACCTTCCCACCATTTCTTAATAGAAATAAAAAATAACTGAGTTATTGGCATTCTAGTTTACTTGATACCAATGAAGATCAACATAACACATTGAAGTCATGCAATGTTTGCTTTAAAAAGTTAAATAATAAAAATGCTAAAAGCTCTGAGATAGGAAAACAAAAATATTTCTACCCATTCTGAAGAAAGGGATAGAATTAATCTAACACTAAGCATCTTAGAAATTCTGGCTGTACTTGTAGCTAGAATGAGGTAGAAATTACCTGGGGAAAAATACAGTTGTGAATTTCCCTACTTTTTGTCTTTATTACATCACAGTTTGAGGCAGTGATATCCCCCACCCCCCCCAAATTCTTTTTCTGCACCAGTTCCTTTTGTATCAATAACTTTCCCTTACACGTTATTATCTTTTTAAATTTTACTGACATTTGTTGTCAAAGGCACTGTTCTAAATTTTTGACAAATATTAAAGCAAATATTAAAATATTACTCTTTGTTATAGCCATAAGAAATGGATATTACTGATATCTCTAATTTACATTTGAGAAACCAGAGCTGGGAAGACATTGATTAACTTTCCCTTGCTTGTGGATCTGGATCCTGCATCTGTACTCTCAACCATTGAGTTAAAGTACCTTAACACTTTATAACTTTTTATAAGTTCCACTCCTGGTATCAAGAATAGATCTGTCATTAGTTACTTATGATTCCCATTGCCCCCCATATGTTATTTTCCTTAGGAATTGTGGAGCATCATGTCTTGTGGACCTAAAAATATATAGTTTCCACAGTAAAAACATTTTAAGTCTGCAGTATGCAGGTGAGGAGGTATTTTCAGAAAACTTTGCACCCAGAAATATATGCCTTTGAAGTTTTTTTTTTAAATTTTATCAATGTTTTTCTACTTTAAACATGTTTTATAAGGTGGCTAAAGGCTTTTTATCCATGAGACTATATGGACTCAAGCCCAGTAGAATCTGCGGCATCCACATTGGCAATTACTTCAAAATTCAGAGTAGGAAAGATCGGCAGGTTGGAAAGCGCTTGTCAATATATTCCATCTCAAAAAATTATGTTTGGGAAAACATAATTTTCTCAAATATCTGAACCCTTATAGCTATTACTTTTGAAATCTCTGTAGTTCATTCACAACACCTTCTGTAATAATGTTGGCTGCCAAAAATTACTCCTTCACCAAAATAAAATACTTTCTAAATCTTAGTGATGTTAAAATACAATAATTTATGCAATAGAAATAAACATTTCCCATAAGTCAGAAAGAGAAAGAGACACGTGTACCCCAATGTTCATCGCAGCACTGTTTATAATAGCCAAGACGTGGAAGCAACCTAGATGTCCATCAGCAGATGAATGGATAAGAAAGCTGTGGTACATATACACAATGGAGTATTACTCAGCCATTAAAAAGAATACATTTGAATCAGTTCTAATGAGGTGGATGAAACTGGAGCCTATTATACAGAGTGAAGTAAGCCAGAAGGAAAAACATAAATACAGTATACTAACGCATATATATGGAATTTAGAAAGATGGTAACAATAACCCGGTGTACGAGACAGCAAAAGAGACACTGATGTATAGAACAGTCTTATGGACTCTGTGGGAGAGGGAGAGGGTGGGAAGATGTGGGAGAATGGCAATGAAACATGTAAAATATCATGTAGGAAACGAGTTGCCAGTCCAGGTTCGATGCATGATGCTGGATGCTTGGGGCTGGTGCACTGGGACGGCCCAGAGGGATGGTATGGGGAGGGAGGAGGGAGGAGGGTTCGGGATGGGGAACACATGTATACCTGTGGCGGATTCATTTTGATATTTGGCAAAACTAATACAATTATGTAAAGTTTAAAAATAAAATAAAATTGGAAGAATAAAAAAAAAAAAAAAGAAAGAGAAAAAAAATATGGTATATTAGCACATGTATGTGGAATCTATAAAAATGGTATAGATGATCTTATTTGCAAAACAGAAATAGAGACACAGATGTATAGAACAAACTTAACGGATGCGAAGGGGGAAAGTGGGAGTGGAATGAATTGGGAGATTAAGATCGACATATATACACTACTATGTGTAAAATAGATATTAATAACTAATTAGAACAGACTGTATAGTACGGGGAACTCTACTCAATACTCTGTGGTGACCTAAATGGGAAGGAAATCCAAAATAGAGGGGATATATGGATATGTATGCTTGACTGACTTTGCTGTACACAGAAAATGACGCAACAGTGTGAAGCAACTATACACCAATTTGAAAAAAAGAAAGAAATATTTCCCTATTAAACTGAGCATACATAGGGGAAAGTTCTTTGGAATTGAAAGCGAATAGCTAGGAAAGGAATTGCTAAGCAGGCTCTTTGGTCTTCTTAGTATATGTAAATTTAGGAAAAAGATGTACTAGGCACACTAAAACAATCTCAAGAGGAGGGAGTGGTGGATTAGCATATATTTAGAATCTGCTTTGTACAATAAAGGGTTAAAAATCATTCCAACATCTTCATTTCTTAGAATAATCTATCTTTTTAAATATTTAATGAAGAAAAAACAGAATTAGGGTTATGGGAGAAACCATTAGAAGGAATCATTTTGCATTTTCCTTTCTTTCCCACTTGAATTTGCTCTTTGCCTAACATCAGTTCCCTAGTCTAAAATAAATATTAAATTAACAGCAAAGAACATAAAATGAGAAATGCACATTAAAGTGGTGTGTAACATAACCACATTTATTTAAAAATATATTCCAATATCAAACAGCAAAATTCAGCAATGCAAAACTGCAATTACTTTTGCACAAACCTAATATAAAATGAATTTGCTGTCTAGGAGAAAACAAACTTTTGAAAAGGGTAGTTCTCAATTGTTAACTGCATTAAATACCATCACTGGATCACCATCAATGTTTCCTTTGACTACTCTGGCCTTTAATAGGTTTCCAGGCCAGGGATGGCCCAAGTCAATGTGCTGTTTCATTGAAATAAAAATAAATGTTAATATCAAAGTAAGTCCCTTAATCAGTGAAAATTAGCATATACATTAATTAGCATGTGTGAAGCATATGCCTCCCCCCCCAAAAAAAAATCTGCTAATATCAGCTAACATTACATACAGGGGTCACAGGACCCAAGCAAGTAATAAGCATGCTCCATCATCATGCCTCAAAAGAAGCCACTTATCTCCATCCTTGACTTCTTTTTGAGGTAGGAAGAAAGAGGCATTAGTTTTTTAATCTTTTGACTGTGCTGTGCGTCACGTGACATCTTAGTTCCTCAACCAGGGACTGAACCCACGCCCCCTACATTGGCAGCTCAAATCCAAACCAGTGGACTGCCAGGGAAGCCCTGAGGCATTAATTTTTTAAAACACATTTTGTAATGATGATACAAGTCAAATGTACCTGCCAGTGGCCATGTTTGCCACTAGTTATCTCCTGCCTAATATTGAAACTAATACAGAGGAAATTAGAGCTTAAATGTGGAGAGAAAGGTGGAGTCACCTGAATGTATTCATTTATCATTTTGATAAAGCCATATTTATGATTAACAGCCTTATAGGTAGAAAAAAGACATTTTCAAGGAGAAAGTAGTGATTCCGTTAATGGTAGCAGGGGTTGTGACTGGGGTAGATAAAGCTGAAGATGTTCAATTCAGAGACAAATTGTGTAATCAAGGTCAGGTGGATGATTTGACATTTCCTAACATGGGAGATTTGAATGTGAGTTTTAATTTAATTTAATGTGAGTTTTAAATTCAAATTCAAATTTCCCATGTTAGGAAATGTCAAATCATCCACCATTCAAAAAACAAAGATCATGGCATCCTATCCCATCACTTCATGGCAGATAGCTGGGGAAACAATGGAAAACTGTGAGAGACTCTGTTTTTTTGGGCCCCCAAATCACTGCAGATAGTGACTGCAGTCATGAAATTAAAAGACGCTTGCTCCTTCGAAGAAAAGCTGTGACCAACCTAGACAACATATTAAAAAGCAGAGACATTACTTTGCTGACAAAAGTTTGTTTAGTCAAAGCTTTGGTTTTTCCAATAGTCATGTATGGATGTGAGAGTTGGACTATAAAGAAAGTGGAACACTGAAGAGTTGATGCTTTTGAACTTCGGTGTTGAAGAAGACTTTTGAGAGTCCCTTGGATTCAAGGAGATCCAAACAGTCCATCCTAAAGGAAATCAGTCCTGAATATTCATTGGAAGAACTCATGCTGAAGCTGAAACTCCAATACTTTGGCTACCTGATGTGAAGAACTGACTCATTTGAAAAGACCCTGATGCTGGGAAAGATTGAAGGTGAGAGGAGAAGGGGACAACAGAGGATGAGATGGTTGGATGGCATCGCCGACTTGATGGACATGAGTTTGAGCAAGCTCCCGGGAGTTGATGATGAGCAGGGAAGCCTGGCGTGCTGTAGTCCATGGGGTCGCAAAGAGTCGGACATGACTTGAATAACTGAACTGAACTGAACATGGGAAATTAGAAACAATCAGAAAAGTTCTATATGCTTTTCAACCATGGTCTTCCATTCTGTCTTTATCAGAACTCGTATTTCACTTTACATGATATTAAACTGAATGAACTTTCTCTCTCTCTCTCTCTTTTTTTTTTAATCAATGGTAATCTATATACTTGAACACTGGATCCCATCAGGGCTTGCCTACACAAGGATTTAATTTTTTATATTACTCTTTCTTCCTGCATCAGGTGCCAATACACTATGACCCGCAATCCGAACTCTGCCTTTCATCTGTTAGTAATGTTTTATTGGAAGGCAACCATGGCCATTCACTTACATATTATCTGCGATTACTTTTGTGCTGCAAGGACAGAACTTAGTATCTGTGAAAGAGACCATATGGCCCTGAAAGTCTTAAAATATTTAGTATTAGATTCTTTAGAGAAAATGTTTGCCAACTGATGTCTGGCATCCTTAATATTTTTTTTTTTCATCTTGGTTAGATGATTTCAGTTAGCAAATAAACAGCCTGTAATATTTCCTATTAAAAGTGGTACCTCTCCTGACTCTTTATCTCCTTCAGTTACTGTCCCATTTCTCTACTTCCCCTTGCATAAAATATACTCAAAAAGCTTTCCTAGTTGTTTCCACCTTTTCTTGACTATTTTTTCTTGAAATCCACTGAAGAGCTTGTTTCAACCATTTTATAAAAACTACTCCTTTAAGGTCATCAATAGTGCACATGATTACAATTTCACTAGCTAATTTTTAGTCCTCATTTCATTCATTAGCAACCTTTGACATATTATGTTAATCCAATTTTCTTGGAACAATTACTTGATTTTCCTAATACCTAATGGGTCATTTACTCTATACTCAAGTCACTTTTCCTGGTTCCTCCTTGTTTTTATGACTCCTCAACTTGGGAGTACTCCAAGATTCAGTCTTCAGTCCTTTTTCTGCAATTGTTAATATTTCTTTCATAATTTCATCCAGGATCATGGCTCCACTATGCTGAGGCTTATGTGAAAAGACATGACACTCAGTCATGTCTTACTCTTTGTGACCCCACAGGCTGTAGCCCACCAGGCTCCTCTGTCCATGGAATTCTGTGGACAAGAGTACAGGACTCTGTAGCCAGTCCCTTCTCCAGAGGATCTTCCCGACCTAGGGATCAAACCCGGGTCACCTCGCAGGTGGGTTCTTTATCACTGAGCCACCAGGGAAGCCCATGTGCCTAATTACAGAGCCTCAAAATAGATAAAATAGAAATTGAGAGCACTCTTGGTGGCTCATCTGGTAAAGAATCCACCTGCAATGCAGGAGACCTTGGTTTGATACCTGGGTTGGGAAGATCCCTTGGAAAAGGGAATGGCTACCCATTCCAGTATTCTGGCCTGGAGAATTCCAAGGACAGTATAGTTCATGAAATTGCAAAGAGTTGGACACAACTGCGCTACTTTAACTTTCACTGTATTAGGGCTTCCCTTGTAGCTCAGTCAGTAAAGAATATGCCTATAATACAGGAGACCCAGGTTCGATTCCTGGGTAGGGAAAATCCCCTGGAGAAGGAAATGGCAACCCACTCCAGTATTCTTGCCTGGAAAATCCCATGGAAAGAGGAGCCTGGCAGGCTAAAGTCCATGAGGTTGCAAGAGTAGGACATGACTTAACGAATAAACCACCACCAAGGAGAATAAAAAGATACTTCCAGATACTTTAAGAAGATTTTAACCCCTTTTCTCAAAAATCCCCACAGAATAACTAGCCAAAATTTAGTTAAATCATAGATATTTGGAACCATACTATAAACCACTGTGACTTGATTTATATTTATAGAACACTATACCAGGCTACTGCAGAATATACAATTTTTTCAAGTGTATATGGTAAATTCACAAAGATAAACTGTATGCTGAGCCATAAAAAGAGCCTCAAAATTAAATATATTGAAATCATTCAGAGTATATTCTCTAACCACAATAGAATTAAATTACAATTAATAATAAGACATCTAGGTAAACCACACACACACACACATACACCAAAAAGTGCCAAGAGGAAATTTAATAGCTTAAAATACATGTTTTTAGTAAAGAATTGAGGTCTAAATTCCTTGAACTAAGATTCCATCTCATGAAAGTAGAAAAACAAGAAAAAGTCAGCCCTAAACCATCAGAAATATGAAAATAGTAAAGGTGAAGTAAATATGAAAATAGTAGCAATCAAGAGATTATAAAACAGATTAAATAATGGAGATAATAAAGCCAAAATCTGGTTTTGGGGTAAAGATGAATGAAATCCACAACCTATGGCTATACTAGTCAAGACTTGAAAAAGATAGGATGCAGTTCACCAGCATCATGAATGGAAAAGTCGATATCACTGCAGATCCTACAGACATTAAAAAAATAATAAGAGAATGTCACTAACAACTTTATGGAAACAAATTCTGAAACTGAGATGAAATGACAAATTCCTTGAAAGACTCAAACCATCAAACTCAGTCAAGAATATACAGATAATCTGAATAGTGCTATATCTATGTATTACTGAATTTGAATTTATAGGTAATAATCTTCCCAGTGAGAAAACTCCAGTTTCTGATGGTTTTATTGTTGAATCTTAAAGAACATTTAAGAAATAAATGAGACCAATCACAAATTTCAAAAAATAAAGGGTGAGGGAATACTTTTCATACTCATTTTATGAGGCCAGCATTACCTTCATGTCACAGCCACACAACATTAAAAGAAAACTATGGCATAATATCCCTTAAAAATGTAAATACAAAATCCTAAACAGAAGATCAGTACATCTAATCCAGGTATGTATAAGAAGATAAGAAATCATAATTAATAGAATTTACCTCCAGAATGCATGTTTTCAGTTCAGTTCAGTCGCTCAGTCATGTATGACTCTTTGTGAACCCATGAACCTCAGCACACCAGGCCTCCCTGTCCATCACCAACTCCCGGAGTCCACCCAAATCCATGTCCAACGAGTCGGTAATGCCATCCAACCATCTCATCCTCTGTCATCCCCTTCTCCTCCTGTCCTCAATCTTTCCCAGCATCAGGGTTTTCAAATGAGTCGGCTCTTTGCATCAGGTGGCCAAAGGATTGGAGTTTCAGCTTCAACGTCAGTCCTTCCAATGAACACCAAGGACTGATCTCCTTTAGGATGGACTGGTTGGATCTCCTTGCAGTCCAAGGGACTCTCAAGAGTCTTCTCCAACACCACAGTTCAAAAGCATCAATTCTTTGGCGCTCAGCTTTCGTCACAGTCCAACTCACATCCATACATGACCACTGGAAAAACCATAGCCTGGACTAGACGGACCTTTGTTGGCAAAGTAATGTCTCTGCTTTTTAATATGCTATCTAGGCTGGTCATAACTTTCCTTCCAAGGAGTAAGCGTCTTTTAATTTCATGGCTGCAATCACCATCTGCAGTGATTTTGGAGCCCAAAAAGATAAAGTCTGACATTGTTTCCACTGTTTCCCCATTTATTTCCCATGAAGTGATGGGACCACATGCCATGATCTTCGTTTTCTGAATGTCGAGCTTTAAACCAACTTTTTCACTCTCCACTTTCACTTTCATCAAGAGGCTTTTTAGTTCCTCTTCACTTTCTGCCATAAGGGTGGTGTCATCTGCATATCTGAGGTTATTGATATTTCTCCCGTCAGTCTTGATTCCAGCTTGTGCTTCTTCCAGCCCAGCATTTCTCATGATGTACTCTGCATATAAGTTAAATAAGCAGGGTGACAATATACAGCCTTGACGGACTCCTTTTCCTATTTGGAACCAGTCTGTTGTTCCATGTCTAGTTCTAACTATTGCTTCCTGACCTGCATATAGGTTTCTCAAGAGGCAGGTCAGGTGGTCTGGTATTCCCATCTCTTTCAGAATTTTCCACAGTTTATTGTGATCCACACAGTCAAAGGCTTTGACATAGTCAATAAAGCAGAAGTTGATGTTTTTCTGAAACTCTGTTCCTTTATCCATGATCCAGCGGATGTTGGCAATTCGATCTCTGGTTCCTTTGCCTTTTCTAAACCCAGCTTGAACATCTGGAAGTTCACAGTTCACGTATTGCTGAAGCCTGGCTTGGAGAATTTTGAGCATTACTTTACTAGCATGTGAGATGAGTGCAAATGTGTGGTAGTTTGAGCATTCTTTTAATATTAAGATAATCAATTAATGTAATTCAACAGTATATTCAGAGAACAAAGAAGATTTCATTAAGAGAATCCTAAAAATTATTTTACAAATACAAATATCTATTTATGATAAAAAATACCCATCAAACTATAGAGATTCTTTTGAATTTAATAAAAGGCATCTGTAAAAACTGAAAAACCCACAGCTAACATCATACATTTTTATTTATTTTTTTAGGTTTTATTTTATATTTGAGTATATGCTCAGTCACTCAGTTGTGTCCTACTCTTTGCGACCCCATTAACTGTAGCTCACCAGGCTCCTCTGTCCATGGGATTTTTCAGACAAGACAACTGGAGTGGTTGCCATTTCCGTCTCCAATATTGGAGTATAGTTGATTAAAAATGTTAGTTTTAGGTATACAGTAAAGTTTTTCTGGGCTCCAAAATCACTGCAGATGGTGATTGCAGGCATGAAATTAAAAGATGCTTACTCCTTGGAAGGAAAGTTATGACCAACCTAGACAGCATATTAAAAAGCAGAGACATTACTTTGCCAACAAAGGTTCGTCTAGTCAAGGCTATGGTTTTTCCAGTGGTCATATGTGGATGTGAGAGTTGGACTATAAAGAAAGCTGAGAGCCAAAGAATTGATGCTTTTGAACTGTGGTGTTGGAGAAGACTCTTGAGAGTCCCTTGGACTGCAAGGAGATCCAACCAGTCCATCCTAAAGGAGATCAGTCCTTGGTGTTCATTGGAAGGACTGATGTTGAAGCTGAAACTCCATACTTTGGCCACCTGATGCGAAGAGCTAACTCATTGGAAAAGACCCTGATGCTGGGAAAGATTGAGGGCAGGAGGAGAAGGGGACAACAGAGGATGAGATGACTGGATGGCATCACTGACTCGATGGGCATGGGTTTGGGTGGACTGCAGGAGTTGATGATGGACAGGGAAGCCTGGTGTGCTTCAGTTCATGGGTTCGCAAAGAGTCAGACATGACTGAGCGACTGAACTGAACTGAACTGAACTGAAAGTGATTCAATTATACATATGTCTATTCTTTTTCAAATTCTTTCCCCTTTTAAGTTATTACAGAAAATTGAGTTTTCTTGTGCTATACTGTAGGTCTTTGTAGATTATCTATTTTAAATATAGTAGTCTGTATATGTGTATGTTAATCTCAAACCTGCCTCACCTTTATACCCCCTCACCTTTCCCCTTTGGTAACCATAAATTTGTTTTCTAAGTCTGTGAGTCTATTTCCAATTTGTAAATAAGTTTATTTCTATCATTTTTTAAAGATTTCACATGTAAGTAATATCGTATGGTATTTTTCTTTCTGTCTCTGACTATATCATTTAGTATAATTATCTCTAGGTCCACCCATGTTATTGCAAATATCATTATTTTTTTCTTTTTATTGCCAAGTAATATTCCATTGTTTATGTACCACATCTTTATCCATTTGTTTGTTAATAAGCATTTAGATTGCTTTTATGTGTTGACATGGTAAATAGTGCTGCTGTGAACATAGAGGTGCATGTATCTTTAAAATTAGATTTTATCCAAATATGTGCCCAGAAGTGGGATTGCTGAATTATATGGTAGCTCTACATTTGGTTTTTTAAGGAACCTCCATACTGTTCTCCATTGTGGCTGTACCAATTTAGATTCTCACCAACAGTGTAAGAGTGTTTTCTTTTCGTCATACCCTCTCCATTACTTACATGTATAAGTCTATTCTGACTGGAGTGAGGTGATATCTCATTCTAGTTTGATTTGCATTTCTGTGATAATTAGCAGCACATCATACTTAATCATGAAAGGATGAGTGGTTTTCCCTAATATCAGAGATAAAACAATATTCCCTTTCACCACTTGTCTTAAACTTTATGTTGGAGGCCCTAGCCATAGCAGTGAAGGAACTAAAAAAAAAAAAAAAATGAGTCATAAAGTTGTTAAAGGGGAAAAAACCTGTGCCCATATGCAGATAATATCATTGTTTGATAGAAGAATCCTGAGGAATCTACAGAAGTTTACTAGAAAAAACAGTCAGTAAATTTAGCAAGGTCATAGGGTAGAAAGTTAAGTGGCTCAGCTGGTAAAGAATCCACCTGCAATGCAGAAGACCTAGGTTCGATCCTTGGGTTGGAAAGGCCCCCTGGAGAAGGGAAAGGCTACCCACTCCAGTATTCTGGCCTATAACCAAGTACCAGGCATTTAGTACAAAGAACAATAATATTTAAAATATTGAATTTATAAAAGTGCCCATGTCACCATATACTTAAGAATAAATTGAATGAAAGATGCATGAAACTTAACAATTAAAACTAGAGAACACTAACAAAGAAATTAGAGAATAACTAAATGAATTAAGAAATATCCTATAATTTTGAATTGGAAGACTCAAAATAGATGATATACCAATTAAACTCAAATTGATATATACTCTGTATTCAACAAAATCCCAATTAAAGTTCTAGCAGATTTTTTTTTTTGGTAAAAGTTAACAACTTGATAGCTAATTTTTAATTGTGGTTAGTAAAGGATAAGTTGAAAAGAATAATTGATAAACTAGTAAAATTTATGTTTCTGGTTTGTTTCAGTTCAATTATTTTTATAATTTCTGAAAAATATTACAATCCATTAACTCTGCATTTGGTATACAAATTAACTGTGCACTAATAACACTTACTGAAAAATATATAGAATTTGTGTACATCTCTTTTTATCACACAATATTAGACATTGTTGTCTTTTACTCAACCCAGAAAGCCATCAGGAAACATAAAGATTATACATATCCAGACCTCTGGTTTTGAGGGAGAGGATTGTGTAAATGGTGAAAAAGTGCTGTACAATACAGATGTTAAAGGTGACATAGTAGATTTGCTTTAGCTTTTATTTAATAATCACTGCATATTTTTTATCACCTCTATAAAGTTCATTTGGGACTGTTTCCCTGTCAATCAGACTAGTGTAAAATTGTGACCTCAGTTTGTTTTGCTGCAAGTTTTTACCTCAAAGGAAATGCCAGTCAGCTTTTAACTGAGTGTTAGAGATTAGGTCAGGTTAAGAGAATATTGTATACATTTTTTAAAAGAAAATATTTTCAAACTCTTTATGGCACATGCAATGGTGCCCTCAACCCCTGGTGACCTGATGAACGGATAATAGCAGATTAAGATCCCCATTTAGTTGTGAAAATCTCCTTTTGGGGATAGTATTAATTCTATACTATACACACACACACACACACACATACATACATACATACATACATACTTCTAAAGGATGAGAGGCTTTCGAACTTGACTGTAAATGCCTTCCCTGCCATTGTGTTCTTTGGCAGAACTGCCTTATAGAGTCTATTTAAAGAGAGATTAAAGAATCAAACCCACAGAGGGTTTCTCAGTTAGATTTGCTGTTGCACTTGACAGGAAGTGGCTTATCAATTTTCTGGAGGTCTTTGGTTTAGAAAACTAGCATTATAGGATGAAAGGTAAAGCAAATGTCAAGGGCCATTTGCTCATAACTTGTCCATGTTTATATGCCTTAAAGTATTTATTTTTGTTAAATTATATAGATTTTGGGAAACTACACAATTCCTTTAATAGAAACTATGAGGACTAGATACGTTAGAATTAAAATGGAAACTGGCTTGTTTATGTATCCAGTCGAAATCCTTTTTCATCAAAAAACACAGCTGAACAAGGTGAAGCATCTTGTTCAAGGCCTCACAGCTAGAGTCTGTCTTGGCTGTATTCTTTCTAGTATGCCACCCAGTGCCCTACATTTAAATTTTTGATAGCAATAGTAGCCTGCGGCTGCTGCTGTTGCTAAGTTGCTTAAGTTGTGTCCGACTCCTACCAACCCCGTGGACTGCAGCCTACCAGGCTCCTCCGTCCATGGGATTTTCCAGGCAAGAGTACCGGAGTGGGTTGCCATTGCCTTCTCCCAATAGTAGCCTACTTAAGTTGAAATATAAAAATTTACATTTACATGCAAATTCAAATGTAAATTTTAAAATGTAGTATTTGAATCATAGTTCCTGGTACTTTGAAAATAAGCTAGGGAGATTTATAAGTCTTACTTGTAAGCATTAAAATTTCTATGTTAATCAGAACATAAATGTTGATTGCTGTCTTAATTATAGAGAGGGTTATAATATTTATTACTGTTATTCACCATGATTATATTATCTGCCAGGCACTATGCTAGACTGTATATATATATATATATATATATATATATATATATGATCTTGAAAAGTAGCTACTGTTATACACATATTTTAGATGACTAAATTGACACTCAGAAAGTTAAAGGACTTCTCAAGGACACCTAGTTAATTAATGACAAAGGACTGCTTCCATTTTGAAGCTATTTGATTTTAAAGCCTAAGCTCTTATGATTTTGATAACTCCAAAATGCCATTTTCTGTAGCCCATGCTAATAGTAAATCAAAACTATTTTTCTTCTGGTTTCATTTAAAATTTGTTTATATACTTTTGTTTTTTATTGGCAAGTAAAGTTGCTCTGCATAAATTTCTATACATTACTATAAATCCAACCTGCAAAAATAAATATAACTTTCAGAAAAAGTGATCCTTAGGGTACCCCTTAGTCATCGCTTAAGACAGATAAGAAAAGAAAGATCCTTAGAGTTTACCAGATATAAACCAATAATTTTACAAGGGGAAACTGAGACCTATTAATGTTAAAGATCATGACGCCAGTTATGTTTTCATAAGGGTGTGAGGTCTCAGAGAACCAGGTATGAAAAGCAAATCTCCAAACTCCTTGTCTGCTCTGTATGCTGTGCAAACTGCTGTGGTTGAGGTAGGAAAGGAGAGAAAAAAGAGCAATTTAAAACACATTATGTAGGCAGAATTCAACTCTGTGAGGTGGTCCTTCCAGAATAAAATTGTCCTACAATGTAGTCGGAATGTTATTTTACTAGGCATATTTACATTTCAAGTACAGTCATGTTTCTGTTGTCATAATAATGAGATAAAAGGCTGGCATGGGATGCTTAAAACCTCATAGGTACATGAAAAGAAATAGTGTTTCTCTAATCTAATCTAGTTGATATCTTGAATATTTGAAAGTTATGTATAGAGTATTACTTTAAAATTTGAGTTTGTTTTCTGTTACTATTCATAGAATAAAAAAGAAAAAAAATAGAAACCGGAGTCTTTAATTAGATAGACAGAAAAATGATCTTTTCAAATAGTTATACTTGCAGTGTAAACTTGGCTGTAGCTATTACATAACATGTTTTAAAGAAACAAAAGTTAGTAACATCATCTTTCAAACATGCATTAATACTGAATTGTATACTTGATAAATAACACTGTTCATCTGTGATTTATTTAAGAAAGATTAGTTTCATAAAATGCTAATATTTTTATTTAAAGTTTTCAAATAAACTTAAGCATAGTTAAATGGAGACATTTAAAGTAAAAGTCACTCAGTTGTGTCTGACTCTGCGACCCAGGCCAGAATACTGGAGTGGGTAACCTTTCCCTTCTCCAGGGGATCTTCCAAACCCAGGGATCAAACCAGGTCTCCTGCATTGCAGGCAGATTCTTTACCAGCTGAGCCACAAGGGAAGCCCAAGAATGCTAGAGTGGACAGCTTATCCCTTCTGTAGCAGATCTTCTCGACCCAGGAATTGAACCAGGGTCTCCTGTATTGCAGGCAGATTCTTTACCAGCTGAGCTACCAGGAGACATTTAAACTTAAAAATAAATGAAATTATTAAAAATATAGTGATAAAACTGTAAAACATATTTATGTGAACAGGAACATAACAAAGATAAATAATTATTTTAAAAATACATTATTTAACTAGGACAGAATAGAAAGGAATAGAAGTTATACATCAGGTAGAAGTCTAAACAATTCTAATATGAAGACTAGTAAAATAAATTAATATAATAGTTAATACTGCTATATGATATAGAGAAAAGTTAAAGTCAATCCTGAGAGTTCTCATCACAAGGAGAATTTTTTTTTCTTTTCTTTTTACTGTATCCATATGAGATGATAAATGTTAACTAAACCTGTTGTGGTAAATCATTTTGCAATGTATGTAAATCAAACCATCATGCTGTATAACTTAAACTTATACATGATAGATGTCAATTATTTCTCAGTAAAATGGGTAAAAGAAGAAGAAAAAAGAAATGAATAATTTATGGAGAGCTGGCTTTCCTTTATTCCAAGCATTTAATTTTTAGTTAATTTAGACACACACATGCAGTAGTAGCTACACTTGATAAATTTCCTGATTTATAGAGCTAAGTTTCTGTAGTTATTTGCTAATGAGTTACACAGTTTTACTGATGAAACTAAGCATGTGGAGTATAATTTCCATATATTTTAAACAGCTTTGAAAAGATACTGTCAAATATCTGTGTGTATTTTTTTTAAGGTAGGCGATCATTTGATGTCAGGAAATTCTAGTAAAGTGATAGGCTCACAATACACGTCACACATGAAGTGTATCTATCAATGATCTGGTTAAAATAATTGTTTCTTACACTAGCACATAAGTTGCATAACAAAATACCGTAGTCCGTCTCTTTTATATTATCCTAGGACCCAGCATAGGTTAAGGCACATTTTTTCAACCTCAGCACTACCAACACTTGGGGTTGGATAACTCTTCATTGTTGGAGTCTATCCTGTGCTCTGTAGAATGTTTACCAGCCTCCTAGTGTCTACCCAATAGATGTTGATAGAACATACCCCCTTTCATTCCCTGCTTTCTTCCCTTCTCTTTCTTCCCAATGTCTTAACAATCATGGTAACAAGTGCCTGATGACACTTGCCAAATGTCCCTTGGAGGACATAATTGCTCCCAGTATAAAATATATTACCAAAATAAAGAAACTGTTTTCTCCAAGCCTCTGATTCTTCACTGTTTAGAGTCATGGATCCATTTGAGAATCTCTCCTCTCAGAAAAATTCCATGCAGAAACATTTGCTTATTACCGTTTAGATCCACCCATACTTTTGTTTAAAAAAATTACTCTGAGCGATATTTCTAAATAATATGTTTGAATGAAAACAAAGAACAAATTGTGAAGATGAGGGAAAATACATATTCTTTAGGTACTTCATACATTAAACCACTTGATACAACAAGAATTCATTTTAACTACCAATCAAGTCTCATCCTGCATATCTGTAGGTAAATAAATCCTGTCTTTCTCAGGATACTATGAAAAGTCCAGGTCAGGCTGTTATTTTTTTCCCTTGACATACATATTAAGTTAATGTTCAGCTTTAAGTATATATCTCTCAGAAATCAGAAATCTGAGTGCAACAGCTCCAGTAACAAGCAATTTTATAGTAAACCTAGGCATTTTCATACAAATAAAGCAAGGAGGAGCACTATGTTATTTGGAAGATGTTTGAAATAAGTCATTCCTTAAACTACATCATCCCCTCCCCTTGGAATGAGTCTAAATCAGCACTCTTATATTTTCAGCTACTTGCTAAATATCTTCAACTGTATCAGATATATTAACCATATCTTCAAATCCTGAAAGATGATGCTATGAAAGTGCTGCACTCAATATGCCAGCAAATTTGGAAAACTCAGTAGTGGCCACAGGACTGGAGAAAGTCAGTTTTCATTTCAATCCCAAAGAAAGGCAATGCCAAAGAATGCTCAAACTACTGCACAATTGCACTCATCTCACATGCTAGTAAAGTAATACTCAAAATTCTCCAAGCCAGGCTTCAGCAATATGTGAACCATGAACTTCCAGATGTTCAAGCAGGTTTTCGAAAAGGCAGAGGAACCAGAGATCAAATTGCCAATATCCACTGGATCATCGAAAAAGCAAGAGAGTTCCAGAAAAACTTCTATTTCTGCTTTATTGACTATGCCAAAGCCTTTGACTGTGTGAATCACAATAAACTGTGGAAAATTCTGAAAGAGATGGGAATACCAGACCACCTGACCTACCTCTTGAGAAGCCTATATGCAGGTCAGGAAGCAATAGTTAGAACTGGACATGGAACAACAGACTGGTTCCAAATAGGAAAAGGAGTCCGTCAAGGCTGTATATTGTCACCCTGCTTATTTAACTTATATGCAGAGTACATCATAAGAAATGCTGGGCTGGAAGAAGCACAAGCTGGAATCAAGACTGACGGGAGAAATATCAATAACCTCAGATATGCAGATGACACCACCCTTATGGCAGAAAGTGAAGAGGAACTAAAAAGCCTCTTGATGAAAGTGAAAGTGGAGAGTGAAAAAGTTGGCTTAAAGCTCAACATTCGGAAAACGAAGATCATGGCATCTGGCCCCATCACTTCATGGGAAATAGATGGGGAAACAGTGGAAGCAGTGTCAGACTTTATTTTTCTGGGCTCCAAAATCACTACAGATGGTGACTGCAGCCCAGAAATTAAAAGACGCTTACTCCTTGGAAGGAAAGTTATGACCAACCTAGATAGCGTATTCAAAAGCAGAGACATTACTTTGCCAACAAAGGTTCGTCTAGTCCAGGCTATGGTTTTTCCAGTGGTCATGTATGGATGTGAGTTGGACTGTGAAGAAAGCTGAATGCCGAAGAATTGATGCTTTTGAACTGTGGTGTTGGAGAAGACTCTTGAGAGTCCCTTGGACTGCAAGGAGATCCAACCAGTCCATTCTGAAGGAGATCAGCCCTGGGATTTCTTTGGAAGGAATGATGCAGAAGCTGAAACTCCAGTACTTTGGCCACCTCATGCGAAAAGTTGACTCATTGGAAAAGACTCTGATGGTGGGAGGGATTGGGGGCAGGAGGAGAAGGGGACGACAGAGGATGAGATGGCTGGATGGCATCACTGACTCAATGGACGTGAATCTGAGTGAACTCCAGGAGTTGGTGATGGACAAGGAGGCCTGGCGTGCTGCGATTCATGGGGTGGCAAAGAGTTGAACACGACTGAGCGACTGAACTGAACTGAACCGTATCTTTAACAGATGCACATTACATTCCACATGTTGATAATGGATTTAACAATTCTCCAAATTTCTCTTTTTATGATAGTCATATTTCCACTGTTGAGGTCCTTTAATGGGCCAGAACCTGGTGGTCCGGAGTCGACCGGTAAGAAAGTAAAGGAGAGAGAAAGAGGCTGATATTCGCTGGTTTATGCAGAAAGCCAATAAAGCCCCTGCACAGGGCTTGATCTGTTCACAGAGGCCTCAGGTGCCCTCTCAATGGGGTGAAGGCGCAGAGTGCCTTCTCGAGAGGGTCTTAGAAGCCCGGGCAGGAAAGTGAACCCAGAGGGCCTCTGCACTCCAAAGAAATAGCGTGAGAGAGAGAAAGAAAGAGAAAGAAAGACATGGGGACCAAAGCTCTGATGGAGCAAAAGTGTGTTAATCAACATGGTATGGGCATATATGCTGTAGTTATTCTCAGCAAAGATAAAAATTAAAATTCCAGGCTTACAAAACATAGGTGATCCATATTAAAGAGAGAGTTGTAACAATCACTTTTACTGTATGGTTCACAAGAAGGAAGAGGGTACTTACCATCGTATTGAAAAACTAATGAAGGAAATGCCTGGATTCCTCAGCCCCAGGAAAGGCTTGCCTCTCTTCTTTAATAAGGAACAGAGGACTCCTGACAGATCCAAAACAGCACACAGGAAGCCTCCTGTTAAATGCTTCCTGACATCCACTAATAACAATTTTATATTTTAATCTCCTAGTTTTCATATCTAAAAAGATTATTTCACTTTCTCTTAACTATATACCCTTGTTGACTCTGCTCACAAAATAGCGTGACTTTTACATTTTGATAATCTGCATGTGAATTCAATCTGTGCCATTTGTTGGCATAAAGGTTTTGACAATTTAAGAATACAACTTTCTGAGACATTCCTTATTTGTAGAATAAACATAATAGTACTTGTAAGCGTATTTCATACAAATTTCTTGAATATCCTATTGCCCAATATCTTAATACCATTTATACTTATAATTAAAACAGGATGAAGAAACAGAAATCAAAGTCTCAGTGAAGATTGGCTATCATTATTTATTCATTTTTTATATTTCTATCATATATATCTTTCTGTTCTGACAAATGTTTACTCTTGTCTTGACATATATTAATGATTTATATAGAAATTTAAAGCTTTATTTTTTCCTTAATGAATTGCAATTGTATTGTTTTTTTTTTCTTTCCTGACATGAATTTAAATTCATTCTATAAGTAACTTAGGAAACCTGGAATATCATACCCTTATTTCTCTTAAAAACAACTTTCCAGAAATAAAGCAAAAAAAAAAAAAAACCCCACAGCATCTATTTAATATTAAAGTAAGGTGTAGTATAAAATCAGATACTTTATGAAGAGCTATAACCTTGTTAGATTCGTAAAGTTAATGAATTGCTGCAATTTGATTTGGATCTTAAATGTGACATTTTGTTAGCTTTTTACCCTTAATATATTAAATGTCATTCTGATGGAATGATAAATGTGCATATATCTAAAGAAGTTTGAGGTAAATGTGCAAAGAAATAAAAAAAAAAATGCTTGGCACAGAGAAACGCATTTTTGTCCTTCATTTAAAAAATGCTTATTTCAGTGGTACTTGATGACACATGGGAATATTAATAGACATGATCTTAATTTGTAGTTTCCATCTAAGTCAAGAAAAACTTCAAAGTAGTTATATTTTAAGGATATTAGTTCTGCTAAATAGGATGACTTTTTAAAATTCAATTGAGTTGTAAATAGTCCATAACAGATAAATTACTAAATGTGTAGGTTCAAAAGAGAAGCAAAATTCAGTTTGTTGCATGATAGCTGCTGAAAAGCAGAATTGACAAAAATGAGAACAGAGAGGTGGACAGGGCCAGATCATAGAGGACTTGGTAAGCCATTGTAACAACCTGGCATTTTACTGGGCTTATAGTAAAAGGATTTTTTTTCTTTTAATTGTGAACAATTTGATGTTATTTATGTGTCAGTAAGATTGCCTTACAAAGCTCTGATGGGTGGACCTTGGTGGGCAAGACCGCCAAATACACTGACAGTTCTAGCAAGACAAAGACAGAGAATTGAAAAAAATCTATCTCTTTCCACATTTCTAAATTTATTTGTCTGAAAAAAATAATTTAAAATGTCTATAGTCAAGTCATGCAGGCTTCCCTGATGGCTCAGAGGGTAAAGAATCCGCCTACAATACAGGAGACACAGTAGAGGTGGGTTTGATCCGGGAAGACTCCCTGGAAGGAGGAAATGGCAATTCGCTCCAGTATTCTTGCCTGGGATAATCCCATGGGCCGAGGAGCCTGGTGGGCTACTGTCCATGGGGTGGCAGAGAGTCAGATATGATTGAGCACATGGCACAGTCAAGTCATGCATTCTTCAGATCATCACGTGCTCTATAATGCCCCACACATTTGTTAAAAGCGTCATTCACACATTTATGTTACTGGACTACTGATGGCATTTGAGTTTATAATCTGGAAGAATATTCAGATGAGTGATGATCATTCTATTGCTCATAGCTTGTATTCATCCAAGCTCCTGGCCTCCTCTAACCTATCTTGTTTTATTATTTGGAAAATAATATATGCATGTAACTTAAAAAAATCATATGTAGAAATTTACGCTACAGAAAATTATAATTTAATAATATTACTATTTTAATAACTTTTTATGTCATAATTTAGTCCCTAAACGTCTCTCCAAAAGTATGCACTATCAGCACTGTCTTATGTGTCTCACTCCAGAATATCTCATGCATATATACATATATGTAGTTTGTATATGTATATCGTCTTTACTTTTACACAGGTAGGACTATAATGATCAAATTGCTCTGTTTATTTTCACTGAGCAATATATAATTTTGGCTTCTATTTTTAAGTTTTTCTTTGTGGCATTTATCACTGCATTACATTCTATGACATACATTGTATATTTGTTTTTATTTTTAGCACCTGCTTTTCTCAGTGTTTTGTACAAATTCGTAAAAGCAGGGACTTGGTCTTGTTCATGGCTACATCACTAGTGCCTGGAACTTAGTAAGAGCTTAAATATTTGCTGAATGTCCTAACAAATGAATCACTAATATTGTACCATGTCAGCCATATTTTGCATCCCATTCTTCTTAATGGTTACATGGCAATCCACTGCACAGGTAACACTAATTTATGTAATTATCTTTCAATTGTTGGTCATAAAGTCTATATTGTACCAGCATATTCTTGTAAATATATCTTTATGTGCATATGTGAATACATTTATTATGTATGCATTTTGAGTACAGTCATTAGATGAATTCTTAGAAAAATTGTTAAAGCAAAGTATGTGTGATTTTAAATTTGATAGATATAGCCAAATTGTGCTCATAAAAGGGGGTGATAGTTTAGAATACAGCGAAACTGTGTTTTCCCATATCCTTTCTGATCATCACCATGGGGCCTTAGATACCAGGGATAAACTGAACACATCATAAAGAACTTTAGTAAGATAATTGACCTCTTGGAGATTTGGGTTTATTTGTCTACATGGTTCAGTTCAGTTCAGTTCAGTCACTCAGTCATGTCTGACTCTTTGCAACCCCATGAATTGCAGCACGCCAGGCCTCCCTTTCCATCACCAACTCCCGGAATTAGATCATAATAAAACCTACCTTGAGTGTGTTTTCAAAGAGAGGAACTTGTCTTTTTAAACAAATAACAAATGAAAATGAGAAAATATCCTCCATGTGGCTACTCATCAAACATTACTATTTTAATGGCAATTTTAATTTAAGACTATACATTGTCCCCTGTGGGAAATATTATACACATTTAAAATTTTAAAGAATTCTGACCTGAACTTTTGCATAGAAGATGGTTCATAAAAGATTGTTCTAGATTATCCTTTTTTATTGTTAGACAGTTTTTTTTAGAAGAAAAAGCATGAGGTGATAATACAACAACAACAACAAAACCTACTGCTTTTTGCGCCGTTATTCTTGATGGTCATCATACTAAATGGCCTCCAAATGTTTATTTTATACTCATAGTTGTCTTTTTGAGTTATGCATTGTTTCCAATGTACAAATGAAAAGCAAAAAAAAAAAAAGATAATGCACAAAACTTTTAAGTAGCTTATCCAAGGCCACAGACCTGGCCTAGAACTTGAGAACTGTGAGCTCCAGTCCTAACTTTGCCACTAACTTTCTGAGGTGATTTATAAACAATTTAATTTTCTGTGTCTGTATTTCTTGGTCTGAAAAAACAAGAAAAATCAGGTGGTTATATGTTACCTTGTAGTTCTAGGATTTATAACTGTAATTGCTGAGAAATCTTTTCTAAACCTCATCATGATGAGCCCGCTCTGGTCTTTATCAGTTCATGTATGACTGAGATCTTTTCTTTATTTCATATAATCCTATTTCCTTTTATTTGATCCTCTACAGACAAAACAATATTCCAGTCAAAAACAACATTTAATTCTTTTTATTCAATTTTCTGATTATGCAAAAACTTTGTTAGGCATTTTAATACAACTAGATTTCTCCCTTTCAGTATTTTAAAACATTCTTTGTCATACACTTCAATTTCTTTATATCTTTTATTGAAACAGAGACTCAAAGCAAATGTAATCCTCTAATAAGAATTTTGACTAGGGAACTAAAGCCAAATACCTTTATAAAGGAGGAGTGATTTCTGAATGCTTTAATATCATTGTATTTTTAACATGTTTATGATTTATGTGAATTCATTCTTATCATTATATTGCTGATATAGTTTGGAGATGACTCTTTGTTATCTTTTTGATTTAAAGATATTTTTAGTAGTTGTACCTAGTTATTTTTCTCTTGCTATTTTACTTTGAGGTTAAGAATATCTCTTTTTTTTTAATTCATTCGATTTTATTTATTCTTGAACAAGGTTTCCCCCACTAAGTACATTTTATTCTTACACCGAGGATAGGGTCAAGAAATCTGGTAATTATATTTTATTTCTCTTATATATTTATTTAATATAGTCATGGAATGAAATTGTACTGTCAGATAAAGTCTTGTCATCCACAGATTATTTATTTCTTCACCCCAAATTACTGTCAAACTCTTGACATATTTTCTTGGTGTGGTCTGTCTCTGGTGTTCTGTTTACTTAGAAATGGTAGAGGCAATACCAAATTTTATCTGGTCACTTTGTTTTTGTCAACTAGATTATTTTTTACATATTATTTTCAGGTAGAAACTGGAAAACAAAAATTGTTCATGATTTATTCATGAGGGATCATTTGCAAAGCATGAAGTTTCTTTATAATACCCTCAGTGGTTCAGAGAAAATAAATACCACCTCATGTAAGCTCAGTACACAGTGCTGATGGTATATTACATTCTGTTCTAAAACTAATCAGCTACAGTGATTGCAGAGAAGAGTCATCAAAAGGGTCGCATTATATAAAAAATGTTAAAGTAAGCATGAGTTTGTAGTTTAAGAAGAGAATATTTAAGAGGAATCCAGTTGTTACCTCCCAATGCTGTAAGTAGGATTATCAGGTGAAAATTACAGTTTTTTTTTTTAATTTTTTTTCTTTCTTTATTATTTTATTTTATTTTTAACTTTACAATATTGTATTGGTTTTGCCATATATCAACATGAATCCGCCACAGGTATACACGTGTTGCACTGGGACGACCCAGAGGGATGGTTCGGGGAGGGAGGAGGGAGGAGGGTTCAGGATGGGGAAAATTATGTTTATAATTGAATGGCCTGCAAATGATTACTAATCTCATGAGTTAGTGAGCTTTGTATCACTAAAATGCTGAAAGAAAGGCTATAGAGTCAAGTGTAAGATCTTGGATGAGATGACCTATACAATTCTATATATTTAATTTCATATCAAAGGTATAATATTCAGTGGAATCATAGGAAATTGATTTTTTTAACCATTTTTGACTTACATTAATGATGCATAGTTTCACTTAATATAATAGGATTTGCTATTAAATTCTAAATGTCCTGCATGTAGAATATTTGTGTCTCTGCCCTTAGGCGGATTTTATTTGCTACCAGTCTCTGGACTAGTGTCTAATCTTTCTTTTTATTGTCCACCTGTGCACTTCACTCGTTTTTGCCATTTTGAGGCCTACTTTAAACAGGCATATGCCAGTCTTTGCAATCCAAGTCTGCAACCATTTATTGAGCTTTAATATGTGGAAAATTCTTCTTTAGCCTTTTCTGATGTTAAAGATGTTGGCTTTCAACCACTGGAAGTGTCTGGTTTGTATCAGATGATGAGATTCTGTGGTTCTGATGCTCAGAAAACTGCTCTCCTTCCCATGCTACTTCCCCTTTGTTTTCTAGTGACAGCCATGCAGAGCCTACCTGTGGTCACATTTGCTATGACTTCTCTTTTGGTCCCAGAGATCATTAGGTCTATGCAGTAGAGATAATGCCATTGTCTTTTTTTTTTTTTTAATCTCTCTCAGTATCTGAGACTTCCCTGGTGGCTCAGACGGTAAAGTGTCTGTCTACAATGCGGGAGACCCAGGTCCGATCCCTGGGTCAGGAAGATCCCCTGGAGAAGGAAATGGCAATCCACTCCAGTACTATTGCCTGGAGAATCCCATGGACAGAGGAGTCTGGTAGGCTACAGTCCATGGGGTCGCAAAGAGTTGGACACGACTGAGCGACTTCACTTTCACAGTATCTGTTATGGATCAGGTATTCCATAAAAAAGTCATGCAAAGAAGGCAAAGAACATCTCTTGGTATTCTTAGATATTTTGGCAAGACCTTGAAGTCTCTACTGTAAGGTGTGTTCCAAGGTACACATAGACCCTGAAATGAGGATGTGTGTTTAAATAGCTTAAGGAAGTGCTCCCAGAGGTATCCTGTAAGAGATGGTGGAAGCCAAGGAAAGGTCTGATCTAGGATGGAAGTGCCCCAGATGGTAGCTTTAGCCTGATCCTGTTGAGGAATTCTTGAGATTTTCCCTTATCTCAGGCAAGGAAGCTGCACTTTCATACCATTCCACTGTTCAGTCATTGGTTACGGGCCACCTTGAGGGTGGGCACATTAACTCCCAGAGGCTTCAAAATCTTTGTACCCATGGGCAAAATCAGCTTCAGGAGTTTAAGGACAAAAGAGCTGTGTACCGGTGTTGAGGCTTGGGAGGGAAAAGGAAAGATGGTGCAAAAATAAATGGTAAAAAGGGATTTGAGGGCATCTTATTGGAACAGGAGCATTAACAGCTACAGGGTGTCTATAAGCTGGCTATTGGGAGAGTTTTGTTGCTACTGCATATGCTCATGGTTGTAGAAACTGAAATTGAACTACAGTCATAGTGAACAAATGCTGTTCATTCTTCCAAATTGGTTGGCTAGAGGTTTCGAATCCCACAGTTGCTCCACGCCACTTTATGCGTGTTGAATGAATGATCTGGAGCACAGTGGTGGAGAACAGGGACTGAAAGCAGAAAGGTTATTTGAAGTTCTCAGCACCTGCCACTGGCAAATCAACACAGATAACGCCAATTACTTTTCCTTTTCATGCCTGACACAAAAAGAAAGGTTTCCAATATAAAATCAGAATCTTGGTAAGCAATGCTTATAAATAGTAGGAAAAAATATTACAGAAGAAATCAATCATCAGCTACTAATTACTCCAATTTAAAGATGTTAGTTGCGAAGAAGTCTCATCTTCAGACAAACTGTTATATTTTATGTGTGAGATGGGTCTCATTGTAATAGATGCCAGTTTCTGAAGACTGAAGCTTTAAAGGTTTATTCAAATAGAGCAGTGACCCAACTCAAAACCACTCATTCAATATCTTGTGGCTTTAACGGGAACTGTTAAACATGTCAGGAAGATAAAGAGTCAATATAAAGTACATAAAACTTTACAGGATTTTTTTCTTGAGAAATATAGTCTTCTTCCTTTAAATAAAGGACTCCTGGAAGACTCTTGGCGGCTTCAACAACATATAAAAATACTCATTTTGCCAACATTGTGAACTTAAGTTGACCTGAATCACAATGACCCATAATCTTTTGTCATATGGAAATTCAGTTGCTATTATAAACAATATAATAACATTATATAAATTAACCTTATTGGCAAATATAAGGTGTTTACTCATTAAATAAAGGCAGAAAAAACTTTCAGGATTTAAAGCTCCTATAAAATACGTTACTCTAAAGTAGAAGGCAGTAATCCATCTTTATTGGACAGTCCTTAAAAGAAATTTTTGTATTCTGCTTTCTCATATATCCTTTTCACTGCTGGTCTTTTGCTTCTCTAATTTTGTAAAAACTGCCTGTATTTAGAGATAGTTCTTAAAATGCATTTACTAAATATACCAGCAATTTGGCTTTAATAAAACATTTATAAGTGTCTTATAAGTCTTACTTAAATATTTTTTAAATGTTATTATGATTTTTGTTCTGGTTATTTTATGACCAGAAATAATTTCTGAACTTCTACAAGATGTTAGCTGTATAATAAAATTAAATTTGTTGTACAAGAGTAGACTCTGGGAACTTCAGATTAGAAAGTATGTTGTATTTGAGCAATCACATAGTTTAGACCACTTACTTATCTTACAGGTAAGAAACCTAAGGTCAAGAAATATTCATAGTAAAGGTTTAAAATGTGGACTTTCTTTGTCCACATTGTCTTTGTTATTGAAAATTATTTCAGTAACAAAGTATTCAAAGAATTTTGATATACTATTTCAGCTATGACTATATAATTTTAATCCAATCACATAAGGTAAATATACAGCTTGCTTTAATAAAATGAATTGCTATTGACTAATATATTTTTTACATGATGAAAGCTTATACAATAAATGATTGATCTGATCGAAATCAGTGTACTGAAAAAAAATTTTTGGCTTCAGTTTGCTTTAGTTAATGGGATTTACTTTTTTAAAACCAAAAATATTTATTAAAAGACTTTAAAGGATGAATTCCTAATTTTACTGAGGTAATCATGATAACCTGGAGGTTCTAGAATTATGCCTACATGGTAGTCACTAGCCACATGTGACTATTAATCACTTGAGATATGGCTGGACTAATGGGATTTAATTTTAGAATGGACCTCCCAAGGAACATGATACAATTCAGGGTGCTGCAGCTCTAATGACCTGTTTGTCTTATCACCCATTCAGGAGAAGACACCTAGTGTTTCACAGTCTAGGGATACATTATGCAAGGACTATTCCCTTTCTCTATTCCTACTTACCATATCTACTTTCACCATCACTCTGTCCTCTTTCTACTCTTACCTCTATTGCAAGGTCTATACTGACTCACTGCTTCTGCTGACTCATGTGTGTATGAATGTGTGTGTGTGTGCATGTACATGCCTGTGTGTGTATTTCTTCCTTGCTGTTAACAGCTATGTCACTCTCATTCAAACTTATCCAAAGGATTCCTTTATTCACTGCTGAATACAGTGGCTCCTCCATTAGTGCAACTCAAGGGTACTAACCACAACTACTGCATATATTTACTTCTAAGACCAGACCCCATCTTTGGGTAATAAACTTTGGTTAGAGAAACTTTTGCTTCTCCTTTAACAGTATCTTGGGTCTAACCTTCAGCAAACACATCCCTTACTAACCTCTCCTCCCCGAGTTGTATTTCTAGATGAACAAGGAGAATGCATATATAAACTTCTGATTCCAGCTATTCAAACACCTAAAACTAACTAGACCAAGTTTATTTTCATAGATAAAAGAGTTTTAAAATGTATCAACAGCTCAGAATCTATTTTCTCTCATTTAGGACACAGCTTTTCACTTTACAATTGAAAGCATTAGAGTCCCAATTCTTGGCTGAGGAAGGTGGTCAATTAACCAATTGCTCAACTACTCTTAACCCTTGAATATTGATACTTTCCTGTTTCTGAGAGGAATTGGGCACTAGGAATTGGATGGACCAAAAACAAAGAAACAATAGAGAAGGAAGTGGATAGCCTGTGATGTGTAGGAAAAGAGTATTGAAAAGAAATGCTAAGAATCAGTGAATATAACTTCCAGTATTTGAGAGATTTTCTTCATTATTTACCTCTAACTTTATGCAAAAGAAAGTAATTTTATGAATGTTGTGGTTTTCCTCATACACATCCATACTCATGCTTAGTTTAACACTGCTATTAGGACCCTGCATGACTGTTGACAGTGGTTGATATGTTTTGTGAAGTTTATTTTTCCTAACTCAGCCACATTCATTGTAGAACAGTTCTATTATTTGGGGATTTTTCTGGGCATCAGTGACCTTTCACAGTCTTGCCAGAGAATTATACCCACTGCTAGACTCTGTGCCACTGTTTAGTCCCTAGAGACCCTAACTCACGATTGTGATGAACCTCTATAGTCATTACCTCTTGTAATAGAATCTAAGAAGAAGAAAGCAAACAGTGTCTTAAATGCCTGAGTATGGTGCCAAAGATTGACAGGGGTCAGTTTTGCTACCTAGGAAGCTTTTGGGAGTCTCAGTGATTTGTACAAAATATAGAATATGTTTATACATCTTGATGTCCATACCACTAAACATGCTTGGGTGACCTGTAGAGATATTTGAGAAATATACCACAATTCTTTACTGGATAAAGAAAAAGCCTTCCAGTTTTAGTGGGGCCCCAAGCAAAGACTTTCTAGCTGGCCCGAGGTACAGAACAAGTGACTTGGTCAACTGGCCATGAAAAAATAGCATATGCCCTGTTGCTTGACTTATCAGAGGCAGAAGTATCATGTAGGAAGATCCAGGACTTTGAGGGCAAAATTATGCCTGCTTTAACAGCTTTTTATGTTCTTGATAAAAACCTGTGGATCAGTTCCCAGAAACTGAACTCCTGGCCCAGGAAACCATGGGAATACCTGATCCCAGCCACCGTCATAAAGTGGATACATCTGTTGTGCCTAGCCATAAAGTCTGGGATACTCAGAAGCTCTTAAATATCAAGTAAAAAGTTACCTGGACAGCCTGAGCAAGTTCCAGAGGCATAAGTAATTTGCATAAGTAGCTAACTCATACTTCCAGAGTGCCTTCAGTTGAGTTCAGTTCAGTTCAGTCGCTCAGTCGTGTCTGACTCTTTGCGACCCTATGAATCGCAGCACGCCAGGCCTCCCTGTCCATCACCAACTCCTGGAGTCCACTCAAACTCATGTCCATCGAGTCAGTGATGCCATCCAGCCATCTCATCCTCTGTCGTCCCCTTCTCCTCTTGCCCCCAGTCCCTCCCAGCATCAGAGTCTTTTCCAGTGAGTCAACTCTTCACATGAGGTGGCCAGAGTACTGGAGTTTCAGCTTTAACATCATTCCCTCCAAAGAAATCCCAGGGCAGATCTCCTTCAGAATGGACTGGCTGGATCTCCTTGCAGTCCAAGGGACTCTCAAGAGTCTTCTCCAACACTACAGATCAAAAGTGTCAATTCTTTGGCGCTCAGCCTTCTTCACAGTCCAACTCTCACATCCATACATGACCACGGGAAAAACCATAGCCTTGGCTAGGCGGACCTTTGTTGACAAAGTAATGTCTCTGCTTTTCAATATGCTATCTAGGTTGGTCATAACTTTTCTTCCAAGGAGTAAGCGTCTTTTAATTTCATGGCTGCAGTCACCATATGCAGTGATTTTGGAGCCCCAAAAAATAAAGTCTGACACTGTTTCCCCATCTATTTCCCATGAAGTGATGGGACCAGATGCCATGATCTTCGTTTTCTGAATGTTGAGTTTTAAGCCAACTTTTTCACTCTCCTCTTTCACCTTCATCAAGAGGCTTTTGAGTTCCTCTTCACTTTCTGCCATAAGGGTGGTGTCATCTGCATATCTGAGGTTATTGATATTTCTCCCGGCAATCTTGATTCCAGCTTGTGTTTCTTCCAGCCCAGCGTTTCTTATGATGTACTCTGCAGGTAAGTTAAATAAGCAGGGTGACAGTATACAGCCTTGACGGACTCCTTTTCCTATTTGGAACCAGTCTGTTGTCCCATGTCCAGTTCTAACTGTTGCTTCCTGACCTGCATACGAATTTCTCAAGAGGCAGGTCAAATGGTCTGGTATTCCCATCTCTTTCAGAATTTTCCACAGTTTATTGTGATCCACACAGTCAAAGGCTTTGGCATAGTCAATAAAGCAGAAATAGATGTTTTTCTGGACTCCTTCCAAATTACTTCTCCTTCAAACCACATCTGTGGCTTGATGGGGAATTCCCTATGACAAATTAACTAGCTGGGGGGTGGGAGGGGGCTAAAATTGGAATTATAGAGAACTCTGCCTTATAGCAAAAATGAGCTCTCCTACTCAGCCGCAGGAGTAACCTCTAAGAGAAGTGAGAAATGGTATCCTTTTACCCAAAGGGATTCAAATAATGTTGAAACAGTGTTGATCATTGTCTCCTAGAAAAATTCTTTCTCCTAACTTCTCTGATATTATTCTCTCTCGTTCTGTCAAATTTCTAGTCAGCCCTTCTCTGTCCCTTTTGAAGACCAACCTTCCTCTGTATGTAATAAATACATGAGTTTATCAGGTTTAGTTATATACTCTCTTTTCTTTCCATGTTACATTCAAATGAGGCAATTTTACATGGCTTCACTTCTTATACATACCTCAGTGATTCCTTCATTTCCATCTCTAGCCTAGAACTCTAAGCTTTAGATCTATATACTTTTTAAAAATTGTGGCAAAATATACATGACATAAATTTACTATATTAATTATTCTAAAGTGTATAATATAGTAGTAATTCCATCACCATTATCCATCTTCAGAACTTTTTCATTTTCCCAAACTGAAACTCCTTACCCATTAAACAATAAATACACCCTTCAGTGCCTGGCAACCACCATTTTACTTCTGATCTCTTTGAATTTACCTATTCTAGGTACTTCATATAAGTGGAATCATACAATATTTGTTGTTTCACATCTGCCATATGTCACTTAGTAAGGTATTTTCAAAGTTCATCCATATTGTATGATGTATTAGAATTTAATTAATTTTTAAGGTTGAATATTACTACATACACATACTATATTACCCATTGACAGACATTTGTGTTGTTTCAATTTTTTAGCTGTTGTGAATAAAGCTACTATGAATGTTGGTGTTCAAATATCTGTTCTACTGTTCTAATATCTTTTATTTGAAGGCAGATGTTTCTGCTTTCAGTTCTTTAGTATGTATACACAGAAGTGGAATAGCTGGATCATACAATAATTCTATTTGATTTTTTGATACATACACTTTGATACATTTCCCTTTACATTTGAATGTGACACAGACTCCTCAAAATAAAGAAAATACATAAAATGTTTTGTTTTTTCCCCAAATATGATCTTTCATTAGTGTTCTTGGAGAATAGCATTGCCAAGCAGGCAGGTATACAAACCATAAAATAAGATGTCACTCTTAATACAATCCTCTTCTTCACCTTTTGTATCATTGTCTTTTCAGTTTCAACTCTGAAATATTTCTTAAACCCACTTATTTATTTCTATCCTGATCACCATTTCTCTAGAAAGAATTTTTATTATCATTTTGATTACTGCAATAGCTTCCTACTGGTTTACTCACATCCATTCTTACCTGACCTCCTTAAAAACACTGCTCTACAATGCAGTCAGAAAGTTCATATCATAATCATGTCACCCATCTGCTGAAAAATATTCAGTGGTTTAATATTGTTAGGATAATGAGCATAATTCTTACTATGGCTGACAAAACCCTGCATGATCTGGCCTCTACTTCCTAAACGTCATCTCCCACAAAGCTGCCTCTTTCTCTGATCTCCCATCGTACTGAGCTTCCTTGGATTTTTAATGGATCCCCTACCTGGGTTATATTGTGAATGATACTCACTCTAACTAGAATCCCACTCTAAATAGGACACTCACTCTAACTAGCTCTTTTTTACCTCTAAGATCAGGTTAAATTTCTTTTCATAGGCTTTCATTAATGCATTTCTCTTTTTCCTAACATCATACTATAGAAATATTTCTGAATTTTATTATTTTTTAATTAAAATCTACCTTACCCATTGAGTCTCAGGAGATAATCACCATGTCTATTTTTTCAAAACTGTTTATCTAACAGATAGAATAGTTCCTAACACAGAGTAAACACTCAGTGCTTATGGAATAAAAATATGAATTGATTTAAGTCTCTATGGAATCACTAGAATTCAAGCTCCTTTTTCTGATAAGGGTCTAGTATTGCCTTATTATATTGGTATCCCCAACATCTAGTATATTTAGAGATCAATCATGTTTGCAGAACTGAATACCATAACTTTAAGTTCAACAGAACTTTAAAAATTATCCATAAGCACATCCTTGTACCCAGTTACATAGTTCTACCCCGTCTTTAAGAAAATCTAACAAACTATGTCCTCTTTGGTTTGTAGGGTGAATGGCTCACTCTTTGTTTTTCCCAAATGAAAGGGACATTTTATTTAAGCCAGGAAATTAAGAGAAGAAAAAATTCCAAGGTGAGTTGAAAAAGAGAGGGGGTCTAGGCACACTTGTCCCAGGATGAATGCAAACTATTTCTAATTGTCTCGATTTGTTGAAATGGAGGAAAATGCATTAACAAAATCAGTAGATGAACGCTGAATGTCAAGAACTATGCTGATTTATTCTAGTAAAGGAAACACAGCAGCTACAGTTGGAGTTACTGCCTCATTAACGTTATGGTAATCTACTATCCTTCTCTAAGCCCCATAACCATTCTGTGCTGACCAGAATGAAGTGTTGACAATTACTACTCCTGCTTCTTTTGATTCTTTCATGGTGATTCCAGTCTTTGCCACTACCCCAGGGATGTTTTATTCACTACTTTGGCAAGGAATAAAAAATTCAAAGACTTCTCCTTGGGGCTTCTCTGGTGGTCCAGTAGTAAAGAATCCACCTTTCAATGCAAGGGACACTGGTTCGATCCCTGATCTGGGAAGATCCCACATGCTGCAGGTCAGCTAACCCTGCTGCTCTGAGAGCAGCAACTACTAAGCCCATGTGCCATAACTACTGAAGCCCAGGGGTCCTAGAGTCCGTGCTCTGCAACAAGAGAAGCCATTGCAATGAGAAGCCACTGCACCACAACTAGAGGGGAGCCGCCGCTCACTGCAACTAGAGAAAAGCCTGAGCAAAGCAACAAAGACCCAGGGCATCCAAAAATAAATGTTTTTTTAAAAAAGACTTCTCCTTGAAACTTCCTAAGGTGACAAAGAGTCCATGTTAAGATCCTGTTATTTTTTAAGTAGGTGTGCATTAATGCATACATACACACATACACAAATATTTATATATACTTATATATCAGACTGGGATTCCTTGGTGGCCTAGCAGTAAAGAATATGCCTGCAGTGCAGAAGATGCAGGTTTGATCCCTGGTTCAGGAAGATCCCCTGGAGAAGGATATGGCAACCCACTCCAGTATTCTTGCCTGGGAAACCCCATGGACAGAGGAGCCTGCTTGGCTACAGTCCATGGGGTTGCGAAGAGACAGACACGACTGAGTGACTGAGTACACAAACACACACACACAGGCATATATCAGACCATACAGACTTAAATTGAAATTTCCTTTGAAATCTGACTAATGAAAAGTCCTAGTTGAGACTACCGTGACATTTGTATCTTCAAAAATTAGTGTTAATCAATACCTTTTACAGTCATACCTGTAATATTTGAATTTCACTTTCTCAGCATTTAGTGAGTCAGGCTAATCAGTATAAGTCTCTTTGGGAAGCCTAGAAAGAGATACAGAGTATTCATATTTGCTCACTTTTGGTGTTATGAGTGACTTCAGTGGTGTTGCAGACTCCTCTGGGCTTGGGAACTGACTCAAGATTGGAAATAGGGTGATGAACTGTCACTCTCTTCCATGTTGCCTTAAGGCAGGTCTAAAGTTTTATTTCATTTTGCTCTTAATTTGATTATACAAATTAAGTCAGACTTAAGGTATCTTATGGAGAAGGCAATGGCACCCCAATCCAGTACTCTTACCTGGAAAATCCCATGAATGGAGGAGCCTAGTAGACTGCAGTCCATGGGGTCGCTAAGAGTCAGACACGACTGAGCGACTTCATTTTCACTTTTCACTTTCATGCATTGGAGAAGGAAATGGCAACCCACTCCAGTGTTCTTGCCTGGAGAATCCCAGGGATGGGAGAGCCTGGTGGGCTGCCGTCTATGGGGTCACACAGAGTCGGACACGACTGAAGTGACTTAGCAGCAAGGTATCTTACGGGCGCTTCCCAGATGGTTCAGTGGTAAAGAATCCACCTGACAATCAGGAGACGTGACTTGGATCCCTGGATCAGTAAGATCCCCTAGAATAGGAAATGGAAACCCACTCCAGTATTCTTGCCTGAAGAATCCCACAGACAAGAGCCTGGCAGGCTACAGTCAATGGGATTATAAAGAGTTGGGCACCACCTAGTAACTACACAACAACAACAAGGTAGCTTATACTTAATTAGGCATAGCCAGAGATCTTTGCAAGTCAGGGCATCCTTTGATGTTAACTTGTGTTAACTACGTCCACTTCATTTCTGGGGTTAACTGCATTCTGCAAACTTTTGATCCCATAGAGATTAGGAAGCCAATTAAATTGCATTTTATCCTACCAGCATTCCTGGTCTAAAGCCAATAAAATGCTCTTTAAATATTTGTGTGTTGTCATCATCTATGTCTTCCTCAATACCTTGGTGAAACAAGATTCTGGGTTTTAGAGTGAATTTATGGGTCACATGATGTGAGTACCACATAGCATTCCTATTCCTCAGAGGATCTGACTACTTTCTACACAGTATTATTGTCATTCAAAGTGCTTAACATAATCACGTCCAAGTTTGCATCAGTCAACCAGATAACTATTAAAGCTTCAGCCATCTGCCGAACTAGCAAATTGGATGCATGCTGCTGCTGCTGCTAAGTCGATTCAGTCGTGTCCGACTCTGTGCCACCCCATAGACAGCAGCCCACCAGGCTCCCCCGTCCCTGGGATTCTCCAGGCAAGAATACTAGAGTGGGTTGCCATTTTCTTCTCCAATGCATGAAAGTGAAAAGTGAAATTGGATGCATAACCTTTACTAAATTGATACATGTACAATAACCAGTCTGATCTAAAGATCTAAAGTGCTTCTCTGGTGGCTCAGATGGTAAAGAATCTGCCTGCAATACAGGAGACCTGGGTTTGATCCCTGGGTCGGGAAGTCCCCCTGGAGAAGGAAATGGCAACCCACTCCAGTATTCTTGCCTGGAGAATTTCACAGACAGAGGAGCCTGGGCTACAGTCCCAGGGCTGTAGAATCCCTGGGGACTCTAGCCTGGGCTAGATAGACCGAAGGGCTACAGTCCCTGGGGTCGCAAAGAGTCGGACATGACTGAATGTCTTAACACCACCAAAGATCTAAAGATCCATTACACCTTGGTCTAGTCTTTTCACAATTTGTTTCCATGATTATTTACCATATGTTTACTTGACTACTTCTTTTCACTATTTTTGCTTTACACTTAACTATATTTCCCTACCAGACCATCTTTGAATTTGGATGTTGGTACCCAGGCAAGTAACAACAAGGGATAAAAGGAACTTGTTGGTGTCTTCCACCAAGTGATTGGGAACTACTTCCCTCCGCAAAAGTTGCATAGTGGGATTTTGGAGAGTGTTTTGGATATTCTAACATCTTCTATGTCTTGTAAATCTTACCATTACATTTACTAAAATATTACTGTTTTTCAGATCAAGGTCTTAAATTTTACACTTTGAGACTATGATTTTAAATGGCAATATATATATGTATATATATATATATATATATGTATATATATATATGTATATGCATATGTATATGTAGTACTTGGAACAAGACAGAATCATATGGAATATTCATAAAGGCAATCCCATGTTAGTCGTCTTCAGTACCTATCAACCTGTTTGGTGAAGATTGTTTAAAAGGGCAAGCCCCTTGATTTTTCAGCTCTTAAGAAGTCATAAAGTCCTCTGGTTACTCTAAGTCAAAAACAAACCCTCAGAAAGAGATACTTAGGGAGTTTGGGATGGTCATGTAAACACTGCTGTATTTAAAATGGATAACCAACAAGGACCTATTGTGTGGCACATGGAACTCTGCTCAGTGTTACCTGTCAGCTTGGATGGGAGTGGGGGTTTGGGGGAGAATGGATACATGTATCCGTATGGCTTGTTCACCTGAAACTATCACAACATTGTTAATTAGCTGTGCCCCAATAAAAAAATAAAAATTCAAAAAAAAAACCCCACTTCAGTTCTGTAATTGAAAGCAGCTAGTTCAAAATATTGTTCAATTCTTCCGTCTCAGTTTGTAGATAAATCTTTTTTCACCTGTCTACAGCCTAGCATCTCTACTCCTCCCTCAGATTCCTTAAGTTCTGCCCATGTCAAAGCATTGGGAGTGATGAACAGTAAGGCAAATAGGGATGTTCTTTCCTGGTGTCATTGTTGTATGATGGCTGCAAGACTCTCTGAAGCTGAACATGAGGAGGTCACTGTATGCACTTCCATCATTTCTTCAGACGTGCTACTGCAGGGCTATTTGTGCTTCGTTTAGTGGAGGTGATACATTCTATTTTTCCAGCTTCTGTTCCCTGCTTTAAGCCCTAGTATTCCACTCTTCCTAAATTTTTCTATGGATAGAAAACCCATATCATTAATATTTTTGGCTAATGTGGCTTACATTATTCCTGGAAATAGGCAGGGAAAATAAATACCATTTATTGAAAATAATAAATGCTTGGGAATGTGATATTACCTAAACACACAAACATATGCACAGAAATGCATATATTATTTTCTTTGAGATGTAATTAATCTCTTACATAATGATACATTTGCATTCCAGTTTTACAGAAAATTGAATTGCTAAACCAAGGCACAAAGTTTAACTTGCCAAATGTCATACAACATACTTGAGTGGGAAAGTATACCTGACAATGTCCATGCTTTTTACTATTATGTTATCCTAATTCATTAAAAAAAATAAGTGATTTGATTCTAATGATCATCCATGTTGGGAAAAGTATGGAACTTTGTGAGTTAGATTGTTTATTTGGCATTTTGTCTCCAGGTGCAGATTGCCTGGTTTGATAGAGTCTTCTACCTGCTAGTTTTGCAGTCTTGGGAAGGACATTTTAACACTGTGCCTGAGCCGCCTTATCTAAGAAACAGGACTTCGCATAGAGGAGTATTATACCTCTTAAAGGGTTGTTATGAAAAATTAATGAGTTAATCACATGTGAAGCATTTAGAAAAATGCTTGGTATATGCTAATAATGTAATACATATAAAATGGCTCAAAATATTTGACATATAGAAAAGAGTCATTAAAATTAATTATTATTGTTGTTATTATCGTTATTATGATTGCTAAGATTACTCCTACTGTCAAGTCTTATGTAAAGTTTAGGTTGATCTTTGGATACTTGAGCACTTTTAAGAAAATAAATTATAATCATATAAATATAACATATATATGGAAATAATTTCTAGCTGCCTCGCTTTAGGAGTGGTGTGTGTACATATGTGACTGTGTATCTGTGGAGGAGAAAAGATGTAGTTACCCACAACTCAGGGGCTTGTGGGACTCTGATAGGCCTGAATTATATATTTAAGTCAAGATGTCCTGAGGAGAAATTTCATCTCTCTTCAATCTAAAATAGGATAGAAGCAGTTGCTAGCTTTGTAATTAATTCAAATAATATGCAGAGACTTCTTTTTTTCTTATCGCTCCAACTGGAAATCCAAATTTGACGCATGAAAAGGCAACGTGAGAGATTTTGAGGAAATAACCATGAATTACACTTTATCTGAAATTGAGGGGATTTTATTTATCAAATATAAGGTTTACCCTGTAGTTGTCTTGGCCTCAAGACTTCAGGCTGCATTAGTCACAAATAACTTTTTGCCAACTGTGTTTATTCCTGCTATTGGTGAAGGCCATTTTCTCAAAGTGATTAACCGGCAGTAGTACTCAATCCATTTATCCTTCCTAGGCTCCCCTATTATAATGCATTGCAGTACTCTCCCCTCTGTGTGAAGCTACAAATAGGCAGTAGCTGTGAAAACTTGAAGTTTCTTAAAAATGAAAGTCTCAGATCTAATGAAATTGCTCCAACATAATGTTGGGAATGTTTGAGAAAATGTAGTGTTCTTCATCTTCTTGAGTGATTTGCTTGGCAGATGTTGTATTTTAACTGATGAGAAGTCATAGAAACTGATGTGAATGTCACTGAATAATTAATTAGGATAGGCTAGAAACACCAGCCAATGCAGCGTTCAAAAGTGACAACCCAAATAACCCAGGCCCTACGCTTTGAGATACCTTAGTCCCATGACTATTTTTGGATAAGCTGAATTGCACAAACGAGAACTCTCAAAGAATATTTCACAAAATAATATTAATAGATTATTTAACATCAATTCAACCAAAAGCAGGCAGTCTATTTGATATGGAATCTTTATACATGTTGAAATTCTTTTGATATAATGCTTTTGTCTAAGTCATGTCAGTTTCTAACAGAGCATGCATAATTTCAATTTTTTTTAGGGAGTTTAATTTTGAAGATTTGGGTCCTATATTAAGATAGTCTGTTTATGAAATTAAACTTCTTTTAGTATAGCATGTAAAATTCAGTACTTCATATACTTCATTTTGGGTTCATTGTTTTAAAAACTGACATCCTTTTAGATTTCAGTGAAATTAATGACTTATTTTGAAAATGATGTTCCCTAAATATACTAATATGACTGAGTGATGGTATATTTCAGTTAGAATTATTTCAGCTGAAAGTGACAGAAAACAGCCAAAATTAGCTTTAGCAAATAGGAATGTGTAGTCTTAAGAAAATGTAAAGACCAGATACAGCTTTTCAGGAACTCATATCTCTGGGTCTTAAATTTCCTCTGGGTGGATATCATTGAAAGCAAGTTCTTACCCAATGGAAACTGTTATCAGGATAAGATGGAATAGATGCTGAATAAAAAAAAATGTTCACTATGTTTAGAAATGGATTCTTTTTGTGTATTCATGAATGTTACCCCCTTTTAGGAAGCAAATTTGGAGTACAGGAGAGAAGAGAAGCCTAAACTTTGAAGCATCTTAGAAATTTCTTATAGACTATTCTTACTAAAGAGTCATGCAGTGTTACTTAGTGTTACTTAAGATTTGGTAAGTAAATGGGAAACTCATAGCAATGTTTGAGGCAGGATGAAGATGACTTAGGTGAAAAAATAGAAATTATTAGAAGAATTAGAAGGGTTTTATTTGTTTAACAGTTGTAAGATTAGAGTGATGTATTCAGAAGTAATCAAATAATGGAGTTTTTATTGTGGTTATTGTGGTCCAGTTCAGTTGCTCAGTCGTGTTGGACTCTTTGTGACTCCATGGACTGCAGCACGACAGGCCTCCCTGTCCATCACCAACTCCTGGAGTTTATTCAAACTCATGTCCATCGAGTCGGTGATGCCATCAAATCACCTGATCTTCTGTCATCCCCTTCTCCTCCCACCTTCAATCTTTCCCAGCATCAGAGTCTTTTCCAATGAGTCAGTTCTTTGCATCAGATGGCCAAAGTATTGGAGTTTCAGCTTCAACATCAGTCCTTCCAATTAATATTCAGGACTGATCTCCTTTAGGATGGACTGGTTGTGTTATTGTAGTAGACACAAATTAGTATGACTGCCTGGGTTAGTTTGACAGGTGACCATGTCTGAGATTATGATAATACAGCAGAATCCTCTGGACTTGTGACTAAGAACATGACCCACATTGAGCCAACCTCAGAACCTCATACCATCCTCTCCCCGGTGTACTTGATCTAAAGGATGGGCACATGATCCAAGCTGGGCCATGTGGATTCTCTCCCTTGATGTTCTTCAAACTGGTACTGTGAAAGATAAACCAATTCTTTCAGTACCAGTCACAGAACTAAAATACTGTAAGCTCAGAAGAGCCTGCAGTGACATCCTACTTCATGTGGAGATACTGTTTTGAGACAATAATTTGCCACATGGAGACAGGCAGAGTTAGAAGGGAAAGCCCAGTAGCATTTCTCTTACTCATTCCAGTGCTCACAGGCCAGCCTCCAACTCTACACTCCTCAGATATTCCAGCCAACAAAGTCCACTTAAGTGTAAATGGGTTTCAGTTTTGTGCTTCTTACTTGAAATCAAACTCCTGACTAAGCCAAGAAATTTAGAAACAATCCAAAATATTAGAGAAGATTTTAAGAAGCATTAGACAAAAATAACCTCAAGAAGTGTGGTACCAGCAAATGAAACAAAAGTTAAAAAACCACTATGCAACAGAGATGGAAGAGCTACAGAATCAAGACTACAGAAACTTGGCTTCCAGGTTTCTTTTTAGAAATATTGGGTAGGTGGTTTAGACTAAGCAACTCTGAGTAATTAAATAATCATTCTCCAAGAAAAAAAAAATAAACTGTAAAGTGCTGTGAATGAAGCTCTTCTTTGAAAGAGACTTTCACACAGAGGCACTGATAACTTTTAGGATGGGAAGGGCCAAGACCAGGGATAACGTAACAGAAAGCTCTGTAGATCAGCAAAGTCACATTAAAGAATAACTGTAGATGTTACTGTCCTGTAGCTGGAAAATGTCCTGTTATTAATTTGGCAACATGTAAATCAGTTCAGTTCAGTTCAGTTCAGTTCAGTTGCTCAGTCGTGTCCTACTCTTTGCGACCCCATGGACTGCAGCATGCCAGGCTTCCCTGTCCATCACCAAATACCAAGCTTGCTCAAACTCATGTCCATCAAGTCAGTGATGCCATCCAACCAACTCATCCTCTGTCATCCCCTTGTCCTCCCACCTTCATTCTTTCCCAGCATCAGGGTCTTTTCAAATGAGTCAATTCTTCACATTAGGTGGCCAAAGTATTGGAGTTTCAACTTCAACATCAGTCCTTTCAGTGAATATTCAGGACTGATTTCCTTTAGGATTGACTGGTTGGATCTCCTTACAGTCCAAGGGACTCTCAAGAGGCTTCTCCAACACCACAGTTCAAAAGCATCAATTCTTCGGTGCTCAGCTTTCTTTATAGTCCAACTCCCACATCCATACATGACTACTGGAAAGACCATAGCTTTGACTAGATGGACCTTTGTCTGCAAAGTAACAGTCTCTGCTTTTTTAATATGCTGTCTAGATTGGTCATAGCTTTTCTTCCAAGGAGCAAGCATATTTTAATTTCATGGCTGCAATCACCATCTGTAGTGATTTTAGACCCCCCCAAAATAAAGTCTTTTACTGTTTCTATTGTTTCCCCATTTATTTACCATGAAGTGATGGGACCAGATGCCATGATCTTCGTTTTTTGAACGTTGAGTTTTAAGCCAACTTTTTCACTCTCTTCTTTTACTTTCATCAAGAGGCTCTTTAGTTCCTCTTCACTTTCTGCCATAGAGTGGTATCATCTGCTATCTGAGGTTATTGTTATTTCTCCCAGCAATCTTTATCCCAGCTTTTGCTTCATCCAGCCTGGCATCTCGCATGATGTTCTCTCCATATTTTTCCATTATTGTTTGACAGTGTCACTCTCTTTGTGATTGAGGCAACAGAAATATTATTTTAAAAAAATAAGCATTGGCGGCCACCCAGTGGTCCCCCGGCGCAGCCCGCGAGGCGGCCACCCAGCGGTCCCCCGGCGCTGCCCGCGAGGCGGCCACCCAAAAAAAAAAAAATAATAAGCATTTCTCTGACAGTCTTGTATAATTGGAAAGGGAAGCCTGTTCTGTGTTCTGCTCATACCCCATTGGGGCCCCTTTACTATTTGTGTGAACTTGGCTTCCTAGTAAGCTTTCACTCCTATCTGCCAGCACCTGCATTGTCCACAAACTCCCCTCAGGCTGTAGAACTGATTTACCTGAACGGAGACAGCCAGAAGTTCCTGGTAATTTATGATCCCCATGGCGCAGTGCTTAACTACTTAATACTTAAGGCTGGTCGGCTGATTACAGGGGTATAAATACGCCAGCTTCTTTGCTCTCTGCTTGACACAACTGTACGTGTGATCTACGCTGTGTCCAGAGAACGGTAACTTTGACATTAATTCAAAGTTACCCTCTGTGGGACATTACTTGATATATTAACTTTATTATTTTTGTTTTTTAGACCTTTGTTTTTCCCTACCCCACAACTTTCTATTCACTGACCTTTTTTTTTTTTCCCATTATTTATTTGCTTGTTTGATTTTCAACTGAAAATACTTCCTAATAAGCCACTTTCATGCATATCCTCATCTTTTGGAAAAGCAAAGTGACAACAGGATGTATCCTATATGTTAGCTGGCAGGACATATCCAGGATTGCCCTAGTATTTTTTTCTTATGATAATATTTCTTGGAGATTATTTGTTCTAAATAGGGATATTTTTTCCTCATGTCCAGTAATCTTGTGATTTTTATATTGGTAAAAATGCAATGACTGATTACATGGGTGGTGACCTTTTTCTCTGCTTGGGAAGCAGCTTTACTGACTGGAACCACTTCTTTATCTTGAAACCTTTCAGAGCTACAGCCATCACCTTAAGAAGGAGCACTCCAGGCTGATAAGATATGCCTTGCAAATTCATTATTTTTAGTGAGAGGACATCATGATTTTGATCAATTCAGTTTATAAATTTGAGCACTAATTCATGCCATAGACATCTGATTCTTCTATATATAAAATAATCAAACAGGAATATTTGAAGTGAAGCTTGACTAATTAGTAGGTTTGGCAGAAAGAGAAGAGGACCTAAAAACCCTCTTGATGAAAGTGAAAGAGGAGAGTGAAAAAGTTGGCTTAAAGCTCAACCTTCAGAAAATGAAGATCATGGCATCCGGTCCCATCACTTCATGGGAAATAGATGGGGAAACAGTGGAAACAGTGTCAGACTTTATTTTTCTGAGCTCCAAAATCACTGCAGATGGTTACTGCAGCCATGAAATTAACAAATGCTTACTCCTTGGAAGGAAAGTTATGACCAACCTAGATAGCATATTCAAAACAGAGACATTACTTTGCCAACAAAGGTTCATCTAGTCAAGGCTATGGTTTTTCCTGTGGTCATGTATGGATGTGAGAGTTGGACTGTGAAGAAGGCTGAGCGCCGAAGAATTGATGCTTTTGAACTGTAGTGTTGGAGAAGACTCTTGAGAGTCCCTTGGACTGCAAGGAGATCCAACCAGTCCATTCTGAAGGAGATCAGCCCTGGGATTTCTTTGGAAGGAATGATGCTAAAGCTGAAACTCTAGTACTTTGGCCACCTCATGCAAAGAGTTGACTCATTGGCAAAGACTCTGATGCTGGGAGGGACTGGGGGCAAGAGGAGAAGGGGAAGACAGAGGATGAGATGGCTGGATGGCATCACTGACTCGATGGACATGAGTTTGAGTGGACTCCAGGAGTTGGTGATGGACAGGGAGGCCTGGCGTGCTGCGATTCATGGGGTTGCAAAGAGTTGGACACGACTGAGCAACTGATCTGATCTGATCTGATGTATGGATGTGAGAGTTGGACTGTGAAGAAAGCTGAGTGCTGAAGAATTAATGCTATTGAACTGTGGTGGTAGAGAAGACTCTTGAGAGTCCCTTGGACTGCAAGGACATCCAACCAGTCCATTCTGAAGGAGATCAGTCTTGGGTGTTCTTTGGAAGGAATGATGCTAAAGCTGAAACTCCAGTACTTTGGCCACCTCATGCGGAGAGTTGACACATTGGAAAAGACTCTGATGCTGGGAGGCATTGGGGGCAGGAGGAGAAGGGGACGACAGAGGATGAGATGGCTGGATGGCATCACCGACTCGATGGATGTGAGTTTGAGTGAACTCCGGGAGTGGTGATGGACAGGGAGGCCTGGTGTGCTGTAATTCATGGGGTTGCAAAGAGTTGGACATGACTGAGCAACTGAACTGAACTGAACCGAATGAGTATTTAAGAAAAAAAATTCGTGGGAATTCTCTTTCATAACATAAAATGCTCACAGAATAATAAAAATGATTAAATATTTCAACAAGCAAATATTCTCCTTTATAATCTCCATTGTTATTCAGTATTTTAAAAATAAAACAGTAACCCCAAACAATTTCTTACTAGCAAAATATTGAGTCCATCAGAATTTGATTTGCTCAAGCTGAACTAGATTTTCTGACTTGGCATTTTGTCTTAGCTCTCTCACTGCTGTACATACACTGTCTAGTACTGTGTCCTTCCCTGTCTGACTCTCCTTGATGTTATAAAACAGACTTTTGAAACTACTGTTAGGCTTAATTTTTTTCCCATAAATAGTCTTTGTTTCTGCTTTCTTTTTGCCTAGTGAATTTATTTATTTTGAGGTTACAAAAACAGATGGTTTACCCATTCACTCACTGCATCTCATGTACAACTTAACCTAGTTGCTTACCAGATAAGAAAGGATTATTTTACTTAGTCCTAATAATCAAATCCTTCAAAAAAAACAACAACCAGAGAACTACTCACAGAACAAAAGTCACTAAATCAGTGTCTACACCTGTCACAGGGTAGTTACAACACTTTTTATTTGTCACCTTGTATCTTTCCTTTAACTCCTCTCTTTTCCCCACCACCCCTCATCATGGACCTTTTCATCATAGATGGTGACTATTCAATGTGTAGTCCTTGGACAGCAGTACCTGAAAGTATCATCAGGAAACTGATTAGAAATTCAGAATATTTGGTCTTTCCCAGAGTTACTGAATCAGAATCTGTGTTTTAACAGGATTCTCCAGTAAGTTCATACGTACAGTAAAGTTTGAGAAGCACTGGTACAGAGGACAAGCTATAGTGTTTATTATTGAAACCAACTGGCCCTTTACATCTCCTGTGTGGGTATCATCGGAGAAGGCGATAGCACCCCACTCCAGGATTCTTGCTTGGAGAATCCCATGGATGGAGGAGCCTGGTAGGCTGCAGTCCATGGGGTCGCTAGGAGTCGGGCACGACTGAGCAACTTCACTTTCACTGTTTACTTTCCTGCATTGGAGAAGGAAATGGCAACCCACTCCAGTGTTCTTGCCTGGAGTATCCCAGGGACCGGGGAGCCTGTTGGGCTGCCGTCTCGGGTTGCACAGAGTCGGACACGACTGAAGCTACTTAGCGGCAGCAGCAGTGGGTATTACGTTACAATTAAGAGAAATAGCATTGGAGTTGTATTCTTTTTAAAATGGCATTAGTTTAAACCATAAATATACTATAAGGATACAGATGGTACATGCTGAAAGTTATTTTATTACAAATGGTGTAGAATTTTTGCCTTATAGAAGCATAGACAACAAAATTATCTTTTAAACCAGATTAAAAAAAGACTATAATCTTTCAATTGCCTATATAGCATATTCCACAATATAGTACTGAACAAAACAAATGTGCTGTGTTACTGGCAAGGTTTGTCTGTGTTAGAAAGATCTAAATTATTTAGACTATGTTGACATTTTTACACTATAGAATATTTTCCATCCAAGCAAAAATATGATATCTGTTAACTGTATAGATATGCCCTAAAATCATGGAGGCTGTTTACTTGTAAGTTTAAGTAGCTACTTCTTTTTACTATTTTATAGAGTAATCGTTGTCTCTTAAAGCAATCAAATGTGTTCAAATACAATGCTAGTCATTCCAGAAAAAAGATTTGTAAAACAAAACTTCCAGTTTTCTCTGAGGTTTCTTATTAAGTACTGTATTTATTCTTATTGTCTGTAATCTTAGAGACTTTACATAGGTTGCATATACCTTAAGAGAAAATTAGTTATATTTTTACCAAGTGCTTTTGTAAACATTCACAAATTTAATATTTGTTTTAAAAGGACACATTGAGTCAAATCATAGTAAAATATAAAATTATTAATGAAAGTGAATATCATTTTTTTTACTATTTACTTATTTTGAATACATAATGCATGTTTTTTTCTTAATAGTATTTTCAGAGAATCTTAATTGTGTTTTCAGAGAATCCCTACCTTAAGTGAGTTTTTGTTCTTATTGTTGCTATAATTGCTTTCATTGCACAGTTTTCACTCTATGGTATACCACTGTGATCTGTTGGTAGATTGCCATTATCTGCTATATCTGCCATTATCCTATTCTATGGCCTGAAGCTTGAGGTGACCAGAATTATTTTCATCTGCTATTTGCTAATATTCCTTCAACAAATATTTGAATGTGTTTTATATGGAGAATGTACTTTTGCCATTGGGATTGCAATTTAGTAAAATAGAGTCTCCATCCACAACAATACTATAATTGGAGGTGAAGGGGAAAAAAAATGTAATTGCTACTGGAAACTAGAAGCCTTGGATCATCACAAGCAAGTATGGAAGTATTACCAACCCTTCTGAGTCAGGTCTCAACAGGGGTGCTCCTGCCCAGTGTCACTCTTGCCAATAGACTGAGACCAGGTTCAATTCAGAAGCAAAGGACAGTTTTATTCTTTGATTAAAGGAAAGAGACCTGTGAGCTACATTGTCTCCTTGATAGGTAGCGGGCAGGGCTGCATTACAGGGATCTCGTTTCGGGGCGGGGGGGGGGGGGATGGGGGGAGTGGGGGGGGGGTGGGGAGGGAACGCCAGCTCTCGCGTGGCTAGTGCTGCTCACGCTCCGGATGGCCAGAGTCTACAAGGCTCCTGGCTGCCCCTGCCGCCATCTTGAATCGCTGCGTGGCGTTTTGAGCGGAGGTGTCTGAGCTGCGGTTCTGTTCTGGGAACTCGAATCCGACACTGTAGGCTCAAGGCCTCTCTATACAGCCCTCTACAGGCAAGTAAAACTAGACTAAGGTTATACCTTATGATCCAGATTCCCACTTTTTTTTTCCTGAGGAGCCACAGTGGGCTATGCCGGTGAAACTCCCTTCTCTGCCTTTTGTGCTGCTCCCGATGCTTGAAGAGCACTGAAGGGCTTTGGTGGGGTTCATTTTGTGTCACTGCTCCTTGCTTCATGTGGTAGTCGTCCTGACTGCGGGTAGAGGAGCAGAACTTCTGCCGCCCTCAGTTCGGTCAGCCCTGACAGAATTGTTCATAACCCTGAGGGACCCCCATTTGTCTAAGCTTTTGGAGACAAAGGACCCCAGACAATTTTAAGATACACAGCCCATATACCAATAAAAGAATAATGGTTGTTAAGGGACCTGGGAAAGGTAGAAAGCAGCGAGGCTCGAGAGGGTCTATGTGACCCCGTTCCTCATTTCAGCAAGGTGAGGCTGGTTGTCTCCTGTCTTCCAGGTTGCTCTTCCCCGTAGCTTGCCTGTACTTTCTTCAGTCATGCCACTCGAAGTAAGAGCAACATGATAACGATGTCTTGGCGTGTACAGACCACTCCCTGGTCAGCTACCAGATCCTAAAATCTCTACTGCTCGGCAAAACATATAGGGTCACTTATTATTTTTATTTATTTATTTAGCCATTTTTTCAGAAAAGAAGTTTTAGGTCAGAGAGTGGGTCATAAGAGTAGTCAGTGGGATCCATTGTCTCTGGTTGTTTCTCCAAAGGTTGGGGCTTGGGGACCTCCTCACTCAAATGTGATATCCCCACGGAGTAAGCCCTACAACTTCAGGGCAGAATGGGTGGTTAGGATCACCGAGTGGGGTCTGTTCCATTTAGGAGTGAGCAGACCTTGCGGATCTTTAGATTTAACGTCTTCCTTGGCAATAACTTCCCTGGTGGCTCAGACGGTAAAGCGTCTGCCCGCCATGCCGGAGACCCGGGTTCCATTCCTGGGTTGGGAAGATCCCCTGGAGAAGGAAATGGCAATCCACTCCAGAACACTTTCCTGGAAAATCCCAGACGCAGGAGCCTGATGAGGCTACAGTCCATGGGGTCACAAAGAGTCGGACACGACTGAGCGACTTCACTTTCCACTTTCACTTTGGCGATAACTTCCCCGGTGGCTCAGACGGTAAAGCGTCTGCCCGCCATGCTGGATTCGATTCCTGGGTAGGGAAGATCTCCTGGAGAAGGAAATGGCAATCCACTCCAGCACTCTTGCCTGGAAAATCCCAGACGGAGGAGCCTGATAAGCGACAGTCCATGGGGTCACAAAGAGTTGGACACGACTGAGCGACTTCACTTTCCACTTTCACTTTGGCGATAACTTCCCTGGTGGCTCAGACGGTAAAGCGTCTGCCCGCCATGCTGGATTCGATTCCTGGGTCGGAAAGATCCCCTGGAGAAGGAAATGGCAATCCACTCCAGCACTCTTGCCTGGAAAATCCCAGACGGAGGAGCCTGATAGGCTGGGGTCGCAAAGAGTTGGACATGACTGAGCGACTGAACTGAACTGAACTGAATGAGTATTTAAGAAAAAAAATTCGTGGGAATTCTCTTTCATAACATAAAATGCTCACAGAATAATAAAAATGATTAAATATTTCAACAAGCAAATATTCTCCTTTATAATCTCCATTGTTATTCAGTACTTTAAAAATAAAACAGTAACCCCAAATAATTTCTTACTAGCAAAATATTGAGTCCATCAGAATTTGATTTGCTCAAGCTGAACTAGATTTTCTGACTTGGCATTTTGTCTTAGCTCTCTCACTGCTGTACATACACTGTCTAGTACTGTGTCCTTCCCTGTCTGACTCTCCTTGATGTTATAAAACAGACTTTTGAAACTACTGTTAGGCTTAATTTTTTTTCCTATAAATAATGTTTGTTTCTGCTTTCTGTTTGCCTAGTGAATTTATTTATTTTGAGGTTACAAAAACAGATGGTTTACCCATTCACTCACTGCATCTCATGTACAACTTAACCTAGTTGCTTACCAGATAAGAAAGGATTATTTTACTTAGTCCTAATAATCAAATCTTTAAAAAAAAAACAAAAACCAGCAACCAGAGAACTATTCACAGAACAAAAGTCACTAAATCAGTGTCTACACCTGTCACAGGGTAGTTACAACACTTTTTATTTGTCACCTTGTATCTTTCCTTTAACTCCTCTCTTTTCCCCACCACCCCTCATCATGGACCTTTTCATCATAGATGGTGACTATTCAATGTGTAGTCCTTGGACAGCAGTACCTGAAAGTATCATCAGGAAACTGATTAGAAATTCAGAATATTTGGTCTTTCCCAGAGTTACTGAATCAGAATCTGTGTTTTAACAGGATTCTCCAGTAAGTTCATACGTACAGTAAAGTTTGAGAAGCACTGGTACAGAGGACAAGCTATAGTGTTTATTATTGAAACCAACTGGCCCTTTACATCTCCTGTGTGGGTATCATCGGAGAAGGCGATAGCACCCCACTCCAGGATTCTTGCTTGGAGAATCCCATGGATGGAGGAGCCTGGTAGGCTGCAGTCCATGGGGTCGCTAGGAGTCGGGCATGACTGAGCAACTTCACTTTCACTGTTTACTTTCCTGCATTGGAGAAGGAAATGGCAACCCACTCCAGTGTTCTTGCCTGGAGTATCCCAGGGACCGGGGAGCCTGTTGGGCTGCCGTCTCTGGGGTCGCACAGAGTCGGACACGACTGAAGCTACTTAGCGGCAGCAGCAGTGGGTATTACGTTACAATTAAGAGAAATAGCATTGGAGTTATATTCTTTTTAAAATGGCATTAGTTTAAACCATAAATATACTATAAGGATAAAGATGGTACATGCTGAAAGTTATTTTATTACAAATGGTGTAGAATTTTTGCCTTATAGGAGCATAGAAAACAATTATCTTTTAAACCAGAATTAAAAAAAAAAAGACTATAATCTTTGAATTACCTATATAGCATATTCCACAATATAGTACTGAACAAAACAAATGTGCTGTGTTACTGGCAAGGTTTGTCTGTGTTAGAAAGATCTAAATTATTTAGACTATGTTGACATTTTTACACTATAGAATATTTTCCATCCAAGCAAAAATATGGTATCTGTTAACTGTATAGATATGCCCTAAAATCATGGAGGCTGTTTACTTGTAAGTTTAAGTAGCTACTTCTTTTTACTATTTTATAGAGTAATCGTTGTCTTTTAAAGCAACCAAATGTGTTCAAATACAATGCTAGTCATTCCAGAAAAAAGATTTGTAAAACAAAACTTCCAGTTTTCTCTGAGGTTTCTTATTAAGTACTGTATTTATTCTTATTGTCTGTAATCTTAGAGACTTTACATAGGTTGCATATACCTTAAGAGAAAATTAGTTATATTTTTACCAAGTGCTTTTGTAAACATTCACAAATTTAATATTTGTTTTAAAAGGACACATTGAGTCAAATCATAGTAAAATATAAAATTATTAATGAAAGTGAATATCATTTTTTTTTACTATTTACTTATTTTGAATACATAATGCATGTTTTTTTCTTAATAGTATTTTCAGAGAATCTTAATTGTGTTTTCAGAGAATCCCTACCTTAAGTGAGTTTTTGTTCTTATTGTTGCTATAATTGCTTTCATTGCACAGTTTTCACTCTATGGTATACCACTGTGATCTGTTGGTAGATTGCCATTATCTGCTATATCTGCCATTATCCTATTCTATGGCCTGAAGCTTGAGGTGACCAGAATTATTTTCATCTGCTATTTGCTAATATTCCTTCAACAAATATTTGAATGTGTTTTATATGGAGAATGTACTTTTGCCATTGGGATTGCAATTTAGTAAAATAGAGTCTCCATCCACAACGATACTATAATTGGAGGTGAAGGGGAAAAAAATGTAATTGCTACTGGAAACTAGAAGCCTTGGATCATCACAAGCAAGTATGGAAGTATTACCAACCCTTCTGAGTCAGTCTCAACAGGGGTGCTCCTGCCCAGTGTCACTCTTGCCAATAGACTGAGACCAGGTTCAATTCAGAAGCAAAGGACAGTTTTATTCTTTGATTAAAGGAAAGAGACCTGTGAGCTACATTGTCTCCTTGATAGGTAGCGGGCAGGGCTGCATTACAGGGATCTCGTTTCGGGGCGGGGGGGGGGGGATGGGGGGAGTGGGGGGGGGTGGGAGGGAACGCCAACTCTCGCGTGGCTCGTGCTGCTCATGCTCCGGATGGCCAGAGTCTACAAGGCTCCTGGCTGCCCCTGCCGCCATCTTGAATCGCTGCGTGGCGGTTTGAGCGGAGGTGTCTGAGCTGCGGTTCTGTTCTGGGAACTCGAATCCGACACTGTAGGCTCAAGGCCTCTGCATACAGCCCTCTATAGGCAAGTAAAACTAGACTAAGGTTATACCTTACCACCCAGATTCCCACTTTTTTTTCCTGAGGAGCCAGATTCCCACTTTTTTTCCTGAGGATCCAGATTCCCACTTTTTTTTCCCGAGGAGCCACAGTGGGCTATGCTGGTGAAACCCCCTTCTCTGCCTTTTGTGCTGCTCCCGATGCTTGAAGAGCACTGAGGGGCTTTGGTGGGGTTCATTTTGTGTCACTGCTCCTTGCTTCATGTGGTAGTCGTCCTGACTGCGGGTAGAGGAGCAGAACTCCTGCCGCCCTCTGTTCTGTCAGCCCTGACAGAATTGTTCATAACCCTGAGGGACCCCCATTTGTCTAAGCTTTTGGAGACAAAGGACCCCTGACAACTTTAAGATACACAGCCCATATACCAATAAAAGAATAATGGTTGTTAAGGGACCTGGGAAATGTAGAAAGCAGCGAGGCTGGAGAGGGCCTAAGTGACCCCGTTCCTCATTTGTTCAGCAAGGTGAGGCTGGTTGTCTCCTATATGCCTGGTTGCTCTTCCCCGTAGCTTGCCTGTACTTTCTTCAGTCAGGCCACTCGAAGGAAGTAAGAGCAACATAATACGATGTCTTGGCGTGTACAGACCACTCCCTGGTCAGCTACCAGATCCTAAAATCTCTACTGCTCGGCAAGACATACAGGGTCACTTATTATTTTTATTTATTTATTTATTTATTTTTGCCATTTTTCAGAAAAGAAGTTTTAGGTCAGAGAGTGGGTCATAAGAGTAGTCAGTGGGATCCATTGTCTCTGGTTGTTTCTCCAAAGGTTAGGGCTTGGGGGCCTCCTCACTCAAATGTGATATCCCCACAGAGTAAGCCCTACAACTTCAGGGCAGAATGGGTGGGTTGAATCACCGAGTGGGGTCTGTTCCCGTTAGGAGTGAGCAGACCTTGCGGGTTTTTAGATTTAACGTCTTTCTTGGCGATAACTTCCCTGGTGGCTCAGACGGTAAAGCGTCTGCCCGCCATGCCGGAGACCCGGGTTCCATTCCTGGGTCGGGAAGATCCCCTGGAGAAGGAAATGGCAATCCACTCCAGCACTCTTGCTTGGAAAATCCCAGACGGAGGAGCCTGATAGGCTACAGTCCACGGGGTCGCAAAGAGTCGGACACATCTGAGCGACTTCACTTTCCACTTTCACTTGTTGACAACTGCATTCACACATGCTCAGTTGTGTCTGACTCTTTGCGACCCGCTAGGCTCCTCTGTTCCTCTGTTCTCCGGATTCTTCAGGCAAGAATACTGGAGTGGGTTCCCATGACCTCCTCCAGCGAATCTTCTCAACCGAGGGATTAAACCCATGTCTCCTATGCGTTGCAGGCGTATGCATTGCAGGCTAATTCTTGCTGAGCCATCGGGGAAGCCCCTGTGGAACAGGGCAATCGGAAGCAACTTAATCCAGTTTTCTTGAGTTTAATGTTTCTGTCCTTCAGGAAAACTTGTCGACTAGCACCAAGAGATGCCTGAAATTGCTCAGGGCTTAGCATGACAGTGAAATCTATCTGCCAACCTTCTCTAGGATATGTCCTTCTGGTTTGAGTGGCTGAATCTGGGAAGGCCAGGCCAGGGGTCTGAAATAATTGCATTTTCACTTCTTGAAAAGCCCCTTCGCATTCTAAATTCCATTCAAAAGGTCATTATCCTTGCATTAAATTTTTTTTTATCAATTAAACAACTTTTGCTAATGAGAAAACTACATTTAAAATGTGCTTTAAAACAAAAGTGAATTAGGGGGGGAAAAGACATATGCATTTGAAAGAACTTTGCACTGTGCTGAAAATCAAATCTCTTGCAGTAATACAGTATAACAATTCAAGTTAATATTTACATTCTATGGCCTGTTAGACCATATTTAGGGATCCAGAAGGGGAAAAAATCAGCCATTCCTGGGAAACCCATAAGCTAGTTTTAGGAGGCGTGAGGCTGGGAATGACTTCTTTCCTTTCCTGGAGTGGGTTTCTTTGACCTTCCATGAGGATTAAGCTTAAGTAGTTTGTGATATTTGAGCTTTTCTCTTGGACACCTAATATCCTTTTTCAGCTAGGGGGTTTAGGGTGGTTACGATATTTTTTCAGAGGCCTCCTAAGCAGAGCTGTTGGTCAGAATGTCCTCTACATATCAGAGTGGGTTTCCCTCCTCCAGATGTAGATCTTCTAGGTGTTTAGCTAGATTTTCCCCCAAAATAATGGGGGCATTTTTTGAACTTTTGGGGCAGGACTGTCCAAGGGTTTTTTGAGTGTATGTTTGGGTTCTGTCAGGGCTTTCCAGGTGGCGCTGTTGGTAAAGAACCTGCCTGCCAATGCAGGAGACATAAGAGATACGGGTTTGATCCCTGGGTGGAGAATATCCCTCGGGGGAGGAAATGTCAATCCACTCCAGTATTCTTGCCTGGAGAATCCCATGAACAGAGGAGCCTGGTGGGCTACAGTCCATAGGGTCGCAAAGAGGTGGACATGATTGAAGCAACGTAGCACAATTGGGTTCTGTCACTCAGAAGAAAATTTCCTTCCCTGATACTCTTTATAATTTTACAACTCTCGTGACTGAGTTTGCATGATCCCATGTTCAGAACTCAGTAAGTGGCACTGGTGTTGATTAAGAATTCAACAGGCTTCCCTACTCTGTCCGATGTCAGTCAGGGCTCCTCAGGGATCGGTTGGAGTGCCAGCTTAGGCCCTGTCATCCTTTATCTACTTGGATAGTCTGCCTTCCAGGGTAGTGACTGGGATCTGTAATTTCCATTCCCCTTCAGGCATTCTCTCTTCCAGTGTTCCTCTTGTTTACATATGGTGCACTGATTGAGTCCTAGTTTCCTTGGCTTGCTATCTCTCAATGGGGCTTGGGACCACTCACCAGAGACAAGAGTCTCCATGGGCAGTTAGTCCAAATTCTTGTGCTGACTGGTTGACATTGGGGGGCAATAGCCTGTACGTGGGTCTCTGGGCCTTTTTATCCTCTAATTTTTCCTTTTCTATATCTTGTTTGTTAAATACTCACTAGGCAACCTTGAAAAGGTAAAAAGTAGGGATATCTGGTTCTATTTCCAGTTTCTGAAGGTTATGCCTAATGTTGAGGCACTTTGGGAAATGAAATAGTACCTTTAGGATTGCTTTTCCTTCCAAGGACTCAGTCATCCATAGCATAGATTCAGAGGCATCCCCTGAGGCTCTAGAAATGCCAAAGGGTTTTCTGTTGGCTCTGATTGATTTCCTTTATCTTACTTCACTTGACGGGTTTCTTTCCTGCTGCCTGGATTCCTTTTAGGATCATAATTATATAATGGGTCAGCCTCTGTCTTCTACCCCCTTCTCCTTTGTTTCTATGGTCCAAGTTGGGTCCATTATCTGGGAGCCCTTGATTCCCCTGATCTGAAAATAACAACATGTGCATTATTTCTGCTCTGTTCTCTTTGTCTGCTTCATCTCAGGCTTTTGAAAAGACCATGGTTTTTCCTTCCTTGTTAGGAGTACATTGAGGAGGCTTTGGATCTTAGCCAGGTGAGGTCATGAATCTGAAAGATTCCCCTAATTAGATTTAGGAACCCCTCTGGACCTTCCCTCAACCCCCTTACTGTGAGTTTTCCAGTTGCCCAGATCAGAAGAGGTAAATGGGGCATTTATACCTGGATGTGTCCTTCTCCATTGTGATTTGCCTCAAAGGAAGTACTTTTCCTGGTGGGTAGTTGGACCCTGGCTGGTAATTCGTAATTTGTAGAGTTCCTTATAAAATTATTTATACACCTGCTTACCTACAGAGTCACATACTGAAACATGTTAAATTAACTCTTTCTCTCCCCTCTTCCCCTCCTCTCTCCTTTCTTCACTTTTGGCACCTCTCTTTGGCCTAGCATGGTAATAGTCAAAATCCCTAGAATGGCTCATAAAATTGAGCTCCAAGTGTCCTAAATATTTCTTGCAGTTGATTTTGGAGTTACCAAAATTTGGAAATATTCATTCATTATATTTCTTTTATAATCAAAACATTTCTATGACTGGTCTTAATTGCAGTTTTATTTCCCCATCTTAGCTAGAAAAAAACCCTTACCAATTTTATTACAGTGTAATAAAAACTGAGACATCCGAGGAGATAGTTTTTTACACAAGACCTTCACAGTGTTTCCCTGACTCTTGCCACATCATCAGTGAAACATTTGTCACTGATATTTTCCTCAATTATATGAGAAATGGTTATTAACAAATCTCTAGATCCAGGATGTAGATTTTTTTCAATGTTAACTGGCTTGTTTACTTTTGTTTTTATTTCCATTATTCTAGGAGGTGGGTCATAGAGGATCTTGCTTTGATTTATGTCTTTGAGTGTTCTGCCTATGTTTTTTTCTTCTAGGAGTTTTATAGTTTCTGGTCTTACATTTAGGTATTTAATCCATTTTGAGTTTATCATTGTGTATGGTGTTAGGAAGTATTCTAATTTCATTCTTGTGCATGTAGCTGTCCAGTTTTCCCATCACCATTTATTGAAGAGGCTGTCTTTTCCCTATTGTATATTGCCTCTTTTGTCAAAAATAAGATACCCATATTTTTGTTGCATGAGTTTATTTCTGGGCTTTCTATCTTGTTCCATTGGTCTATATTTCTGTTTTTGTGCCAGTACCATACTGTCTTGATGACTGTAGCTTTGTAATATAATCTGAAGTCAGGAAGGTTGATTCCTCCAGCTCCATTCTTCCTTATCAAGACTGCTTTGGCTGTTCGGGGTGTTTTGTGTTTCCATATGGGTTGTGAAATTTTTTGTTCTAGTTCTGTGAAAAATGACATTGGTAATTTGAAAGGGATCACATTGAATCTGTAGATTGCATTTGGTACTATAGTCATTTTCACAATATTGATTTTTCCTACCCAGGAACATGGAATATCTCTCCATCTGTTTATGTCATCTTTGATTTCTTTCATTAGTGTCTTATAATTTTCTGTGTACAGTTCTGTTGTCTCCTTAGGTAAGTTTATTACTAGATATTTAATTATTTTTGCAATGGTGAATGGGATTGATTCCTTAATTACTCTTTCTGATTTTTCATTGTTAGTATATAGAAATGCAAGTGATTCCTGTGTATTGATTTTGTATTCTTCAACTTTGCTAAATTCACTGATTAGCTCTAGTAATTTTTTGATACTATCTTTAGGGTTTTCTATGTACAGTATCATGTCATTTGCAAACAGTGAGAGTTTTACTTCTTTTCTGATCTAGATTCCTTTTATTTCTTTTTCTTCTCTGATTGCTGTAGCTAGGACCTCCAGAACTATGTTGAATAATAGTGGGGGAAGTGGACACCCTTGTCTTGCTCCTGATCTTAGGGAGAATGCTTTCAGTCTCTCACCATTGAGAATAATGTTTGCTGTAAGCTTATCATATATGGCCTTTACTATGTTGAGGTAGATTCCTTCTATGATCATTTGTTGAAGAGTTTTAATCATAAATGGTGCTGAATTTTGTCAAAGGCTTTTTCTGCATCTATTGAGATTATCATATGGTTTTTATCTTTTGATTTGTTAATTTGGTGTAACACATTGATTGATTTGCATATATTGAAGAATCCTTGCGTTCCTGGAATAAACCCAACTTGATCATAGTGTATGAGCTTTTTGATGTGTTGCTGAATTCCGTTTGCTAAAATTTTGTTGAAGATTTTTGCATCTATGTTCATCACTGCTTTTGGCCTGTAGTTTTCTTTTTTTGTGTGTCTGGTTTCAGTATCAGGATGATGGTGGCCTCGTAGAATGAGCTTGGAAGTGTTCCTTCTTCTACAGTTTTTTTTGGACTCTGTGGGAGAGGGAGAGGGTGGGATGATTTGGGAGAATGGCATTGAAATACGTATAATATCATATATGGAATGAGTCGCCAGTCCAGGTTCGATGCACGACACTGGATGCTTGGGGCTGGTGCACTGGGACGACCCAGAGGGATGGTATGGGGAGGGAGGAGGGTTCAGGATGAGGAACACATGTATACCTGTGTTGGATTCATTTCGATATTTGGCAAAACCAATACAATATTGTAAAGTTTAAAAATAAAATAAAATTTTAAAAAAAAGACAATAAACTGGGGAAAAAAAATAAAGAGTTTTAGAAGGATAGGCATTAGCTCTTCTCTAAATGTTTGATAGAATTCTCCTGTGAATCCTTCTGGTCCTGGACTTTTGTTTTTTTGGAGATGTTTGATCACAGCTTCAGTTTCAGTGCTTGTAATTGGGTTGTTCATAATTTATATTTCTTCCTGGTTCAGTTTTGGAAAATTGAACTTTTCTAAGAATCTGTCCATTTCTTCCAAGTTATCCATTTTATTGCCAAATAGTTGTTTGTAATAGTCTCTTATACTCCTTTCTATTTCTGCATTGTATGTTGTAACCTCTCCTTTTTCATTTCTAATTTTGTTGATTTGATTCATCTCTTATTTTCTTGATGAGTCTGGCTAAATGTTTGTCAGTTTTGTTTATCTTCTCTAAGAACCACTTTTAGTTGTATTAATCTTTACTATTGTTTCTTTCATTTCTTTTTCATTTATTTCTGCTTGGATCTTTATGATTCCTTTCCTTCTACTAATTTTGGGGGTTTTTTTTGTTCTTTTTCCAGTTGTTTTAGGTGTAAAGTAGGGCTGTCTATTCAATGTTTTTCTTGTTTCTTGAGGTAGTATTGTATTGCTATAAACTTCCCTCTTAGGACTGCTTTTGCTGCATCCCATAGGTTTTGAGTCATGTTTTCATTGTCATTTGTTTCTAGAAATTTTTTTTTCCCCTTTTGATTTCTTCAGTAAGCTGTTGGTTATTTAGAAATGTGTTGTTTAATCTCCATGTGTTTGTGTTTCTTACAGTTTTTTTTTTCTGGTAATTGATACTTAGTCTCATAGCATTGTGGTCAGAGAAGATGCTTGATATGATTTCAGTTTTCTTAAATTTCCTGAGGTTTGATTTGTGACTCAGGATGAAGTCTATCCTGGAGAATGTTTCATGTGCATTTGAGAAGAAGGTATATTCTTCTGCATTTGGATGGAATGTCCAGAAGATATCAATGAGATTCATCTAATCTAGTGGACATGAGTTTGAGTAGGCTCTGGGAGTTGGTGACGGACAGGGAAGCCTGGTGTGCTGCAGTCCATGGGGTTGCAAAGAGTCAGACACGACTGAGTGACTGAACTGAACTGATCCATTCTCATTTTCATTATATTGATGACTGAACATTATATCCCATATCTTTATAATCTCTGTACTAAATATAGAAATATGATTTGAAAACAGGTAGGATGGAACATCAGAGAAGGCAATGGCAACCCACTCCAGTGCTCTTGCCTGGAGAATCCCATGGACGGAGGAGCCTGGTAGGCCACAGTCCATGGGGTCGCTAAGAGTCGGACACGACTGAGAGACTTCACTTTCACTTTTCACTTTCATGCATTGGAGAAGGAAATGGCAACCCACTCCAGTATTCTTGCCTGGAGAATCCCAGGGACAGAGGAGCCTGTTGGACAGCCATCTATGGGGTCGCACAGAGTTGGACACGACTAACGTGACTTAGCAGTAGCAGCAGCAGCAGGATGGAACATTTGAGAAAAATTGCATTGCATTGCATTTAAGAATTGCTTAGACGTCAGTCATTACTTTATCACTTGCTGACAGAATGGTCCTAAACAAGTTACTTAACCTCTCTGAATATCAATTTCTTCTTTGTAAAATGATGGCAATAATATATGGGACTACTCTGAAGAATAAATGAAATGATGCATACAACATGCTAACAAAGGCTCCAGGGCCATAGTTTGTGTAGTATATTGCATTATCAGTTCAAATTTTTCACCCTTCTTTCAGGCATGTGACTTTTCAGTCTCTGCCACTAAAGAGATATTGTGTATTTTCCTGATGCTTGGCTTTGACTAATAGACTAAAGAGGTAGTGAGTGTTCTGGATAGTATCCTAAGCCTTGAAGCCTTGTATATTTTGTTTGCACCCTTGTACCTCTTCTAACACCATGAGTAGACTATCACCTGTTGTACAAATAGGTTTAAGGAGGATTGAGAAATGGACCAGTCACCCCCAACAACTCATAGACCTACAGTGAGAAGTAGGGCCATACTAACTGCCAAAGCCTGAAACAGAAATGTTAAGCTGAGGCTATCTCCAGATCAGCCAAACCTCAAGCAACCTCCAGGTACATAAGCAGTAATAATTCATGGCTTTAAGTAACTGATTTTAGAGGTAGTTTGTTTTGCAGCAAAAATTTTTACAGTATAGGATCAATATCCATTAGATATTGATACGGTTATTATTTACTATCATTTGAAATAGAAGCCCAATAACAATAAATAAAGCAAAGCGGTATGATAATCAGTAAGATTCAGAACTCTGTTTTCTAAACCTGAGGTTGTTTTTAAAGAAATACTGCTTTATCTACTCCTGTTTGTTTCTGAAACTACTGTTGGCAGACAGCATCTTCTTCAGGAAAAGGAAATGCAAATGCTTGGGAGAGTTTTGTCTAATCTGCCACTTCTCCAAGCAAAATAGAATCCTATAATAAACGGTCTTGTGATCACAGATGTATAAATGTAATGGCGATGCTACAAATACATCACACATGCAAACCTCAAATACATATCTTCCTCCTACATACTCTTCCACAAATATTCTGCTGCATCTCATGGAAGTAATTGCAGCATTTCTTCCGGAAGCCTCAAGCTGTGGCTCTCCACAGAAGCCAAGGCAGAAACATCCATTTGAGCTGTGACAAAAGGTGGGGTCAGGAGACAGAGGTTTTTACAAGAAATTAAAGGGCAGAACAGGGAGAAGACTTGAAGGCAAAACACTTAACTATCAGAACTTTTAAATGCTCCTGAATTTGAAGCTTTTAAAAGCATATAAAAATAGAATGACCTTCAGCTGGTTTCAGTGTATGACTTGGATGCCTCCTTTTTGGGGTGCATACTACATGGATATTTAGCATATAAGCTGGAGTAGTCTGTGGTTTATGGTATAAAAGATTACATGATCAAATTTGGTTTAAAATAATAATAATAATAAAAAGATGTACTGTAATCCTGCCCTGATCTGACTTAGATGTTCTAAGATATGAGGAACAATCTTGTAATAAGGAATGAACTAATAATAATAATAACAACAATAAAATGTTTTTTGAAAGCTGTCCACCATGAAGTTCAATTGTGAATTCTGGAGGGAAATTGCAGTTTGTTTCTATATATTGCTTTGCCCTTCAGCTCAGCTGTTGGCTCTGCATTAATATTCAGGCAGCATCAGTGCCAGTCCTAGTGATTCACTGAGGTATTATGAATATGCAAATGAGCAAGAGCTTTTTATGTCTGTGGTTTGTCTTTCTTAGATGTCTGAAGAAATAATTGGAGCCAATTGACTGATAACTTGTATATAGATAACTATTGCTCTGGAACCTAAAACCATTTCTTAATTATTCTTATACCAGCTCAAAGATTTGATTTCAAATAATCTCTTGAAAATAGTACTCCCAGTATTCTCTTCAATTGATTTAATTTAGAGGTTAAAGTATCATATTATCTGAACTTCTTAGGTTATAATAATAGCGTTTTGAAGTGAGCAGTATACAGAGTGGAATTTGTATTAGTCACTCACTTTTTATTTTTCCTTAGGTCTTTATTAACTTCCGCTGGTTAAAAGTCAAGAGTGCAGAAGTTGGTAGAGTATTCTGGGTAGATGATGGGCTTCCCAGGTGGCTCAGTGGTAAAGAATCCGCCTGCCAATGCAGGAGACACACGTTCGATCCTGAGTTGGGAAGGTCCCCTGGAGTAGGAAATGATAACCCACTCCAGTATTCTTGCTTGGGAAATCCCATAGACAGAGAAGCCTGGAGGCTACAGTCTATGGAGTCTCAAAAGAGTCGGATATGAATGGGCACACAGCAGAAGTCTGAGTAGATGAATCCTAGAGCTTCTGAAGTATAAAGATAGAGACACAAAGGAGGTTGTAGAAGAGAGAGAAAATAATTTATTGTGTTAAGCAGTAATTTATTTATTTTTTAATATAAATTTATTTTAATCAGTAATTAATGTTTGATCTTGAAATCACATTTATGTTTCTTTAATAATATGTATTAAGGGAAAAGAATAAAACTTCATATTTCTGTATGATTCCTTTTAGCACAGACAAATAAGGATAACTTTTACCAGTAAAAATAAAGGTATAAGATAAGTGAACTATGTAAATTTTAATATCCATTTTGGTGGCTCATACTACATCTTGATTAGAAATTTTGTAATTCAGCTACTATTTTTAATTTAGTTTTCAGTGTGGTACAGCTAAAACAACTACAGGAAGATATATAATATTTCTGTTATTGTGCCCTACGACTGACTTGAACATTTGTGGTCATTTTCTTTTGATACTCTAGCACTATCTCGGAGAAGGCAATGGCACCCTACTCCAGTACTCTTGCCCGGAAAATCCCATGGACGGAGGAGCCTGGTGCTGCAGTCCCTGGGGTCGCTGCGAGTCGGACACGACTAAGGGGCTTCACTTTCACTTTTCACTTTCATCATTGGAGAAGGAAATGGCAACCCACTCCAGTGTTCTTGCCTGGAGAATCCCAGGGACGGGGGAGCCTGGTGGGCTGCCGTCTATGGGGTTGCACGACTGAAGTGACTTAGCAGCAGCAGCAGCAGCACTATCTCATTTCTATGAAGATGTAACCTTTAAATTGCCACAGCTTGCTGTGTATATATAGAGCTAGTTTATTACTGTGTGAAATAACCAGCATTCTGCTAACATTTAGCCACTTTGATTTCATTGAGAAATTATTTCAGCTACAGAAAATAATCTTTAAAATAATATTACATAGTTAGGTGATTCCTCTCTACCTAGAAAAAAGTTTTTTTCTGATTTTATTAAAGGGTTAAGTACTGGGTAGTTCAACTTGGGTATATTCTGGTTTTGTTGTTGCTATTGCTTTTGCTGCTTTTTTTTGTTTTTTAAACTTCAGTTTGAAACAACAATGGTTTATGTCTTTCATACGCTAAGGTACCACTCAGATCTGTAGGGGAGCTATGTTAATTGTAGGTAGTTAGAGACTAGACTGATGGGGTCTCCCAGCTCACATGTGCTCCACTGCCTGTCCTGTCAGAGAAGGAGCAGTTCTGGAGGGTCCTGCATCACCACTTAAATGCTCAAGCCCTGAAGTGACACATGTCACTTCGGCCTATGACTCATTGACTGAAATAGTCACATGGCTACACCTCCTTTCAAGGGGTGGAGAAATAGAATGCTCTCATGTACCTCAAAGAAAAGGAGAAAAGGAATATTTATGCACATTAATAATTTCAACCCCATGACATACACAGCATTTCTGCAATCTCGGGAGAAAGGCCAAATCATTTAAAATGTCATTTCCTTACCTTACAAGCTGCTCAGTAGTGTCCAACTCTTTGCGACCCCATGGACTATACAGTTCATGGAATTCTCCAGGCCAGAATACTGGAGTGTGTAGCCATTCCTTTCTCCAGGGGATCTTCCCAACCCAGGGATCAAACCCAGGTCTCCCACATTGCAGACGGATTCTTTACCAGCTGAGCCACCAGGAAAGCCCAAGAATACTGGGTTGGGTAGCCTATCCCTTCTCCAGCGGATCTTTCTGACTCAGGAATTGAACTGGAGTTTCCTGCATTGCAGGCAGATTCTTTACCAACCAAGCTATTAGGGAACCCCATATTTCTTTAAAAAGTCATATTTTAAATTAAAAAACAAAACCCTCATAACATTCCCAGGAATATTCAATAACTACTAAAATCTGAGTGTATTATAGATGTATTATTTCCTTTCTGAAAAAATGTGTATGTATCTGTATTTTATTATTGTATGCCCCACGATTGATTAAAAAATCACATACATACAAAATATATGAATATGTTATATAGATATATGGAGAATGAGATGAACTGAGTTAAGCTAGACATACAGGTGCTCAGCAGGCAAATATATTACAAAAAGAATCTAAAATGTCAATGAAAATGTGAAAAATTGGAGAAAATGTGTTTTCCAAAACTCCTCTTTGCAAGTATACTGAGTAGAATTACAGGGCACATTTTATTTTAGCAAGTCACTTGGGGTGAGATAGCTATAAGGGGACAGCAGGCTTTTCTTTTCTTTCATCCTACTTCATAGCATCTTTATTTTTTGAGGAAAGATTGATAAATACAAATTGTATGTATTTAAGGCATACAATGTAATGTTTTGATATACATTGTGAGATGGTTACCACAATGAAGCTAAGCAACATATCCATCACCTCATATAGTTACCATTTTTTTTTTCTGTAGTGAGAGCACTTAACATCTATTGGTCTTAGCAAATTTCCAGTGTACAATATATTATTATTAATTGTAGTCACCATACTATATGTTATGTCTCTAGAGCTTACTCATCTTACAACTGAGAGTTTTTGCCCTCTGATTAAGATCTCCCTCCCTTTTTCCTCAGTTCCTCAGCCTCTGGTAATCACAAAGGCTGGTTTTTGTTTTTTGTTTTTTTTGATTCCATATATAAGTAAGATTATGTCATACAGTATTTCTCTTTCTGTGTTTGACATTTCATTTAGCATAATGTTCCTTGGTTCATCCATATTGTCACAAATGGCAGGACTTCCTTCTATTTAAAGGCTACATACTATTCCATTGTGTATGTGTGTCACATTTTCTTTATTCATTCATCTCTTGATATAATCTTAGGTTTTTTCCATATCTTGGTTATTGTGAATAATGCTGCCATGAACATGAGAGTGCAGATATCACTGCTTTTGGTGATTTGCTTTCCTTTGAATGTATATTCAGAAGTGGGATTGCTTGATCATAGGGTAGTTCTATTTTTAATTTTTTAAGGAGCCTTCATTCTTACTGTATGAATTTACATTTCCACTAACAGTGTACAAGAGTTCCTTTTTCTCCATGTCCTATAAGGGACTTTTAAAAGTAACAAGAGAAGATCACCATGTTGTTGAAAGTAACAAGAGAAGATCACCATGTTGTTTATCGGTTGTACTCTTTTAGTAAACAATGATCTGAGTGATGTTAGTGAGTGTGATAGAGTAATTTATAGGCAGAGTATTTTTTTACAGGCAGATTTGCCCTTCTTCTGACCCTTGCACAAACCAGTCAACTTATTCTCCAAATTAAAATTGAACAAATATTAAAAGAGTAGTGGTTCAAATAAGTCAAATTATCACGGCTGTGGCAGAGACATATATTGCCCATTAATCTGAAGAATATGACTTCAATGATTAGGCCCACTTAGATAGCAGCTACCTCCTCCCTCACCACTCCACTCAGTGTATCCCATCAAATATCATGCAACTGGTCCCAGACAGAGTAATTCAGCAGTATTGTGCAGAGTAAGTCAGCAGTATTGTGAATGAATGCATTAGGTCAATGTTAAAAATATAATTATATAAAAAGCAAAAAAGTTAATGTAAATGAGCTTACTTTTTATGCCTTTATTCCTTCTTATTTTTCATTTCTTAGAAACTGAATTCCTCATAATAGAAAAAAAATTATTGATGATTGTAATTTGCTTAAAAATAATTCCACATCGACAGTTATGCATTCTAACCAGGAATCTCCACTCCAGTGATAGTCAGATATCACTTTTTCAGAGAGGACATACTCCTCACTTCAGAGGCAATGATTATAAGCACATTAGCTATCTTTGTCTTTGATCATATCCAGGTGTTTTGCTAATCACTGTATTTCATGTCAGAAGTAGGTTTTCATTGGTTAAATTAGTGGCTAGCTTTTAAATTGACATGGCACCTGTTATAAACGGATGGTAATTAGTGAAACTAAAAGCTTTCAACTTATATGAATTGGCTAAAATAGTATAAAACTGCTCCCCACCCCTAAATAAACAGGACATAAAAATCCATCAAGGTTTGCAGCTTCTACCCTTAGGGATGTTGCCAAAGACTACCTTTGTAAACTATCCCGTATCCTGCCTTTGGTTTAGAAAGATTCTATTTGCTGAATACTGACCATGAGAGTAACCATGTCTTACTTCTGGAATATTGCCCAGTGTTGAGTCAGTATTTCTTGTAAGGGGAATGTTTTAAGCTCCTAAAATGACAGACAGCTGAGACTTCATTAAGCTTACAGAATAAGCTGTAATATGAACCATTTTATCCTCTTTGCTAATAAATGTTTCTAGAGCTTAACTTCAAAATAAGCTGGTTACACTGTTTAAGGGAAGTAGCTCGCCCTTATTCATATAAAATATTTTGTTGGCTACTGTTTGTTAAAAATAAACAAAAAAAAATCCTTGAGTTTTGCATGTTCAATTTGCTTTGGGTCATCCCCAACAGAATTAAATATTAATTAGTGATATATTCATTTTTTACTATTTGACATTAGTAGATCCCTTCAAATAGAATGATCTTTTAAAAAATATATTGCTTTTGCACAATTTACATTGACTAAATAACTTTCATAACTATGGATCACCATCCTTAAATCAGAACCTGAGCTACCATTAAAAAAATAAAAGTAAGTCAATAAATTATATCAGAAATAGCATTTTTTTTAGATAATGAGATTGTATACTATTTCATTTTTATTATATAAACCAAATGTATTTTCTGAAAGATCGTTTTACATTCAAGAAGCCATTGATTTTGGGGGTGATTTGTTACACAAGTAACAACTCAATAAATCTTATAATAATAATTTAAAATAGCAAAATCTTAGATAACTGCAGAGAATGTCAATAAATAACATTCTCCATCCAATGTTCCATGTTTAAAAAGCAAGAAACAGAACTGAAATTTTATGCTTGTTAACAGCTCCTCATTTCCCCCTCCCCTCCCCCAGCCCCTAGTAACCACCATTCCAGTTTATGATCTTATGAATTCGACTGGTTTAGATACCTAATATACATGGAATCATGCAGTTATTGGTCTTTCTGTGTTTGGTTTATTTCACTTAGCACCTTTGAAAGGGAAAGTCGCTCAGTCGAGTAGGACTCTTTGCGACCCCGTGGACTATACAGTCCATGGAATTCTCCAGGCCAGAATACTGAAGTGGGTAGCCTTTCCCTTCTCCAGGGAATCTTCCCAACCCATGAATCGAACCTGGGTCTCCTGTATTGTAGACACATTCTTTACTGACTGAGCTACAAGGGAAGCCCTAAAAAAATCCTGTTAATAAATTTTAAGTGTACAATAGGAGATTTTTTTAAAAAACAGGAAACAAAACAAATTATTTTGCTCCAAACTATCCTCTGTTAGACCAGGGATCAATTTAACATGTTGCTATCTGAATAAGTTGATGTTTCCCATACATCTATTACATGGGTCTGTCTGTTTAAAGCCTACATACATATATGGACACAGGAGATACTATAATGAAAAAGACTAGGTCTTGTCCTTAAAGAATTTCTAATTAATCATTGTATAGAACAGTGGAAGCAGTATTGGAGACAGCACTGTTTAAACAAGGTTCCAGTTTTAGTTTTGGTATTTATTAACTGGAAAGCTTGAGGTAAAACATTGCACCTCACAGAGACTCAGTTTCTTCATTTGTAAAAAATGAGAAAATGATGCCTGTCTTACAGAGTTCTCAGGTTGTCATGAGGATTAAACACCAATGCTTTTAAAATGCTTACCTGAATGCCTGGTGTGTGTGTGTGTGTGTGTGTGTGTGTGTGTATATATATATATATATATATATATATATATATACACACAATATACTTTATACAGTAATCTCTTAAGTAGTTTTATGTATTGATTCACTGGATTGAATAACTGTCCTCAATACCTCCGTAATGCATATTGGCAGATGTTCTTGACACCCTGAATGCTCATGGCTACGTCTACTCTCTCTTACACCTTTGAATGTTATTTGCTTATCAAAGGGTCAGTTATACTTTATCCCTTCAAGTTTGTTATGCCATTTTTACTTGTTTTAATTGTATAATCTAATTCAGTATAAACAAAATGAACAAAAATTTCAAGTTCTGAAATAGATTTTTGTCTGTAAAAACTGAGTCAAATTCTTTTGCTAACACTTGATAACATGTGAGCTGCTAAAATATGTGAAAAGGACACTTGTAAAAAGTTGGAAAAATCATATTCTAGAAATACTTTTTATACAAAGTGCTCCTTAAGTGTCTTTGGGTTTTGACCTTATTATTAAAAAACAGCTAAAACTAAAATGTGTAGATGATGCATATGACTATGGAATGTATATTCACAAAATCCAACTCAAAGAAATAGTCTTGGCACTACATAAATGAAGAGTTGTAAATTAAAATATATTTATATTTAAGTTAAATGAACATTTTAAACTATATATACATTTATATATATACCTATAAATATACATATATGGTTTTATTTATCTAGTTAGTTATTTCATTGGTTGTTGTTATTTCTTCTGTATTGTACTTTTCTGATTAACTGGCCAATGACTCATTTCAGGCTGCTTCAGAGAAAAGTGTTCCTAGTTGTAGGCAAAAAATTCAATGGTGGATATGAGTGTATGAAGGTTAGTTTTGTCTAGGGCGAAGGTTAGGGAATTGTTATTCCTGAAGAATCTGACAAATGTAAGCACCGTATATATTTATATTATGAGCATTAACTTAAAAATACAGTTACCAAATAGCTTACCCAGAATATTAACTAGATGTTTAAATTTAAAAAATTGCTTTCTTTGCTAAGAAACATTTTATTAGGGCTGTTTTTAATAAGATGTTAAGATTATTCATGTTTGTTAGTTCTAGTTAGATTTCTTTTGTATAACATTAATTATATATTTATAATATATATAATTATGCATACAATATAATTATGTAATATATAACACAATTTAGATAATTTCTTCCCATAGCATTTGCATGGCTGTGCTTTTTACCTAAATCTATTTTGTTCAATAAAAGTTGTTTGGAGATTGGGACAACGCCTCAGCATTTTTGTGCTCATCACATTATGTCATGCTGTGTTTGAGTTGAAATATGTAATCAATAAATTCTTCTAGGAACAAATGAATATCTGCAAATTACTGCTGCCCAGCTACTAAAATGAAGATTGACCCTTTTAAATTTTATTTCCAGACTACTCTAAAAGTAAATCATATTTTTTATATCTAAACCCATAGGAGACATAAGTCCCTTAGAATGTGGCTAAATTCTTTGAATAATGCATGATTACTTTGCTTCATACACTAATGTATCAATAAATTGATCTCACTCTACAGAAATGTTACCTAAGGTTTTTAAAAATATTTTTCTTCAAATTTTAAGGAATAAGAGTGTATTAGGGTGCATATTTACTAGCAGATGCTACAAAAATCCTCATTCATAAATATTTAGATCTTCATTTGATGAGAAAAATATAAGATTACAGTATATGTCACAGTCTTTCCCACCTAAATGCGTAACTGTATTTGTGAATTATTCCTGTTGCAGATGTAATGTCTTTCAAAGTATTTTATTACAGCAATGCATTTCCCTAAGGAGGAGTGTTTATAAATATATGAATCAAGGTGATACATTTAGTGTTATTTCTTGCCTTCTTACTGGATTTGCTTCCATGACTTACAAAATATTTTAAAACAAAATGAGCCAACAGGAATTGCCATATTGAAGTAGACAAAAAGATTCAGTTATTCTGGGAGCTATTATATGAATATGTTTTTTGTTAGTGTTCCTAAAACTAGAGAAATGCGTATTTGTAATAAATGATTCCTCCTGATGATTAGCTTCTTTCCCAAATTATCTAAAATTAAAGTCTATCTGTTTAGAATTCTTCAATTATGGTCACCTAGAAAAATTTTACATCCTGAAGTAAACATATGTTCAGTCTTCATGCCAGCTTAATTGTGTCTCTATTTTCTGACGTTAGAAGTATGTATAAAAAATGTATATCATTGTCACTTCAGAGTAATTTTGATCAATTTAGATGAACAAAACTAAAGTTCTAAAAGGAAGTTATAAGCAATTTTAAAATCTTTGGTTCCTGTGTTTTCTTTTAACTTTTATATCAGATGAGCTTTTTGTCCTTGATTTTGTTTCTTTTACCTAAGGTTTCAGTGATCTTATTTTTGAATCACTTTGCTCTGAAATAATTATAGTATGCCAGGTCCTCATCATTCCATATAACTACATATTCTATCCTCATCCCTGCTGATGCATGACTGAGTGGTGGAATAATGAAATGCTCTAAAGTTGTTGCAACTGACAAAATAGCCTAGCAACTCATTGGTGGGTCTCAGAAGCTGATACTTATTTCTCTATTTGATTCTTTTGCAGATAACTGAACATATCTAATCAAGTTTCTTTGCCTTTGAAACTTTGGTTTCTACGAGTCCACGAGGGCAGGGATTTCATCTCTTCTGTTCACAACTGTATATCCAGAGTTTAGTAAGTACCTAGTGTGAGGTAGACACTCAGTAAATATCATTTGAGGGAATTAATGACATTAAATGTAGTAATTGGTATACTTTAATTAGTGAACCAATGAATTTATGCTTATATTTCCTAGCTAGATTGCAAAACTATCTTAAAAGTGTTTATATATCAAAATGGTTAGAATCAGGAGATTCAGAGTCATGCTGTATGATCTCATGTAAGTTATTTAGCCTAAGTCTATTTTTTCTCATTTGTAAAGGGAAATAGTTATGATGTCATGAAGAGTAAATGGGATAGTACATATTCAATGGTTATGTCTGTCACACCATAATCACTCAATACATAAAGTTATTATTTTTATTATGAACAGGAATTTAATTTGTTTGAGAATGCACTCTCAGAAACTAGTATTAAAATAGACCTATAAACTTCATCTGTTAAAAGATGTTAGACATCATAGAGTGAAGCATTTGGTAAGAATTATTAAGGGGCTTGGAAATGGGAGAAAAGAAAAAATAGGAGCTAATAGAAATTTTAATTTTTAAAAAAGTATCCAACAGTACTGTCAAAATTAGGTTCTTAAACACCATACTTCTAGGATTTCTGAATTGAAAGAGCTATTTGACATTAAAATGTCTACTTTTAGTCTAATATTCACACCATTTGTATCAGAAAAATACTTGTGATTCTAGACATACAAATGAAGAAAATAACTTAGGCAATTATCATAAACACCAAAAATAAATTGACTTATTTTGCCTTAAAGTAACACAATGAATAGCGTGTTAAATGCTAGTATGGAAAGGGTTTGAATTCCTTAGTGCTATTCAATAGACAGTCTGTGATGATGGAAAGGACCTGTATCTGAGCTGTCCAAGACAGTACTCAGGAGCTCCATGAGACTGTTGAACACTGGAATAGTGATTAGTGATGATGATGATGAACTGAGTTTTAAATTGTTTTTAATTTTAAAGCGTCTGCCTGGAATGCAGGAGACCCGGGTTCGATCCCTGGGTGGGGAAGATCCCCTGGAGAAGGAAATGGCAACCCACTCCAGTACTCTTGCCTGGAGAATCCCATGAAGGGAGGAGCCTGGTAGGCTACAGTCCATGAGGTCACAAAGAGTCGGACACGACTGAGTGACTTCACTTTCGCTTTCAAGTTCAATATAAATAGGCTTATGCAACTGCTGGCTGGGTCTTCCCAGGTGGCTCAGTGGTAAAGAAACCACCACCAATGCAAATGTGGGTTCATTCCCTGGGTCGGGAAGATCCCCTGGAGGAGGAAATGGCAACCTATTCCAGTATTCTTTCCTGGAGAATCCCCTGAACAAAGGAGCATGGCGGACTACAGTCCGTGGGGTCACAAAGAGTCAGACACGACTTCATAACTGAGGACAATTGCACAACATAGATCCAGATATATACCATGATGTTCACTTTCCTTTTTTGGCAAAACTATAAACATAGGATTATATTTGGTCAGTTAAAGAGCTTGCATGTTCTGCTGCTAAGTCGCTTCAGTTGTGTCCAACTCTTTGTGACCCCATAGACGGCAGCCCACCAGGCTCCCCCGTCCCTGGGATTCTCCAGGCAAGAACACTCAAGTGGGTTGCCATTTCCTTCTCCAATGCATGAAAGTGAAAAGTGAAAGTGAAGTTGCTTAGTCATGTCTGACTCTTAGCGACCCCATGGACTGCAGCCCACCAGGCTCCTCCAACCATGGGATTTTCCAGGCAAGAGTACTGGAGTGGGGTGCCATTGCCTTCTCCACTTGCATGTTCAGTACACCTAAAATAACTTTTATTATACTTATTTCTGTTGTATAGTCCAATATCATTGTATTCATTAGGACTTTTGCTACATTTTGTCAACTGAGCAAATTCATATACACTGGGATTAAATTTTATGTAATTTGGTATTTACTTTTAATTTCTATAAAGATAAAATTTGTGAGAAAATTCTTATTCAGAACTGAGAATTTTTTCCCCAAAGCCAAACACTTCTCCCTTAATTTTCCTACCTATATATCTCTTCACCTCCACTATTACCCCTACTTTGAGGAAATCAATCATTTTTTTAAGTTCAGAATGACAAACTGAATCTATAGTGTAGATAATTATTCATTTGTTTTTGGTATGTACCACTGGGATTTAATTTATTTTTTATTATTAATATTTAATTTAGGGATGGTAAACACACATATACACATACATAGAGCACATTATCATTGTTTCATTTGTTCTCTTTTTAATCTCAGTTTCAAATCTCAGTTTTTACCTTACAATTTTATTTTCCATAGCAGAAAATTATCTTTTTAACAAAAAAGTTTTTTACAAACCATATTGAATTCCAGAATGTGCAGAGATCTGGAATAAGGTTGCTTAAACTCATATCTGAACGTGTGGGTCCTGAATATAAAGGGATAAGAATCTTCCAATATTCCTAATTCTCTTACCTCAATCTAAAAGCATTCCTGTAGTTTTTGGGCAGGGGTAAGAAATTGGTTTCAGGCCATTTCCAGGCTAATCAAAGCAGTTGACAGTGACCACTGGGAGTGCTATATTGATCTTGAAACTGCAGTTTCATTCTCAGGGTTTCATGGAGATACACGTGCCTTGTCCATGCTATTTTGCTCAAAGAAAGTGGGTCTCAACTCTTAGTTGCAGATCAGAGTCATATGGGAAATTTTTAACAAATACCATTGCCTTGGCTCTAGCCTAAACCAATCCAGTCAGATTCTCTGGGGCTGAAGGATGGGTATCCATATGTTTTAAACTTTGCCAGATGATGTTATTGTGTAGCTGTGTTTGAGAGTCTTGGTTCCAATATGAGCTGATAAATTAACCAATCTGCCACCCAGTAAATCTTATTTAATGTTTTATATCTTCAAGTCAAATATGCATGAAATATTAAAGTAGCTCTAATAGAACCATTTTAATTTCCAGATTCTAACCAATTCTAGGTTGCCATAAATCTTACCTAGGGTCATTATTATGACACTCAGTTGTGCTTTTTCCACCTTTTTCTACCTGTTTGTCATTAATGATCCTAAAATGAAGGTGTGCATGAGGACTGGGGCTCTGGGAGAGAGTATGGTAACTGCCTTGGACACCCGAGACTCGTAACAACAGTACTGTGTCCAATCAGCTGAGAAAGAAATTGTAAAAATTTTAAGATAACTGCAATCATTTTGCAATTCTAAACTCCTCTTTTAGAAAAGTTTGTGTATTTTTGTCCTTGACCTAAATATGCTAATAACTGAATGAAATTCTAAAAGTGTATCACAGATATTTTTAAAATTATGCCTGATTAACAGGGAAATATTACTACTGACCTTTGATATTAGTTCTTCTAAAATATGAATTATATCCTGTCAAGATATTATCTGAGATTACATTACTCTGTCTTCTCCCTATCTCTACTTCCTTTGCAGAGGTATCATTATCCTGAATTTAGTGCTTATAATGTTTTTTTTTAATTTTCTTATTCACACATTATATATCCCTAAACAATATAGAATATTATTTTGTATATTTTTATGTTGTGTTTCCAAGATGTGATAAGCATCTTTAGGAAGTTCTCAGTCATTTTATTTCTTTAAACATTTTACACATACTTATTTTATCATCTTTACCTGATAACTTAATATCTCAATTCCTTGGTCATGAAGATTTGTCCTTTTCTTCCATCTTCACTTTTGCTTGTTTGGAGCTGCAGTTCAGGGAATTTTATACAAGGACAATTGGTGTGTCCTTTTTTGAGGTTACTTTCTTCCAGAAAGGCAGTACATTTTACTTCTGTGAGGTGGCCTAAATTACTGCCAACTGAGAATGTCTTTAATTTTATGGAGTGAAGTTTTACAGACTATGTAGGTAGCAAAAGCAAGAACTCATATCATAAGCGAGGGCAGAAATTAATTTGTGAAATCTCAGTGAAACCATATTAAAATTTCCTTCCCAGAACCCAAACAAGGATAGATAATTTTGCTTATCAATGGACCTTGACAGGAAGTTGTTTCTTTGTTTGGTTCATCCTTTCACTGAAGTTGAAGATTTTGGCTTGATCTGGGGTCTTTCTTGTTCCTCCTTTGCCTGTTCTCTGTTCCACTCCTTGCTAGGAGCAAAGGACTTATCTTCCTCTCCTTTAACCATTTATGGAGGTGCTAGTGTCTTGGATACTAGGAAGGCAAAGAATTCCCCAAATAACAAAGAGCATAGTTTCAGCTTCATTATATCACTTGATTCATAGCTTCCTCTTTATTTCTGTGTGACTCCTGGTGATTTCTGTTAGCTTCCTGAAAGCTCAGATATGTAATTAAATACCTGTTGGTCATGTTTATCCAGCATATCTAGGTTTGTAGATTTGTAACAAGCAGTTTTTCAGAGGAGTTAGTCTGCCTTATCACTGAAAGTAGATGTGTCCTGTATTACTAAAAGTCTTGATGATGAAGCTTCTGGGTAATGAAGTGTATCATCCACTTCTTACCTCATCTGTTCATTCACTTGACAAATACTAATTGAATATCTCCTCTGTGTCTCACTCTTCTGTATTCTGGGGATAAAGTGGTCATCAAAAACTGTTGCTACTGTCAAGGAGCTTACATTCTAGTGGGAGAAACAAACAACAAATTAAATGTGTGTGTATGTGTGTGTCTCACAAATATAAGTTATACATTGTGCAAACATATATACATAAGAGATATCATATTCTCAGGTAGCTCTCAAAGAAAAGCAGATCCTTGCGTCAGCATGTGACAAGTGATATTTTAGATATAGTGAAGGTTTCTAAGAGGAGACATTGATCAGGTAGGAAAATAGTGAGAATCTTAGCAGCTGGACAGGAGTTGTATGAATGTCCAGATGTTCCCTGTTCCACTCCTTGCTTCCTGAGTGGAAAGCAATGCTGCTGCTGCTGCTAAGTTGCTTCAGTCGTGTCCAACTCTGTGCAACCCCATAGACGGCAGCCCACCAGGCTGCGCCGTCCCTGGGATTCTCCAGGCAACAACACTGGAGTGGGTTGCCATTTCCTTCTCCAAGTGGAAAGCAATACTTCGTACTTAATGATGCATTATTAAGCACAAAGACCTCTAAGAATGGAAATTTAAATGTTTTGTGGAATTAACCAAATCTCAAGAGAATATAATCCTTTTAGAGAAAGTAAAAGTCATTCAGCCAAATAAAAAAAAATACTGAGTGCTTCATATATTAGGTGTTACATGGGATACAAAAGTTAAATACCAGTAACTCAGTGTGCACTCAGAGTTTAATAGACAAAGCAAGGAAAAGCCTCATGGAAAGTAATACAGTCACAAGAAGTATTTTCCTTGTTGTTATCTTACTGCTTCCATAAAAATACCATAGAACATCATGTCATACTCTTCAATTTATTATAATTATAATATATATGACTTTAATAACTTTAAAAGTGTTACCATATTATATCTAATGTTACATGTATTTTTACAAAACTGCTAAAATTTACCCAAAGTTATTTGGATTCTTTTCAGTTTCTCTTGGCTTCTGGTCTCTCTTGCACCAGCTTAGATTACCTTGCATTTTCCCTCAAAGCAGAAGAGAGAGCAAAAAGAATAGCTTTTAAAAAACAAAAAGCACACAAACAACAACAAAAAAAACTTTAAAATACCTTTAAAATAATTATTTTGAAAAATAGGGGGAAAAGTACAATTTTCCACAAAATTCATGATGAAAGTTAGCAACACAATTGTTAATAATGCTTAGATTTCACCCACCACAGGTTTCTTGCCTTAATATGGCTCTGGATCCTTACAACCCTTTCTTCTGATAAGTAATACAGATATCTCTCACTTAACATCAGTAATATTAATACACTCTTGAAATGCAAAGTTCTAGGTGGAAATGCTTAGTTGGAGCTGATTTCCCTTTGTTTGCAATGGGAAATATATTTCTCATTACACATGTGTAGAGCAATGATCTTTGAAAAAAAGGAAACAAACAAAGTGAGTCCTATGATCATTCACCGTAATACCTAGGTAGAGTTTCCAGACCAGATTGCAGGGTGGTGAAAGTCAGGGTTAGCCCCTCTGTGAGAGTTGAACAGGTGGACGTGGGAATTTGGGAACATCAGGGTATGCAGTTCCCAGGGCAGGGTAAAGCAGAAGGAGAGTTGCAATGAGAGAAAGCTCTGAAGATCTGCAGAAGGAACCCCCCTCCCTGCACCCCTAAGTCTTCATCTGAGTATTTATCAAAACATTCATCTGAGGAAGCTACATGAAACCAAGGGAGGAATAACCTGAAAGAAGCTGGCAGAAAAATCTCTAGGCTTAAGTGGAACACAAATGATTGGTGTTCTCACCAGCCTGAGTAGAAAAATTATAATATGTGAGGTATCAGGTAAACTGTTCAAAAGGATATTGGCTCACTTTAGGGGCAAGATAAGATGTAAACCAAAAGCTTTTCTGGTCCTACTTAACAAAGCTTAAAAACAGGTTTAAAAGAATCAAAACCCAAGGGAAAAAATGAAGACAACCTCACCAAGACAGTCAAAATCAATTTGCTTAAAATCAGTGATAAAGAGGGGGGAACACATTTTGCAGAAAGAAGCAAATATAAGAATTATAACAGACTATTGTTTTGAAAAAAAGTATGAATCAGAAGACTGGAGCAATATCTTCAAAGTGCTAAAAGAAAATAACAGCAACCTTGAATAATACAGCCAGTAAAAATATCTTTAAATAATGAAAGTGAAATATTTATTCAAACATACAAAAAGTGAAATCATCACTAGCAGAAATATAATTTAATTTTTATTTATTTTAAAACACACATTCCTCTAACGAATGTATTTATTTTGTTTTTAAAGGGAGTGGACTTTGAAGAGGAAGAACATTCAGCAGAGAGGAAAGAAACAGAACACATATATAAATGTAAGTTGTTTTATTAATTGTTTTAGAACCACAACAAATTAGTACAGAGATGCCTATAAAGCAATACAAAAAGCTTTGAAAGATTGAGGTGTTGCCTTAGACAAGGCTGAAGGTTTAAGTCTGGTGTTTGGAATTTAGGCTCAAGTCCTCGTTTTTTAATGAATCACTGGGTGTGTGCAGCAGTCTGTGCTTTTAGCCAGATTTGAAGAGAAGAATGATCACTTGGCCCAGGTAGAAGTAGATGAAGTGTTTGGCTTAATGTGTTATGTAACTACTGAAGTCCTAGCTCATGATTCAGTGCCAGGTGGGATTGTGTTTCTTGTTAGACTCCTTCTTAATATAGGCTGCAGTGTTATCTCTATGTTATATTTTTCCAATGCCTAAGTAGCCCACTCCACCAAGTTGTGTTGCATTTCTTCTGACACAATGGCAATTTTGATCACAGCAATTTGGTCGCACATAGTTACACTGAAGTAGGGGCTGGCTCCCTGCTTATTTAACTTATATGCAGAGTACATCATGAGGAACGCTGAGCTGGAAGAAGCACAAACTGGAATCAAGATTGCCAGGAGAAATATCAATAACCTCAGATATGCAAATGACACCACCTTTATGGCAGAAAGTGAAGAGGAACTAAAAAGCCTCTTGATGAAAGTGAAAGTGGAGAGTGAAAAATTTGGCTTAAAGCTCAACATTCAGAAAATGAAGATCATGGCATCTGGTCCCATCACTTCATGGCAAATAGATGGGGAAACAGTGGAAACAGTGTCAGACTTTATTTTTGGGGGCTCCAAAATCACTGTAGATGGTGATTGCAGTCATGAAATTAAAAGACGCTTACTCCTTGGAAGGAAAGTTATGTCCAACCTAGATAGCATATTAGAAAGCAGAGATATTACCTTGACAACAGAGGTCCGTCTAGTCAAGGCTATGGTTTTTCCAGTGGCCATGTATGGATGTGAGAGTTGGACTGTGAAGAAAGCTGAGCACTGAAGAATTGATGCTTTTGAACTGTGGTGTTAGAAGACTCTTGAGAGTCCCTTGGACTGCAAGGAGATCCAACCAGTCCATTCTGAAGGAGATCAGCCCTGGGATTTCTTTGGAAGGAATGATGCTAAAGCTGAAACTCCAGTACTTTGGCCACCTCATGCGAAGAGTTGACTCATTGGAAAAGACCCTGATGCTGGAAGGGATTCGGGGCAGGAGAAGAAGGGGGCGACAGAGGATGAGATGGTTGGATGGCATCACCGACTCGATGGACATGATTTTGAGTAGACTCCAGGAGTTGGTGATGGACAGGGAGGCCTGGCGTGCTACAATTCATGTGGTCGCAAAGAGTCGGACACGACTGAGCGATTGAACTCAAGTGAATTATAGGTGAAGTAATATATTGTGACTGTTAGAGGGGCTTCCATGGTGGTGCTACTGGTAAAAAAAATCTGCCTGCCAGTGCAGGAGATGCAAGAGATGCAGGTTTGATCCTTGGGTCTGGAAGATCTCTTGGATGAGGGCATGGCAACCCACTCATTATTCTTGCCTGGAGAATCCCATAGAAGAGTTGGTGGGCTGCAGTCCATAGGGTGAAAGAATAAAATACAAATGAAGTGAATGAGCATGCATGCAGAGTGTTATAAGTTATCTATACTAGAAATGCAAAGCAAAATTTTACCAAAGAAAGTATATGGATTGCAAATATGCACATGAACAGATATGAACAGATAATAAAAAGATAACTAAAAATAGATTAATAGATTAATTAACTCATTAAATGTAAATGTTAATTGCTCAGTTGTGTCTGACTCTTTGTGACCCCATTGACTGTAACCCACCAGGCTGCTCTGTCCATGGGATTTCCCAGGTAAGAATACTGGAGTTGGTTGCCATTTCCTTCTCCAGGGAATCTTCCTGACCCAGGGATCGAATCCAGGTCTCCCACATTGCAGGCAGATTCTTTACTGGCTGAGCCACTAGGGAAGCCCCAGTTAATTCATTCCTGTGCTTAGTCACTCAGTCATGTCTGACTTTTCGTGACCCCATGGACTATAGCCCTGCCAGGCTCTTCTGTCCATGGAGATTCTTCAGGCAAGAATACTGAAGTGGGTTGCCATGCCCTCCTCCAGGGGATCTTCCCAACCCAGAGATCAAACCCAGGTCTCCTGCACTGCAGGTGAATTCTTTACCATCTGAGCCACCAGGGAACCCCAATTAACTCATTAGGGAAATTTAAATTAAAGCAACAATGAAATACCACCATATGTTTGTTAGAATGGATTAAATTAAAAAAAAAAAAACTGGCAACATTAAATGCTGGCAAAGATGTGGAGAAACTGGAATTCTCATGTATTACTGTGGAAATACAAAATGGTACAGCAACATTGGAAAACAGTTTGGCAGTTTCAAGTTAAACATACACTTGCCACATGACTTAGAAACTTCACTCTTAGATATTTACTTCAGTGAAATGATTATATTTCCATAAGGTTTATTCATAATAACAAAATTTGGAAATGATAAAAATGTCCTTCAACTGGTGAATAGATAAACAGTACAGTGTATGTGTGTAATGGGATACTACTCAACAATACAAATTAATGAAATACTGATATTTGTAAGAACGTGGATAAATGTCAAATACATGTTTTCAAGTGAAAGAAATCAGATCCCCACATCTACACACTATATCGATGTATTTATATAACATCTGGGAAAGGTGAAACTATAGGGACAAAAACTAATGAGTGATTGCCAGTGGTTGTGGGTGTGGGAGATAATGAATCCAAAAAAAAAAAAAAAAAACAAAACAACGACGACAACAAAAATCCAAGTCGAAGAATTCCTATATTGAACCCAGGCTTATTCAGTTCCAAAGCTCCTGAAGTCTTAGTAATGATCCTATGATGGATGGTGTATTCCAGGCTAATTAAAGGTAGAGAAATATGAGAGTGCCTCCTCATTACACATATGAGTACTTCTCATATCCATTATTTGGGTGACTCATATTCTGAACCACCACTATTCTTGTATTACTTTCTTGGTGCTCCAAGTGTGCTACCCAGAGCAGCAACATCAGCAGGACCCGGGAACTTGTTAGAAATACAAATTCTCAGGCTCTATTCCCAGACCTACTGAATCAAAAACTCTGGGTGGGAGTGGATTCAGTAATATGTATTTTAACCAGTCTTCCAGATGATTCTGATACGCACTAAAGCTTGAGAACTACACATCTACATTAACTCATTAGTTCTCACTAAGATAAGTAAGTGAAGTCAGTAGTCATGTCCGACTCTTTGGGACCCCGTGGACTGTAGCCCATCAGGCTCCTACATCCATGGGATTCTCCAGGCAAGAATACTGGAGTGGGTTGCCATTTCCTTCTCCAGGGGATCTTCTGGATCCAGGGATCAAACCCAGGTCTCCCGCATTGCAGGCAGACACTTTAACCTCTGAGCCACCAGGGGACCCCTTATTTCTCACTACTTCAAGCAATAAATGCAAGTTAATTGGCTTACTTTAAGTTGATCTGCTTTGGAATACTGCTCATCTGTGAAGTCCCTTATGAAATGCCAACTTTGTGAAACTTCCCATTCCTCCCTTGCCTCCACAATACATAGTTTATACCTTTATTAAACATGCATTTCTTTTCACTTTGTATTATATTTCATTGTTGCATGTCTGTAACCTCCACTAGCATGCCAGTTCCATGGGCCATGGATTCTCATATCTCAAGACATATGGAACTTGTTGCCAGAATGATCTGAGTAAGAGCAAATCCAGCTGGTTATCAGTTTCCAAGGTACATAAAGTTTCAGGCTTCATTCAAGTAAATCATTTAAATTTAGTAGCCATCATCTTTTCAAACCCATCGAGATAAGGGTGGGGGTATGGCAGCCATGAAAGTGTTGCTTACAAATCTCCTACTCTGAGCCCAGTTGATCAGTAGTCTCAGTACGTCGCACAGGTTGCTTCTAGCCAGTGATGGTGTGCAGCAGGGATACAGTGATGGTGTGCAGCAGGGGTATTCCTGCAAGGTACAGGTCTTCTCTAACGAGCAACTTTGGCTCAAAGACTCCCTGTCAACCATGCTGAAACTTTCTTAAAAGTACACTGTGGTCTAAGACCTTTCCTACTCAACCTTCTTTCCTTCCATTTTTTATCCACAAGTGTCCAAGTTGCATTGTAGTCTGATGGCTCCCCAAACTTCTCTCAGTCCCCTCTCCCCCTTTTCATAGCCATTTTCCCCAATAAATCTCTGCCTTTCCAATACAATATTGTAAAGTTAAAAAATAAAATTAAATTAAAAAAAAGTAAAATCCCGTCTTAGTGTCCACTTCTCCCAGGATCTGAACTAACATTGAGGATATTATGTATAGTTTGAGTTCCATGAATAGTTTGATTTCACATAAGCAATTGTTTTGCTTTTAATGTGTGAATGATATTATCTGGGTAAATAGCCACTTCCCCCTTGCAGACTGGCTTCTAGAAAACTAAGAACAATAGGATGCCTCTATTTCATAAGCTAATCATTTATTCTTTAAAATGTGGTACCACTTTTATTTAAGTTATTTTTATATTTTGAATTTAATTGTATAGATTTTTTTAAACTACATGAAATAATTTCTGGGAAAAAAAAAAAAAACAGAGTACAAACAATCCAATTAATGGTCAAATAATAAGTGGTAGGGTCAGGATTGCTATGTTCAACCAGTGCCATAGGCTATGTACTTCATGGCTTGAACTAGATGCTGATTATGAATGGTACCATCTGAAGCTGTGTGTTGGCCCTGGGTGGTATGCTCAAAGATGGAAAAAGCATGCTAATGGCAAACCCAGATAGTGACATGAGAGATCCAGTCCAAGCAGATAATTTGGGTAACAATATATAGCTAAATAATAATAACCTTTCTAGAATATCAGAAATAGGGCTTCCCTTTTCAAAGTTAAGCTATAGAGCTCTTTATATTTCTGGAATAGAGACTTCATAATGGAGAAAATTTAGAAGCCTTAAGTACTAATAAGAACTCTTGAGGGCAAAAATAGCAGATTGATTTGAAACTGGCTTAAGTCAAAAGGTTAATCTAAAAAGCCATGTAATCACACTGTACAAAAACAACAACAAAAGCACACCCAAAGCTTTACGTAAAACCCTAACTTCGTTATGTTAGGGAGGAAAACTTTTCCTCTACTCTTTCAGATTCTGCACCTGTGGCCCTTCAAATTAACAAGATTAACAGGAGAAAAAGCATAAAATTTTTATTAATATTTTAATTACAATTAACAGATGAATTGTAAGACCCCAGCTATCTAAAGTAATTTGTTTCAGCCCTAGGGTTTTGATGCAACACAGTTTTTTGGGAAAATAAAATATATCAGGGACTCTCTCTCCCACGTGTGCACGCTCTGCTCTCTCTCTCTCTCTCTTTCCTGCTATCTTCTAAATAAAATAGAGCTGTAACACTGATTTGCCTAAGAGCTGTAACACGGTTTGTCCAAGACCCAAGAGCTGTGACGCGCCAAGGGCTTTAATGTCCGTCGCTCCAAATCTTTGTTGTGACGAGACAAAGAACCGAGGAACATACACTCGCATGACATCTATGGTGCCGTGACTTGGGTTTAACCTGGCTGAAACAACCTCTTTGTGGAAGAAGCCAAGCACAACAGGAGCCCAACTCAGCGAAGCTCCCATGCTAGAAGCGGAAGGCGAAGAAACCCAGCGCAGGGGAAGGCCCATCGTGCTGGAAACCGGTACAATGAAAACCTAACTCAGCAGAAAGCTCACATGGCCCAGTCTCAGATTCCAGAAGACCTCCAGTTAAGAAACCTTGGACCACTGGACAAAACCCCGAGAGGGATTGTCAGAAGATCCTCTGACCAATCCTGAGGAAATCTGGTACACTGATGGAAGCAGCTTTGTCTTGGATGGAAAAAGAAGATCCGGGTATGCAGTAGTCTCCAATTTTGAGACCATAGAGGCTAAGCCTCTGCCACCAGGTCAACCAGCTACAACATGCAGTGCCAGTTCAACAAAGATATAAAACTACAGCTGACCACGGAAAATATCACACACCCTTGGACACCGCTATAAGGACTCTGAGGATTGAGACTAGCAAGAGGGGGAGGCCCAATACCCCTCGCCGCCCCAGTTCAGCAGGAAGTAGCCAGAAAGACCTCGACGCCCCTATTCCCAAAGAATTGGGCCTCCCATCTCTTGAGGGGGGAATGTTAGGTAGGTAGAATAGGGAAAAGGAGTCCAAAATGGCGGTGGCTAAAAGACAAGGAAGGTCCGAGGACCAGAGTGAAGACTTCAGGCAAAGACTTCAGGCTGTTTGTTCAAACAGCACTCCTGGCTAAGCCCAATTTGCATAGGGCAGGCCCAGGTGGAGGAAAAAACATATAAAAGGAGGAGCCAAAGCGCTTTCTCTCGGACTGTCTCTCCCGCGTGCGTGCACTCTTTTCTTTCTCTCTCTCTCACTTTCCTGCTATCTTCTAAATAAAATAGAGCTGTAACACTAAAAAAAAAATATATCAAACACCCTGTGTTTCTACTGACATTAATAGAAGTCACTTGCATACATCAGGTGTTGACTTTGATCCAGAAGTATTGAAATAATAGTTTTAAAATGTCACTTTAAATATGAAACATTGGTGATTGAAGCATCTTTTTTCCCTATTAATGTTAAACGTGGAAGTAGAATGGCCAGTTGAATGAATGTTGAATCGGCAGGAAACAAAGTATTTGTTATATTCTTGAATTCATCATGCCAAGCAAAAATTAGGTCTTCTATGTCTCAGCTTCCTCATGTCTTAATAGAATCTATTTCAGTAGGGTTGGTTTAGAAGAAAACATTATATTCGGTACAGTGACTAGCACAGCTCCTGATGCTGATAAAAGATGACTGTCAACAGCATTTCAAGCATGATATTTTAAAATGATCACATATTGATTGGGCAGGTATTAGGAACTAATTATTAGATATGTTGATGGTTTCATTAAGAAGATAATTCAGCTTACTTATTAAGTCATTCCAAATATATGTATTGTGCTGTTTTGAATATTGGGCTTCCCTGGTGGCTCAGATAGTAAAGAATCTGCCTGCAATGCAAGAGACCTGGGTTCCATCCCTGGGTCAGAAAGATCCCCTGGAGAAGGAAATGTCAACTCACTCCAGCATTCTTGCCTGGAGAATCCCCATGGACAGAGAGGAGCCTGGCAAGCTACACTTCATGGGGTCACAAAGAGTTGGACATGACTGAGCAACTAACACTTTATACTTCTTTTGAATTTTAAGCACTGTGATAGACCCAACAGATGACTGAGTAGAAGTATCTGTCCGCAGTTTATGATTGGTCAGGAGGTAAAAATAATTTAAAATTAATGTTAAAAATCTAACCAAAAAAAGACAAACAAAAAATGACCAACTCCTAGATAAGAAAACAGATGGGTGGCTATCCAAATAGGGGTGAGAGTCTGGAAAATGGGTAAAGGTGGTGAAAAAAAACACACAAGCTTCAAAAAAACTACAAACTTCAGTTATAAAACAAATATATCAGGGTATGTTATGTATAGCATGGTGACTGTAGTTAACAACACAGTGTTGTATATTTGAAAGCTGCTAAGAGGTAGATCTTAAAAGTTATCATCACAAGAAAAATAAATTTGTAACTGTGTGGTGATGGATGTTAACTAGACTTATTATGGTAGTCATTTCACAATATATACATATATCAATTCATTATGTTGTACACTTGAAGCTAATGTGTCATATGTCAGTTACATTTCAACTTAAAAATTAGTGTTAAGCAAAAATAATAAAATTATGTACTGAACTCTGCTTAAGGGACCAGAGTGATAACAAACTATCAATGTCAAGATATCTGGTATACTAATAATAAAAGCTAACATTCATTTACAGCTCATTATGAGACAAGGCTTCCCAGATGGCACTAGTGGTAAAGAACCTGCCTGCCAATGGAGGACACATGAAAGGCTCGGCTTCAGTCCCTGGGTTGGGAAGATCCTCTGGAGTAGGAAATGGCAACCCACTCCAGTATTCTTGCCTGGGAAATTCAATGGACAGCGTAGCCTGGCGGGCTTTAGTGCATGGGGTTGCAAAGAGTTGGACATGACTGAGCACATGGAGACTGTTCCAAGATCTTTTTATATATTAACTTATTTAATCCTTACAACCCAGTGAAATAGATGCCATTATTTTCCTTACTTTCTAGTTAAGGACACTAAGGTACAGAAAAGTTAAATAATTTTCCTAAGGTTGTTCAATTAGTCAGAGGCAAAATTAACCATCCTCAGCCATCTGATTTTAGGGTCTGAGCTCTTGGTTGTAGTGCCACTCTGAGACATCAGAGGTGCCTTTGCAGAAGGAGTAATATAATAATTCAATCTGGAAGAATGTGCAGGATTTGAACCAGGCAGATTTGGGTGAAAGATGTTTCAGTGAGAGGGAGTAGCATGTGTATTGGCAGATAGAACAGGTTATATCCAGGCTCCTTACAACGAATTTGCCATGTCTGTAGCCCAGGTCCATTATAAAGAATCTTGAGGTGGGCAGACTAGTTAGGAAGTTACAGTTCAGGTGAGAGAAAATGAGGGAATAGGCTGTGCTGGTGCTAAGTGGAATGGGGTACTTGTTACGTAAATTCTGTAGGGAATACAAAAATGGATGGGGCATAACCTTGTTCTCAAAGGGTGTATACCCATATGGGAAGAGAGATGGTTCATACTAGACTGTAAATTTTGCTGGAAATACAAACTTTGACAACAAGATGAGAGAGAAAGTTGACCTTCACAAGTAGAAAGAGAGAAAAAATGCTAATTTTAACATTGATAAGTATAGGATAATTTTAAGGATAAAACATGATTTCCATGACTACACAATCAGAAATAACCAGCTTTGAAGCAGTTGCCAGAAAAATATTCCAAGGCTTATTTATGGGTTCAAAGTTAAATTTGTCAGTAATATAATTCTTTTAAGAAAGGAAGGATGAAAATGGGATATGTACACTGAAGCAAAGTCTCTAAAAACAGCAAGCTTTCCTCCCACAGCTGTCAGCAGTGGTCAAGTATTATGAGAATACTTTGTCTGCTTTGGGGCTTTGAAATCAATATCAGTAACTTAGAGAGGGTACAGAATGTGATAAAGGATTTAGGAAATAGGAGCACCAAACATATGATAAAGGTATTTCTGACTGTTCTGAACTACACTGACCTGTGCAAACATGCCAAGAGCAACCCACATCTAGAAAAGATATAGGCTCTATTTTTTTTAATGGGCTTTACATTTTAAAAGTTCCAACTACTTTATCTGGAAATAACTTTGAATATACATACTTCTTTTATGTTCTGAAATTTCCTGGAAAATTAAATGCAACATGTATTTTAATGAAGCACCATAAGTGTTAAAATTAAAGATGGAAGGGCTTGGGCATCATGAAAATTAGAATTTTCTTTAATATCATTATCTCAGCCCATTTGAACACATCTAAGATTTTATATCACTGTTAAAACACTTTGAAACAAATTAACATTTACTAAAGAAGCTTTCTGATTCCATTTGGAAAATTCTGACATGATGGTTTTCACGTAACATTAGCAATCAGATATATTTACTCATAAAAATTTAATTCATTAAAATTGTTCCTTATATATACATGCATATATAAAAGTCATAGACATATGACCTTGATTAATAAACATTTGCTAATATATTTTGTATACTTTTGTAAAGTACTTTATGTGTGTTAGGCAATTTTCCAGGTGTTTGGGATTCATCAGTGAACAAAATAAACAGACAAAATGTGCTGCCTTCCTAGAGTTTATACTCTACCGGAGGAAGGAAGACAGTGAAAAATAAGCATAATAAATGAATAAACGTTCTAGTGTGTTAAAGCTAATGAGTAATGTAGAAAAAGGAAACCCAAACAAAACAAGCTTAAGGAAATCAGGATGGGGCTGGGTGGGGCTGAGAACAAGGTGCAGAAGTAAATACAGGTCAGAGTCGCATCTTTGGGGAAGTGAGAATTGAGCAAAAACTCAAGAGGAAGAAGACAACCATGGAAAGATAAATAATACTCTGGTGAAAGAATGTTCCAGGCAAAGGAAATGGCTAGTGCAAAGGGCCTAGGAGAAAAGGGTGCCTACGTGTTTGTGACAGCGATGAAACCAATATCACTGGGGCAGAGTGAGCAAGGGAGAAAAATGAAGAGATCAGAGAAATGGGGGGATGCAGACCATGTAGGGCCTTCTAGGCCATGGCAAACTTTGATGTTTGATTCTGAATAAAATGGAGCTACTGGAGAGTTTTGACTAGAGGAGTGACATGGTCTAACTTCTGTATTACAGCATCACTGGCCACAGTGTTGAGAAGAGACTGTAAGGAGTGAAGGATAAAAACAGAAGACCAGTTTGAATATTGTAGTACAATAATCCAGACAAGAGAGGATGATTCCGAAATCATAGCAGTGGAGGTGGTAAAAAGTGGCTGAAACTGAATGAATGGAAAAAGTAATTTCAATATTTTAGTTTAGTTTAGTTTAGTTTAGTTTTCAGTTTTCCACTATAGATCTTAATGGAGTTTTCTGAGGTCTTCAAAGTGCTGTGAGAAAATATTTAGTCCCCACTTTTTATCACAGTTTCATAGCAGACACTGAAGGATATGCAGTAGGTAACAAATGCCCATCCTAGCCTTAAAAGTGTCTGCACTCTACTTCTAAGTAGTTTGCTATCAATTTAGAAGGTAGATGAATATGTGGGAAATTTGACTATAACCCCACCAAGGGATAACTTAGCTATTCTGATTGGTAGAAAGGAATCATCTTTTTAGCTCAATGCTCCAAAACTGTCCTTCTTGAAGTTAATCACTATGGAAGGAAGATGTCTTTCCATCAATTTGAACAATAGCATTGATCTGTGCTGCCCCAAAAATGTAATCGTTGGTTACATGTGATAGTTAATTTAAGCGAAAACTGCTAAAAATTAAATCAAAACTGAAATTTAGTTCCTCAGTCATAATAGCCACATTTCAGGTGCTTTGTAGCCACATGTGGTCAGTGGCTCCTCTATTGGACAGAACAGACTTGTAACTATTCCATCATCCCATAAAGTTCTGTTGGATAGCACTGGCTAGGGACTTGTAAGGAAAATTATATACCAGATGTTCCTGGTATCCCTCTTTCCAGATTCTCTCAGTTCGGAGAACTACAAAAAAGAATAGGAAAGAAAACAAACTTTATATCCCTTATGTATTCTAATTAAATACCAGCCCTGTGTTTTTCCCGTTTCTTTTGTATTTGTCTTTCATGACTTCTTTCTTTTTCCTTTTTCTTTTTTGTCTTGAATTTCTCGGTGCTATCTATTTTTTTCCACCACCTAGAATTAGAAATCAATTCTTTTGTTTCAAATGTGAATTTTTCCTCCTAATTATAAGCTGCTACTTTATATAACAAAAGAATTGATTTCTGAAAGCACTATTCAGACATTAACAAAACCAACAATTGGAATTATCATTCAAATCAGTGTCCCTTGTGAGTGTTAACAGGCAGTGGTAAAACATAGTCTTATTTTTAGACTCCTCCACATTCATTTACTTTATGCTTTCTAATCAGTCCTATATGATAGAAGGCATCTTTCTTTGCTTCTTACATTACAGCTTGCTTTCTTATCCTTTTTGTGTGGTGCTACCCATTTGAACTGAAACAGCAAGTGTGGATTTATTCAACTTAAAGGATGAGTTATTTTCTTGGGGAACAAATAATAAATATTACATATTAAATTAATGATTCTAATATGAGATGGCTTAAATTCTTTAAGTAATTTCTACTTACCGTCTCCTCTGGGGCCAGGTTAATTTGAAGTTGTCTAGAAAGCTAGCCTTGGGATTTGATCAGTTTACTTTTCACTCAGGTTCACTTCCTCCCCCTCTTTCCCATGCTCTGCTCTATATCACAGACCACAGATAGATGATTTATGCAAGCTACATTTCCCAGATCCCTGCCAAATTGATTCTTTTGGGGCTTCACCAGTGGGAGCACTGGCTGGGGCACTGGAGGTGAGAAGCCAAAGTATGTCTTCCTCTGTCTTTCCTTCCCCTGTTACCTTTATCAGTGTCCATAGTAACTCTGGTTGCAGCTCCCACAAGGCAGCACTTTCCTCTGCAGTGCCAGCTCCAACCTTGCAGCTCACTCTATGACTTCAACTCCTGCCAAGATGGGCACTCCTTCCTGTTTCCAGATTCACCTTGGTAGCTAGATTTGCTGCCACTTGAACAGCCCCTCCTCCGAGTTTTTAGCACCTGTAATATGCCTCAGACCTGGGTAACATCACTCCTTCTATGGTCTTTCCAGCATAATAATGATATCAGCTTTTTATATTTGATAATCTCAAATTATCTAAACTCTCTGCCCTCTTCCTGTTTTTTTGTCAGCTCATCTAACAGTGTGAGACCAGCTTCTCGTATAAAACTCCCTTTACTGAACTGCCTGATGTGCCTTCTCTTTTCCTAATTATACTATACTGATAAACCCCAATAGAATGGTATCTAAAAGTAGCAGGCAGGCACTAAAACAAAAGACCTCAGGGTCAGAAGAACTGTGTTTGAAACCTGAACATTCCAATTCCTTAGTGTGTCACTGAAGAATATACATACTTTGAGTTTCAATATCCTCATCTGTAAAGTTTGGAAAATAATTCCAGTTCCATTGGTTGATCATAAATACTTAACGAGATTATTTAAGTGAGGGCGTTTCGAAAATATCTAGCAGGCTATATCCAGTGAATGTTTAAATGATTATGAAAATGTTTTCTTCCTTCATTTAGAAAGCAGTGTCACTGTTGTAACTTTAGCTCTTGGATCTTTATCTAATTAGCAGACCTCAAAAAAGATTGATCTAAAAGAAAATCTAATCCTTTCGGGTTCATATGTGTTTATATTTGCATTACTATTTTTCTTATATGCTGTGTGAGGGGTTTATTCTTGCTATTAAAAAAGACTGCTTAATTCATCGAAAGTAAATCATACTCAGGCTATTGTGCAATCTTTTACACTAAAATGTATATTCTAGGGTTCCTGAGTTTTTCTGTCTTTGAAGGGCAATGGGAGAAATCTATCCACAATTTTATTAAACCCTCCTTTCCTATTGTTACGAAGACATTCATTTCTGGTAGCCTAAAACTAAGTGGTGTGATATGTAAATAATATTATGAGCAAAATCTTCCAGCAGTGAGTGCAGTTTTCAGATACCAGCCACTGAGGCCTACCTCTTGTCATTGGCAAATACATTTAAAACTTCCTTGTTTCAGGCAAAAGTGTTTCCCTGTAATTAGAGCAATTCCAAATATTAGAGGATTATGTTTTAACCAACTATGTATGTTTTATCACATTTTATTGTGAACTATAATATATATTGAGGAAACTATACAAAGTAGGAATTTACAACTCAGTCCTTTCTCATATAATGAACTTCTGTTCAATGATCCTCATGATCAAGGAATAAATAGAGTCATCAACCTAAAAACCTCATTCAGACTCTATCATATCACTATATCTCTCTTTGAAAGAGAATATGAATTTTGTGGTAGCTATTTCCTTCTTTTCTTTATAGCTTTACTTCCTTAGAATGTGTCCTTAACCAGTATGATTTATGTGAATCCTATCCTTTATGTTACTCAAATGGAGTAATATAGACAAAGTGTTCTACACTTAACTTCTCAGTGTTATGTTTATGGTGAACATACATGTAGTTCTAATTAATTCATGTTGATCTTTCATAATATTTCATTTTTTGACTTATAATTTTTTTATCCATTTTACTTTTTAATGAGTTTGAGAGTATTTCCAGTTTGAGATGTTACAAAGAATGATGCTAACATATTTTTGTATATGTTGCTTGCTATATATGTGCCAATATTTCTCTAAGGTAGAGATGTGGGAGTAGAATTTCTGAGTTTTAGAGCAAGAATATCTTCAATTTTGGTAGATAATATCAAACTGTATTTTAGAATACTTTAAACAATGTATATTCTTATCAATACCTTAATAAAATTCCCATTGCCGACATCCTTGACAATAGCAAGTATTGTGTGTGAATGTGTGTGTGTGCTGAAATGCTTGTGTTTCTTAAATTTTAGTGGTATCTCATAATTTTAATATGTACTGTGTTGACTGCTAGTGAACTGAACATATTTTACATATTTGTAGACTACTTGGACATCTTTTTCTGGGAAAGGGAAATTTAAAGAGCAGGTTCATTTTATCCCTTATTTTCTCTTGGGTTATGAGGCTTATTCTTTTTGATTTTTCATTCTTTCTTTTTCAGGAAGCCAGTTCTTTAACAGTTGTGTGTTTTTATAAATGTCTTATACTGCTCCAGCTCTTTTGCCACTCTAATGATGGCATCTTTTGATAAACAACAGTGAAGTAAAAAGTTGACTAAATGGACTACATTATAATTAGGAACTTTTATTGTCTCAAAGATTAATTGGGCAAAAATTCTTAACAAATCAACAATTCTTAGCAAATCTAATCCAACAGCATATTAAAAGCATTATTCACCATGACCAAGTAGGATTCATCCCAGGAATACAAGTGTGGTGACATAAGGAATTTAATCAATGTAATACATCACAATAAAACCAGGAGAGAAATACATGATCATCTCAGTTGATGTAGAAGAGTCATTTGACAAAAATCTAGCAGGCTTTCATGATAAAAAAAAAAAAAAACTCTGAAAAAATTTGGACAAGAGGGAAAATTTCTTAACATGTCAAAGTTTATTTATGAAAAACCCATAGCTAACATCTGTCATACTCAATGGTGAATAACTAAAAGCTTTCCCTGTAAGATCAGGAATGGGACACAGATTCCTGTTTTCACTGCTGCTAGTTAATATTTTTTGGAAATTCTAGTCAGAGCTATTAGACAAGAAAAATAAGAGGCTTCCAAACTGGAAAGAAAGTGGTACACCTATCTTTATTTGCAGATCACATGATCCTATACTTAGAAAGTCCCAATCCCCATGAAAACTACTAGAGCCAATAATTGAATTCAGCAAAGGTGTGGGGTACAGGAACAATATGTGAAAATCAGCTTTGTTTCTTACATACCAGCAATGAACAATCTGAAAAAGAAATTACAAAAGTGGTTCTATTTACAGCAGCATCTAAAAGAATTAAATCTTAGTAATAAGGAAAACTAAGGAGGTGAAAGACTTATACAATGAAAACTACAAAACATTGCTGAAACAAAACTATAAAACATTAATAAAGATCTAAATATATGAAAAGATATCCTATAGTTAGAGCTAAGAAGACTAGCATTATAAAATAATAATACTACCTAAAGTCATCTACAGATGAAATACACTTGCTACAGAATTCCTAACAGCCGTTTTCACAAAAATGGAAAAGCTAAACCTCAAATTCATATGGAACTGCAAGGGGCATTGAATACCCAAAACAATCATGAAAAAGAATGAAGTTAGAGCACTCACACTTCTTGACTTTGAAACTTACTACAAAGCTCCAGTAATTAAAGCAATAAGGGAAGATATATAGACCAATGAAAAAGAATAGATAGCGCGGAAGTAAGCCCTCATATATATGGTCAATTGTTTTTTGACAGGGGTGCCAAAACCTTGCAGTGAAGAAAGGACAGTCATTATAAGAAATGGTGCTGAGAAAACTAGATGTTTACTTCCAAAAGAGTGAAGTTGCACCTTTACACCATATACAAAAATTAACTCAAAAGAAAACATAAATTTAAGAGCTAAAATGACAGAAGGTCCCTGACTTAGAATTTTTTTAACTTTATGGTATTGCAAAAGTGACACTCATTCAGTAGAAACCATACTTCCAATTTTGAATTTTGATGTTTTTCTAAGCTAGCAATATGTGGTACCATACTATTTCATGTTGCTGGGTAGGAGCAACAAGCTGCAGCTACTAGTCAGCCACAACATCCTGAGGGTAAACAACCAATATACTTACATCTACTCTGTACCCATAGAACCATTCTATATTTTACTTTCAATACAATATTTGATAAATTATTAGGTTGTCCAATAATAAGTTGTTATGGAAAAACCCAAACAAACTTTTTGGCTAACCTAATACATGAGATACTAATACTTTATTATAAAATAGCTTTTGTGTTAGATGATTTTGCCTAAGTGTTCTGAGCATGTTTAAGGTAGATCAGGCTAAGCTATGAAATTCAGTGGGTTAGATGTATTAAATGTATTTTCAGCTTACAGTATTTTCAGTTTACAGTGGTTTTATTGGGATATAACCCCATCATAAGTCAAAAAAGATCTATATAATATTCTTGTAAGAAAACCTCAGGGAAAGTCATGACATAGGATATGTCTGTGATTCCATGAATTTGACACCAGAAGCATAAGCAACAAAAGAAAAAATCATGTGTGTGTGTGTGTTTATATATACGTGTGTGTGTGTGTATATATATATATAAAACTTCATCAAGAACTTTGTACGTTAAAGGACACTATCAAGGAAGTAAAAAGACACCCTATAGAATGGAAGTAATTATTTGTAAATCATTCATTTCCTAAGGGATGAATATCCAGAATATATAAAATAAAATTAAAAAAAAAAGAATTCCTACAACTCAAGAACAACAAAAATAAACAACCCAATTAAAAATGGACAAAAAGACTTGAATAGACATTTCTTTAAAGAAGATATACACATCCCCAATAAATACATGAGAATATGCTGAACATCATTAGTCATTATTGAAATATAAATCAAAACTGCAATGAGATAACCTGTCATGCATACTAGAAAAGCTATAATTTTTTTAATGGAAAATAACATCTGTTGGTGAGAATCTTGAGAATTTGAAACCCTAGTGCATTGCTGGTGGGAAAGTAAAATGATAAGGCTACTGTGGGAAATGGTTTGGCATTTCCTCAAAAGATTAACCATAGAACTACCATATAACCCAGAAATTCCACTGCTAGGTATATATCCAAATATTTTAAAGTATGGAGACAGACATTTGTACACTAATGTTTATAGCATCATTTTCCACAATAGTCAAAAGGAGCAAACAGCCCAAGTATCCATCAGCAGATGAGTGCATGAACAAAATGTTATATGTAAAATGGAATATTATTCAACCATTAAAAAGAATGGACTTTCTCTACAAATAACAAATACTGGAGAGGGTATGGAGAAAAGGAAACCCTTCTACACTGTTGGTGGAAATGTAAATTGGTGCAGCCACTATGAAAAACAAGTTCCTCAAAAAACTAAACATAGAGTTGCCATCTGATCCAGCAGTCCCACTCCTATATTTATTTCTGAACAAAGTGAAAGTGAAGTCGCTTGGTCGTGTCTGACTCTTTGCCACGCCATGGACTGTAGCCTACCAGGCTCCTCTGTCCACGGGATTCTCCAGGCAAGAGTACTGGAGTGGGTTGCCATTGCCTTCTCCAGGGGATCTTCCCGACCCAAGGATTGAACTTGGGTCTCTCACATTCCAGGCAGACACTTTAACCTCTGAGTCACCAGGGAAGCCCAAAGTGAAAGTGAAGTTGTTCAGTCCTATCCGACTCTTTGCGACCCCATGGACTGTAGCCTACCAGGCTCCTCCCTCCAAGGGATTCTCCAGGCAAGAATACTGAAAAAGATACATGCACCCCTATGTTCACAGCAGCACTATTTACAATTACCAAGAAATGAAAACAACCTAAATGTCCATCAACAGAAGAATGGATAAAGAAGATGCAGTATATATATACACACACACACACACAATGCAATACTAATCAACCATAAAAAAGGAGATAATGCGGTTTGCAGCAGCATAGATGGACTAGAGATTATCATACTAAGTGAAGTAAGAAAGAGAAGCACAGATACCATATGATATCACTTACATGTGGAATCTAAAATATGACACAGATGAACTTAGTTATGACACAGATGAACTTAGTTACAAAACAGAAACAGACTCATAGATAACAGAGTTGTGGTTGCTACTGGGGAGGGGTGGTGGGGAGGAATGGATTGAGAGTTTGAGATTAGTAGAAGCAAACTATTATATGTAGGATGGATAAACAACAAGGTCCCATTGTATAGCACAGGGAGCTATATTCAGTATCCTGTGATAAACCATAATTGGAAAAGAATATGAAAATGTGTGTGTGTATATGTGTAGCTGAATCACTTTGCTGTACACCAGAAACTAACACAACTTTACAAATCAACTGTACTTCAATGGAAAATAATTTTTTTAAAAAAAGAATGAAATTTTGATATATGCTACAACATGGATGTACCTTGGAAATATGGTAGTGCAAAACTACTCACTTAGACCTATGTATAGTCTGCACCTCTGACACTATGGTTATTCTTATTGTGGCACCATTGTACAAACAATGAGGAGGCTTAGGGCAGAGGCTGGTTGAATTTCACTGGGTAGATTAACTTAATCCCCTGGCTTTTCACTGTCTAGTGCTGGATGCTCTCTTTTGGGCATGAAAATGAGAAAAAGATCTGCCTACTTTATGATCACTGTGATAGGTCCATTCATATGCTTGTTTCTCAGACCTTCTTGATCATGCTCTTCCATTTATGCTCCTTCCAGGCAGCTGTCCAACCAGCAAACATATTCAACACTGAACAGTATTCTATGCATATTCTAACCCAGGCTGCTTATTCCTTTACATCAAGTTGACCAGATATACTGTTTGAAGCCATGTCCATTGGGAGGGTTTCCCCTTACCAGCATCTTAGGGCTTAACTTAGAGTGAGACTGTATCTAATGTAATGTAGTATAATGAACATTACATGTAATGTAATGTAGGAGTAGTAGTAAACTTTCAGCTTTCACCAGTATATTGAGCCAGTTCATCTATGAACCAGGCTTTTAGGGAATTCTCGTTGGAGAAGTCCTCAGAGCAGCAGCAATAGGTATAAAATAGGTCTGTGCTACCTTTTTGAGTACCTTCCTTGGCTGTCTCAGGCCCATTTTGATACACAATTTTTATCATTTGATGAATTCCTGCTATGCCTTCTTTTGCAATTTTATAACTTGATGGATCAGAAAATAGCCAGTTTATGATAAGCATTTCTGGTCATGTGGTTCTTTGATGCCCCATAGTTACATATTCCTGTTCTACCAGGTCCTAGCAACATGCTAAGCATTGCTTTTTGAGTGGTGACTGCAAATGGCATGTCCATGTTCCAGAATCCTAAGGGCCTGAACTATGAATATTTGTGGCATCTTTATATACGGGTGCCTCAAGACATGACTAAGCGACTTCACTTTCACTTTTCACTTTCATGCATTGAAGAAGGAAATGGCAACCCGCTCCACTGTTCTTGCCTGGAGAATCCCAGGGACGGGGGAGCCTGGTAGGCTGCCGTCCATGGGGTCGCACAGAGTCAGACACAACTGAAGTGACTTAGCAGCAGCAGCAAGTGCCTTGGTATCTGCTGTGTATCAGAGCCTGAACCTACTCCAGAACAGTCTCTTCATTGTTGTTGTTCAGTCACTCAGTCATGTCCAACTCTTTGCGACCCCAAGTATTTTAGCATGCCAGACTTCCCTGTCCTTCACCATCTCCCAGAGCTTGTTCAAACTCATGTCCATTGAGTCAGTAATGCCATCCAACCATCTCATCCTCTGTCGTCCTCTTCTCCTCCTGCCTTCAGTCTTTCCCATCATGAATGTCTTTTCTGAGTTGGCTCTTTGCATCAGGTGGCCAGAGTAATGGAGGTTCAGCTTCAGGATCAGTCCTTCCAATGAATACTCAGGGTTGATTTCCTTCAGGATTTACTGGCTTGATCTCTTTGGAGTCCAACATACTCTCAAGAGTCTTCTCCAACACCACTGTTCAAAAGCATCAGTTCTTTAGCTCTCAGTCTTCTTTATGGTCCAGGTCTCTTGCTTTGGACCTTACTCAAAACTCACAGTCTTTTAAGTCACTCGGAGAAGGCAATGGCACCCCACTCCAGTACTCTTGCCTGGCAAATCCCATGGACGGAGGAGCCTTGTGGGCTGCAGTTCATGAGGTCGCTAAGAGTCAGACACGACTGAGCGACTTCACTTTCACTTTTCACTTTCATGCATTGGAGAAGGAAATGGCAACCCACTCCAGTGTTCTTGCCTGGAGAATCCCAGGGACGGGGGAGCCTGGTGGGCTGCCATCTATGGGGTCACACAGAGTCGGACACGACTGAAGCAACTTAGCAGCAGCAGCATTTTCACATCTGTTATAGTCTGCCTATAAACCAGATCACCTTACCTGCTTCCTAAGAAATCTGTATACAGGTCAAGAAGCAACAGTTAGAACTGGACATGGAAAAATGGACTGGTTCTAAATTGGGAAAGGAGTACATCAAGGCTGTATGTTGTCACCCTGCTTACTGAACTTATATGCAGAGTACATCATGCGAAATGCCAGGCTGGATGAAGCACCAGCTGGAATCAAGATTGCTGGGAGAAATATCAGTAACCTCAGATATGCAGATGACAGCACCCTTATGGCAGAAAGCAAAGAGGAACTAAAGAGCCTCTTGATGAAAGTAAAAGAGGAGAGTGAAGAAGTTGGCTTAAAGCTCAACATTCAGAAAACAAAGATCATTGCATCTGGTCCCATCACTTCATGGCAAATAGATGGGGAAACAATGGAAACTGTGACAGATATATTTTCTTGGGCTCCAAAATTATTTCAGGTGATGACTGCAGCCATGAAATTAAAAGACACTTGCTCCTTGGAAGAAAAGCTCTGACCAACCTAGACAGCATATTAAAAAGCAGAGACATGGCCAACAAACGTCTGCCTAGTCAAAGCTATCGTTTTTCCAGTAGTCATGTATGGATATGAGAGTTGGACCATAAAGAATGCTGAGTGCTGAAGAGTTGATGCTTTTGAATTGTGGTGTTGGAGAAGACTCTTGAGAGTCCCTTGGACTGCAAGGAGATCCAACCAGTCAATCCTAAAGGATATTAGTCCTGAACATTCATTGGAAGGACTGATGCTGAAGCTGAAGCTCCAATACTTTGGCCACATGATGTGAAGAACTGACTCATTGGAAAAGACCCTTAGGCTGAGAAAGATTGAAGGCAGGAAGAGAAAGAGACGACAGAGGATGAGATGGTTGGATAGCATCACCAACTCAATGGGCATGAGTTTGAGCAAGCTCTGGGAATTGATGATGGACAGGGAAGCCTGGTGATGGACAGGGAAGCTTGGTGTGCTTCAGTTCAAGAGTCGGACATGACAGCAACTGAATTGAACCGAAGTCTGCAAAGGCCTTTATCTCAATGGTAAGATGTTAATGATGCAGTAACATGTTGTAACCTTTAAGAGGATGTGCTGGCATATACCAGAGCCCTGGACTTCTAAAAAATTTAATAAAGTGGCAGTTGTGTCCAACTCTTTCTGACCCTGTGAATGGTAGCCCTCCAGGTTCTTCTGTCCATGGCATTCTCCAGGCAAGAATACTGGAATGGATAGCCATGCCTTCCTCCAGGGGAACTTCCCGACCCAAGGATCGAACTCATATCTCCTGCATTGCAGGCGGATTCTTTGCCTGCTGAGCCATTGGGGGAAGCCCACCTATATCTATACCAACATCTATCTCATTATCTATATCCATGTATTTAAACCATGAATTGAAACTGTAATTCTGTTTTCAGTTCAGTACTACGTGGTTTACCCTGGCCCTTTCTTTTTACATATTAGTAACTTGCTTTTCCAACAGTGATAAACATGGCTCTTATTATCTGCAATATATTTACTGATTTGCTTTATTCTAGAATGTGCAGAATATAATTTCAGAATTTACCATTGCAAAAATAAAATCTATCTAGAATTAAGTGATTTTTGAAATTAAGTCAAAATACTATATTAAAATGTTTTGCAGTTAATCTGAAATATGAGTTCATTTATTTCTGTTTGGTTTCTATTTTAGAGATTTATCCACATCCTTGTTTATTTTGTTTAAGTAATTTCATTTTATATTTCGGGTACCTAAAATCCTAACATGGTTCTGAGAGTTAAAACTACACCAAAGGCATGCTCAGATAAGTTTTACTCATCTTCCAGTTCTCCAACTGTTTCATCACTTTCGCTTCCCCTGTAGGTAATCAAATCTCAGTAGTTTCTGCTTTCTTTTTACCTTTTTCTAAAAACATGGAGATACATGTATATATGTATTTTTTTTGTCTTAATGCAGAAAAGGGAGTGTGCGATAATTATTCTTTTGTATTTGTTTTTTTCTCTCTGACTATGTATCCTGTAAATCAGTCTGTTTCAGTTTAAATAAACCTTCCAGTGAAGAACTCCACTGTGTGTATATACCATAAATTATTTATTTAATCTTTTCTATTAGAGACACATAATTTCCAATGTTGTTGAATAAGAAACAAATGCTATAATGAATAGACTTGTGCTTTTTGCTTTTTCCTTTGCTTTTCTCTACCTCCTACTTCTTTTCCTCTTGGCATTTTTGCAGTATACCCTCTGGTTAGATTTCTGAAAGTGGTACTTTTGAGTCAAAGGGTAAAGACATAAGTACATTTGTTAAATTTTACCAAATTGCCTCTCATAAAGATTGTACTATTCTGCATTCCTGCTAGCAGTATGTGAGAGTGCCTGTTTTGCAATCTTGCCAACAGAGGGTGTGGTTGAGCTCTCAAATTTTGACAATGTGATATGCAAGAAATTGCCAATGTGTGATTTTAAATTACATTTTCCTCATTAGATGCAAATTTTAGCTTATTTTTAGAAGTTTAAGAACTTTTTCTCTGTATCTTTAAAGTTGTTTTGAAATATAAAATTGTTCAATTTTTTCCCATTTTTTCTATCATTTTTACTTTGATGGTTATTAGACTTCATCATTTAGATTTCTTTATTATAATATTAATCATTTATCTCTAACATATGTTGCAAATATTTTCTGCCAGATAGTAATTTTCTTTCAACTTAGCCCAAATTTCTTTCTATCTTGGCTATGAATATTTTCTTTAATTTTAAGCAGTAGAATTTGTCTTATCTTTTATTGAATCTGGACTTTTATGGAGTCCATAGCTGAGAAAGTTGCTTTTTTTCTAAACAGGTTACTAGTGAATCCTTTTCCCAAAGAGTCTTTGTTGAAGAGTGAAAGGGAAGCAACAACCATGTTGTAGATTACATACGTTGTTGCTGATCTGCTGACTCACTTCATTAGTATGAAGCAGCATCTAGACCTGCAAATGCTCTAGCTTCCTTGAGTTTTCCTGATCCTTTTCTCACTCCTGGGCCAGCTTGTGTTTATAGGTTTTCTGATCTTCCCTCCCTGACTGCCTTCCCTGCAGACTTCATGTTGTAGCATCAGATGAGGAGACAGAGACTTAAAAAGATTGTTAATACAGCTCCCACAATTGGGATAGCCAATTCCCTGTGATAAATGTCTCTGTATCTACCTGTCTATATATGTATCAATCAATCGATCCATCTAATCTACTAGTTCTGCTTCTCTGGGTGAACCCTCACTGATTCAGAAGTGGTTTCCATTGTAAATTATTTTGAAAAAAATGTCACAAGAATTATCCCTGTTTGGAGATTCACAGCACATGTTATCATATTAGTTTCTAAGACAACATGGAATAAAGAAACCACATTTTTTCCATCACAGGATTGCCACACTGTGTGACTGAACTGTTAAAACCACTTACCTAAAATTGATGCATATCTCATAGAGCTAGTTTTCCAATAAAATTTGTATATAATATGCATATATATATGTGTATATATATATATATATATATAAATCAAAAAGAGATGGGTTTAATCATAAGAGAGTTAAATTTTCAGTCTTTACCAACGTTGAAACAAAATGGCCATAAATTTTGGGTAGTCTTTCTTACTAATAATAAAAAAAAAACTAAGCCTTTCTCTAAAGGGTTATCCTTTTTTCTCCATGATCAATAGAGCTGAAAAATAAATCCCTATTAACTTGTCTCTCACTTTTTCATTAGTATTAGCTAAACCCACAGTAACCAAGAGTGTTGGGCCCTGAACATATGTTCCAGGTGTTCACTATACATAGGTAACCAGCAAAGAGGGCAAGTGGGGGTTAAAAATCAATTCCAAACTCTTCGAAACATCACATGCTTCATGGGGTAGAGTTGCAGCTACCTGGAGTAAGGGCCATTTTTTCTAATTAACACAAAGGCTCCATGCTCCAAGATGCGTAACTGTGGGGATGTGCATATCTGGAGGTGTGTCTGTATCTAATCCCAGCAAAGATGTAATGTTTACTTGTCTCAAATGTACCTAAAAAGTCAATGAAGGTTTTACTATAATTTCCATTTTGCTGATATGGAAATTGTGTTTCTATGAGGATGAATATTCTGCAGATAATAAACTAAGTCCAAGTTACATTTCTTCTTTTCTATTCTAATATACCATCTTCTTACAGTATATTGCCTCCATGCACTGCATTTCTTCATGTGTTACAGTTTTTATTTCTTTGTAACTTCTTTCGTGTGTATCCTCTTTAAAATCTAGGTTATGATCCCATTGTGACAAATGGGAAATTAATGTCTTTCATTCCACTGTGTATTATTCAAATGATCACTATATGTGTGTGTGTGTATGTATGATGTGTGTGCCCTTCAAACTTAATTCTGTGATTTTATTTTGAAAATGCATTCTACGTATTTTATTGTTTTCTCCAAGCTTCTATATTTTTCTAGTAGCTTTATAACTGTCTTCAAGCAATCATGGAATAGAATAATGTACCTAAGCATCTTCTATGAAGTTTCTAAACCATATGATATTACAATGTAGAATGCTGCCATATATTAGAACTATAAATAACAGAACTTGCACACAAAAATTTGTTTTATTTTTGAAATAGTGTCTATATTTATTTTATGTCACATTATTTAGTTGGCATTATGAAAGTGAAAGTGTTAGTCACTTAGTCGTGTTCAACTCTTTGTGACCCCATGGACTACCGTGGCCCACCAAACTCCTCTGTCCATGGATTTCTCCGGGCAAGAATACTGAAGTGGGTTGCCATTCCCTTCTCCATGGGATCTTCCCAACCCAAGATTACAAGCTGGGTCTCCTGCATTGACAGACAGATTCTTCACATCTGAGCCACCAGGGAAGTCTAGTTAGCATTATACTTTTTAATAAACATCTCTTGATGTAATTATTTAGTTCTCTTGTCCCATAAAAAGTGATGACTCACTCTTTTTTCCCCTAAGTCATGCATAGGAAATGCTTTTTAAAAAAGACTAAGTATAAAATATTTAATAAATGAGCAGTTATCTAATGTGTGGACTAGTCACTAGATGGCAGACAACTGGATATTTGGGGGATATGAAAATATCAGTAGATGGTTTGCAGTAGAAACTTATAATTTTAATAAGAGATGTAAAATAATGGAAACTTATTTTTCAACATGCTTTTATGTTCCCAAATGTATCATGATCCTGAGTAAGCCAATTAGTGAGCCATATTGATTGCAATATAAAAATGTTAACTCATGTGACCCAATTCACAGTTCCCAAAACTCCATGAAAGAAAATGTTTAAGCTGTGTCAGGCAAAGCATCATGTGGTGCAGATATAAAAGAGGATTTATTGGGACAATATAAAAGCAGAAAAATGTAGAACACATATATTTCCCTGAACTCTCCCTATCCCACAGTGAAGGCTGGGCATAGGTCTTCACACATCACATTATACTAGATAGGAGGAACCTTCCTCCCAAATCTCCAAATAGCTGTGTATTTATAATGAAGAGCAGAGGAAATCTATGTAACTAAGATTCAGAGGAACTCCCTGGTCAGGAAAGTGGCCTTGTTAGAAGTGGCAAGTTTCTGAAGCCTCGTAACTGGTATTCAGTTTAGCTCAGTCACTCAGTCGTGTCCAGCTCTTTGTGACCCCATGGACTGTAGCATGCCAGGCTTCCCTGTCCATCACCAACTCCCAGAGCTTACTCAAGCTCATGTCCATTGAATCAGTGATGCCATCCAACCATCTCATCCTCTGTCAGCCCCTTCTCCTCCCGCTTTCAATCTTTCTCAGCATCAGGGTCTTTTCTAGTGAGTCAGTTCTTTGCATCAGGTGGCCAAACTACTGGAGTTTCAGCTTCAGCATCAGTCCTTCTAATGAATATTCAGGGCCTTCTAATGAATATTCAGGACTGATTTACCTTAGGATGGACTGGTTGGATCTCCTTGCAGTCCAAGGGACACTCAAGAGTCTTCTACAGCACCACAGTTCAAAAGTATCAGTTCTTTGGCACTCAGCTTTCTTTATAGTCCAACACTCACATCCATACATGACCACTGGAAAAACCATAGCTTTAACTAGATGGACCTTTGTTAGCAAAGTAATGTCTGAGCTTTTTAATATGCTGTATAGGTTGGTCATAGCTTTCCTTCCAAGGAGCGTCTTTTTTTTTTTTTTCTGCTGTCTCGTACACAGGGTTATTGTTACCATCTTTCTAAATTCCATGTATATGCATTAGTATACTGTATTGGTGTTTTTCTTTCTGGCTTACTTCACTCTGTATAATAGGTTCCAGTTTCATCCATCTCATTAGAACTGATTCAAATGTATTCTTTTAAATGGCTGAGTAATACTCCATTGTGTATATGTACCACAGCTTTCTTAGCCATTCATCTGCTGATGGGCATCTAGGTTGCTTCCATGTCCTGGCTATTATAAACAGTGCTGCGATGAACACTGGGGTACACGTGTCTCTTTCCCTTCTGGTTTCCTCAGTGTGTATGCCCAGCAGTGGGATTGCTGGATCATAAGGCAGTTCTATTTCCAGTTTTTTTAAGGAATCTCCACACTGTTCTCCATAGTGGCTGTACTAGTTTGCATTCCCACCAACAGTGTAAGAGGGCTCCCTTTTCTCCACACCCTCTCCAGCATTTATTGCTTGTAGACTTTTGGATCGCAGCCATTCTGACTGGCGTGAAATGGTACCTCATAGTGGTTTTGATTTGCATTTCTCTGATAAGGAGTAATGTTGAGCATCTTTTCATGTGTTTGTTAGCCATCTGTATGTCTTTTTTTTTTTTAACTTTACAATATTGTATTGGTTTTGCCATACATCAACATGCGTCCACCACGGGTGTACACATGCTCCCCATCCTGAAGCCCTCTCCCACCTCCCTCCCCATGCCATCCCTCTGGGTCATCCCAGTGTACCAGCCCCAAGCTTCCTGTATCCTGCATCGAACCTGACTGGTGATTCGTTTCTTATATGATATTATACATGTTTTAATGCCATTCTCCCAAATCATCTCCTCCCTCCCTGTCCTAATTTCATGGCTGCAGTCACTATTTGCAGTGATTTTGGAGCTCCCCAAAATAAAGTCTGTCACTGTTTCTATTGTATCCCCTTCTATTTGCCATGAAGTGATGGGACCAGATGCCATGATCTTCATTTTATGAATGTTGAGTTTTAAGCCAATTTTTTCACTCTCCTCTTTTACTTTCATCAAGAGGCTCTTTAGTTCTTCTTCACTTTCTGCCATAAGGGTGTTGTCATCTGCATATCTGAGATTATTGATATTCCTCCTGGCAATCTTGATTACAGCTTGTGCTTCATCCAGCCCAGTGTTTCTCATGATGTACTCTGCATATAAGTTAAATAAGCAGTATGACAATATGCAGCCTTGACCTGCTCCTTTCCCGATTTGGAACCATTTTGGTGAGCTAACTCAGACTTCTGAGCCACCCTTCTAGGCTGTTAAAGGAGGAAAGAGATTAGCCACCAGTACCCTTCAGATTTATTGCTCCTTATGTATTTAATCAGTGTAGCTTGAAATTTTAGTAAGATAGTTCTATGGATTACAAATAAAATGGTCTATCCATAATTGTGGTGTATAACTTTTTTTTTTTTAGCTTTTGCTTTTTTTCCCTCACATCTGTCAAGAGTTTTATCTTCTTTCTAGAAGGAGAATGTATGTTTCCCCTTTGGGAAATACATTTCATGTAGTTTTGACAAGACTAATTCTGCCTCTACTTTTTCTTCTCCACCTTTTGGGCAACAATGACTAGGGCAGTGATTGCTGGAACATTAGGCGTGTCCAATCAGTGTTCCCCTGGACAAATTCCCCTACAACTATCATGGATAAAGATCCTCTTTTTGATGAAAATGTTAAGCTGTTGATTGGGTCCAGGGTTTCCAGCAGCAATTCCTTCCTTCTAACAGAATGAATCAACATAACAAGATAGCAGTGGCAAGCATGGAGGGAAAATGGAGACATAAGTGATGAAATTGTTTAAGTTTTATTTTCAGTTATGACCAAACCCAAATCCTTTTTGCTTTTGTATAGATAAATACATTTCCATACTAAATTTAATTAATTTCAGTTGAATTACACTCTTATACCTGAATGAGCCATAACTGAAATAATAGTGAAAAAATATCTGCTGCTTCCGTTTTTGCAGAATTAATTATTCCAGTTCTCATAGAGTTCAGTTCAGTCGCTCAGTCATGTCCAACTCTTTGCGACCCCATGAACTGCAGCACGCCAGGCCTCCCTAGCCATCACCAAGTCCCGGAATCCACCCAAACCCATGTCCATTGAGTCGGTGATGCCATCCAGCCATCTCATCCTCTGTCGTCCCCTTCCCCTCCTGCCCCCAATCCCTCCCAGCATCAGGGTCTTTTCCAATGAGTCAGCCTTTCACATCAGGTGGCCAAAGTATTGGAGTTGCAGCTTCAAAATCAGTTCTAGCAATGAACACCCAGGACTGATCTCCTTTAGGATGGACTGGTTGGATCTCCTTGCAGTCCAAGAGACTCAAGAGTCTTCTCCAACACCACAGTTCAAAAGCATCAATTCTTTGGCACTCAGCTTTCTTCACAGTCCAACTCTCACATCCATACATGACCACTGGAAAAACCATAGCCTTGAGTAGATGGACCTTTGTGGACAAAGTAATGTCTCTGCTTTTTAATATGCTGTCTAGGTTGCTCATAACTTTCCTTCCAAGGAGTAAGCGTCTTTTAATTTCATGGCTGTAGTCACCATCTGCAGTGATTTTGGAGCCCAGAAAAATAAAGTCTGTCACTGTTTCCATTGTTTCCCCATCTATTTGCCATGAAGTGATGGGACCAGATGCCATGATCTTCGTTTTCTGAATGTTGAGTTTTAAGCCAACTTCTTCACTCTCCTCTTTTACTTTCATCAAGAGGCTCTTTAGTTCTTCACTTTCTGCCATAAGGGTGGTGTCATCTGCCTATCTGAGGTTCTTGATATTTCTCCCAGCAATCTTGATTCCAGCTTGTCCTTCCTCCAGCCCAGCATTTCTCATGATGTACTCTGCATATAAGTTAAATAAGCAGGGTGACAGTATACAGCCTTGATGAACTCCTTTCCCGATTTGGAACCAGTCTGTTGTTCCATGTCCAGTTCTAACTGTTGCTTCCTGACCTGCATACAGGCTTCTCAAGAATCAGGTCAGGTGGTCTGGCATTCCCATCTCTTTCAGAATTTTCTACAGTTTATTGTGATCCACATAGTCAAAGGCTTTGGCATAGTCAATAAAGCAGAAATAGATATTTTTCTGGAACGCTCTTGCTTTTTCGATGACCCAGCAGATGTTGGCAATTTTATCTCTTGTTCCTCTGCCTTTTCTAAAACCAGCTTGAACATCTGGAAGTTCACAGTTCATGAATTGCTGAAGCCTGGCTTGGAGAATTTTGAGCATTACTTTACTAGCGTGTGAGGTGAGTGCAGTTGTGCGGTAGTTTGAGGATTCTTTGGCATTGCCTTTCTTATCTATATTTCCAACTTTTAGGTATAATTGATGTACTGTTAATATACTAATGTTATGACTGACAATTGATATTGTGGAAGATAAAAAAAGGTACTTTTTAAGATAGGATGATTCATTGTATCGCAGCATGTGGGGAGAATATTTTTTTTTTAAAAATTGGTAGAATTTGAATAATGCAATAATACTAGAAATAGAAGCAATATCATCAACTGCAGTATCTTCTATAGAAATTTCATGTATCTTTTCATTTAAAAAATACTGTATAAATTGAGAATCCCATCTTTTATGTCCATAAGAAGGGAAAAGAATACTAGTAATATATTCTGTTTACTTTTACAATGTAGTCTAGCTGAAGATTTAAAACAGTTTTCCTAGACAGTTATGTTGCTGCTCTTTACTCCATAAATCTAAGATATGTATCATCTATATGCATTAGTATCCCTCTAATTTTTTTAATAGAAATATAAAAAGAACACTGTTAGACATATGAAATATGAAGGAAAATAAAAGTTTCTAGGGCCATTTATTATATTATTTCTAGGTTTGTAAACTACGAGATTTTAATGACATTGTAGATCTTTGAATATTGCAGACTTATGCAAATGGAGCTTAGATTTTAATATTCTATTCTGATCTATTTTTTCAGTGATTCTATTCAGAGTTAATTACAAAAAGCTTAAAAGTGATAGTGAACAAAGGTTTTATTTTTATTAGAATTATGCTGAAGAGTTAGCATATAGTGTAGATATATTACATTGCAAAGTCGGGGATCAGTGAATCTATTTCTTGGTCACTTTTTCAAATTAAAGATATATATTAATTGGATTGTGATCTGCTATGAAATTATTTATGGGTTTCGTTACAATGCAGAGCAAAATTTCAAAAATAGGTATTTTTAATAAATGTTTCAATTTTGATTGTATCTTTGATAAAATATTTTGATGCAGCAAAAGTTTGAAAGTGTTCACATGGCATAATCATTTTGTTAACATTCAACATCAAGTGGTAAACAATGTTTTAAAAATTACGCTGACTCATTATGTTCAAATGTGTTCTAGAGTTTTAAAAGTATTCATAGGGAGAAAAAAATGGCCTTTTAGGTATAAACCAACCAAGAATCAAAAATCTTCACACACACCAAAAAAACTGCAATGACTACAATAGAGATGAGTTGGACATCTGTTTGTTCTTTCATGTCTAGCATCTTTTCCCTTTTGAGGAAAACAATACTTCAATTTCCTTTTGGAGGACAATATCTTTCTTCTCTCTAACACAGCATCTTTCCCCACCACTGATACCTCTAGCATCATGGGGCCCAGCAAACCACATAGCCCAAAAAGCACAGATGCTTGCTCTATATAGCTTAGACTTGCTGCAGAAAACTTCTTTTGCTTTGGGCCCCACTCAAAGCCGGCAGATTTTTGTGTCACCTAGTATATGGGCTGAAATAGTACTTGGTATGGAGCGTGTTTCCTACAGAACCTGAAGAGAAGCGCTGCACTTCTCTTTTACTTTGGGGGATGTCTTGGCCCTGGATCTAGAAAAATCATTTAGATATTGTGGGCCCCTGAATCTTCCTTAGATTTATATCCCATCCTTCGGATTGTACATGTTTTACCAAGGTGCCAACTGTGATAGCCGCTTCTTGGTTATCCTGCTTGATCAACATATTACTGATGTAATGAATCAATGTGATATTCTGTGGGATATCCAGACAGAGTAAAGATCTTTAGATTGTATTATAATAGAGCAGTAGAGTTAACATAGCCCTGAGGCAAAACTACTAATGAATTCATTTGTCTGTTCCACATGAATTCAAACTGTTTCTGATCTTCTTTTCTGATTAAAGTAGAAAGAACACATTTTCCAAATCAATGGTCACATACCACGTACCTGAGGCCATATTAATCTATTCTAACAACGATACCATGTCCAGCACAGCAGTTGCAATCAAGGCTACCACTTGTTGAAGTCTACAAATAGTCTACCGTCATCCTCTTGGATCTGTCCAGTTTCTGCAAGGCCCAGACTGGTGAATTAAACAGAAATAAAATAGGGACCACTTTCCTTGTAGCCTTTAGATCTTTAAAGGTGTCACTACTTTTTAGCCTCGCCTACAGGTACACTGATGTTTTTGATATCTCTTGGCCAGGAAGGAGAGGCATTTTTAGAAGCTTCTGTTTGGTTGTTCCTTCTATGATAGCACTTTCTCAAAAATGTGCTAAACTCAAACCATCAAAGTACGGACAAATCCCGTAAAAGGAAAGATATCATTGCAAATAAATGATTGCAGCACTATACACTGATTTTCCTATTAAATACTTTAAACATAAAGATGTGTATCTTGTTAAAATAAATATTACATATAATTTGTATGTGTGTACATATACATATGTGTATGATATATATATATATATGTATATATATAAACTATTACATTTGCTATGACACCAGCTTTATGCAAACAATATTGAGCACTCATTTTAGTAATTTCAGATCCCACATTTAGGCATATAGGTGTAGATTCTTATGTATATTTTTCAAAATTTCATCTTAAGAGTATGCATTTAGTATGCATGTGTTTTTTTCTCTTATCTGATAATTTCAGAACACTTGGAGTAGTCCCGTGAAACCTAGAGGCATTCAGTGCAGAGTTTTTGATGGTATGGTATGTGTGACTTGAGAGTTTTGGAATGCCTGGTTTGTGTTGTCCACCCGAACACTTTAATATATATAGCTTAACAATATTGCAAGCCTGATTTCATTTTAATGCTGCATTAGCTGGGTGAGCTTGATGTATTGTGACAGAGTGTAAATTCAACTATTGAATCTTTAACAATAAATAATGAACAGGGTTTGTAATAGGGAACAATAAAGCATTATGTTGATAGAGGCAGAATTGAAATGATGACAAAATATAGCAATCTACTATCAGACAACTTAATTAAACTTTAGCTGTTGGGTGCCTGGATTCTATTACTTTAAGGTGATTTGGTGTGAGTGCATAAGCTAGAAATTATTATTCTCTACTGGACAGCAGTGATTTGGCTTTTTATTATAAAAGAGGAGCTATATAAATTTTGTTTAAAAGCATTAGACATATGTATTAAGCTTTAGCACTAAAACCGAGAGTCATTTGGCAAGGAATCCGGTGACCTGAGGATGGAAATGCTGATGATAGACCATAAGCATTTGAGGGGCCTGCCAGGAGACACATCTGGAAGACTGGTTTTTGATTCACTTCAGCTTGCACTGGACACATAGGAATTTATTTCGGTTGTTTTATACCAGCTGTTTTGTAGCTGGTGAATGGGTTGTAGAATCTGCAGAATAGTCAGTTGTCACCAGGGGACCTAAAGGAGATAAAACTGCTATGAGAATGACAGTGTTAATTCCAGTGAAATTTCCCATAGCTATGCCTCCCTATCAGAAACACCTAGAAATCTGTGAAATCCTTTCTGGGATCAGGTGCTATCCTCTGCCTTCGTAAGCATTTGCCTCTTTTCCATTAAATAAATTTACATTCTATAACTCTGTGGCATCTTTTCACACCATTCTGAGAGTTTCAGCACAATATTTAGCCACTATTAATTTTCAGTTTCTTCTTGGATAAAATAAAAATAAGGGTCATGTGAAGAAAACAGGAAATTATGGCTGGGAGGCTTGGCCATAGTTCTTGTGGCACATGGTAGAAGCACAATATCTGTTGAATAGTCAGTCTCATTACTTCTTCTGATTAACAACTGTAACAATATAGATATAGCAATAACTTTGGGGATGTCAGCTCTGATTAAGAGAACTCCCTTCCTCAATGAAGTATTGCCCCAGTCCCTGTATCTCGTTGTATGGGCAACTGAAACCACAGTAACAGTGCATGATATGGTTCTGTGTACTTTTGATTAGACCAGCGTTTGACATGGGGCCTGAGCTGTTTTAATTAGATTTTCCTAGGAATGGGCAATTGCCATGCAGTTAGGTTCTGTAAATGTTGGAACTGAGAGACTCATCATTCCTAGAGGAGACTTCTTCAGGCTTATTTGCAAAAAGTTGCAAAGAAAATTATGTTCAGGATAATAAGAATGAAGCAGATGGAGAAGCAGAAAGAATGGAATGGAAGAGGGCCACCCGTATGCCTATAACTTTTTAAATTCCCAGTTCTGATTTTCCCTTAGGACTCCCTTTGAATTTGGGATAAACCCAAGTATCCATCCTGTAAAGATATGTTGTTGCTTAATTTAACTGGAGTTATTGCCCATTATGTATATTCAAAAGAAATTTAACTAAAGTCAGAGAAAGACAGATACTGTATGTTTTCACTTATATGTGGAATCTAAAGCAACAACAACAACATAAAAACAAATACAACAAAACAGAAACAGAGAACAAACTTGTGGTTACCAGAGGAGATGGGAATAGGGGTATGGGCCAAATAGGGGATGAGGATTAAGAGATACAAACATCCAGTTATAAAACAGATGTCACGAAGATGTAAAGTACAGCACGGGGAATATAGTCAATAATATTGTAATAACTTTGTATAGTGTGTAATCTATAAATATCAAATCACTATGTTGTACACATGAAACTAAGTCAATTATGCTTCAATAAAAATAAATGAATAATTTAAAATTTAGAAAGTAAAGCAAAAAGTGAAACAGTGTCCACCAGATTATATCATTTATCAGCATTAATAGTTGAAACTACTTCTGTTTTGTTACAATATGATACCAAGATCTACATGATCAGTATGTAAAAGACTTAAAACATTTTAGTAACATTACCTATTTAATTGGTTATATTTTATATATAAGAAATTAACAACCTTGAAAACAATTTTTGTGCAGAAAAAAATTGATTGTTTAACTCTGAGACCAAAATAAAGTCTTTTACTTGAAATATAAGTACAACTTAGAATTGCTTCAAAAATATGTTAGCAATCTTGTTAAGAGACATACAGTTTTATATATTTACTAAAGGTAAAATATATAAAGTTTAAATTAAACTGTTCTCTGTAACATACAGCATGTAAGCTATTTTCCCCCCAAAAAACGAACTTCTTAGCCATATTAATTTAAGAGATGAATTACTTATTTGATTCTAATACATTTTTATGAATTGTATTTCATTTTCTATCCATTATCTTGGTAAAGTTACTAAAGTATTTAAATGGTGATTAACACAAATGAAAGAAGAGGAAACAAAAACTAAAAATAATTCAGTTAAAGCAATAAAGAAATAAGACTTGGAAAAAATTACCAAACATAATACAATGAAGAAATACTGGAATGGGGCTTCAAAAGAAAATTAAATTCAGTATAGCAAAGAAAATCATGATTATTTGTGAAAATAACGTGCAGACGATGACTTCCACTGAGTTAAACACCATGGTTCACATGCAACCAGAGTGCTGGATCTTGCCTCTGTCATGGTAGGTTAGTATTCAAAGTGAAAACACTGTGAAGCCCAGTTGAAGATTAAATAATTCTCTGTTAAATAATCATAGGTTTTGTTGAAGAAACTCAGCCCACCTTAGAAGACTCTATAAAAGATAATGACAACCAGTGAAGCTCTTTTCTAGAAAATAATTGAACAAATCTCAGAGGAAATTGTGTATTCCATATAGGAAAGGATTCATGAAAAAAATACTTAAGAAGAAGTCATACTTCATTAATTCTGATATCACTCAGGTCTTACAGCACTATTTTTAGAATTATTGAAGTTTACTTTTATCCAGTACATAAAAATTAAACCCACATTATTTGTTTGCTATTCTGATGTAAGCTGTTCTGAACTGTTAATCCTTCTTCTTTGTCTTTTTAAATAGCATAGTAAACAGCAGTATTTTGTCATAATTTAAAATAATTTCAGTTGTATTGATTTTACATAGCTCTGTTTTTCAAGCCCCTAATATCTTTTTTTCCAATTTTATTGAGGTATAATTGACATATAACATTGTATAAGTTTAAGGTATACTGAATAATGATTTGATATATGTATATATTACAAAATTATTATCACAGTAACTTTAGTTAACATCCATCACTTTAGTTAACAATTTTTCTTTCTTGTGATGATAACTTTTAAGATCTACTCTCTTGAAACTTTCCAGTATACAATACAATATTAACTATAGTCATCATGCTGCACATTATGTCCCCAGAACTTACTTAGCTTATAATTGAAAGTTTGCACCTTTTGACCACCTCACCCAATCTCCCATCCTCCATTCTCCCTGCTGGCAATCACAAATTTTTCTCTATTTATATGAATTTCTTTTTTTATGGATTCCATATATAAGTGATACCATACAGTATTTCTTTCTTTATCTGACTTATTTCACTTAGCATAATGCCCTCAAGTTCCATCCATGTTGTTGCAAGTGGCAAGATTTCTTTCTTTTTTATGGTTAACATTCCATTCATATTTACCACATTTCCTTTATGCATTCATCAATGGACACTTAGTTTGGCTCCATGTTATGGTTAGTGTAGGTAATGCTGCAATGAACAACTCAATAACAACAAAAACCCCAAATAATCCAATTAAAAATGCGCAAAGGACCTGAATAGACATTTTGTCAAAGAAAATACTCATATGGTCAATAGGGACATGATAAGGTGCTCAACAACATTAATTATCAGAGAAATGCAAATCAAAACTACAATGAGGTATCACACCTCCCACCTGTTAGAATATCTATTATTTAAAAAAAAATGAGATAACAAGTGCTGGAGAGGGTGTGGAGAAAAGGAAACTCCTGTACACTGTTGGTGGGAATGTAAATAGGTACAGCCACTATGGAAAACAGTATGGAAGTTCCTCAAAAAATTAGAAATAGAATTACCATATGATCCAGCAATTCTACTTCTGGGTATACATCCTAATATCTTTTTAAATATATTCCTGGTCTCCATCCTAGATTTAATATTGTCAGCTGACATATCTTTTTATACATGTATTCTTGCTGCTCAAAGTCCCTTCATTCTCTAATTTGATGTTTCTAATATGCTATCCCTGGTGGCTCAAATGGTAAAGAATCTGCCTGCAATGTGAGAGATCTGGTTCAATGCCTGGGTCAGGAAGATCTCCTGGAGAAAGAAATGGCAACCCACTCCAGTATTCTTGCCTGGAAAATTCCATGGACAGAGGAGCCTAGCAGGCTATAGTCCATGGAGTCGCAAAGAGTCAGACACGACTGAGCAACTAACACGTTCACTTTCACTTTCAATATATTATAGTTTGGGGAATCAGAAAATCAAACTACTGTAATTAGAATGTTGGGTCTGAGATGAGTAAACGGACCCTCTTTCAGCATCTAAGAGGTTTTCTAGGGTTAAAGTGCATGAAAACAGATAAAAAGGCTATATTTTGACTTCTCAGAAAATTTTTAAATGTAATATTATTATTGTTGCTTGATTAGGAGTAGTTTACAAAGGAAAAAAAATCACTAGAGAAATGATGAACTAGTGAAAAATACAATTTACCAAAATCTAAAGAAAAAAGTCACACAACATTTGAACTTGAAAAGATACATTACTGGGCATAGGAAATAGTGTAATAAATATGACCTCATTGAAGTTTAAGGACAGTTAATGCTTCTTATCTCTTCCAAAATAAAAACATACTATCTCCTTTTCACTTTCTTTATATCAAGATACTTTACATCAAGCCCATGCCTTCTTTTCTTCATCTACTGGGAGAGAATTTTCCTCAAGGAACTCAGAAGGTGGTGCCAAGTTAAGTCAGTCTATGTCTATCAATCTTAATTCTACCAGGTCTTGAAGAGACCAGTAAAAAGTTTAGAAAATGCACCTTTGGAACAGGTTTGGAGATCCCTGGTAATGCATCCAGATTTAAGCGTTTGAGAGAGATGTGTAACATTCTCTGTACTTAAGTTTCTCCTATCATATCACTGTTTTCTTCAAAGCACTACTCCTCTAGTCTCTCATTCATCAGTCTTGTTCAGCTCCATCAGTGGTGAGAATTCAGGTATGTCTCTCTTATTTATGAAAGAGGTACAAGATTATTCAGTAAACAGTGATTGTAAAACGTGCCTGCAAGAACCTGCTTCATTAGAGCCCCTTTCTAATAACCCATAGCTAGTGTCTTACATTCCGAGTTACCCTGATCTGAATGTATAAGGGCAGTGCTTTTGCTATTTTGGTAGATGTCAAGGATGAATTTAACCCACATATTCCAGCTTCAGTAAAGATCTTTCCATAAAAAGGATATGAGTCAGTATTTCCAAACTCTTCAGGTCTCCAAATCCCCAAATCGAAAAATACTAGTACAATATATGGTTTGAGCAAACTCAGGGAGATAGTGAAGGACAGGGAAGCCTGGCGTTCTGCAATTCATTAGGTTGCAAAGAGTCTGACATGACTTAGTGACTGAACAACAACAGTATAGCATAATAAAATACTAGTACATGGTATAAAATTATATATATGTATATATATATTACTTTAAGAAGAAAAATAATCTTCAACCTCATGAAGCATTAACAAAGACTTCTTTAATTTAGTGGCCACCATACAGCTAAAATTTTTCATCTAGGTTGTTAAGCAGTCTCCTCTATACAATATCTTTTACGCATCAGTTGTATCCTATGAAACTTAATATTCTAAGTCTGATGAACTCCAGTCTTACACTAATTACCTTGCAAGAGAGGTTGGTAAGAGTGAAGAATGTGGTTTTAGCTCATTTCAATTATGATATACTTAAGTGCAATAAGATTTTGCATAGTATATACAATTTCTCAGATGAGAGCCCCACCCCCATAGAACTCAAATAGAATCAGGTTCAGCCTCACAGCCATCTGACTCTAGACATCTTGACCCAATATGTATGTCTAGTCTAAATTTTCTTAATGAAAGCTGTGTACAAGTTTTACTTAATGCTTCACACACACAAAAATCTTCTAAACATACTGGTTAAGCATCTTTCTTCTCCCTAAATTTCCTAACTTATCAAAGTTGCTAAGAAAGATAGCATAACCTCTTTACTTTAGAATCTACTCTTCAGTACTCTCCACTGAATTTGTTATCCATCAGACTGTTTTTTTATTTCTTCCTCCATTGTATCCACCGGGCTTCCCTGATGGCTCAGCAGGAAAGAATATGCCTGCCAATGCAGGAGACATGGTTTGATCCTGGGTTGGGAAGATCCCCTGGAGAAGGGAATGGAAACCCACTCCAGTATTCTTGCCTTGAAAATCCCACAGGGAGAGGAACCTGGTGGGCTACAGTCTATGGGGTCGCAAAGAGTCGGACACGACTGAGTGACTAAACAACAACAACCATTATCAGTAGAATGAGTATTCGTGGAGGGTCCCTACACTCACTTAACAATTTCTCTTATAACTAATATTCATTAAAAAAAATCGGTGAATGGACTTCCCCACTTTTTCATATAAGTTAGAGACAAAGATTTTTGTTAAATAATTTTTCTTGTGCTTCTCGAGTTATTAATATATTGATAGCATTCTTCATTCATTCATAAGATTTTTAGAAAGCTTCTATAATGTGCATACCTTAATGCTAGGCATTGAAAAAGATACACATACTAAAGTGAAAGATGTGATGTATGGTCTGCATCCTTCAGGAATATATTGCTAAGCAGAAGAAATAATGCTGTCTTGAGTAAGGGCAACTGAACCTGGTAGTTCAGAATATGAACATGACATAAAATAAGAAATGGTCCGAAGGTGACATAAAATAAGAAATGGTCTGCTACCATAGTGTACATTTAGGAAGTTTTTATTTGGCTAGCACTGTAATGCCCTAAACTAGGCAAATTATCATTATGCATTGAATTTCATTTCCAAATATAGAAAGGAGGAACAGTCCACTATGCATGGACATTAAAGATAAAAGGTTATGTTTAAGAAAGAGCAGCCCTCAAACTAGTATCTTCATAGATGATGTTATTATGAGAGTGTGAAAAGCTGAAGATAGGAAAAATTTGTTGGCTGTATGTGAACATCTAGACCAATATGTTGTTTGAATCTCTGCTGGAACGGTTCAGTAAAACTGCACTGCTACCTTCTAATAGAAGATATCAGAGAATATCATAAAATATCAGTGTGTCTAGTTATTAAAAGTTTAGCCAATTAATGAAAAATTGGAAAATATCAATCTTCTGTAGCTTTATGGAAAGGTGTAAATTCCAATAAACATCTGCTTCCTTGTTTTGTGTTATTGCATGAAAAAAAATCAGGATAAATCTCCCAACATGGCAACAAATGTAACAAATAAATTGCAAATGGTCACAGAGGGCCTTTAAACTCTCACAGCCTTTAAAGCTATCTAACCCTCTAAGCCCCCAGCTGATAACAGCACACATTTCATATCCACTCATGACAAAATAAAAATGTGTACCTGTGGCTATTAATGTTGATTGATATATAGTTGAAATGGTTGTGTTCCAGCACACTGTACTTCAGAAATACACTTTATACATGTTGTAAGTCTGTGATATCACTTCTTGTTTTATGATTTCTGCTTCTGGCTCTGTGAAAACTTCTTGGCTAAATCTCCACTAAATGATGTATGATTGGTGTCTTTTTGCTTGAATTAAAGCTTCCAAATGTATTTTGTGTGATTTTTATATCATTTTGAACTTCATAATACAGGCTGTGAATAATTCACTTTGGTTGAATAAAAAGTGTCTAAAGGTGAATAAGTGAATAACTAGAATGATGCATTTTAAATATGGTTCCTTGGCACTTTAAATTCCTAAGCTGTCTTTTAGGCCAAAAATAAAGTGTAAAATCGCACACCAAGGTTTGAAAGGTTGTCATCCAGATCTCAAAAATAAGGACAAAAGCGTTAAAGCAAAGCAGTTAAACTCCAACAGAAAATGTACAAAATAATAAATGTAATAAAAAATTCTAGAATTCACTCGTGAGAACATAACAATTAAACCAAAATGGCTGTATTTCCCTTAAACCAAGAATAAGGACTGCAGCCCTGGGCTCTACAAAGTTGCAAATATCACAAAATAAACAAAATGTTTCTTAGGGGACATCTAAGTGTCACTAGCTATTATAATTTGGTTATTACAGAAAATACATTAAAATGTAACTACATTTCAAAAGTAAATCTATTGTGTACATATACACAATGGAGTATTACTCAGCCATTAAAAAGAATACATTTGAATCAGTTCTAATGAGGTGGATGAAACTGGAGCCTATTATACAGAGTGAAGTAAGCCAGAAGGAAAAACATCAATACAGTATACTAACGCATATATATGGAATTTAGAAAGATGGTAACAATAACCCGGTGTACGAGACAGCAAAAGAGACACTGATGTATAGAACAGTCTTATGGACTCTGTGGGAGAGGGAGAGGGTGGGAAGATTTTGGAGAATTACATTGAAACATGTAAAATATCATGTAAGAAACGAGATGCCAGTCCAGGTTCCATGCACGATACTGGATGCTTGGGGCTAGTGCACTGGGACGACCCAGAGGGATGGTATGGGGAGGGAGGAGGGAGGAGGGTTCAGGATGGGGAACACATGTATATCTGTGGCAGATTCATTTTGATATTTGGCAAAACTAATACAATTATGTAAAGTTTAAAAATAAAATAAAATTAAAAAAATAAATAAATAAAAGATACTTCAAAGAGAACGTTACTTCCTTGGAATTTATAAAGAGTACTGATGAACCTATTTGCAGATCAGCAATGGAGACATAGACATAAAGAACAGACTTATGGACACGGCTGCGGGGGAGGAAAGAGAGGGTACAATGTATGGAGAGGGTAACATGGAAACTTACATTACTATATGTAAAATAGATAGCCAATGGAAATTTGCTGTTGACTCAGGAAACTCAAACCGGGCTTAGTAACAACCTAGAGGGGTTGGATGGGGAGGGAGGTGGGAGGGATGTTCAAGTGGGAGGAAACACAGGTAAGCCTATGGCTGTTGATGTTTGGTAGAAATCAACACGACACTGTAAAGTAATAATCCTTCAATTAAAAATAAATATTTTTTTTAAAAAAAAGTAAATCTAAAATTTTACCTGTTTAAAATAATTTTGTTTCATTAAATATGAAGTGTGGGTTGTCTTTTACCTTAATAGATAATTTTAAATATTAGGAGAAAAAATATTTTAAGTCATAAGAAAATAATTTCAGTTGTTTTATTCTTATATTTCCTAGCATTCATATTTTCTGTGAAAATATTTCAAATTATTTACACTTTGGATGCAATTGCATCTTTTAATTTTGTTGACTTACTATAACACAGATTATGTAAAAATTCAGTTATAACACGAGTAGTACTTTTGCTGATATAAAGGCAAGACTATATATATTTTATAGAATAGATATAAAAATAACTGATGAATTACGTCTTTGTGAAACTTCTGGTCTCTCAGTTGTGTTCTACTCTTTGTGGCCCCATTGACTATAACCCGCCAGGCTCCTCTGTCCATGGGATTTCCTAGGCAAAAATTCTGAAGTGGGTTGACATTCCCTTCTCCAGGGGGATCTTCCCGACCCAGGGATCAAATCCAGATCTCTTGCATTATAGGCAGATTCTTTACCATCTGAGCTACCTGGGGTATTGCTCAGCTAAACATTGCTAGACTTTCTACATGTAACAGTAGTAATTAAACTTTATTATCTGTGTTATTTTGTGACTCTTAGTCAAATGAAGCCAAGAACTTAACACAATTTTTTTGTATTTATATTTTTGAGTTTATTTTTTATTGAAGTAACACTTCAATATGTTTCATGTGTAAAACATCATATTTCTACTTCTAAATACCCTATAGTGTGCTCGCCATCAAAACTTTAGTTTCCACTTGTCACCATAAAATTTATATCTTGCCGTGTGTGACAACGTGGATGGAACCTGAGGTTATTATGCTAAGTGAAACAAATCAGAAAATACTATATGATTTCACTCATGTATTTTATATATATTTTGAAGCTAAGAGCAGTTCTTTTAGAAGTTCTTTTTAACTTGAGTGTTTTAAAATATTACAACGTAGGCATTCGTTTTCTACTTATACTCTTGTTCAGGGCTTCACAGATGATAGGAGTGAGCTTGCAAAAAGACAACGTCTGTTTCCAGTAAAATGGCAAGATTATGGCATGCTTTTCAAAGAAACTGATAGTATCTTCTTGTCTAGCACTTTGGAAATACATACTTTGTATTTAAAAATAATTATTTGGAAGAAAACAGTTAAAGAAACTGAATGGACATATGACAAATATTCAGAATTATACTGTCAATTTTTATCTATGAAATTGGTATCATATTTTATTTCCTGTATATTCCTTTATTATTTTCTGTATTTTCTGGATATTCTACAATAACAATTAAGGATTTAATTAATATAATTAGAACATAATTCAAATATGCTTCTGTTATATTACCAATATTTACATAAATCCGAGTATTTCAGTTTCTGTAACTCTAATGGTCTTTATTTATTTGAACAATGCATTTCCTTAAGCACTATGTTAAAACAAAAACAATAGTTTAAACAGTGATTGTATAAAATGTTTTGTCCTCCTTCCATTCATATTCAATTCAGTTCAGTTCAGTCACTCAGTCATGTCTGACTCTTTGCGATCCCATGGACTGCAGCAGGCTTCCCTTTCCATCTGCTGCCAGGCTTCCCTGTCCATAACCAACTCCCAAAGTTTACTCAAACTTATGTCCATTGAGTCAGTGATGCCATCCAACATGCCATCCTCTGTCGTCCTATTCTCTTCCCACCTTTAGTCTTTACCAGCGTCAGGGTCTTTTCAAATGAGTCACCTCTTTACATCAGGTGGCCAAAGTATTGGACTTCCAGCTTCAGCATCAGTCCTTCCAATGACTATTCAGGACTGATTTCCTTTAGGATGGACTGGTTGGGTCTCCTTGCAGTCCAAGGGACTCTCAAGAGTCTTCTCCAGCACCACAGTTCAAAAGCATCAATTCTTCGGCACTCGGCTTTCTTCGTAGTCCAGCTCTCACATCCATACGTGACTACTGGAAAAACCATAGCTTTGATTAGATGGACCTTTGTTGGCAATGTAATGTCTCTGCTTTTTAATATGCTGTCTAGGTTGGTCATAACTTTCCTTCCCAGGAGTAAGCATCTTTTAATTTCATGGCTGCAGTCACCATCTGCAGTGATTTTGGAGCCCCCCAAAATAAAGTCTGTCACTGTTTCCATTGTTTCCCCATCTATTTGCCATGAAGTGATGGGACCAGATGCCATGATCTTCGTTTTCTGAATGTTGAGTTTTAAGCCAACTTTTTCACTCTCTCACTTTCATCAAGAGGCTCTTTAGTTCTTCTTCACTTTCTGCCATAAGGGTGGTGTCATCTGTGTATCTGAGGTTATTGATATTTCTCCTGGCAATCTTGATTCCAGCTTGTGCTTCATCCAGTCCAGCATTTCACTTGATGTACTCTGCATGTAAGTTAAATAAGCAGGGTGACAATATACAGCCTTGATGTACTCCTTTCCCGATTTGGAACTGGTCTCTTGTTCCATGTCCAGTTCTATTACTTCTTGACCTGAAAAGGAGGCAGGTCAGGTGGTCTGGTATTCCCATCTCTCTAAGTATTTTCCACAGTTTATTGTGATCCAGACAGTCAAAGGCTTTGGGGTAATCAATGAAGCAGAAGTAGATGTTTTTTTCTGGAACTCTCTTGCTTTTTCAGTGATCCAACAGATGTTGGCAATTTGATCCATTCATATTAACTGATCATAAAGAGTATTTGAACAAACTGAATGGAAAAACAATCTTAACTTTATGTTGTCCTTTTCTTCTTTCCTTTCATCTCCTCTCTCTCCTTCTTCATTGTATACTAGGATGTCTTCAAAAAATTGCTCAGAATCCCTTTCTTGACTTCCTTAGAATAAAATAAATAAATAAATATATGTGTGTGTGTGTGTGTTTATGTATGGTGGCTCAGACAGTAAAGGATCTGCCTGCAATGTGAGGGACCAGGGTTTGATCCCTGGGTTGGGAAGATCCCCTGGCAGAGGAAATGGCAACCCACTCCAGTATTCTTGCCTGGAGAATTCCATGGACGGAGGAGCCTAGAAGGCTATATATAGTCCATGGGGTCTCAAAGAGTCAGATACGACTGAGCAACTGACTCTTTCACTTTTTTTCATATATATATATATATATATATATATATATATATCACATCTTTTTGGTGTTAGTAGGGATCCAGTAAAGTAAAAGTACGTGGAGAAATAAGGTGTTTATTTTTATAAAATTCCATGACACGTAGAATCATGTTAGATGCTACAGATATATTTTCAAAAATGTTTCTTTGCTTTGAGATTAGAAAACATAAAGTTCCATTTCTCAGGAGCTTTCATTCTTAATGAAATACAGTATACTAACACATATATATGGAATTTAGAAAGATGGTAAGGATAACCCTGTATGGGAGACAGCAAAAGAGACACAGATGTATAGAACAGTCTTTTGGACTCTGTGGGAGAGGGAGAGGGTGGGATGATTTGGGAGAATGGCATTGAAACATGTATAATATCATATAAGAAACGAATCGCCAGTCCAGGTTCGATGCAGGATACAGGATGCTTGGGGCTGGTGCACTGGGAAGACCCAGAGGGATGGTACAGGGAGGGAGGTGGAAGGGGGGTTCAGGATTGGGAACACGTGTACACCCGTGGCGGATTCATGTTCATGTATGGCAAAACCAGTACAATATTGTAAAGTAATTAGCCTCCAATTAAAGTAAGTAAATTTAAATTAAAAAAAAAGAAAAAAAATAAAGTGAGTCTATATAAAAAAAAATAAAAAGCTTTCAACATCATCCAAAATAAAACATCAACATATGTAACCAACAGTGTAGAATTTAACTGAATATTTGTCACATCTTGTGTAACCACAGGTCTTTTTGTTATCAAATGTTTTGATATTTTTGTCCATGCTCTTCTTGAGTTATTTCTGCACATAATTAAAATAAATTGTTAAAACTAAGAAATAGTAAAACTGGTTATCTAATGCTGATGGTGATGATGATCCCTATATTGATATTTAGCATAGTAGTGTGGAGGAGGTAATTGGAGGTGGTGTGGTAAAAGTAGCGTACATTTTTGGGTGAAATGACTGTTAATAACTGGAAGCCCAACCAAGGCATATAAGCATAGAATATATGAGTCAGGAATTGGTGTTTATTTGGCATAGCTTCATAGATTGTTAGAACTGCAAAGAAAGTAGTAGTCATCTATCTTACCACTTCATTTTATTTCTACTGTTTTATTTTTTTTTACCATAACAGAAAAGAAATATATGTATAATATGGAAAATAAAGAAAATGGGAATATAAAAAGGAAAGGAAAAATGACACATAATTATGTAATCTAAAATTATTGTTGTTAATGTTTCAGTCTAGATAGTTTTCTCTTTGTGTGTATGAGTGTTTTTTTTTAAGTAAGGCCAAAATGTGTATATTTATATCTACATCTATCTATCTATTTTTATATATATATTTATATATTTTTTATATATATTTATCTTTATATATATATATAGTTGTGTGTATGTTATTTTGAAACCTGAGCTTTAATTAAATTCTTGTTGTGGACATTCTTATAACGGACATTTTTACTACTCAACATTTCAGTTGTAAGAGTGCACTTGACCTAATATAAATGCTTACAGGCCAAGGTGATGATTACTGAATAAAGAGCTCTTCACAGTTTACTATATGAAGTTAATAGGTCCTTAATACTGAAACCAGAAAAGAACAAGATAATAATAAAACATTATTGGTGAAACTCCCTTATATGATATGTATGCATATAAGAACATTAGTAACTAAAATTGATAGTATGGTAAAAATCATGACCTAATAGGATTTATCTCAGAAAGCCAAAGTGTTAATCACTCAGTTGTGTACGACTCTTTGTGACCACATGAACTGTAGCGCACCAGGCTTCTCTGTCCATGGAATTCTCCAGGCAAGAATGCTGGAATGGGTTGCCATTTCCTTCTCCAGGCAGAAAGGCAGAGAGAGTTCCATATTTAAAAACTTATCACTGTCATTCACTATATTAATACATGAAGCAGAAAGGCCAGATGATCTTTTAATAGAAGCAAAAGAAACTTTTGAGAGCACTGCCACATGTATGTTAATACACTTAGTAAACTAGAGACAGTGGGATTTCCTTTGACAAAAAAGCATTCAGAAGATTAGAAAGGCAGTTAAAAGATGAGCTGCGTTCTCACTAAACACACGGATAAGTTAAGATTGGTTCCATTTCTGCTACAATCCATCATTATTCTGAAAGTGCTGTTAGATAGTAACAGAACAAACAAATAAAAATCATTGTCTCTGTGTCAGATATTTGCTTATAAAATTAAAGAAAACCAGTGGAGACATTATTAGAATGTACCAATTGCTTCAGCAAGTATAGTATATTCAAGATCAACTTTAAAAATCAAAACCATTGCTTTATAGCAACAATAACTAACTGGGGTAGGAAAATAAAATACTTTGCAAAAGCAATACAGTTTAAGCCCCACCCCCACAACCAGGAAGCTTAACCTAAACTCTGTAACACTTTTTATATAGAAAATTATATAACATGCTTGAAGTGCATAAAAGAAGGCCTGAATAAATGGAAAGATAGACAGGTTTCCTGGATAAAACTAGGCACAGTATTTTTAATACTGTCAATTATCCCTTATTTCTTCAAAATCCTATGTATACCTAATGACAAACCCAATAGAGTACTTAATGAACAGAGTAAGTTTATATGAGGGTGTAAAATTATGTGTTTAGCTATTTTTTTTAGTAAAATTAGAACAAACAGAGGAATTCACCCTACAGATAGAAAGGTATTTATAAATTGTAACAAACTAAAATAATGTTTTGTTTCACAAGCTATTTAAAGAGAATTATGAGTCAGGAAGCATATCTATGCACATGTGGACATTTGATATATGACAGAGGTGGCATCATAAGCATTGTAGAAAGCAAATGCTTTTCAATAAAGATGTTGGAAAGCCTGCCTTTCCAATTGGGAATAAAAGGACATACATTCCAGGTGGATTAAAAAGACATACATTCCAGGTAGACAAAAGTTTTAAATAAGTACTTAAAACAGATGAAAAAATAAAAGAATCCTTTCATAACCTCATATTAGGGAGAGCTTTTTGTATATAACAACACACACATACAGCTGAGTATATTTGAAAAAGTAGATTAAATGTAGGTTATTATTTTAAAGATAAAAACTCAGACTTCTCTTCCAAACTGCAAATTCATGTATAAGTTCCCCTATCACATCCTCTGCTAAAAACTCTCCAGTATTTCCTTGTCTCACACTAAAAAAGCTAGAATAAAATGACCTTTTGGGCCCTTTATTGTATGGCTCCCTGGTACCTCTCTTCCTTCATCTCCTACTGTTCTCCTCACACTCCATTCCAGCCACACTGGCATTAGATACATTTTAATCAGTATCATTGAGTTTCATGTTTTCTCTTTCCCCTTTCTGTCACTGCCCTCTGTCCAGATATCCATATGATTTATTTTACCTCATTCTTTCAGATATTTGACTTTTGTGATATTTGCCCTTCATCAGTTGCCTTTCTATCTTCCCTGGTAGCTCAGACGGTAAAGCGTCTGCCTACAATGTGGGAGACCCAGGTTCAGTCCCTGGGTCGGGAAGATCCTCTGGAGAAGGAAATGGCAATCCACTCCAGTACTCTTGCCTGGAAAATCCCATGGATGGAGGAGTGTGGTAGGCTACAGTCCATGGGGTCGCAAAGAGTCAGACATGACTTAGCGACATCACTTTCAGTTGCCTTTCTTGGCAACTGTATTTAAAAATCACTCTTGGCTATTGTCAATAATCCCGCAGTGAACGTGGATATGCAGCTAGATATCTCTTCAAGACAGTGATTTCAATTCCTTTGCATAGATACCCAGAAGTGAAATTGCTGGATCATATGATAATTCCATTTTAGATTTTTTTAAAGAACCACTAAACTGTTCTCTATAATGACTGTATCATTTTACATTCGCACCACCAGTGGAGAAGCGTTCCCTTTTCTCCACATTCTTGCCAACATTTGTTATCTCTTGTCTTTTTGATTATAGCCATAATGACAGGGCTTGGGGGAGAGGGAAATGGGGTGATATAGATCAAAGTGTACAAATTATAGTTCATATAAGCTCTGAGGATTAATGTACAGGTGGTGGCTATAGTTTAAAATATTATATTTGATGCTTAGGAGTCACTGAGAGTAGATCTTAAGTGTTACCATGGCACAGAAAGAATAAATTATGTTAATTATGTGAGGTAATGGCTGTGTTAATTATCTTGATCTTTGTAATCATTCTACAGTGTATATGCATACCAAGTCATCACATTTTACACCTTAAATATATACTATATAATATATATTATGTATAAGTATATAATATATAAATATATTTTTCAATTATTAATTAAGTTAAAAAAGTATTAAATCCCTCCAGATCTCCCTCTCACTTGCTAAGTATTTCTTCTATAGCAGTTACTGCAATCTGACTTTTTATATCTTTTACTTTTTATATTTTCTCTGTCCAAACCTCCCCCAGGCTGCCACTAGAGTATAAGCTCCATGAGAACAGATTTTTATGCTGTTTATTTTCATGTCTCTGGCACCAAAGACAGTGTTTGACAGTGGCTCAATACATTTTTAAAATGAATTAATAAACAGGGATCTTGGGGATATTGGGAGAAAAGTGGGCAGGACATGAATGGACAGAACACTTTCTATAGATGGATTGTCTCATTACTTTCAAAAATAGCAAGTGAGTGTGAGAAATTATAATTAGTGGTTAATTTTGTGCTTTCTTATACTTTTACAATTTATAAAAATGAAAAATAGCTCAAAAATGAGATGAAATCATTAATCACTAGATTCCAAGGATGTGCACACGCTTGTGATTCTTAATCCATATTGCTGCTCAGCAGATGCAGCAACCTTTACTCTGTCTGGTGCCAGCATTTCTTGCAGACCTATCTTTAAACCAGACCTACATAGTTTTCCTCTTGTGTTGTCTAGTCATAAGGAATTCTCCATGACACCATAGGTATTGGTTAAGAATAAGGTAGCAAAGGGGCAGGAATGAGCAGTAGAAAAAAAAATAAACCTCTCTCCTCTTGCACTGCAGTTTCTTGCTGATGGCTTCCATTAGCCAAACTCCACCAGAATGCAGAGGACTAGGTAGCTCAGGTGATGAAGTCTGCAGTCACCAGCTTGACAGAGAGAAATGGAAATTTGTTGTGGTGGGATGAGTGTGAATAACCATCACAAATTGAATCTGTTGAAATCTGGTGTTATATTGACTCAACTCTTGAACTATCAATATTGTAAAGTAATTAACCTCCAATTAAAATAAATTTATATTAAAAAAACTATCAATAAAAGAATTAGACAGGACATACCTTAAATAGGTAATATTTTAATAATGTCATTCCTAAATATGTAGTTTGCATAAATTTTCCTATTATTCAAAAATAACTGGCATGTGTGAGTAAGGGTATAAATTTAAATGTAAGAGTAAGGCAAGTGGATAAAGAAAGGGTGTTTCACTGATTTCAATCAACAGCTGTCAAATATACTTAGAAAATAATAAACAAATACCTTGCTAAATTTCCAGAGCACTCTAACCTGGATGACTCACTTATTTGGTTTTTCAAAGAGCAGTGAACTTTCCATGATTGATGTTTCCTCCATAAGATGGCATATTTCCTCATCATTTAGTTAAGTACCAGGTTGAAAATACTTAGAGCTTTTGGATTTCCATACTCTCTAGAAGTAATTGTTAGAGCCCTATAGTTTTGTTGATCATAAATTATTTCCTGTAATTCTAACAATGCTAAAGAAACTTAATTTTTCTGTAGGATAGTCTGAACAAATAAAACTCTACACTCATTTTTTTAATGAACATTTTCTTGATTTATACCTTCTAGAAAGATTCTTTGTGATATAAGCTCTTCCTTTTGAAGATAGTGTTCTCAGAACATATTCCAGAGATACTTGCTTTAAATATACTCATTGTCTTGTTCTGATATCTATAATGTGACATTTTTGTTTCATGCAAATTAAATAAATCTCTCATGCTATATATTTTATAAAATGCTAAGATGATCATATCTGTTTTATAAAACTCAAATTTTCAAAACTTTCACCCGGTAACTATTGCCCTGACATAACAGGAAAAGTCAGTTTCTAAAAAGAAAGAACTATGGATTATTTTATCTAATATTGCACATTGGAAAATAAATAACTTATTTTTATCGAGGACATTCTTCAGTATTCACACAATGTCTTCTTATCTATTTATTTTATTTTACTGTATTTGAAACATTATTCTGAAATATATATATGTGTGTATGTGTTTGTGTGTGTATAGAGAGACAGTGAAGAAGTGGAAATCATTGATTCATCTTAAAGTCAACACTCTGTAAGTATTGACATAGGTCAAAAATATAACATTGTATCAGTATAGAAGTCTCTCTTTTGCCACAGTCTTGTTAAAACCATCCTGTCTCACAAATACAACCATGCTCCTGTCATTTACCGTAATCCTCTGCTTACTTTCCTGCATACTTTTACCACATAGCAACCATTCTTAAATACTTAAGTTTAATTTTATGTTTTCTCTTTATAAAGATGTTTGTAAGGAATCTTTGGTTTACATTATATTTTTGAGTTGTCTGTTACTTCATGCAGCTCTCTTTATCTATTTTCATTGCTGTATAGTTTTCTCTATAATAATATATAATAATTTTTCCCTTTGACTCTTGATTTGAAATTCGGGTTAGCTATAGTTTGCATTTTATAAATAATGTTGTTAAGACTATTCTTTTGCATGTCTCAGTGTACAAGAGGAACAAATTTAAGCACTGAACAGTCCAAACCTCTAATTTAACTGTCAAGATACTAATTACTTATGGAGTTAAATAGCAGTCAGGGTTATTTTTTCAGATTGAACTTTGCTATGCTTTAGAAGGAAAACATATTTTTCCATCCAAAGTATATTGTTTTTCAGCCATTTTTGCCTTTCCTGTTTCCCACATCTGCCAAATTTTCCCACTCCTTTACTCTTCTGTATGGAGAATATTTTATTGTCGTTTATGTTTTATATAATTACTACAGTCATTGATAACATAATTGATAATTTTTATCCAAAAATATTTACATCTTGAAGAAAATTAAGTAGTTTTTCTTTTCTTTATGTACATGTAGGTACCTTAATTCCAAGCTTTGAGAAAGAGCCACATAAACATCCCATAATGCTTGAATGATATATAATAATGTCAGAGGAGAGAACATTACTTTCTGACCTTCACACAAATTCTCCTATGCCCCATTGCTAGAGGACTGAGAGCCCTTTAAACTTTGTGACCTACTTAGCATGGCTGTAAATGTCATTCTTATTCATAGCAACATTTAATGCTTTCCTGGATTTTGCTAAACTATTTACCACAATGATATATTACAAAATTGAATTCCACAGCTTGATTATGTGCTGCATAAAGAATTGTATTGTTCATCAGTCTAAAGTGGAATGATTCCTTCTCATTGAGAGTAAGCCTATTTCCGTAGTATGAGAATGGGAGGAGAAAACACCTTATGTTTTCAGTAAAACATTTATTACTTTTATAGCTGCTTTTCCTTTGCATAGTTTACTTCTCTCTAGTACTAAGTAAATCATGCTATAATGTCTTGCAGACTTAATTTTTATTTTTATTTTGGCCTTTTTACCCAGCATTAACATTTGGCCTGATTTTAATGTCACATTTTACATAATTTTCATTATAAATTGACTACTGAGTGAAACTGATGCTCTAAAGAAATCTAGAAGTACTGCAAGGAAAAGACATCAGCATTATATTATACAGTTAGGAATAAATCAGAATTGAAAATTCAGAACTTTAAAGTTCTATTTATATGAGTGTTTCCTATTGTCTTTTCTTACATCTGCTAGAAAATCAGAACATATTTTCTTCTATCTTTTTAATTACATTAAAATTTTTATTTAAAATAAATATATACTCATCAACATTGAAATAAATTTTTAGATAATATTTATCTTTTACATGTGTGAAAATCAATGCAAAATTTTGTTCATGTTAACTCTAAACCTGAATGGCCTCACCTTGAATATTTTTTGCAAAGACATTTGGAATTAGCACTTCTGTCCATGAAAGTGTTTCAGAAGCACTTTTCTAATAGCAACAGGAAAGGAATATAATTATCTACCCACAAAATTCTTTGCAGCAGTGTTATTCTTTGAATACTGAATTTAGGACCAATAGTTTATGTACATCCTAAAATACTTTATATATATATAATTCCAACAGGAAACAGATTTTTTGAATATAGAAAATAGGAGACAAAATACAACTGATGAATAGTGTCCACAGAAATATTGATACTCAAAAGAGTAAAATGGCTGTAAGAATTTTATGAAAATAAACTTAAATAATTAATTTTTGACCGTAAGTTTAGATGATATCAAGAGCTTATTACTTTGCATATGAGTGTTTCTTATGGGATTCTTTTCATATATTAATTCAGACATGCTTGCCATAACCTTTCTTATCATAGACTATTCTATGAAAGTTAAATCTAGAAGGCTGCCAGGTGAACTTTTTATAGCAAACATATTGCTTTTCATCCATTAAACAATGTAATTGCTTGAGCAAATCAAATGTGTGTATATTAATAATCATATCAAGATCTCTAACCCCTCCAGACTACAATGATACAGTAATTTAACAAGAACAGTTTTGTTCCTCTATAAGCTTGTCAGATCTAGGTTTTAATTATCTTCTTACCACCTCTAGGCCTTTTCATATTCACAAAGTGTGTAAATTAATGTAGCCTCTCATTTTGAAAGAGTTAAGAAATAAGACTATCCTAGAATATTTCTTACCTCTATTGACCACATATCTGACTTCCTGTAGAACGTAATTCAAAGAGAAAATACAGAAACCTACTTTGAGAGTAAGATGAGTAGGAAAAAATCTTTGCTCTCAACAAAACAAATACTGACAATCCTTAGGGTCACCAAAGTGTAACTGAGGGAAAATTAGTTTAAATAAAGGTTTTTACAAATTTCCAAAGGGAAACTAATTCTGTCTTCATTTCAATAGATTTTCTTTGTTCAACAAACATTTTTAAACACCTACTGTATGTTAGGCACTATTTTAAACTTGAGGCCATAATATTGAACTAAAAAGACAAAGTGCCCATATTTGTCTGATTACATTTTACATGCTAAGGGAGAGAAAAATAAATAATTAAACATGTGATATGTAATAAATCAGATAGTAGTAAGTGTTGTATAAAAAAAAGGAAAGAAAATGAAATGAAGTAATGGGATGTAGTGAATGAGGGAGAAATTCTAGGAAATGATAAAAACTTTCTCTTCCTACATGAAAGTTCAGAAGCAATCTGTAGCAAGGGAGCAAAACATGGATATCTGTGGGAAGAACATTAGAGCTGTTAAAGCAGATTCCAAGGTTTAGAGTCTGATAATTAAAATAATGGAATTACCACTCACTGAGTTAAGAAAGACTGAAGGAGAAGACCATTGGCAAAAATCAGGAGTTTTGATTTAGGCACGTTGTTTTTAAAATACCTGTTAGATATCCCAAAGATATCACATAGTTTGATATGAGACTAGAATTCTAGTGAGATTTATATTGAATTATAAATTTGGTAGTTATCTACATAGGGATGGTCTTTGAAGCTGTAAGTCTTGATGTGATAATGAGGGACTGGGAATAGCTGGAGTAGAAAGGAGGTCTGAAGGCTGAGCCCTGAAATTTTCCAGTTGATGGTGTCTAGAAGAAGACGAGCACTAGAAACTGAAAAAGAGTACTCATGTGATCAAAAGAAAACCAAGAAAATCCGTTGTCCTGGAAGCCAAAGGTCTGTCTTGTCAAACGAAGCTATGGTTTTTCCAGTGGTCATATATGGATGTGAGAGTTGAACCATAAAGAAAACTGATCGCTGAAGAACTGACGCTTTTGAACTGTGGTGTTGAGCAAGCTCCGGGAGATGGTGAAGGAAAGGGAAGCCTGTTGTGCTGCAGTCCATGGGGTTGCAAAGAGTCAGACATGACTGAGTGACTGAACAACAACAATGATTTGAAAGTAAAAGAAAGAGAAGGACATATTCATTTGTAAAGAGAGAAGAGGGTATGAAAGAACTAGTTATCTAAGAAAGTAGGAGAACAAATGCATTAGGGATATAAGGTATAATTCCATTAGGACTCATAGATTTATAATGAAATCCTGTTAGCAACTTTATATATTTTTCAGGTTTAGATACTCTGGTGCAGATATGAAATAGGCAGAGAAATTATATTTAGTTGTGATTGGGGTTTTATCAAGCAAGTAAAATGAATGAAGAGGGGGGAAGGAAACTGAAAATGTATATAAGGGCAGCTAGGCTGGGTGAGGTTGATGGTGATGGTTAAACGGTTGAGAAATAGGGAAAACACGAAACTAATTTGATGGTGTCATGGAGTTGTATCACACTGGAGGTTAGTTTATAAGATGGAGGGAATGAGAAAGAAAAGAGGTAGTGATGAAAATGGATACATGGAAATGAGATTATGGAATGAGTACAGATATCAGTTATATTGACTATCAGGGAGAGAGAAAGAGGGAGTGAAGGAGTGCAGACTGAGTTCTTGACTTAGTATTTGAGTCAGGAGACAGCTAGGTCATGGTTCAGCATTGCATTCATGGGTACTAAGAACTCTGGTTTCAGGTACCACAAAACTCCGTAAGAATGCACATTCTCTTGTTTTTTCAGTACTGCCTTTGTTGTCATTTTCTCAGAAAAACAGGTGTAGGAGAGAATTGTTAGGCTGAGTGCATTATCATTGTATTTGTGAGTCTTTTAGAATTCATTTTGTTTTGCCTGCTAACCCTTTGATCAATAGCTTTGATAGCCAAACCCAGCATTTCCCCTCAAGTAGCATCCTTGGCTCATTGTTACCTGAAGAAAGGCTCTTTTCTCTGGAAATCACCTCATTTAAGCTTCGGTGCCTCTATTCTTTGATAGTCCTTTAGAAATGTATGGGTTTTGTTTTATCTGGATTTATCTTGATGACTGTGGGAAAAAAGGTATTCTACATCATTTTACATCCGATACAGAGTGGAATTCACTACACATGTTTTCAACTTAATGCATATTCCACTATAATCACAATATTTTAGGATGAACTTAACCAATGCCTGATTGAAGAAAACCAAATAAATCTTTTCCTTATTCTTCTAAATGATTACGATCACTTTTCTTCCCCTGGACCTCCATCTGTAGTGTTCAGTATATTTGGGGGTATGTAGCACATCCTGCAATATTCTTACCCCTCTTGTATTATTCCAAGTAGAGAATCCTCACAACTTGGTCTTCAAGAAACCACTTTTTGTATCTAGAATGGCTCAACACTTCATCTTTTAGTGTACCTGACACAATGTTTTGGCCATGATAATCAGATTTCTAGATTCTTCATCATGTTTTTCATCTGAATGTGTTCACGTTTGTTTATAGTTCTGTAATCTGGCATCCACAGTTGGAAAAATCCCTCCATATTCAAGACCCATACAGTTATATCTAACTACATGATTCTACCACTTTATGATATATAACTTTCATAAATTTCTAAACTGCAGTGAGAGATTTCAGTTTGGTTTCAAATTGAGCTTCTAGTCAAATAAAACACTTCGACCATCTTCATGTGGAAAACAAAGCAGCTTACTCTAGCCACTCCCCTCTCTGTTCTGGGGGGTGGCTAGAGTAAGCAAATCGAACAAAAAAGATCAAGATTTTATCCCCATTGTAATTTACTTTGTTTTTACAAACCAAAATTATAGTCTAGTTGTCCTATTAATTATTTTGAATTTTTGTCTAATATATTATGTATTGACTCAATTTTAAAAACAGAAAATTTTTAAAGCATGTTTTATGCACTTTATTTTGAGACTTCAATCTTTGTCCCTCATTTATGTCTATCCCTTTACCACAATTAAAGTATTTTAAAATACTGTCTTTGTTCATCATGTTTGTACATCTCACAAAAGTGTAATTGATTAGAAAGTTTTTAAGCCTGCTCTGGTCCTTTTAAAAATTGAAGACTATTAATATCCCTTGATAAAATATTATGTAAGCAAACACAATCATTAAGCACATGTATTCTACACTCACAGAAGAGGAACTAAGTGGACATAACTGCTTGCCATATACTCATTGTCATAGAAGTCAGAGATCAGTTATACAATAATAAGTAACGTCGGCTGCTTATCATTGTAATATGGTATGGCATATCATTTTAGTCATAAGTGTGAGTGCCTTGTATCTGACTTTGAAATAGGCCTAAATATTTAAACTAAAAACGCCTGTTCACTTACAACTCTGGATCAAGGGACCAAATATAAATACAAACTAAATTTTAGATTTGATGAATAAAGCAAATAAACTTGACTATTTAGAAGCTGTTAGCAACTATTAGTGGTAACTGGTAATTAGACTTTCTCATTTTTTTTTACAAAGAAATCTCATAAAATTGCAAGATGCATTTCAAAATTTTCCTCCCAAATAGCAATAATTTTAATTGACTTGAAGCTGATTTATTGATAAAGTTAAACCAGTATATAATCAAAGAATATGCTCAGTTATTAGCCATTAATACGTATCCATATACACACATACACATACATACTCTTACTATTTTTTCAATATTCTAAATAGATTAAATTTAAGAATACATGGAAATTTAAAGATAAGCTATGAAATGACTGACACAATTAGCAATGTCTTACCTACATGAGTTTTATTTTTCTCAGATTAGGTAACAAATAAAAATAAAAGTAAATAACGAATTTAAAATCACAAACTGCCATTGTCTGTCATTATGCCACTTTAAATTACATTCATCTAAACAAGCCTTATTTTATTGCCTGGCTTTATAATAATAAAAAAATCAATAAAAAATTATTGATGTGAAATTATAAGATGCATTGGTGCTTTAAAAAATGATTTGTTTTAAACATTGTAGATAAGCATGTGATTTAATTTCAAGAAAACAAATTTGAAACCATTTCTTCTCTAATTCCCCTCCTACTTTTGACAAGTCTAGGCCCTTATAGCTTGGTATTTTGACTGTACTTTGTTTATTATAAATTGTAATTATTTTAAGATCAGTTTAATTTTAAGTTATTTCTTATGTGCTGTAATGTCTTTGTAAAGCTGAGCACTAAACAATTATTAAGCTTCAATACATTTTTATGAATAATGATAAAACCAGAGTGCCCATTTTAATCTTTAACGTTAATCAACCATTAACATTTTCCTGTAGGCAATGTGCATGTCAGTGTGCATCGTGAAGCCCATGACTTACGTCGATTGATATTTTCTCCCCATTTAAACTATTGCCTTCTTGAGGACAGGGAACATATTAACATATCAGTCAGATGCAGCTGAACGGTCACTAATCTAAACGTTTCAAGACCAAGACACTAGTTTTAACTTGACTACAGTGTAATACTTACAGAGTTTCTTAATTTCTCTAAGCTTTGATATCTTTTTTAAACCTGTCAAAAGAAATATAATATGTCCTCTGCTTTCTTAATATGGATAATGCAATGACCAAATAAAGTAATACATATAGAAGAACTTTGCTATCTCTTAAGTATCATGAAGAGATGTTGTTTAGTTATTGTTATGTTTTCAATTGCATTTTCTAAAGAGAGGAAAGGACAGAGAAATAGAAGATTATTCTCTTATTTTTATAAAATTAAAGAGTATCATAATCCTTTAAATCACTACTTTAAACCCATCTCCTAAATGGAGGAAACGAGGGTAATGAGGAGGTTGAAAATGTGGGAGTGTTTTGGAAAACACTCTGAAAAGTGTGTTACCATATCTGAAAAGTTCTGTTATGTTTATGGGGGTGGGTGGCTGGGAGGTAAACTTTCTGCAGCCTGCACAATAGTATAGTTAGTTAATTAGTTCAGTCGCTCAGTTGTGTCTGACTCTTTGCGATCCCATGAATTGCAGCACACCAGGCCTCCCTGTCCATCAACTCCCAGAGTTCACTCAAACTCACATCCATTGAGTCGGTGATGCCATCCAGCCATCTCATCCTCTGTCGTCCCCTTCTCCTCCTGCCCCCAATCCCTCCCAGCATCAGAGTCTTTTCCAGTGAGTCAACTCTTCGCATGAGGTGGCCAAAGTACTGGAGTCTCAGCTTTAGCATCATTCCTTCCAAAGAACACCCAGGACTGATCTCCTTTAGAGTGGACTAGTTGGATCTCCTTGCAGTCCAAGGGACTCTCAAGAGTCTTCTCCAACACCACAGTTGAAAAGCATCAATTCTTCAGCGCTCAGCCTTCTTCACAGTCCAACTCTCATATCTCATATCTCATATGACTACTGGAAAGACAATAGCATTGAGTAGACAAACCTTTGTTGGCAAAGTAATGTCTCTGCTTTAGAATATGCTATCTAGGCTGGTCATAACTTTCCTTCCAAGGAGTAAGCATCTTTTAATTTCATGGCTGCAGTCTGCAGTGATTTTGGAGCCCAAAAAATAAAGTCTGACACTGTTTCCACTGTTTCCCCATCTAATTCCCATGAGGTGATGTGACCAGATGCCATGATCTTCATTTTCTAAATGTTGAGCTTTAAGAAAACTTTTTCACTCTCCTCTTTCACTTTCCTCAAGAGGCTTTTTAGTTCCTCTTCACTTTCTGCCATAAGGTTGGTGTCATCTGCATATCTGAAGTTATTGCTATTTCTCCCAGCAATCTTGTGATTCCAGTTTGTGCTTCATCCAGCCCAGCGTTTCTCATGATGTATTCTGCATATAAGTTAAATAAGCATAATAGTATAATGCCACACAAAAGAATTATCGGGCTCAAAATGCCAATGGATATAACAAGAAAATATTTTTGAAACACATTTTTTTCATATTTGAGTTAAATAAGTTGAATCATATACCAGTGCCTGTATTTTAAAATTCTGGATCAAAAATCAACATTTGTAATAAACCAAATATAGTCCTAATGATATGATATGTTTATGTGATAAAAAATTAAATCTAACATAGCCTATTAAATTATATATGTACATAATGCTACTGCTAAGTCACTTCAGTCGTGTCTGACTCTATGCGACCCCATAGACCACAGCCCACCAGGATGCCCGTCCCTGGGATTCTCCAGGCAAGAACACTGGAGTGGGTTGCCATTTCCTTCTCCAATACATGAAAGTGAAAATGAAAGTGAAAGTGAAGTTGCTCAGTCGTGTCTGACCCTCAGCGACCCCATGGACTGCAGCCTTCCAGACTCCTCCGTTCATGGGATTTTCCAGGCAAGAGTACTGGAGTGGGGTGCCATTGCCTTCTCTGACATAATGCTAAAGCTTTTATAAATATTTTTAATTAATTATTGCTGGTATTATATGGGCCTAATTTTATAATTTGAATTATTTTTATTCCACTTTAATCTTTGGTATATATTGTAGAAACATTTCAACATAAATGTAGTAGAAAGTTCTGGTACAAAATATGCTTTATTTGAAATGAAGCTTGGTGCCTTAAAGGAGAAAAACAATTAATTTAGTTTTGATATTAATTTAGTTTTGATGAAATTAGTTTTGATGTTATTTTGTCCCAGGCTACTTTAAAAGGATTCCCTGGTGGCTCAGACAGTAAAGAGTCTGCCCTCAGTTTTGGAGACCCAGACCCGATCCCCCGGTCAGGAAGATCCCCTGGAGAATGAAATGGCAACCCACTCCAGTATTCTTGCCTGGAAAATCCCATGGATGGAGGAGCCTGGCAGGAGACACACCATGGGGTTGCAAAGAGTTGGACACGACTGAGCGACTTCACTTTCACTTTTTCACTGTAAAACTTTCTCTATAATTAAGAAACAAGACTATTTTCCTGTCATTATTACTTGAGGCAATTTTTAATCATAGAGGGATGAATCCAATGACTTGTTTTCACACTGGAAGGATGTCTTTAAAAGTAGAAATTGATCTCCTCCCCTCAGGTTAAAAAGTACCTTCCATGGCTAGTGAATGCATTCAGTATATACTATCAAACTGTTCACAAACCTTTGCATTTGGACAGAACAAGATGTCTGCCAAATAAGTTTGCAGATGGTACTCAGTTATGTGATTCCTCAGATATAAATTGTCTTTAACCCTCTTTTTTTGCCAATAATGTGATTCTTCCCCATGCCATAAGCAAGATGCATACATATCTTTTCTCAAGCTCCCTATTGTTTGAAAACAAAATATTTTAAAATTTTGTGGCTAAAATTGTAGTTTCATCCAAGTAAAATTTCCATAATAACATCTTACAATTCCAGTACTTTTAAGAAAGAAACCAACTAGATTAATTAGTTTTCTTTAGGGATACCAGTAATGGCTTATGATTTGTCTTCTATCAATTGCCTTTAAGACAGATGCTGCTGCTGCTAAGTCGCTTCAGTCGTGTCCAACTCTGTGCAACCCCATAGATGGCAGCCCACCAGGCTCCCTTGTCCCTGGGATTCTCCAGGCAAGAACACTGGAGTGGGTTGCCATTTCCTTCTCCAATGCATGAAAATGAAAAGTGAAAGTGAAGTCACTCAGTAGTGCCTGACTCTTAGTGACCCCATGGACTGCAGCCTACCAGGCTCCTCCGTCCATGGGATTTTCCAGGCAAGAGTACTGGAGTGGGTTGCCATTGCCTTCTCCATCAAGACAGATATTGATTATTTTTGTTTACCTGATATTTACTTTCAAGGAAAGTACTGGTCATCTCCATACAGTTCATACATACTTATACAGTGATTCGATCCAGAAATTTAAGGGGTGAAATATAAAATATTAAAGGAATATTAGTAATGGTGTACTATGGTTATGTCATCAGTTAGGAGTAGATTTGCTTAGGTTGGCCCTTATGTATTCTGCAAGTTCAGTTTAATGGTAAAGGGGAAATGAATAAAAATCTTAAGGTTGAAAAAGCTTATTATTCTTGGTTTATTCTTCTATTATGTGGCATCTTGAGTAAAATTTATTTGTCCCAACTCTAATGTTACAGAGAACCAAGTTTAATTTTTGAAAGACTTGCAAATTCAATCTTCTTCCTTCTGTTTCTTTTTAATGTGCAAAGCATGAGAAGACAAAATACAAATGAACTGATCAAAGACATAGGGACTTGGGCATTTCCTCCTTGTATTTGATAAATTGATCTTTCATTTTTATTCCTTACAGAATATAAAATTTCTAAAAGTATGCAGTAAGATTTATTGTCACCCTGCTTATTTAACTAAAGACCTCTTGATGAAAATGAAAGAGGAGAGTGAAAAAGTTGGCTTTAAACTCATTCAGAAAACTAAGATCATGGCATCCAATTCCATCAGTTCAGTTCAGTCAGTCAGTTGTGTCCCACTCTTTGTGATCCCATGAAACACAGCACGCCAGGCCTCCCTGTCCATCACCAACTCCTGGAGTTCACCCAAACCCAAGTCCTTTGAATCAGTGATGCCATCCAACCATCACATCCTCTGTTGTCCCCTTCTCCTCCTACCTTGAATCTTTCCCAGCATAAGGGTCTTTTCCAATGAGTCAGCTCTTCACATCAGGTGGCCAAAGTATTGGAGTTTCAGTTTCAACATCAGTCCTTCCAATGAACACCCAGGACTGATCTCCTTTAGGATGGACTGGTTGGATCTTCCTGCAGTCTTAGGGACTCTCAAGAGTCTTCTCCAACACTATAGTTCAAAAGCATCAATTCTTCGGCCCTCCGCTTTCTTTATAGTCCAACTCTCACATCCATACATGACTACTAGAAAAACCATAGCCTTGACTAGACGAACTTTTGTTGACAAAGTAATGTCTCTGATTTTTAATATGCTATCTAGGTTGCTCATAACTTTCCTTCCAAGGAGTAAGCATCTTTTAATTTCATGGCTGCAGTCACCATCTGCAGTGATTTTAGAGCCCCGAAAAATAAAGTCTGACACTGTTTTCACTGTTTCCCCATCTATTTGCCATGAAGTGATGGGACCGGATGCCATGATCTTAGTTTTCTGAATGTTGAGCTTTAAGCTAACTTTGTCACTCTCCTCTTTTACTTTCATCAAGAGGCTTTTTAGTTCTTCTTCACTTTCTGCCATAAGGGTGGTGTCATCTGCCTACCTGAGGTTATTGATATTTCTCCCAGCAATCTTGATTCCAGCTTGTGCTTCTTCCAGCCCAGTGTTTCTCATGATGTACTCTGCATGTAAGTTAAATAAGCAGGGTGACAATATACAGCCTTGATGTACTCCTTTTTCTGTTTGGAACCAGTCCATTGTTACATGTCCAGTTCTAAGTGTTGCTTCCTGACCTGCATACAGGTTTCTCAAGAGGCAGGTCAGGTGGTCTGGCATTCCCATCTCTTTCAGAATTTTCTACAGTTTATTGTGATCCACATAGTCCAAGGCTTTGGCATAGTCAATAAAGCAGAAATAGATATTTTTCTAGAACTCTCTTGCTTTTTCAATGATTGAGCAGATGCTGGCAATTTGATTTCTGGTTCCTCTGCCTTTTCTGAAACCAGCTTCAACATCTGGAAGTTCACAGTTCACGTATTCCTGAAGCCTGACCTGGAGAATTTTGAGCATTACTTTACTAGCATATGAGATGAGTGCAATTGTGCTGTAGTTTGAGCATTCTTTGGCATTGCCAAAAAAGACTCCCCAAGTCGGTAGGTGCCCAATAAGCTACTGGAGATAAGTGGAGAAATAACTCTAGAAAGAATGAAGGGATGGAGCCAAAGCAAAACAACACCCAGTTGTGGATGTGACTGGTGATGAAAGCAAGCTCCGATGCTGTAAAGAGCAATATTGCACAGGAACCTGGAATGTTAGGTTTATAAATCAAGGCAAATTGGAAATGGTCAAACAGGAGATGGCAAGAGTGAACATTGACATTCTAAGAATCAGTGAACTAAAATGGACTGGATGACCATTATATCTACTACTGTGGGCAAGAATCCCTTAGAAGAAATGGAATAGCCATCATACTCCACAAAAGAGTCTGAAATGCAGTACTTGGCTGCAGTCTCAAAAATGACAAAATGATTTCTGTTCGTGTCCAAGGCAAACCATTCAATATCACAGTAATACAAGTCTATGCCCCGACCAGTAACGATGAAGAAGCTTAACGGTTCTATGAAGACCTACAAGACCTTCTAGAACTAACACCCAAAAAAGATTTCTTTTTCATTATAGGGGACTGGAATGCAAAAGTAGGAAGTCAAGAAACACCTGGAGTAACAGGGAAATTTGGGCTTGGAGTACAGAATGAAGCAGGTCAAAGGCTAATAGAGTTTTTCTGAGAGAATGCACTGGTAATAGCAAATACCGTCTTGCAACAACACAAGAAAAGACTCTACACATGGACATCACCACATGGCCAACACTAAAATCAGATTGAATTTATTCTTTGCAGCCAAAGATGGAGAAGCTCTATACAGTCAGCAAAAATAAAACGGGGAGCTGACTGTGGCTGAGATAATGAACTCCTTATTGCCAAATTCAGACTTAAACTGAATAAAGTGGGGAAAATCACTAGACCATTCAGGTATGATCTAAATCAAATCACTTATGACTCTATAGTGGAAGTGAGAAATAGATTTAGGGGCTTGGATCTGATAGACAGTGCCTGATGAACTATGGATGGAGGTTTGTGACATTGTACAGGAGACAGGGATCAAGACCATCCCCAAGTAAAAGAAATGCAAAAAGGCTAAATGGCTGTCTGAGGAGGTCTTGCAAATAGCTGTGAAAAGAAGAGAAGCAAAAGCAAAGGAGAAAAGGAAAGATATTAGCATCTGAATGCAGGGTTCCAAAGAATAGCAAGGAGAGATAAGAAAGCCTACCTCAGCGATCAGTGCAAAGAAATAGAGGAAAACAATAGAATGGGAAAAACTAGAGATCTCTTCAAGAAAATTAGAGATACCAAGGAAACATTTCATGAAAAGATGGGCACAATAAAGGACAGAAATGGTATGGACCTAACAGAAGCAGAAGATATTAAGAAAAGTTGGCAAGAATACACAGAAGAACAGTACAAAAAAGATATTCACAACCCAGATAATCACGTGAGTGGTGTGATCACTCAAGTGGAGCCAGACATCCTGGAATGGGAAGTCAAGTGGGCCTTAGGAAGCATCCCTATGAACAAAGTTAGTGGAGGTGATGGAATTCCAGCTGAGGTATTTCAAATCCTAAAAGATGATGCTGTGAAAGTGCTGCACTGAATATACTACCAAATTTGGAAAACTCAGCAGTGGCCACAGGACTGGAAAAGGTCAATTTTCATTCCAATGCCAAAGAAAGGCAATGTGAAAGAATGCTCAAACTACCACACAATTGCACTCATCTCACATACTAGTAAAGTAATTCTCAAAATTCTCCAAGCCAGGCTTCAGCAATATGTGAACCTGTCCCATCACTTCATGGCAAATAAATGGGGAAACAGTGGAAACAGTGACAGACTTTATTTTTGGGTGCTTCAAAATCACTGCAGATGGTGACTGCAGCCATGGAATTAAAAGACACTTGCTCCTTGTAAGAAAAGTTATAATCAACCTAGACAGCATATTAAAAAGCAGAGACATTACTTTGCCAACAAAGGTACATCTAGTCATAACTATGGTTTTTCCAATAGTCATGTATGGATGCGAGAGTTGGACTGTAAAAAAACTGAGCCCCGAAGAATTGATGCCTTTGAATTGTGGTGTTGGAGAAGACTCTTGAGTGTCCCCTGGACTGCAAGGAGCTCCAACGAGTCCATCCCAAAGAAAATCAGTCTTGAATATTCATTGGAAGGACTGATGCTGAAGCAGAAACTCTAATACTTTGGCTACCTGATGTGAAGAACTGACTCATTGGAAAGGACCCTGATACTGGGAAAGTTTGAAGGTGGGAGGAGAAGGGGACGACAGAGGATGAGATGGTTGGATGGCATCACTGACTCAATGGACATGAGTTGGAGTAAACTCCGGGAGTTGGTGATGGACAGGAAGGCCTGGCGTGCTGCAGTCCATGCACCATGCACCATGCAGTCCATGGTGTCGGACATGCCTGAGTGATGAACTGAACTGAACTGATGCAGTAAGATACAGTTAGGAAGTTATTTAGCTGACTAAATATAATATGTATTTAATACATTGAATTAATGTGAAATAATACTCCTTTCACCATATGTATTGTTGTGCTTATATTGCACGTTTGCTACATCTATTATACAAATTGTTTCTTGCAATGTGTTTGCCTTATTTATTTCTTCTCAACTCGTTCAAATTCCCTGTGTCCAAGAAACAGTTTTTGTTGACAGCTCATTCATAGCCAGATATACATCTTTTTATTATGATATATAATCTCTTTTTGGACATTTTCTTAAAACCATGTTGACTCTATAGCATTGTAAGTTCTGAAGCTGATAAATGGGAATTCCTTAGTATTTTCAGTGCATGGTGAAGGAACCAACCAAATTCCTTGATCTGAAAATTGTATTTTCTAGTCCTGAGTACACCATCAAATGAGTAACCCTGAGATTTTACTTGTCCTGAGTGAGGTCACTTCCCTCATTTCTAAAATGAAGGAATTAGCCATTGTGATTCCAACTTGTTTACTTACTATCCTGAGAATGATTTTTTGTTCCCTTTGATGTTTATTCTTTTTTTTTTAAACTTTACAATATTTTATTAGTTTTGCCAAATATCGAAATGAATCTGCCACAGGTATACCTGTGTCCCCCATCCTGAACCCTCCTCCGTCCTCCCTCCCCATACCCTCCCTCTGGGTCGTCCCAGTGCACCAGCCCCAAGCATCCAGTATTGTGCATCAAATCTGGACTGGCGACTCGTTTCATACATGATATTATACATGTTTCAGTGCCATTCTCCCAAATCTCCCCACCCTCTCCCTCTCCCACAGAGTCCATAAGACTGATCTATACATCAGTGTCTCTTTTGCTGTCTCGTACACAGGGTTATTGTTACCATCTTTCTAAATTCCATATATATATGTGTTAGTATAGGGTATTGGTGTTTTTCTTTCTGGCTTACTTCACTCTGTATAATAGGCTCCAGTTTCATCCACCTCATTAGAACTGATTCAAATGTATTCTTTTTAATGGCTGAGTAATACTCCATTGTGTATATGTACCACAGCTTTCTTATCCATTCATCTGCTGACGGGCATCTAGGTTGCTTCCATGTCCTGGCTATTATAAACAGTGCTGCGATGAACATTGGGGTACACGTGTCTCTTTCCCTTTTGGTTTCCTCAGTGTGTATGCCCATTACTGAAAATTAGACACATAAACGAAGGTAGAAAACAATAATTTGCATCTAGCCAATGACACAGAAAATATTAAAATAGTTAAAGCCTCCTGTGTGCCCTTACTCAAACATTTACCCTCCTTGTTTACCAAAATATAGACACTCTTGAATTGCATGTTTTCCTTCTTGCATGTATTAATATATTCTTAATATATGCATATATATGCATTATTTGATTAATTTCACATTTTAATATTTATATACAGTGTGAAACTTACTGCTTCTTTGTTCATTCAACTCTTTAAAACTTTAATATTCATATATAAATGACATGTACTTCATTCCTTTTCAGTGTATGTATATAACTCCATTGTGCAATTGAGTGATTTATCTTCTCTCATGTTGATGGACTTACAGGATATTTTAATTGTTTTCATTATTATAAAGAATGCTGAAATAAGACTTTCTTGTATATGATGGTTTGTGGTTCATAGCCTGTGAGCTCCTTCTTCATAACTTCTCCCTCTTTTCTATTGGAAATATGATCTTTTCAGTTCAGTTCAGTTCAGTCACTCAGTCGTGTCCGACTCTTTGCGACCCCATGAATCACAGCACACCAGGCCTCTCTGTCCATCACCATCTCCCGGAGTTCACTCAGACTCACGTCCATGGAGTCAGTGATGCCATCCAGCCATCTCATCCTCTGTCGTCCCCTTCTTCTCCTGCCCCCAATCCCTCCCAGCATCAGAGTGTTTTCCAGTGAGTCAACTCTTCGCATGAGGTGGCCAAAGTACTGGAGTTTCAGCTTCAGCATCATTCCCTCCAAAGAAATCTCAGGGCTGATCTCCTTCAGAATGGACTGGTTGGATCTCCTTGCAGTCCAAGGGACTCTCAAGAGTCTTCTCCAACACCACAGTTCAAAAGCATCAATTCTTCGGCACTCAGCTTTCTTCACAGTCCAACTCTCTTATTGGTTAATAAATGTCAGCAATTTATAAGTTCTAATTTTTATTCAGTGATACATTTTGAAGGATTTTTTTTTCTAGTATTATCTTATGATGCTGTTAATGTCATCATTTCTTCATATGACAATTTTTAATATGGTTCAATTTATCAGTCTCTTGCTTTATGTTCTTAGAAGTTTGTGGCCTTTTTTAAGAAATAATTTTCTACCTTAAGAGCTCCTAAGGTTCAGAAGTTTTAGGATGTTGCTGCTGCTTGTATTTAAGCTTTTAATCTATGTAAAATTAAGTTTTATGTATAGCATGAACTGCATCTCACATGCTGTAAGATAGTGATACAATTGTAGTAGTTTCATGTGAATAACCAATTGCTTTGGAAACACTCATTCAATAATTTTTCATTTATGATCTGTATGTCCAGATATGTCTGTCCCTGTGTTATATAGTGTTATATCAATAAATGCTTTAGGTTTCTAAATTTTCTTGCTATTTTATATGGGTATTCACACACTCGTAGTTTTAATCTGTAAATTTATATCGGTTACTCTTGATCTTTGCACTTCCATAAGGATTTGGGGGTTAGCTGATTAACTGAAAAAGGATGTTAGAATTTTTTTGGAATTGCATTGAATTTAACAAATATTTTGAAGAGAAATGTAATCTTTAATATACTCAATGGTTTCATCAATGTAAATGGTATATCTCTCCATTTATTCTTATATAACTTCTGTCTTTCAGTAATCCTTTGTGACTTTTTAAAAAGTTCTCATATATCTTTATTTTTGAGATTCATTCTTAGGCATCTTATTTTTGTTGCTGTTTAAATATTTTCTATTACATTTTCAGCCTGCTTATTTTAGGCTTGCATTGACTTTTGGTATATTGATTTGCATCTGGCAAAATTGCTGACCAGTCTTACTAGGTATACTAGTTTGTTTTAAATTGTATATGCAATCAATAATATCACTGTAAAATAAGAATGGTTTTGTGTTTTCATTTCTCTTTTCTAATACATCCCACATTTTTCTTCTATTATTGAATTCTCTAAGAGGTCCAGCACAGTGTGTAAAAGTAATGCTATAACCCTGTAACTATAATCTGTGTATATTTGACCCAAGTTTAATGAGAATATTTCTTAAATTTTATAATTGTTTGATCATTATGTGGATTCTTGATGTGCAGTTTTTCTTGTTTTATATTTGTTTATTCTATTCCTGAATCATATGAATTTTTATCTTTAATGAATATGGCAATCAACCAGTGTCATGAGATGTATCATTACTACTATCTTCATAGCTTTCAAGTGCAAGTACTAGAGCTGTTACATAATCAGATATATATTCTTTGCCCTATACCTTCTCAAATCTCCACTTATAAGAATTTTTGCATTATGAAGCTAAGGCACTCCAGGGATTATCACTACTCCACTTACTAGTAGCAGTATGTTCCTTGTTACTATCTAGCCAGAAATTGATCCTATTTAGAATTCATTCTTAGAGTCTGCTTCCTAAAACCACTGTCAGGTCTGAAACTCACTTAGTTTGAGTTTCCCCAGCTTTAGACTCTGAGATAAGAATTTGGGTGAAAGTTGTTTCTGTGGAAGATGATTCTAGAATCTGGAAACCCTGGTACAGGAATGAAAAAATGAGACAGGGAAGAAAGTGAACCAGTACATTATTTATTACGGAGCAGCTAACTCATGAATTATGATGTCCTCAATCCATCTGCATGACTGGGGCCCACAGTTATCTACTCAAGGATAAAAGAAGCTGTGATAAAAGGATAAAAGATCCCCTCTAACTCCCACTGTCCTAGGCAGAGAGGAGATATTAATACTCGAACTCCAGTAGTGACCCATTCACAGGCTGAGAAAAAGCTCAATGGAGAGTTGCTGATGCTTCCTTCAGGAATATGCTGAGATGGTGAGTTCAAATTGGACATGAGCAAAACACTGACATCTGCTACTATCCTCCTCTGTCATTGACTTCTGTTTCTAATGCACAAATCTCATCTGCCATAGCTCCGATTAAAAAATGTTAAATGTTTTCCATATCCCTTTAAGAAAAATAAATCCAAATACTAAAATATTAATAAAATGAAGCATAGGAGACTCTTTAAAATCATTTCCGAAAATCTATTAAGATGGATTCTAGAAATGTCCTTTTTCTCTTTGCTTTTCAGTTTATTTTGTGACTTTTTAGTTAGCTTTAACTTATTTTCTGTTCTTATTACCTAGCAAACTTAAGTCCTTTTCAATGGAGATAAGGAGAACTCCAAATATGAGACTAGTACAAGTTGTGCTATTTCCTGTCAGAGATTCTGTAGGTCCAGTAGGCACCCTACTCTTTAATCTAATGGTTATAAATGATCTGTGTGTATAATTCACAAAGTTAGAATTTTTTCAGGAGTCTTAATTTCCATACTTGAATACAGATCTAACTTATGACATATTTCTTTTCTATAAATTATTTCAACAAAATCATTCTCAGTTTATGTAAATGAGAATCACTGCTTTCAGTTCCTCAGAAGCTGGATGTGGGGTGGGATGCAGAGTATATTCAATGAACTCTTTCCAACCTCAGTGATTTCCTCAAATCAGTTAATATGCCTTGTTGTGTCAGTTGCTCTTTCAGGTGGCTCAAAATAGTACTTCTCCTAGTGCCTTTTTTCTACTTATAGTAAGCAGTACTGAAGTTGCTTTGGCAATGAGATTGTTTCTCAGATTCTCCCATAGCACATAAAGTCCTGCTGGCTAGTTATGTGACTAATAGTGTTGAGACCAGGCTGGATGTGTGGGGAAATGAGTAGACTTCATATTGTCAAGATTCATTCACTGCCTTATTCTGTAGGGGTAAGTGTTTCAAACTACTTCTTATGTTCATCTGCGGTTTTGACCACAGCAAAAAACCAATACACATAAGGAAGTCCCCTTGGAGAAGTTACTTTATCAACCCTCTAATGAGCTCCTTGTTGTATATTCTTTTGCATATTACTTCAATTTTAGATTTCTGAATGGAAATTTTCCAACAGTATTGTGCATTCAAACTGAAAATATTCCAGATCATTTACATTTTCCTTTATGTCTATATTTTTAAAAATACAACATTTCAATTTACATTTTGTTTTTCAGTCACTAAGTCATGTCCAACTCTTTGTGACTCCATGAACTGCAGCACATCAGGCTTCTCTGTCCTTCCTATCTCCCAGAGTTTGCTCAAACTCATGAGTCAGTGATACCTTCCAACCATCTCATCCTCTGTTGTCCCCTTCTTCTCTTGTCCTCAGTCCTTCCCAGCATCAGGGCCTTTTTCAGTGAGTCGGTTCTTCGCATCAGGCGGCCAAAATATTGGAGCTTCATCTTCAGTATCAGTCCTTCCAATGAATATTCAGGGTTGATCCTTTAGGATTGTCAGGTTTGATCTCCTTGCTGTCCAAGGGATGCTCAAGAGTCTTCTCTAGCACCATAGTTTGAATGCATCAATTCTTCAGCAGTCAGTCATCATTATCTTTCAACTCAAGTGAATTGAAAGTGTAGGAGAGAAATATACTAAGTGACGCTAAATGTTTAGGATGCAGAATATATTGGAAACTACCCCATGGGCCTCCTAATTCTTTTCTTCAAAAGTCAACCCAAATATTCTCTTTTATGATTTTATCTTTATTGTTGCTCTATTACATACCACCGGAGAAGGCAATGGCACCCCACTCCAGTACTCTTGCCTGGAAAATCCCATGGACGGAGGAGCCTGGTAGGCTGCAGTCCATGGGGTCGCTAAGAGTCGGACACGACTGAGCGACTTCACTTTCTCTTTTCACTTTCATGCATTGGAGAAGGAAATGGCAACCCACTCCAGTGTTCTTGCCTGGAGAATCCCAGGGACGGGGAAGCCTGGTGGGCTGCCGTCTATGGGGTCACACAGAGTCGGACACAACTGAAGTGACTTAGCATAGCATAGCATTACATACCACAGCACCTTGCATTTTACCTCTTATATTTGCTCTAAAATAAAATCAATATACACAGTAAAAAGGAACTTATTTTATGGTTCTTTTATTGAAAATTTTCTAAGGATTTTACAGGTGTATACCATCTATTTCTTTAAATGTAACTATATATCTCAATTTAAGAAAGACATGTGGAGATAGGTTATTATTAAAGATCCTTCATAAATATTTTGATAATAGTATATTGAAAAATGTTTTTGTTTTTTCCGTTGAAAAGACATTTTTAAAGGCTTAATTCAGAGTTTAATGGTGTGAAGATAAATACATGTTTGTATCTGTGTAATAATGTTTTGGAAAGAAATTTGAAAATAAAATTATTGAGATATAAGACTTTAAAAACATGAAGATAAAAATGTTCTTTTTAAAAACACAAAATTTGTAGTGGCAAGTTATGGCCTAGAAAGGGCAATTAAAAAATGGATAGGCCATCTTCAAGTTAAGGTTAAATAGTTTAAAAACAAACTCCCCATGGTCTACAGAAATCTCTTTTGTTCTTATTATTAAGATTATTTCAGCAACCAAACATTTAAAACTTGATATTTTCAGCCCTCTCTCTTTTTTTTTTTTTGCTTTTAATTCTATTTTTATTTATTTATTTATTTATTTTACTTAACAATATTGTATTGGTTTTGCCCTCTCTCTTAAGCATCAAGAGAAAGAGTCAGAGAGTAGGAACAAAACTTCAAATAATACTAATATTCCCATCTTCATGGGACAGTGTGGAGGTGAACAGAGTTCCAGGGTGTGGGACAGTATATGCAAAGGCCTAAGGAGAAGGGAAAACATGGCTTATTTGAGCAACTGAAACTATCCTGATGGTTTATGTTTGTGAATGAGCACTGAAAGAAAATGAGACTAAATAGTAAACATACAGGAGCTCATGAGAGACTTTGCATGCCACATGAAGAGGTTTAAAATTTATCTTAAAGGTGATAAGAAACCAGTGAATATGTACAGCTTTTTTATGTTAATTAAACTTCAGTAAAGTAATTTAAAAAAAAGTATGGGGAATGTTGAAAGAACATAGTAGTTAACCTTAACGAGCTCCTAATAGTCAAAGTTGGAATATTTTATGCAAAATAGAAAGGAAAAAAGATAGTATTGGATTTAAACCCATAGAATAAAGTAAACATCCATAAGTCCATCCATACTGATATAAGTAAATCACCAAATAAATAAAGAAAAAAGAAGGAACCACTCTTTCTGAGAGTAGAATTCCAATTGATACATATAGAAAGAGGGAAATAGAATATTCACTATTAAAGCACACACTATGGTAATAATTGATGTAGGCTAGATGCACTGATGGATACTAAAAATAGTGAAAGTTTGATGAGAAACAAAATTTGTGTGAACTCAAAATATCTCCTCATAAACTATTAATTAACCACAAACAGAGAGATAGTAACTTTACAGTGAAAGAAACTGAAAACAACTACCTTAACGAATAACCACCATTAACATAACCAATAATAAGGCATGGTGACACGAGATGACACACAAAGGGCACAACGTTATGTTTGGTGGTACTGTTAAAAGTATATGACCTAATTCAAATCATGAGAAAACATCACACAAACCCAAACTGAGGGCCATGTACAAAGTACATAAATTAAATATGAAGTTGCTAGTTCTTTTAGAATAAGAAAAATATATAAAACAAATGGAACAGCAGCTTTAATATTGGAGAAAAGCACTACCATTTTATCAATAAGCCTCAAACAGAAAACCAAAAACAACAATCAAAACCAGAATAGAGGGAGCAGTGATATGTTTAATTCCTGAGATAAGATAAATTATAAAAAGTAAATTTTACTTATATTTAAATAATTCATGGAAACACGTATCTTAAGATCCAAAAATAAGTGCAAGTGCCAACCTAAAACACCCAGTAGAAAGAAAAGAAACTGAGAATTTTGACATCTATTATGTTTTATTAGCACAGTGAGAAGGAAAATAAGAACAATAACAAACCCAAAATGGATATTTAAGGCCTCAAGTTAAAGCTGCTTATGAAAGTCTGAAATTATTACCTAATGGATCTGAGCTGCCCAGCATATCTGCCACAAGCCTTAAGTAGTTATTTTGTACTTGCTATCTAGCTAGTCCAAACTCAGTCATGTTGTAAGTGTAAAATGTACACCATATTTTGAAGACCTACTATGAAGGAAAGAATACAAATTATCTTATGAAAAATTTTATATTTATTACATGAGTTATGATAATACTGTATAGACATTGGGTTAATAAAATGAGTAATACATTTCACATAATCATTTTACTTTTTGAAATGTGACTACTAGAAAATTTTAAATTGCTTCTGTGATACATGTTTTGGTTTTTCTTGCATTATATTTCTGTTGAATAGCACTGATGCAGAAGAAGAAAGAGCTGAGTAGGGAAGCAATATTTTCAGCAGTGTTGGGCGTTATCAGGAAAACTTTAGCATTTCTTTCTAATATTTATTTCATATTTATTCTTACATTCATAATTTATTTTAAATTTCCACTGGTACCACCTTTTTACTTCAGTACTGGTGTATTCATCAGCTATATCTGTTAAGCCCTTAATTTCAAGACATGATGGAGGAATATGAGGAAGCTGTTGCTAAAGTATCTGATTCTGTAGCCTACCAATCCTTCGGTGCATAAGGAGATCTGACTTCTAGAGACAAATATCATGTGACCTGCTTAAATTCATCTCTTTCAGTGTCCAGCATAAAATAATGTTTCAGTGTCTCTTAAGACATTCTGCCACTTTTGCTAGACTTACCCAGCTTCTGGTGAATATAGGTCAAAAGTAAATCAGTTCAGTTCAGTTCAGTAGCTCAGTCGTGTCCAACTCTTTGCGACCCCATGAACCGAAGCACACCAGGCCTCCCTGTCCATCACCAACTCCGGAGTTTACCCAAACTAATGTCCATTGAGTCAGTGATGCCATCCAGCCATCTCATCCTCTGTCGTCCCCTTCTCCTACTGCCCTCAAACTTTCCCAGCATCAGGGTCTTATCAAATGAGTCAGCTCTTCACGCCAGGTGGCCAAAGTATTGGAGTTTCAGCTTCAACATTCGTCCCTCCAATGAACAATGATCTCCTTTAGGATAGACTGGTTGGATCTCCTTGCAGTCCAAGGGACTCTCAAGAGTCTTCTCCAACACCACAGTTCAAAAGCATCAATTCATCAGCACTCAGCTTTCTTTATAGTCCAACTCTTACATCCATACATGACTACTGGAAAACCATAGCCTTGACTAGATGGACCTTTGTTGACAGAGTTATGTCTCTGCTTTTTAATATGCTGTCTAGGTTGGTCATAACTTTCCTTCCAAGGAGTAAGCGTCTTTTAATTTCATGGCTGCAATAACCATCTGCAGTGATTTTGGAGCCCAGAAAAGTAAAGTCAGCCACTGTTTCCACTGTTTGCCCATCTATTTGCCATGAAGTGATGGGACCGGATGCAATGATCTTTGTTTTCTGAATGTTGAGCTTTAAGCCAACTTTGTCACTCTCCTCTTTTACTTTCATTAAGAGGCTCTTTAGTTCTTCTTCACTTTCTGCCATAAAGGTGGTGTCATCTGCATATCTCAGGTTATTGATATTTCTCCCGGCAATCTTGATTCCAGCTTGTGCTTCCTCCAGCCCAGCGTTTCTCATGATGTACTCTGCATATAAGTTAAATAAGCAGGGTGACAATATACAGCCTTGACGTACTCCTTTTCCTATTTGGAACCAGTCTGTAAGGAATTCAAGGGGCAGAATAACTTTACTCCTCTTTGTGCTTATACCCTATCCTCCTTTCTGTTCTCACATCCTAATGAGTTTGAGAACAGACCCATCTCAAAGGCTCTCTTTTATTTTTCTCCATTAAAAATCTTGAACACAGTCATTCCTAACTAATCAACTGTCTTTTGTTGCTTTTCACTTGCCTGGTCCTTCCATGACAATGGCCTTATAAGCAAAATAAATTTAAACTTACCAATTCATACTTAACACATCTCCATTTGAGTCCTGTATTAGTTATTATCAAATTCTGTGATCTCATTAGTCCTGTACCCTGATCTAAATCATTGAGGATCCAAAAGAGCTTTTATTAATATTATGGCTGTTTCTAATTATCATTTAGAAATTAAAATGGAAAAATTTTAAAAACACTTATCAATTGACATAAAATGATACGGGTTTTACTATTGTAAACCCATTAAACTTTTATAACTCTTTACGAAAAATAGTAATTATATTTTTAAAACAAAAATTAGTGAGATGAGTGTTTTTGAAAATCTCAAAGTCTGGCTTCATAGAAGACAATGGACATATCATATCTGCTTCTGCATTTAAACTGGTGTAATGTTTAGTTTGGGATGATGCATATGAATAAAATCTGGCCTCATACAGGTATAGAGTTTGAAAAGAGAGGAGTATTTTAATAGTCTTTTCAAATAATTATATGTATACTTCTTCAATACTACACCCAAATAGGCAAGTGGAAGTTTCTTAAAGGTTAATTGTGATGTAAAATTTGAAACTATTATCAATGTTCTTTTTGTTCTTTGCTACATTAAAATCTTGCATGCTAGATCATCTTTGACTTCATAGGCTCCTTTTAAAGAGTATTACGTATTCCACGAACCATGCTTAGAGAATTGCTGTCCTGGACAAACATTCAGGCCTAAATAACTTCCTCAACTCCTTTCTTCCTGAATGGAGCTCCTTTCATGCCTAGTGTTTTCCCATGTAAAGGACTTCTTCCTCAGTATAGACATAACATAGAAAGATCTTGGTCAAAAGCACAAATATTTGATCGTATCACTTCTCCCATAAAAATCTTCTCAAAGCAGTAGATCTCCTGTTGACCCTTTTAAAAATTTATTGATATCAGAGAATCATCTCTATGACTTACATCAAGGAGTAGAACGAGGAAGTTGTCAAGATTATAAATATTAGTGTAACTGGTCAGTGAATAATTACTAAATATGTAAATCTGATTTCACACATTTATAGTTTTTACTAGCTAATTCCCTATCTCTTGATTATAGATGTTAGCAAGTGAAAATATAGACTTAATTAGGTTTCTTGATATGAAAAATAATCAATTAAATATTCAGGCATTTGCAAGAAATTCAAATACATGAGAATTTTACTTACTGATGAATTTTAATAAAGTAAGATGACCATAACTTATTTATATATAAGTTCCTTCCCATAAATAGAATTATTGGTAGTCTTCTATAAAAATGAGTTCATTTGTAAATGAGTTCCTTTATTAACATCAGTTCAGTTCAGTTCAGTCACTCAGCCTTGTCTGACTCTTTGTGACCCCGTGAATTGCCGCACATCGGGCCTCCCTGTCCATCAACAACTCCCAGAGTTCACTCACACTCGTGTCCATTGAGTTGGTGATGCCATCCAGCTATCTCATCCTTTGTCGTCCTATTTCCCTCCTGCCCCCAATCCCTCCCAGTATCAGAGTCTTTTCCAATGAGTCAACTCTTCGCATGAGGTGGCCAAAGTATTGGAGTTTCAGCTTTAGCATCAGTCCTTCCAATGAATATTCAGGACTGATCTCCTTTAGAACGCCCTGGTTGGATCTCCTTGCAGTCCAAGGGACTCTCAAGAGTCTTCTCCAACACCACAGTTCAAAAGCATGAATTCTTTGGCACTCAGCTTTCTTCACAGTCCAACTCTCACATCCATACATGACTACTGGAAAAACCACAGCCTTGACTAGATGGACCTTTTTGGCAAAGTAATATCTCTGTGTTTTAATATGCTATCTAGGTTGGTCATAACTTTCCTTCCAAGGAGTAAGTGTCTTTTAATTTCATGGCTGCAGTCACCATCTACAGTGATTTTGGAGCCCAAAAAAGTAAAGTCTGACACTGTTTTCACTGTTTCCCCATCTATTTGCCATGAAGTGATGGGACCAAATGCCATGATCTTAGTTTTCTGAATGTTGAGCTTTAAGCGAACTTTTTCACTCTCCTCTTTCACTCTCATCAAGAGGCTTTTGAGTTCCTCTTCACTTTGTGCCATAAGGGTGGTGTCATCTGCCTATCTGAGGTTATTGATATTTCTCCCGGCAGTCTTGATTTCCAGCTTGTGCTTCTTCCAGCCCAGTGTTTCTCATGATGTACTCTGCATATAAGTTAAATAAGCAGGGTGACAATATACAGCCTTGACGGACTCCTTTTCCTATTTGGAACCAGTCTGTTGTTCCATGTCTAGTTCTAACTGTTGCTTCCTGACCTGCATGCAGGTTTTCAAGAGGCAGGTCAGGTGGTCTGGTATTCCCATCTCTTTCAGAATTTTCCACAGTTTATTGTGATCCACATGGTCAAAGGCTTTGGTGTGGTCAATAAAGCAGAAATAGATATTTTTCTGGAACTCTCTTGCTTTTTCCATGATCCAGCAGATGTTGGCAATATGATCTCTGGTTCCTCTGCCTTTTCTAATACCAGCTTGAACATCAGGAAGTTCACGGTTCACATATTGCTGAAGCCTGGCTTGGAGAATTTTGAGCATTACTTTACTAGTGTGTGAGATATGTGCAATTGTGTGGTAGTTTGAGCATTCTTTCGCATTGCCTTTTTTTGGCATTGGAATGAAAATTGACCTTTTCCAGTCCTGTGGCCACTGCTGAGTTTTCCAAATTTGCTGGCATACTGAGTGCAGCAGTTTCACAGCATGATCTTCCAGGACTTGAAATAGCTCAACTGGAATTTCATTACCTCCACTAGCTTTGTTCATAGTGATGCTTTCTAAGGCCCACTTGACTTCACATTCCAGGAAGTCTGGCTCTAGGTGAGTGATCACACCATCGTGATTATCTTGGTTGTGAAGATATTTTTTGTACAGTTTTTCTTTGTATTCTTGCCAACTCTTCTTAATATCTTCTGCTTCTGTTAGGTCCATACCATTTCTGTCCTTTATCGAGCCCATCTTTGCATGAAATGTTCCCTTGGTATCTCTAATTTTCTTTTTTTTTTAATTTTATTTTATTTTTAAACTTTACAATATTGTATTGGTTTTGCCAAATATCGAAATGAATCCGCCACAGGTATACATGTATTCCCCATCCTGAACCTTCCTCCCTCCTCCCTCCCCATACCATCCCTCTGGGTCGTCCCAGTGCACCAGCCCCAAGCATCCAGTATCGTGCATCAAACCTGGATGGCAACTCGTTTCATATATGATATTATACGTATTTCAATGCCATTCTCCCAAATCATCCCACCCTCTCCCTCTCCCACAGAGTCCAAAAGACTGTTCTATACATCAGTGTCTCTTTTGCTGTCTCATATACAGGGTTATTGTTACCATCTTTCTAAATTCCATATATATATGTGTTAGTATAGGGTATTGGTGTTTTTCTTTCTGGCTTACTTCACTCTGTATAATAGGCTCCAGTTTCATCCACCTCATTTGAACTGATTCAAATGTATTCTTTTTAATGGCTGAGTAATACTCCATTGTGTATATGTACCACTGCTTTCTTATCCATTCATCTGCTGATGGACATCTAGGTTGCTTCCATGTCCTGGCTATTATAAACAGTGCTGTGATGAACATTGGGGTACATGTGTCTCTTTCCCTTCTGGTTTCCTCAGTGTGTATGCCCAGCAGTGGGATTGCTGGATCATAAGGCAGTTCTATTTCCAGTTTTTTAAGGAATCTCCACACTGTTCTCCATAGTGGCTGTACTAGTTTGCATTCCCACCAACAGTGTAAGAGGGTTCCCTTTTCTCCACACCCTCTCCAGCATGTATTGCTTGTAGACTTTTGGATCGCAGCCATTCTGACTGACGTGAAATGGTACCTCATAGTGGTTTTGATTTGCATTTCTCTGATAAGGAGTGATGTTGAACATCTTTTCATGTGTTTGTTAGCCATCTGTATGTCTTCTTTGGAGAAATGTCTATTTAGTTCTTTGGCCCATTTTTTGATTGGGTCATTTATTTTTCTGGAATTGAACTGTAGGAGTTGCTTGTATATTTTTGAGATTACTTGTTTGTCAGTTGCTTCATTTGCTATTATTTTCTCCCATTCTGAAGATTGTCTTTTCACCTTGCTTATAGTTTCCTTTGTTGTGCAGAAGCTTTTAAGTTTAATTAGGTCCCATTTGTTTATTTTTGCTTTTATTTCCAATATTCTGGGAGGTGGGTCATAGAGGATCCTGCTGTGATGTATGTCGGAGAGTGTTTTGCCTATGTTCTCCTCTAGGAGTTTTATAGTTTCTGGTCATATGTTTAGATCTTTAATCCATTTTGAGTTTATTTTTGTGTATGGTGTTAGAAAGTGCTCTAGTTTCATTCCTTTACAAGTGGTTGACCAGTTTTCCCAGCACCACTTGTTAAAGAGATTGTCTTTAATCCATTGTATATTCTTGCCTCCTTTGTCAAAGATAAGGTGTCCATAGGTGCGTGAATTTATCTCTGGGCTTTCTATTTTGTTCCATTGATCTATATTTCTGTCTTTGTGCCAGTACCATACTGTCTTGATGAGTGTGGCTTTGTAGTAGAGCCTGAAGTCAGGTAGGTTGATTCCTCCAGTTCCATTCTTCTTTCTCAAGATAGCTTTGGCTATTCGAGGTTTTTTGTATTTCCATACAAATAGTGAAATTATTTGTTCTAGCTCTGTGAAGAATACCGTTGGTAGCTTGATAGGGATTGCATTGAATCTATAAATTGCTTTGGGTAGTATACTCATTTTCACTATATTGATTCTTCCAATCCATGAACATGGTATATTTCTCCATCTATTAGTGTCCTCTTTGATTTCTTTCACCAGTGTTTTATAATTTTCTATATATAGGTCTTTAGTTTCTTTAGGTAGATATATTCCTAAGTATTTTATTCTTTCCATTGCAATGGTAAATGGAATTGTTTCCTTAATTTCTCTTTCTGTTTTCTCATTATTAGTGTATAGTAATGCAAGGGATTTCTGTGTATTGATTTTATATCCTGCAACTTTACTATAATCATTGATTAGTTCTAGTAATTTTCTGGTGGAGTCTTTAGGGTTTTCTATGTAGAGGATCATGTCATCTGCAAACAGTGAGAGTTTTACTTCTTCTTTTCCAATTTGGATTCCTTTTATTTCTTTTTCTGCTCTGATTGCTGTAGCCAAAACTTCCAAAACTGTGTTGAATAGTAATGGTGAAAGTGGGCACCCTTGTCTTGTTCCTGACTGAGGATAATGTTTGCTGTGGGTTTGTCATATATAGCTTTTATTATGTTGAGGTATGTTCCTTCTATTCCTGCTTTCTGGAGAGTTTTTATCATAAATGGATGTTGAATTTTGTCAAAGGTTTTCTCTGCATCTATTGAGATAATGATATGGTTTTTATTTTTCAATTTGTTAATGTGGTGTATTACATTGATTGATTTGTGGATATTGAAGAATCCTTGCATCCCTGGGATAAAGCCCACTTGGTCATGGTGTATGATCTTTTTAATGTGTTGTTGGATTCTGATTGCTAGAATTTTGTTAAGGATTTTTGCATCTATGTTCATCAGTGATATTGGCCTGTAGTTTTCTTTTTTTGTGGGATCTTTGCCAGGTTTTGGTATTAGGGTGATGGTGGCCTCATAGAATGAGTTTGGAAGTTTACATTCCTCTGCAATTTTCTGGAAGAGTTTGAGCAGGATAGGTTTTAGCTCTTCTCTAAATTTTTGGTAGAATTCAGCTGTGAAGCTGTCTGGACCTGGGCTTTTGTTTGCTGGAAGATTTTTGATTACAGTTTCAATTTCCATGCTTGTGATGGGTCTGTTAAGATTTTCTATTTCTTCCTGGTTCAGTTTTGGAAAGTTGTAGTTTTCTAAGAATTTGTCCATTTCTTCCATGTTGTCCATTTTATTGGCATATAATTGTTGATAGTAGTCTCTTATGATCCTTTGTATTTCTGTGATGTCTGTTGTGATCTCTCCATTTTCATTTCTAATTTTATTGATTTGATTTTTCTCCCTTTGTTTCTTGATGAGTCTGGCTAATGGTTTGTCAATTTTATTTATCCTTTCAAAGAACCAGCTTTTGGCTTTGTTGAGTTTTGCTATGGTCTCTTTTGCTTCTTTTGCATTTATTTCTGCCCTAATATTTAAGATTTCTTTCCTTCTACTAACCCTGGGGTTCTTCATTTCTTCCTTTTCTAGTTGCTTTAGGTGTAGGTTAGGTTATTTGTTTGACTTTTTTCTTGTTTCTTGAGGTATGCCCTGTATTGCTATGAACTTTCCCCTTAGGACTGCTTTTACAGTGTCCCACAGGTTTTGGGTTGTTGTGTTTTCCTTTTTCATTCGTTTCTATGCAAATTTTGATTTCTTTTTTGATTTCTTCTGTGATTTGTTGGTTATTCAGCAGCGTGTTGTTCAGCCTCCATATGTTGGAATTTTTAATAGTTTTTCTCCTGTAATTGAGATCTAATCTTACTGCATTGTGGTCAGAAAAGATGCTTGGAATTATTTCTATTTTTTTTTGATTTACCAAGGCTAGATTCATGGCCCAGGATGTGATCTATCCTGGAGAAGGTTCCGTGTGTGCTTGAGGAAAAGGTGAAATTCATTGTTTTGGGATGAAATGTCCTATAGATATCAGTTAGGTCTAATTAGTCTATTGTATCATTTAAAGTTTGTGTTTCCTTGTTAATTTTCTGTTTAGTTGATCTATCCATAGGTGTAAGTGGGATATTAAAGTCTCCCACTATTATTGTGTTATTGTTAATTTCTCCTTTCATACTTGTTAGCATTTGTCTTACATATTGTGGTGCTCCTGTGTTGGGTGCATATATAATTATAATTGTTATATCTTCTTCTTGGATTGATCCTTTGATCATTATGTAGTGACCGTCTTTGTCTCTTTTGACAGCCTTTGTTTTAAAGTCTATTTTATCTGATATGAGTATTGCTACTCCTGCTTTTTTTTGGTCCCTATTTGCATGGAAAATCATTTTCCAGCCCTTCACTTTCAGTCTGTATGTGTCCTCTGTTTTGAGGTGGGTCTCTTGTAGACAGCATATGTAGGGGGTCTTGTTTTTGTATCCATTCAGCCAATCTTTGTCTTTTGGTTGGTGCATCAACCCATTTACGTTTAAGGTAATTACTGAAAAGTATGATCCCATTGCCATTTACTTCATTGTTTTGGGTTCGAGTTTATACACCGTTTTTGTGTTTCCTGTCTAGAGAATATCCTTTAGTATTTGTTGGAGAGCTGGTTTGGTGGTGCTGAATTCTCTCAGCTTTTCCTTGTCTCTAAAGCTTTTGATTTCTCCTTCATATTTGAATGAGATCCTTGCTGGGTACAATAATCTGGGCTGTAGGTTATTTTCTTTCATCACTTTAAGTATGTCTTGCCATTCCCTCCTGGCTTGGAGAGTTTCTATTGAAAGATCAGCTGTTATCCTTATGGGAATTCCCTTGTATGTTATCTGTTGTTTTTCCCTTGCTGCTTTTAATATTTGTTCTTTGTGTTTGATCTTTGTTAATTTGATTAATATGTGTCTTGGGGTGTTTTGCCTTGCGTTTATCCTGTTTGGGACTCTCTGGGTTTCTTGGACTTGGGTGATTATCTCCTTCCCCATTTTAGGGAAGTTTTCAACTATTATCTCCTCAAGTATTTTCTCATGGTCTTTCTTTTTTGTCTTCTTCTTCTGGGACCCCTATGATTCGAATGTTGTAGCGTTTAATATTGTCCTGGAGGTCTCTGAGATTGTCCTCATTTCTTTTAATTCGTTTTTCTTTTTTCCTCTCTGATTCATTTATTTCTACCATTCTATCTTCTAATTCACTAATACTATCTTCTGCCTCTGTTATTCTACTATTTGTTGCCTCCAGAGTGTTTTTGATTTCATTTATTGCATTATTCATTATATATTGACTCTTTTTTATTTCTTCTAGGTCCTTGTTAAACCTTTCTTGCATCTTCTCAATCCTTGTCTCCAGGCTATTTATCTGTGATTCCATTTTGATTTCAAGATTTTGGATCAATTTCACTATCATTATTCGGAATTCTTCATCAGGTAGATTCCTTATCTCTTCCTCTTTTGTTTGGTTTGGTGGGCATTTATCCTGTTCCTTTACCTGCTGGGTATTCCTCTGTCTCTTCATCTTGTTTAAATTGCTGAGTTTGGGGTGTCATTTCTGTATTCTGGCTGTTGGTGAAGTTCTCTTTATTGTGGCATTTCCTCACTATGTATGGGTTTGTACAGGTGGCTTGTCAAGGTTTCTTGGTTAGGGAAGCTTGTGTCGATGTTCTGGTGGGTGGAGCTGTATTTCTTCTCTCTGGAGTGCAAAGAAGTGTCCAGTAATGAGTTATGAGATGTCTATGGTTTTGGGGTGACTTGGGGCAGCCTGTATCTTGGAGCTCAGGGCTGTGTTCCTGTGTTGCTGGATAATTAGCTTGATATGTCTTGCCCTGGAACTTGTTGGCCCTTGTGTGGTGCTTGGTTTCAGTGTAGGTATGGAGGTGTTTGATGAGCTCCTGTCAATGATCCCTGCAGTCAGGAGTTCCCTGGAGTTAGGGTTTGAACTTAAGCCTCCTGTTTCCAGTTATTGGTCTTATTTTTACAGTAGTTTCAAAACTTCTCCTTCTATACAGCACCATTGATAAAACATCTACTTTAAAGATGAAAAGTTTCTCCACCATGAGGGTCACCCAGAGAGGTTCACAGTGTTACATGGAGAAGAGAAGAGGGAGGAGGGAGTTAGAGGTGACCCAAATGAGATGAGGTGGAATCAGTAGAGGAGAGAGTGGGCTATCCAGTAATCTCTTCTTTATGTGCACTCCACAGCTGGACCACTCAGAGATGTTCATGGAGTTATACAGAAAAGAGAAGAAGGAGGAAGGAGACAGAGGTGGCCAGGAGGATAAAAGGGGGAATGAAAAGGAGGGAGACAGATCCAGCCAGTAATCAGTTCCCTAAGTGTTCTCCACCGTTTGGAACACACAGAAATTCACAGAGTTGGGTAGAATAGAGAGGGGTTAGGGAGGAGACACAGGCGACCCAGTGGAGAAAAAGGAGAGTCCAAAGGGAGAGAGAGCAGTCAAGCCAGTAATCTCGCTCCCCAGTGAAAAATGAGTACTGAAGATTGGGTTCTTAAAGGTACAAAATTGGTAACAAATACATAAAAGCAAAAATTAAAAATCTAAAGTAGAGTTTGAAATTTCAAAAATACAATATTAAAGAAAAGAAGAAGGAAAAAAAAAAAAACAAAAACAAAGTCACAAAAATTATAAAGAAAATGTAGGTACAAAATTAATAACAAATACCAAAAAGCAAAAGTTAAAAATCTAGAGTAGAGTTTGGAATTTCAAAAATAAACTGTTATAAAAAAGAAGAAGAAAAAGGAAGAAAGAAAAAAAAACAAAAACAAAGTCACAAAAATTATAAAGAAAATATAGGTACAAAATTGATAACAAAAACCAAAAAGCATAAATTAAAAATCTAGAGTAGAGATTGGAATTTCAAAAATACAATGTTAAAGAAAAGAAGAAAAAAAAAAGGTCACAAAATTTATAAAAAAAATATATATGAAGTTTGCTTTAAAAAAAAAATAGGGTCTTTTTTTTTGCAAAGTGATAGTAGGTTATAAAAGTGAAAATTAAAGGAATAATAGAGGACTTAAATTTTTTTTTAATTAAAAAAAAAAGAAGAATGATTGTAAAAGTGGTAAAAATATATCTAGGACTTTCTCTAGTTTTGTTGTCTGTATTGTGGGGTCAGTTCATTTTCAGCTAGTTCCTTGGTCTGACTTACATTTCTCAAGATCTGTAGGCCCCTTCCTATGTAGTCGGTACTAACCACAGGATTTTAATCTATTGCCTGTAGCTTCCAAGGCGGTTCCCTTTGTTACAGCTTCTTCTGTTTGCTGGTCTCTTCAGTGTCTGGTTTCCGCCCTGACACAAAGGGGACGGTGGTGGACACTTTTTTTTTCCTTAGGCTCACTTGTTCAGTCGCGCTGTGGGGAGGGAGGGAGGGATGCTGCAAACAAATAGCACTGGCGTGTGCTCGCAGTGCCTCAGCCACACTGGGTCTGCCCCCGCTCACAGCACGCATAGCCTCCCTGCCCACACTGCTCAGGCTCTAGGTTGCTCCGCCGGGAACCATCTGTGGATGGCCCTGGGCTGCTTTTACCTCCCGGGTCCAAGCCACTCAGGTTCAGGCACTCGGGTAGTCCTCAGAGGCGCAGACTCGGTTGGGCCTGCGTTTTGTGCCTTTCCCAGGTCCGAGCAGCTCAGGTGATGAGGTGTTTGGTGAGCGCAATTGCTGCGACATATTGCCTCCCCGCCGCTCCGTTATCTAGGTGTACAACCGGCACACCTTCTCAGGCGAATGTTGACCGTCCAGACCCCCAAGAAGTTTTAGCAAAAAAGCCTGCTTACAGTTTTATAGATAATGTCTCTCTGGAGCTGCGATTGCCCCCTTCCGGCTCTGGCTGCCTGTCACCGGAGAGGGGTGGTCTGCAGCCGGCTATCTCTGTTCAGTCCTTTGTTCCGGGCACAGGCCTGGCAGTGTCTTAGGTTAGGGCTGGCTTTTCGCGTGGTAGATATCCCACAGTCTGGTTTGCCAACCCAAATTATTTCACTCAGATAGCGCTTGGGGTATTCAGGCCAGATCCTTACTCTAAGTGATGCAGCCCGCGCCGCACCTCCCTGCCCAGCCCCCACTTGCTAGTGGCGTGTGCAGGCGTCTGCGCTGCTTCTTCACTGGGGGAGTTACCGTAGGGCTCGCAATCTGCGGGTTTTAATTGTTTATTTATTTTTCCTCCCTGTTATGTTGCCCTCTGTGCTTCCAAGGCTCGGCACAGATTCAGCAGTGAGAGGGTGTCCTGGTGTTTGGAAACTTCTCTCTTTTTAAGACTCCCTTCCCGGGACAGAACTCCATCCCTCCCTCTTTTGTCTCTTTTTTTGTCTTTTATATTTTTTCCTACCTCCTTTCGAAGACGGGTTGCTTTTCTGGGTGCCTGATGTCCTCTGCCGGCATTCAGAAGTTGTTTTGTGGAATTTACTCGGAGTTTAAATGTTGTTTTGATGAATTTGTGGGGGAGAAAGTGTTCTCCCCATCCTACTCTTCCGCCATCTTAGCTCCTCCCCTCTAATTTTCTTGAATAGATCTCTAGTCTTTCCCATTCTGTTGTTTTCCTCTATTTTTTGCGTTGATCGCTGAGGAAGGCTTTCTCATCTGTCCTTGCTATTCTTTGGAACTCTCCATTCAGATGGTTATATCTTTCCTTTTTTCCTTTGCTTTTCGCTTCTCTTCTTTTCACAGCTATTTTAAGGCCTCCCCAGAGAGCCATTTTGCTTTTTTGCATTTCTTTTCCATGGGGATGGTCTTGATCCCTGTCTCCTATACAATGTCATGAACCTCCGTCCATAGTTCATCAGGCACCTTATCTATCAGATGTAGGCCCTTAAATCTATTTCTCACTTCCACTGTGTAATCACAAGGGATTTGATTTAGGTCATGCCTGGATGGTCTAGTGGTTTTCCCTACTTTCTTCAATTTAAGTCTGAATTTGGCAATAAGGAGTTCATGATCTGAGCCAGAGTCAGCTCCTGGTCTTGTTTTTGCTGAGTGTATAGAGCTTCTCCATCTTTGGCTGCAAAGAATATAATCAGTCCGATTTCGGTGTTGACCATCTGGTGATGTCCATGTGTAGAGTCTTCTCTTGTGTTGTTGGAAGAAGGTGTTTGCCATGACCAGTGTGTTCTCTTGGCAAAACTCTATTCGTCTTTGCCCTGCTTCATTCCGTATTCCAAGGCCAAATTTGCCTGTTACTCCAGGTGTTTCTTGACTTCTTACTTTTGCATTCCAGTCCCCTGTAATGAAAAGGACATCTTTTTTGGGTGTTACTTCTAGAAGGTCTTGTAGGTATTCATAGAACCATTCAACTTCAGCTTCTTCAGTGTTACTGGTTGGGGCATAGACTTGGATTACTGTGATATTGAATGGTTTGCCTTGGACACGAACAGAGGTCATTCTGTCATTCTTGAGATTGCATTCAAGTAGTGCATTTTGTACTCTTTTGTTGACCATGATGGCTAATGCATTTCTTTTAAGGGATTCCTGCCCGCAGTAGTAGATATAGTGGTCATTAACATCATGGTTAATGATATAATGGTTATTAACATCATGAATCTCTAATTCATGAATTTACTCTTATTGGTTGTGTATTTTTAATATTGACATGTAAATCTTGCTTTTAATTATTTTGTATTTTATATTATGCAATAATCCTAATATTTGCAAGGTAGCTTTCTTTATCCACATTTTTGAAGGGATGAAAAAATTCAGATCCAACACTTTCTTCTATCTGGTTGTAGAGCCAGGCATGACTCTTAGTGATTTTTCCTCTTTGATTTGGGAGAGATTTATGCATGGTCCACTCTGACCGTGCTATGAGCTGGCTATGCCAAGAGACACATGTGCTTTGAGCTATCATATTTGAGCCATTCTGCTAGGCTTTTCTAAGCTTTTCTAATTGTAGTTGACTTCCTTTGGCATTTTTCCACAGTGAGAGAATGTGCTGTTCTGGCTGATCTGACTCTCCAATCAAGTTAACAGTTGTGTTTCTTATTGTAAATTAGTAGATCAGGATACAGGTTAACTCTGAAATATTCTGGGACTTGCTAAGCATGGGCCAGTGTCCCTAAGTCTGATCAACACTAAAGCACTGAAAACATTGAGTTTCTAGACCTGGATCACGATAAATGCATTAAGGAATTTCCACTGGGTGAGAGCCCTTAGCAGCCAGTTTTCTCTGTTACTACACTTCTATGTCAGAATGTCATTTATCACTTTTTACATATTTTTGAGATAATATCCATAGGTGAGATACAATAGATGGCTTGAGTTCATCCTTAGGTAGAAAAAAATCACTGTTTCCTTTTAATGAATAGTGTTTTTCTTTAAATAAAGCTGCTTTGAATAGGCTTAATATATCTTTAGTATAACAAGGAAACAGACTAAACTGCTATTCCCCAGGAAGAATTTTTTAAAAACCTCATACTCAATGCATTATGACTTTTTAGAAGTTTTTTCTTGCTGTATTATGGCACTGGCTGACAACATAAAATTTCAAAATTTTGTCTTGAGAAACCTGCAGTAATTATTTGTGCTGGGACAAAATATAATCAGGTTTTCTAGAAGTTGGGATAATCCAAGAAGTAAATATAAGATAACATATCCTTTTTCAAATCATCACCACTGAAGACTTAGTACTAGGTCGTACTTTACAGTGCACAAATGCTTGTAACAAATATTGTGCCATATTTCTTTTAATATAACCTAACAGATGAAGAGAGCAAATATTACTTCTATTCTAGAGATAAGGAAACAGAGGCCCAGAGTAGTTCCATGACTTTTCCAAGTTCACATAGCTGGTAAGATCCGGGTGGAACTATACCTATGTTTATGAAGAAAAAAGCCACAGAACCATAATTCAAATACACTATAAATTGCTGCTACATTGTAATGGATTAAACTAATGTATAATCAAATTACTCTTACTTCACATACTTTGATTTATTAATGGAGAAATACCAGGGGAATTGTCACTAGAAAACCTATTTTTTTCTTGTTTTGCTGAATGTGTGGCAATTTTGTGTACTGTTTCATCTAGATCTCCCAGAATTCCTCCCAACAAAGTGGGGAGGCTTTGTTGTTTCTTTAGAATGGATACATTAAGTCACGATCATATACTTTGGATGTATAAAGCATACGACTTTCTGAGCATTACTAGGAATTGGTAGTAATGCTACATAATACTACAGGTTCTTCCACCCTCCCCCTACACATACCATATGACTGTGACTATATTTTTAAGTCCATCTTATATTTTCCTTGACCTAAAAGTTTCTTTATATGAATGTATTTGGTTCCTCAGGTCTACCGGATGCAATAATCAAGTAATCATAAGGTTTTAATATACATGCATTCAGGTGACCTAAGCTTCACTGAGCCCTGCCATCCAAAGGATATCCAACCATACTTGATTTCTGAAACACAGTGATTAGTGTCCATTCAAGTGTGTTTCCCCCAGTCCAATGTATCTCCTGCATGTTGCATTTTAAAAGTTCAAGAGTTAGTGAAAAATCTGTTTTACTGCTTCAGAAAAGCCCAAAGGTTGCCTAACTTTCAACCAGCTTCTCGCCTGTTACCAGTGTTCAACTGAACTGTCCTTGCTGAATTTTCTGGTTTCCAGATCTCCTGAGCATACTTCTGCACAATCTCAGCCGTCTTTTGATTCACCAGAAGTCTAAGAGTAACATACTGTCTATGTCTTTGGCTTGACTTTCTGGACTTGTTTACTTTGGTATGAGAGATTGGCTTCAAACATGTTTTTCAGTCAGGGCATCACTGTTCCTTATACCAGAAATACCTCTGAGCAGCCCGAGGCCAGCATAAGAGAATGGATTAAAATACTGAGAAATTCATGTCAACTGCCTCAGTCACACTACTTCTTGGGTGCATACATAGATCTGTTTTTGTGTATATATGTGATTTCTTAAATATCTTTATTTTCATGCCTTAAGAGATGGGGAAAGGGTGCAAATGTCAACCGTGTCTTTGGCAGATACAGTGAAAATCTTGTACTAGTGACTGCTAATAGTCAATGTGCGTTGATAGCTAAATTGACATACTCTGAAATACTTTTAAAAAATAATTGGATCCATAGAAGCTAAATCTGTTGATTTCCTGACCTTAGACAAGTGAACCAGTGGGGAAATAAGCCCCTGATTCTGATGCAGTAGCCGTGAGAGAGACAGGCCCAGGAAGAGCAATCCCAGTGGAGGAAGATTATTTTATGACTGAGTCTTATTCATTGACTAGAAATAATGCAGTGTATAATCTGCTTGTTCAGATCAAGTTTGAGACTTGCAAAAGTTTTCAGAAAAATGTAACCTATGTGGGAACTCTAAGTCAACAAGCCATAGGGAAAGAGAATAATAAGTATAGAGCACCCTCAATAAATAGATCTATTTCAAGACCCAGAGATTTAGGACTGAGTACTTATGGGTAGACTGAGGAATACTTGGATATCCTGCAATTTTGCCCCTCTTCCTCCTGTAGGCATGTAACCACATTCTCCATCACATTACTGTAACTTTATTCCTGTTAACAGAACCAAATTAGCAATCATTCTTCCATGTAAAAGTAGAAGACACAAACATTTAACCTTTTGACTTAGAACAGGTTGGAGTTGAGCTTATATTAATCCCATGATGATAGATAAGTTACATTTTATCTCCATGTAGTCTCTTGCAGCAGGATGAAGGCTCACGTGGAAGCTCCAGGGTCCAAGCTGAAAATAGCAGAAACTGTCATAGAGTAATAAAATTGTTTATTTAGCATCTTTGTCTTTCCCAGCATCCCCTAGAGTAGCTAACTGTGGTGGCCAGCGAACCTAGAAATCTAGGTCATTGGAGGAATACTTGTTTATATGATAGCAATCAAACCCTTCACATTATTAACCTGAGAGATCACAAACACAACTATAGCCTCTTAGCTAGAGTACTCAAATATACTTACATGGTAAGGGAATATTGAGGGGCATACAGAGAAGTGGTAATATTCAGGAAAGAAACTGTTTCTTTCTTGTTCTGGTTATCTATTGTTATGTAACAAATCATTACAAAACTAGTGACTTGCTAAAACAATTTATTATTATCTCTTACAATATAATAGGTCAAGAATTTAGGTAGGCCTTGACTTCTCTGAACTCCAAGAGGATAAAAATGGTAGCAGCTAGTCCTCCAAAAGGTTAGGACTGAATGTGTTTCCCAAAATTCTTATGTTGAAGCTACAATCCCCAAAGTAATATTTATAAGTGGGACTTAAGGAGGTAATTAAGGTTGAATTAGGCCATAAAAGTAGAGCCCTTATGATAAAATTAATATCTTTATAAAGAGGAAGAGACATAAGAGTTCTCTCTCTCCTTATTGTGTGAGCATACAGTGAAAAGATGGCTGTCTACAAGCTAGGAAGGTCCTCCCCAAGATAAGAATCTTCCAACACCTTGCTATTAGTCTTTCCAGACTTTGGAACTGGGAAACAAATGGAAAAACAAAATGTTTGTTGTTTAAGCTCTCAATGTACGGTATTTTGTTATAGCAGCCCAAACTGACTAAGACAGCCTGGAACTGGGCATAGTATTACTCTTTTAATATTCTATTGGTCAGAATAATCACAGACCAGCCCAAATTTAAGGGGAGGAAATATATACTCAGCTTCTCCTTGGAAATACAGCTAAAAAAGCTATGTTCATCTTTCATTTACCACACCTCGCTTTAGTAGAGATTGTTCAAGCCCTAAAGTTAACCCTAGCACTTGGAGTCATGATGTCAGAATATTTCACAAAGTCAAAATTCTTGAGGATGGCACTCTCACCAAAGACTTCAGAGCTCTAACACTGATATAAAAGCCTTAGGTACACCCTGATTGAACACGAACTGCACCAGACTCAAGCACCTATACACAAAGGCATTGTTTTATTTGTCCTGTGTGCTGTGCCATGTCGCTTCAGTCATGTCCGACTCTTTGAGACTCTATGGACTGTAGCCCGCCAGGCTCCTCTATCCATGGGATTTCCCAGGCAAGAATACTGGAGTGGGTTGTCATTTCCTTCTCCAGGGGATCTTTCCAACCCAGGGATCCAACCTACGTCTCCTGCAGCTCCTGCACTGCAGGAGGATTCTTTATCACTGAGCCACCAGGGAACCCCATATTTGTCCTGAGGGGAATTGAACTTTGGTAGCAGAAAGTGTTTAATTATGCAGCTTTTTCCTGGAAATCTTTGAAGGCTAAGTTTAAATCTTTCCATATATATATATATATATATGAAACTGGGAAGAATCCAGGGAAGATCAACTGAAAAGATTAAAGGATAGGAAATTACTTCTCTGAACAAAAATGAAGTTCAGGCCATTAAGCCATAACAAAGGAAGCTCTCCAAGCTTAATAGGAGCCTTGAAGGGTATAAGCAGGTATCCTCAGAAGGAAATTAAGCAGTTGCTCTGTTAGAAAATGCTACAGCAAGAGGAAATGACATAACAATATAGATACAATAGGAGTAGGATCTTTCTATGAGAATCAAAGAGCTTGAAGCCAGATATTTTAAAAGTAATAGAGACTTTATTGGTTTTTGGAGTTATTATAATATTACTATTGAACTCTAATTCTTCAAATTTTTAAAATTTATTTTTAATTTAATGATAATTGCTTTAAAGTGTGAATCAGTCATAAGTATGTACCTTCCCTCTTGAACCTCCATCCTGCCCCACTCCCATCCCAACCCTCTAGAATATCACAAAGCACCAAGCTGAGCTCCTTGGGTTATATAGCAACTTCCCGCTAGCTATTTATTTTATGTATGGTAATGTATATATTTCAATGCTACTTTCTCAGTTCATCCATCCTCTCCTTCCCCTGCTGTGTCCAAAAGTCTGTTCTCTATGTCTGTGTCTCTGTTCCTGCTCTGCAAATAGATTCATCAGTACCATTTTTTCTAGATTCCACAAATATGTGTTAATATACAATACTTGTTTTACTCTTTCTGACTTCTTCACTCTGGATAACAGGATCTAGGTTGGGATTAGGGCAACCTAGATGTTCATCTACAGATGAATGGATAAAAAGTTGTGGTACAATACAATGAAATATTTGTCCCTGTTTAGTCGCTCAGTCATATCCAACTCTCTGTGACCCCATGGACTGCAGCATGCCACACTTCCCAGTCCTCCACCATCTCCAGTAGTTTGTTCAAGCTCACGTTCAATGAGTTGGTAATGCCATCCAACCATCTCATCCTCTGTCGTCCCCTTCTCCTGCGTTCATTCTTTCCCAGCGTCAGGGTCTTTTCCAGTGAGTCAGTTCTTCTCATCAGGTGGCCAAAGTATTGGAGCTTCAGCATCAGTCCTTCCAATGAATATTCAGGACTGATTTCCTTTATGATTGACTGGTTGGATCTCCTTGCTGTCTTCTCCAACACCACAGTTCAAAAGCGTCAGTTCTTTAGCACTTAGCCTTCTTCATGGTCCAGCTGTCATATCCATACATGATTCCTGGAAAAACTGTAGCTTTGACTAGAAAGACCTTTGTTGGCAGTGATGTCTCTGCCTTTTAATATGCTGTCTAGGTTTGGCATAGCTTTTCCTCCAAGGAGCGAGTGTTTTTTAATTTCATGGTTTGCAGTCACCATCCACAGTGATTTTGGAACCCAAGAAAACAAAATCTGTCACTGTTTCCACTTTTTCCCCATCTATTTGCCATGAAGTGATGGGACTGGATCCTGTGATCTTTGTTTTTTGAATGTTGAGTTTTAAGCCAGCTTTTTCACTCTCCTCTTTCACCTTCATCCAGAGGCTCTTTAGTTCCTCTTAGCTTTCTGCCGTTAAGGTGGTGTCATCTGCATATCTGAGGTTAGTGATTCCATATATATGCCTTAAAAATGATACTTGTTTTACTCTTTCTGACTTACTTCACACTGTATAACAGGCTCTTGGTTAGGGTTAGGGCAACCTAGATGTCCATCAATGGATGAATGGATAGAGAAGTTGTGGTAAATATATACAATGGAATTTTACTCAGGCATAAAAAGGAATAAAAATGAGTCAATTGAATTGAGGTGGATGAACCCAGAGCCTGTTGGCTTTAAAATTATGGGAAAGATAAACTGAATAGCAAAGTAAAAGAGGAGGGAAGAAAATCATACAAATGTGAAATGGCCCCTAATATTAGTTCCTGAGAGTCTATTTGGGAAGACAACAGTGTGTGTTAAATGAATAATTAAATAGAACAGAGAAAATTTATAAACATAGATGAACACCTACCTAGGAAGAGTGGCCCTGAATGACCTGCCCTAGGCCCAAATTTATTTTCCCTTTATGGAATATTCTGGGCTTCCCTCGTAGTTCAGTTGGTAAGGAATCTGCCTGCAATGAAAGAGATCTGGCTTCGATTCCTGGGTCAGGAAGATCCCCTGGAGAAGGAAATGGCAACCCACTCCAGTATTCTTGCCTGGAGAATTCCATGGACAGAGGAGCCTGGCAGGCTACAGTCCATGGGGTCACAAGAGTTGGACACAACTTAGCAACTAAACTACCACCTACAGATTCATTCTGTCTTCCTTTTGGTTGCTTTAGAGGCTTCCCTTGCCTTTCACTATAGTAAGAGTTATGGAAAGGGTAAAAAGGGGAGAGAGTTTCTCTTGAATTCTTCATAAATGCTCTCTAATAATTCACTGTACTGCAAAAAACCCATGGGCAAAATAGGAATTGCAGGAGGGGGAGGGGTTTTCAGTCATTCTAGCAATTATGGAAAAGATTGATGAAATAGAATTCATATTTTATGGCAAGATGAGAAAATTTTAAACAAAATTTTCTTTTGCCTGATTGGGCCTCCTCCCTCCCTTTTAGCTTTATTTTGTGTGTATTGTGCATCTGCATTAACTAGACCTCCTTAGGAGATAACCTCCCTTCTTAAACTTGTAAGGGGTCATGATGACCCATAGCCCACTACTCACTTTGTACCTGTAGATGTGGATTGTGTAAATGGTCAATAATACGTCATTTAACATAGAACCATTTATCTCAAAAACTTGTATAACTGTGCTTTGTCCTGTAATGGATGGAACAGTCCTCAGAGCTTACTGAAAGACAGTCTCCTAGGTTATAATCTTTAGATTGGCTGGAATAAAGTTTTCCATTTCTTTCTTAGATTAATAGAAATGGAATTTTCTGTTCCATTTCAATAGATGACTATTGATTAATTTTTTCATCCACAGAATCAATAGAAAGAAATAGGGATTAAAAAAGCCAATAGGTATCCCTCCTCCCAACTTAAACTGGGTGCATCTTCACAACAAAGGAGCCTCAAAACTACCCTTACTCAGTGGCAAGCTGCTCTCACTCTCAGCACATCTGGCCTAGCTCACATCCTGTTTCTCACTTTTTAGAAGTGTCAACCTAATTTCTATCCCTTCTCTCTTAGCCCTTCCCCTCTGGGTACTCTTGAGTTACCACCCAAAAACTTGTACTGGGAAATTATAACTTTTTTAGAGGTAGGAAGAACAAAAAAATTCTATTTCTACTAACAAACTTCTAAAGGTGCAGCAGGAAGTATGGTGGAAGGGGAAGTTCTTTATCAGCTTTCTCACAGAAATAGCAAAAGCTACAGGTTATTTAGTGGTTTCTGTGTACAAAGAGCTTTATATGTATTTGAGATTGTGAACCATAAGAAAATTGCCCATTTTTTAGGTTCTCAAAAGTTGAATCTTAGAAATAGTCATGTGGTTCAACCTACAAATATTGTATTATGCTTTAATTCTTACACTAACTTTCAGAAGAGGATAATATTAACTTTTTGCACTTAATACATTCAACAAACCTGAGGCCTTGAGAGTTTAAATAACCTGCTGAATATCACATATATAGTAAGAAATGGAGTTACCATATTAACAGTTTTATTTCATTCCCAAACCGTATCTACTGTCCCCATTGTACCTTGTGTTCCACTGAGACTCACTGGCATTTTAAGTCAAGTATATTTTGCATACTTTTGGAAAAGCTTCCTTCTATCTTAAGCATATTTTCTATACTATGTATAGAGAATCTTACTAGTTGAACATTTTGATTCTAAACAGTCTTTGTGAATATAACCTACTGAAGTCTGACACTGTTTCATATAAGGTAAAGTATATGAATCTTGCCAAGTGAGTTCAAACAATAACAAAGTCACTGAAAGATAGATAAAAATATTGGACACAGGTATTGAAAACTTAAGATTCCTGCTTGATCTGGGATATATGATTATATAATAGAAAAGCATCATGTCTGCTGAGACTAAGATTAAGTTATCAGTTCTTTAGGTCAAAATAATGCCCGTAGGTGGCTGAGCTCTGGCATTCTGAAAGAGGGCAGAAATATCTAAACTGTACGTGGAAATCCATTTAGATATAATCTCATTAGGATAAGGCAATGTCCTCTTCATCTTTGAATCTCTAACACAATTATTTGTTCATAATGGGTACTTAATACACAGATGATGAACTGAGCTGGTTTCTAGGCTGCAAACTGTTCATGACAGCAGAGATTAAAAATTAACTACCCTGTACATACATTTTAGGTTCCAGAAGCTTGGTAAGATGTGAGAGACAAGAGATAAGAATAAGGAACTGAGTGCCAACTAGTTCCTGTAACTGGTCCCTGCTCCACATGCCTCTTAATTGAATAAGAATGTCATGAGGACAAAGAAATAGAATATCTAGCTTCTAGCTGTTATAACTGAGTTTCCATTTAAGTTACAGTTCTGGATAAAGAGAAAAGTTTGTAGTGCCAGCATTCAGAAAGAATGACTTATTTAGATAATGTGTGTTAGTCTCTCAGTTGTGTCCAACTCATTGCGATCCCATGGACTGTAGCCCACCAGACACCCCCTGTTGATGGGATTTCCCAGGCAAGAATACTGGAGTGGGTTGCCATTTCCTTCTCCAGGGGAAATCTTCCTGACCCAGGGATTGAACCCCGGTCTCCTGCACTGCAGGCACACTCTTTACCATCTGAGCCACCAGGGAAAATATTTAAAATTATTTATTTAAAACCAATACTTTGATTCATGTCATGTTTTTTTTTTTAATTTTATTTTATTTTTAAACTTTACATAATTGTATTAGTTTTGCCAAATATCATGTCATGTTTTAAGGCCAAGTTATGGTTCTCAAAAATTTTGCCACAGACAGACATAAACCAGATCTGCGAAAAACTCTGAAGCTTGATTTAAAGAAAAGAATTTTATGGAAAGAAAATCTGTATCTGAAAAAATGAGCATGATTATTAAATTATTTAAGGGAGTTTAATGCTCTATCTTATGATATAACCCTTAGTTTCCAAAAAAAGCTTTCTAAGTTATATATATTATCACATATATATGCCTCACATATATGATGGTTGTTTATTAAAGTAAACATGTTTTGGGAAATAAAAGCAGGTTTTTCCTCATAACCAAACATATATCCCTGCATTCTATAGATGTCCTATTAATAGAAGATACATAAGCCAACAGTTTCTGCTGCCAAGGTTGTCATCTAGTGCTAAAACAAACAAATGCAGAGACATGACAACAGGGAAAAAGAATATAAGTCTGATAATCCAACTGTATCTCTATCTCATATAATACAGTTCCAATTTATTCCTATACTTATTTTTCTTGAGAGTAATTATTTTAATGTAAGTTGTAACCCACATTTTATCTCAACTTAGAGGTAGAGGAAAGAATAGGAAATCATAATATTTCACTTAGTAAGAGTCACCTCTCTTCAGGATTTTGCCAGGACTGGAAAGGATTTTGAAGAAAGCGTGTCCCCAAATTACTAGTAGTTGAGTTGTATGGATACCTGTGCTCCTACAGAGGAAGTTTACCATTCTGTTCTTTAGCAGCAATTTTGTTCAGGCCTTTTAAGATGAGAAGTAATCCTGTTATTCTGGTAGCTGAGATACACCCGTTGACCCATTTCTAGTCTCTCTCTTAGTCACTGTGATAAATTCTATACAGGAAAAGAAAAAGCAAATAAACTCGCAGATGTCTTGATACAGCACAGAAGCCCATGTTGTATGTGTGCATCTTTCTCTGTGTGTGTATGTGTCTGTCTGTGTCTGTGTGCACTTCAGTTGTGATAAGAACTTACCCACTCTTTCTCATGCTAAAAATTCACTTTCAGTTGTATTTCAACTCACTGCAATTCAGAATTTTCAGATGATATACAGACAACATCGAAGTTAAAGTGTTGAAAGCACAGACCAATGTAAATTACTCATAATAAAAGACAGACACTGGATCCTCTTTAGTTAAATAAATATACAAGCTGTTAAAATACAGAAGCCATTAGAGCATATCAAATGAAATGTCTGCTTGTTGAGAAAAAGTACATACTGTATGAGAAAGTCATTGCCTAAAAAGCAATATATAAATGTGTATTAAAAGGATTTGTTCTTGTTATTCACCTCTACATAAGCATATTTGAAACTACTTTGTATTAAGTATAAATGGGTAGTGTACCTGCCCCTTAAGGTAGGAATTACAATACAGTTTGCCTTTTATAAATAAATTTCTTTCTTGTAACAAAATGCCCTAAATTGATTTAGATTCTTCAAAGTGTGTATTGTATTACATTTTATTTCAGTCAATTCTATACCCAAGAGTGAATGTCCAAAGTATAAAAGATCAGTGCATTTTCAATATAACAGTTGAATATTGCAGGAGTCATGTTCTAACACTAAAAGGTCAAATTATAGGAAAGCCTATAAAAATGTGAGGAATGTGACTATGTTTCTCCCTCAAGGCTAGTGGAACTCTGGGTAAAATTTTACCTTTCAGTTTGTGATAAACTTCTTTGCCATGAAATTAAGTGCCTGTTTCAGACAAGAGTTTTCAAATGAGAGAAAATCAATTTGAGTAATATCTAAATTTAAGAAAAAAGGGATGCTAACCAGTAAAAACTACCATAGTTTAATGTGTGTGTGTGTGTGTAAATAAAGACAGTGATGGATTGTTTTAAGACCAAGTAACTCTCTGCTGCTGCTGCTGAATCACTTTAGTCATGTCCGATCCTGTGCGACCCCATAGACGGCAGCCCATCAGGCTCCCCGTCCCTGGGATTCCCTAGGCAAGAATACTGGAGTGGGTTGCCATTTCCTTCTCCAATGCATGAAAGTGAAAAGTGAAAGTGAAGTCGCTCAGTTGTATCTGACTCTTAGCGACCCCATGGACTGCAGCCTACCAGGCTCCTCCGTCCATGGGATTTTCCAGGCAAGAGTACTGGAGTGGGGTGCCATCGCCTTCTCCAAAGTAACCCTCTAGAGCTATGCAATTTTATGTGTCATCAGGAGAAAACCAGTTTGTACTTCTACAGAATGATAAATAAGCATGAGAATATAAATACATGCAAATAAGTAAATAACTGAAAAGAGGAAATTAACCCCTACACATGATATCTGTCAACACTTCATATTCATCCCTTAATTATTTGATGTTTGGAGATTATTCAAAATGATTAAAAGCTACTGAATAATATACAGCAATTATTAGGAAGGCCTCTAAGTTGTATCCAAGTATAACATATGTGGTAGACATGGTGATGTGACTCCCAGATCACAATGGAAGGAAAAGATATGTTACCCAGTTTTGGGGAGAGAAGTCATCAGGCAGCCACCAGCTGTCCACTCCTGGTTTTACCTCACCTGCAGTTCAGTTCAGTTGAGTCACTCAGTCTTGTCCGATTCTTTGCAACACTATGGACTGCAGCATGCCAAGCTTCCCTGTCCATCAGCAACTCCCAGAGCTTGAGCAAACTCATGTCCATTGAGTCGCTGATGCCATCCAACCATCTCATCCTCTGTCAGCCCCTTCTCCTCCTGCCTTCAATCTTTCCCAGCATCAGGGTCTTTTCCAGTGAGTCAGTTCTTTGCATCAGGTGGCCAAAGTATTGGAGTTTCAGCTTCAGCATTGGTCCTTCCAGTGAATATTCAGGACTGATGTCCTTTAGGATTGACTGGTTGGATCTCCTTGCAGTCCAAGGGACTCTCAAGAGTCTTCTCCAAAACCACAGTCCAAAAAGCGTCAATTCTTCATATCACATGGTAACACTCAAAAGTAATCATCTGCTGTGGTAGAGGCACTAAACAGCAAAGTAGACAGTGACCTACCCAACCAGTTATGTTGGCAGTCCTTGTCATCAGCCCTGGTGCTGAAACAATATAGCCAAGGTGACAGAGGTAAGGTGATGTTTTCCTAACAACATGGACTCCCACAGACCAAGATTGACCTTGCTACTGCAACCAATGATTATCCAATCTGGCAGCAGCATAAACTAGTTACTATCCTTAATATGCAGAGAAGGCATTGGCGACCCACTCCAGTACTCTTGCCTGGAAACTCCCATGGATGGAGGAGCCCGGTGGGCTGCAGTCCATGGGGTTGCGAAGAGTCAGACACGACTGATGGACTTCACTTTGACTTTTCACTTTCATACATTGGAGAAGGAAATGGCAACCCACTCCAGTATTCTTGCCTGGAGAATCCCAGGGACGGGGAGCCTGGTGGGCTGCCGTCTATGGGGTCACACAGAGTCAGACATGACTGATGTGACTTAGCAGCAGTAGCAGCATCCTTAATATGATCACATTCCTTAAGGAGCACAATTGTTCCATTGGTGGCATGTTAACCCTTCTAGGCCCCTGGGCCCCTTTTAACCTGAGAAGGATAGTGGCTTGTTTTAATAGAAATAGACACTCTGGATACAGGTTTGCCTTTCTTCCTGCAGAGCCTCAGCCTGCACTGTTGTCCAAGGGTTTATATAGTGTTTGATTTCCTGTATGTGATCCCACATAACATAGTGACAGACCAGGGATCTCTTTTTATAGCAAAGGTGATCTGGAAATAGGTCCTTGATCATGGGATCCACAGTCATATTTTATGACTCAGAATCTGTGGCCCTGATAGAGTGTTGGAACAAGCTACCAGAGGTAGACTACCTAGGAACCAAGAAGTGGAACCAAGAGTTTCCATTCACTTACCATTATTTCCAATGACCCACTAGGAATGAGTCATTGGAAATAATGTGCTCTCCATTTCTGCAGCTCTGGGCTCTATAAGGTTAGACAAACATTTCTCAAAATAGGGCATCATTTTCCCCAAGGATGCAGCAGAGTCACATTTAATTATAAAGTACACAAGAAAAGGAGTCACTGTCTTAGCAAGAGTCAGTTCAGTCACTCAGATCAGATCAGATCAGTCGCTCAGTCATGTCCGACTCTTTGCGACCCCATGAATCGCAGCACGCCAGGCCTCTCTGTCCATCACCATTTCCCGGAGTTCACTCAGACTCACGTCCATTGAGTCAGTGATGCCATCCAGTCATCTCATCCTCTGTCGTCCCCTTCTCTTCCTGCCCCCAGTCCCTCCCAGCATCAGAGTCTTTTCCAATGAGTCAACTCTTCACATGAGGTGGCCAAAGTACTGGAGTTTTAGCTTCAGCATCATTCCTTCCAAAGAAATCCCAGGGCTGATCTCCTTCAGAATGGACTGGTTGGATCTCCTTGCAGTCCAAGGGACTCTGAAGAGTCTTCTCCAACACCACAGTTCAAAAGCATCAATTCTTCGGCACTCAGCTTTCTTCACAGTTCAACTCTCACATCCATACATGACCACTGGAAAAACCATAGCCTTGACTAGACGGACCCACTGACTCTAATCAAGAGGATAAAGTAGGACAGCTTACATGATGAGGGTGTAGAGAAATGTGTGTGGAATCCAAGTGACTCACTTGAGTGAGCCTTGGTATCCCCTTGGCCGAATGTGAATGTAAAGAAACAGGTATGACCACCCTCTTATGAGAAGGACTGAGTGACCAGGGAACTCAGGAGTGAGGATCTAGGTCATGACACCGGGTAAGTCACTGAGGTCAATATATGTGGTAGCAGGTGGTAGGTTATGTAGAGTGAAAATGGAGGAAGGAGATGAATAAAGATTGTAGCCCTAGAGCTCAACTGCAGCGCCAGGGACTGTAGTTTATCTCACTAGCCTCCTCCTTCTAAGTGTTCCCATGGAAAAGAGATGCCCACTGGAATTTTGTAGGCTGTTCTCCAAACATGCATAGAGATGTGGATTTATGAGATATGTGGTGTGGACTGTGGTAGACATGGAGATACACCACCCAGATCCATTTTTAAAGAAAGACTTGCTGCTCAGCTAGGGGGAGTATCTGCATGCAACCTCCAGCTGTCAGCCTCTTCAGGGTCTGTTAGCTGTAGAGAACTTGCTCATCTGAGGTCACATCCTCCCCCAGAATAGCCCACATCTCTCCCTAAGCAAAGCAGGAATATAAAGGTCCAGCCACTACAACCCAAGATGACACATTATGAAAGGCGTTGCTCACTCCAGAGCTTCCTACATCACAGTTTAATTGCTTCCTCTCCTCTCATAAACATCTTGTCTCCAAACTCTGTGGCAGCAACTGCTCCTGCAGAATTTATTTGAAACAAAAAATTTAATAGTAATTTTTATTTAGATCCAGACACTTATGGTAGTAGTGCACACTATTATATTCCTTTGAATTGGTGAAATACTCTCCTAGAACATGAAAAGGTCACTATTAGTCTAAATTCACCTTTAAAGGCATTTTAATAATTATGATATTGCCAAAGGTAAACATTCAATTTTCACATTTTCACTATCTATGAGATACCAGGAAGGACATTAAAATTATTTGATAACAAGATAATTTAATCAAAAATACCTATGATATTTTGACCATTCAAGCTAATAGAAGTAGCTTTGGTACAGAAAAAGTTATGTTTGACTCCTTTGGCTGTTTTTATTCTTTTTTACACCTTTGAATTGAATACTTAGAAATATTTCAAAATCACTTTGCACAATTAATACAGAAGGACTTACATATCAATTGCTTGACTCAATTTTTTCTATACTACTAATTTGAATACTTGATAATATTTCAAAGCCATTTACCCAGTAAAAAATACGCTAAATTATTTATGTATGTGTTATTTAGGTCAGAGTATTTCCAGAGGTAAGACAAAATTAATATTGGTATTTGAACTCCCTATGGATGGTCCTTTTCTCTCCAAAGTTCATCATGGACTCCCTTTAAAAGATGCATTTGGCAGATGAAAAGCACAGATGACCTGTCCCAGAGCACATTCCTAATAGTTACATCTGGAGCTGATGTTATTTTCCTGGATGCATTAGCATTCAGTTGTGTGATAAATATCAACTGCCTGGAATTTCTAAGCTTTATAAACTTGCTTAGGTGATTTTGCACTTCTAGTCTTCAACTTTTTATCATATTCTTATGGCACTTCAGGCGGAATTCTTTCCTCTAAGTAAAATTTTATGATAGAGAAGGGGAAGTTTCATCATATCACAGTCTGAATTTCAACTTTCCTGCATGAGTGAGAATGATAATTTGGAAGTAATTCACAAACAACTAGACGATTTTTCAGAATCAGGAATGGTGATGGCATAATAACCAAACGGTTGTATCAATAATCAGATATGAAGTTTGCAAAGCCAGTCATTTACCATTATTATTAATATAAAAATAAAATTAACAAATCCTTGTGCATACATCATATCAATTGATCCTCAGAAACAACATGTGATCTTTGTAGGGTTTTTGTGCCTGTTTTATAGAAGGAAGTACTGGGACCCTGAGAAACTGTAATTAATGCAGGAGAATTTAACATAAATAACTATTAAGCTATGATAAAGGAATAATTATAAAATGTAAGAGAATTTAATATACTACCCTATGACTGAGAAGAGAGTATCCCAAGGAGGTACCAGCTTGGAAGGGGACCTCCTACCCCAGGACAAGCATGCAGATTTCACTGGAGGAAAGTAGAGTGGCAGCTCACTGGATGGCATGAAAGCTTGCTGCTTTCTCTAGGCAGAGCTGGGTCAATAGTCAATGGTCAAGCAAGCAAGCATTGTAAGGTGGTGGGTACAATGGGTGTGCAGAATAGAGTGTGAGCATCCGTGCCAAAGAAAGGCTGGGACCATTTGATCTTACTGTTGGGAGGGCCGGGGAAGATGATCAACAGGCAGAGCCAGAGCTGTGAGGTTGCCAGGAGACCACATGTTCTTCACAGCTGGATGGGGCAGAATAACACCTGAGGTCCTCATACTCGCATCTGGGACCAGTGGCACAGCAGCAGGAATCAGTAGAAATTTTTCCCTTCTGCAGTGTCACTACAGCGACCTCTAGTGAGAAAACTTATCATCGTGTTTGCCACAAAGGAGAAATGCTTAAAGAATTCTGTCCATCATTGTAAGAGTAGGTATTGAAGGGTGAATCTGGAGCTACTAAATAATAAATTAATGCAGTCATGACCTTGGGTAAGGCAGCTTTTTTATGGCAGAGAGTAGCTCTAGGAGAGGGACTTGGGTGTCTCTGTAACACCTCTAGCCCCTGGGGAATTGAGTGCCTCTATTCCAAAGGGAAAATCTGAATGGCTTACCACAGTAACCATTACAATCATTAATCTATAAATCAATGCTAAGACGCTGTCTCAATTGTGATATATATATGTATGTCCCCTTTAACTAAGGTAAACTAATAGGCTTTTAATTATTTCCCTCAGTGGTGTTTTCTCAAACCTTTTTTTATTAATTAGTGTTGCCATTAAAATCTTTAGCCTGAATATGGAATGTATAAAAATTTAATAATAGTACTAATAATTATCAAACTGAATATTCTTTGCCCATTGCCTATTTTTAGGCAATCCCTAAATTCTGTAATAAACTTTCACCAACATTCCCTTCCTTAAAGCTGTCCTTCCTTCGGAAAATTTGGTATAGATACCATGCTGCTATAGACCATTATTTTCAACTGACTGGGCTGAATGGCAGTTAGCCAAATACCATCATGAAGATATTTTCAAGGTGCCTGTGATCAATAATCTTTTTTTCACAAACTGAAAAAGGAATCACTGTGTAAGCCTTATATAACTGTCCTGTTTCACCTATTTTTCAGGTTAAGGAGAATTTTTTCCAAAAAAAAAGTGATTATTTCAGAATTTGAAGGGGATAAACTAGAGGGATATTTCTCTTATGTACTAATTAATGCAATTTACTCTGAATGATGCTGCCTCCCACTGGTTCTATAATAAAAATAATTGTCTGTGTTCACTCCTGCAACTTCCTCTGCAGTCAGCCAGAAGATTAAGGATACATTCCACTCTGCAAACATGGGGTTACAGCCTTGCATTTTGCTTCTGTTCTGAATCTCTTTTGGTGTAGGCACATATATACTATACTTATTTCTCTCTTCTGTTTGTGTGAGCATTCTTCTTTGGCTAAAATCCTTAATTCTTACACACCACTTTGAAGAAAGAGTCCAAATATCCAAGCATAATAATAATAAAGACTCTCTTTAGTTAAGGTAACTTTGCCAATTTTAGCTCCTGAAGAAACTCTCTTCATTTCAATCCCTGGTACACCCTAAATATTCTATCACTCCTTTAAACCTCTATAAAAATTATTGCTTTTATTTTGAGCATTTTTCTCCATCTGAGAATATTCATTGTTGTTCTTCAATCCCTAAGTTGTGTCTACCTCTTTGTGATCCCATGGACTGCAGCATGCCACACTTCCCTGTCCTTCACTATCTCCCAGAGTTTGTTCAAGTTCATGTCCATTGAGTCCGTGATGTGATCCAACCATGTCATCCTCTGTCGTCCAGAATCTTTACCAGCATCAGAATCTTTACCAGTGAGTCAGCTCTTCGCATCAGGTGGCCGAAGTACTGGAGTTTAAGCTTCAGCATCAGTCCTTCCAAAGAATATTCAGGACTTATTTCCTTTAGGATTGACTGATTTGATATCCTTGTTGTCCAAGGGACTCTCAAGAGTCTTCTCCAACACCACAGTTCAAAAGCATCAATTCTTCAGTGCTCAGCCTTCTTTACTGTCTAACTCTCACATCCATACATGACTACTGGAAAAACCATAGTTTTGACTAATGGACCTTTGTCTTCAAGGTGATGTCTCTGCTTTTTAATATGCTGACTAGATTTGTCATAGCTTTTCTTCCAAGGAGCAAGCGTCTTTTGATTTCATGGCTGCAGTCACTGTCCATAGTGATTTTGGAGCCCAAGAAAATAAAATCTGCATTCTTTCCTTTTTTGCCCCTATTTTCCATGAAGTGATGGGACCGGATATTATGATCTTAGTTTTTTGAATGTTAAGTTTTAAGCCAGCTTTTTCATTTTCCTTTTTCACCTTCATCAAGAGGCTCTTGAGTTCCTCTTTGCTTTCTGAAATATTCATACAAATGTTCAATGATCAACTTCAATATGAAGTCCTTTATGAAGTCTGCCAGTCTCCCTTTACATACTCCTTACTCCACACTTTTCTCATGGTGCTTAAAAACCATCTCAGTTATAACATTTCTCATGCCATTTTGTATACTTGGCTACTTCTCCTATTAATTTCTATCCCTTTGAACACAGGATGCAGCATATTCTCTTGTTGTCCAGATTGCCTCTACCAAGCCAGAGACACAGCTGTGGTGTTGGTGTGGACTTTCATTACTCTTCACTAGAGCCAATACACCTGAAGACACTGGGAGGTTATATTCCCCCACTTCAGCAGCTCTAACAAATGACTACTGAGATACAGTAGTTCCCCCTGCCACCCCGTCTGTAGACTGGTGAAGCCCTGTGTTGAGATTCATCCTCCTCGTGGGATCAGGCTGAGGCTAAAGTTCTCATGAAACCATGTCTTTGCCTAGGTTCTTTATCTTACATATTCTGCTTTCCTCTTCTCAAAATTTTTCTCCTGAAATCACTCCCTCAACAAGTCATCTTGCTGAAGAATCTCCATTTCTAGTACACTGACACACAGGGATTTTCATCTACAAATATTTGTAAACCTGAACTTGAGCCTGTGATGTGCTATGCTTAGTCGCTCAGTCGTGTCTGACTCTTTGTGACCCCATGGACTGTAGCCCACCAGGCTCCTCTGTCCATGGATTCTCCAGGCAAGAATACTGGAGTGGGTTGCCATGCCCTCCTCCAGGGGACCTTCCCAACCCAGGGATCAAACCCAGGTCTCCTGCATTGCAGGGCAGATTCTTTACTGACTGAGCCACCAGGGAAACCCAAGAATATTGGAGTGGGTAGCCTATCCCTCTCCAAGGGCTCTTCCCGACCCAGGAATTGAACTGGGGTCTCCTGTATTGTAGGCAGATTCTTTATCAGCTGAGCTACCAGGGGAGCCCAAACCTGAGCCTAGGCAAGTGTTGTTAAGGCATAGCGCACTCAAGAAGTGTTTGCTTAGTGGGAGGAATTGAGTAATAATTTAAGTATATTTGATTAAAATTCTCCTGTCTTTCCTGCTTCATTGCCATGCTGCCTGGCTTCTCTCTCTCAGTTCCTGGTCCTGAGAAAAGGGTGATGCCTCAAATGGGCTCCTAATAAATACTTAGTTTCAGTTGAAGTTACCAGTCTTTGAGATCCCAAGCCATATATTTGCTTCTTAGATTTTGAATTCATGATTTTCTTAACTTCTTTTCTATCAGTTAGGCCCAGAGCTATCTGGATTGTGTGATCAATATGTAAGTCACATATAAGCAAACATTTATAGGAAGTGCGTAAGAGTAAAGAAACCATCATATTGTAAATGGCTTACATCAAAAGTCAAATTTGGTGGTCTTAAGGTTTTATCCAGTGCACAGATATGTTTTAATACTGGAGTGGGTTGCCATTTCCTTCTCCAATGCATGAAAGTAAAAGTGAAGTCACTCAGTCATGTCCGACTCCTAGCAACCCCATGGACTGTAGCCTACCAGGCTCCTCCGTCCATGGGATTTTCCACGCAAGAGTACTGGAGTGGGTTGCCATTGCCTTCTCCCTATTGTATTCATAGAGTGTTTAAAGATTTTTAGATTTATTGCCAACACAAAGTTCCAAATTCAAGATTTTCACTCACACATAAATTGAAAGATCTCTGATTATTTACCCTCATGACAACAATCTTGTTCGCCATAGTCCTGGTTACTCATTATTGTCTTAAATCCAGCCCACTTCTGTTTTACAGACTTCTTTGACTACTTTAATACTTTTATTTGGGACCCCCTAAGCCATACGTGGGAGCATATAGACAGGGACCATATTCAATCCATTTTTGAATCCCTAGCATTTAGCACAGTATCTGCCAGAATAGGCACTCTGTAAATGTTTGTTAAATGTACTGTTAAAGGGGAGGGGAAATATCTTTCAGGAAAAAAATCTGCTTTTCAACCCCAAGTAAGAGTCCTATAAAATATCTTTACTGCAGAAGAAAGGAGGAGCAGTGAAGAGGCAGGAGTAATTGAGAGATGTAACGGAGGAGTGGTGCTTGGTTTACAGTGGCAGTGGCAGTTCCAGTATCATACAGATGAGCACAACGGCAATTAGGAAGAGAAGTAGTAACAGTGCTTGACCTAGTAGTACAGTTGATTAATTCTACATCCAGGAAGAGAGATTTAAGGACTGAAATGAAAGCAGCTGCAAGCAGAAGGACACTGACAAATTACCACAATTAACATTTCTGATAGCCTAAAGCAACTAGCGCAGCATGATAAAATGTGGAACATAGAAGTTACAACAGGTGAGAGATACAGACCTCAATTGAAGACTGAGACCTCAACCTAGATAAAGACTCTATAATGCCTTCTGGATAAGGCAGCTCATCAACATCCCATTAAGAAACAGAAAACAAAAGCAAAAAATGATTTAGTTCAGGCCTTAACTTACACTAGATATATATCGTATAATTTTTTGCACTTAATTATGGCCAACTGTGGTGGCTCAGACCGTAAAGAATCTGCCTGCAATGCAGGAGACCTGGATTCAATCCCTGAGTTGGGAAGATCCCCTGGAGAAGTAAATGGCAACCCACTCCAGTATTCTTGCCTGGAGAATTCCCATGGACAGAGGAGCCTGGTGGGCTATAGTCCATGGGGGTCACAAGGAGTCAGACATGACTGAGCAACTAACACTTTCACTTTTACTCCTTAAGTGTATGTATGTGTATATACACAGACATATGCACACACAAAATAAGGATTATCTCAATAAAACTTTTAATGATTTTATTTTTGAATAAATATTGAAAGGATCAGCTTCAGGTATTGTTAGGGAAATATAAAAATAGATGAACCCAAATGTATATAGCATTCAGTAACCTGGTGTTAAATAAGACACACTAGGAAGTACATCACTGATAAAAAGGCAGCAGTGTTACGCTGTCTCTTCATCTAATTTTTGCTCCTTATACTATGTTCCTTCTGATTATACTGGATTCTTTTTCTGCTGTCCAGCCATCATCTGCCATAGTCATAGTCTGATTTTAAAGTCATAACCAAGACCAAGTTGCTTATTTAGCTATCTGTCAAATTCTGAAGCTCCTTTTTCAGAGAGAGGCATGAACTTCTTTTTAATCACACAGATACCAAAAAATATATAAATTAAATACACTTATAATTAAGAAGGAAGTTCATCATTTGGAAGAATAGACATGGGTAGTGTAGAAGTCATTAGTGCAGTTTGCTAAGCATTTCTGTACCTTCAGGTACAAGTTAGAATTACACTTCCCTGACACTGGTTAAGTTTGGCATAGATTCATGGATTCGTCTGGCCAATAAAATGTGAAATGGAAATGAAATATACCTCTTCTGTGGCAGATTTAAGAGGTAAATTCTCTTCTCTCTGTCAAGACTGTCATGGAAGAATTTGTTGAGAAGGTGGTTTAATCATTCAGGGTTCCTGAATGTTTACTGTGAGCAGAGTCTTTAGGTCCCTGTGTCATACAGCATGTGTGAAAACTAAATTTTGTTGTCTTAAGGCACTAAGGCTTGGGGTTTGTTTGTTATAACAGTATAACCTCACCCATTCTGCCTGATACAGCTAAGTGTAAGCTAAGCTGCAAATAGCTGTGGTAGCAAAACTCTGCAGTGATGTACAGGCAATTAGGAAAAAAAAAAAACTGTTTAATGTCTCAGCTTGGAATTTGACAAACATGTAAACTAAAGGTGACAAACATGTAAACTAGAGGGAAATCAGCATACAAATAATATTAGCCAGACAACCTAGGGAAATGAACTTTAAACTGTGCTGGGGTGATGATCTCTAGGGATTTCTCTGCATCTCATCAGAAATCACCTGAGGGAGTTGAGGGTGGGAGGGAGTTCTCTGCAAACTAATCTAACAAAACATCTGTTTCTCAGATTATCTGAGATAATTTGTTTACAAATGGGTTTTCCAAATACTGCATCTGAGGAAGGGATCACGTGGTGAAATGATATTGGGAAGACATTCTTTTGAGAATAATAGATAACATAAAATGTTGTCAGTGGTATATAACGAATTTCTCACTATTTGCTCACTATACCATGCTCATTCATACCTTAGCATCTTTGTGTGAGTTGAACCACGCTTCTTCCAATCTCTGCCTCACAAACTGCTGTGCACTCTTTATCATGCACATAAAATATTGCCTTCTCTGTAAAACCATCCCAGATGCACTTTTGAGAATGTGAGTGTGCATGTGCACACACATACAGACTAACCTATGCCATTCTTTCCAGTCTCTCATCGCATTTTGGTGTTTGTAAGTTGCTCTCCTTTACTAGATTATGAGAGGTTGACAGAGTCTAGAAAGATGTAAGTAGTTTGTAATTGCTAAAAGAAAATTTAAACAATAAAGTTTAGTTTTCTGTATTGTTTTAAGCAAATTGTTTAACTTTAAAACTTGCAAGTCTTTGGCATATTATGTCTTAAGCATTTAACTTAAATCCCCCATAGGCTATAAAATTCAATGCTATCCAAATGATATACTACCACAATTTCATAGTTGAAAGATACTTTTGCCATTCTTTGTTTGAACTATAATTAACAAAGAGGATAAACAACCTGGAATAACAAAAACCAAAGCCTTTGTCTTTATTATATCACATACTCCTTACTTTTCCATATCAACAGAAATACCTCTAACTAATTCTCTTTACCTTTCTGTTTTGACTTTTATAAGTTTCTGCTCTTACTGTAAATTCTTTGCACATTGAGCAAAAACACACTCAATGTTTTAAATATAACAACTATACAAATTGTCACACTGAATTTCATTTATAGACACCTCTACAGGTAAATAAAATGTTTACATTTTGGAAATGTTTTTAAAATAATGATTATTTAGGAAAAGGTGTAACAATAAATTTAATAAAGGTAAAGATAACAATAAGTTTAATAAAGATAACAATAGTTTAATATGCACCTATCAAATGAGAAAGGCAAAAAATATTTTTTTTATTCCTAAGTACTTACAGGAATAAAAGCATGAGCAGACTCACAACAGTTTATTTTCATTTCAAAATGTAACAAAGAAAGATATTATGGTCTGTACTCCTCCTTCTTCCTTAGAAGTGATTCCATCAGTGGGGTTTTTAATCTTCTACTCTATACAGAAAAATTAAGGAAGGTCAAGGTGCTAAATTTTAACTCAGTTTCAAGAGGTAAACACTCGTTCCAAAAGAACACCAGAAGCCTATCTCACCTTCAAAATTGTCTTGGCCTAGGGCCAGCTTCAAGTACATTGGTCAAAACTGAGAGTTTAAAAACACAAGTAATTAATATATTGACTTATGTGTTTATTGAATTTGGTTTTTCTGAAGAAATAAATAAAATGTCAAATTATTAAGAATTTAAAAGTTGAATAAGAGTACATTTTTTCAGAAGGCTGTGTTCTATTTGGGATGCTGTATTTATGGGGGAAGTGTTTTTGCAGATTTTCAATAACTATGTTTAAATTATGTGACATTGGATATCACTAATTACATTTGTCCCCTCAAGACAATGTAATTATTGGTAATAACAACTTGCAATGACTAAATTCTTAAAATTCAGAATACATTTTGTTTATTCTATACTGTAAGAGATAATACATATGACTGTATTATCTCTTATACATTGATTTAATTATTTCAGTAAATATTTGTGGACATCTACTATATATCAAGTATGGTAAGTACTGGTAACTTAAGGATCAATAAGTCTTTTCTAACTTCAGGAGCTCAGTAAAGAAATACATAAATAAAAATCTGCAATTAGGTGACGTTTTGCATTGTAGAATTATGCACCAGGTACAATGGCATTCCAGCAGAGTATGAAGGAATGTAATATAGCACTCTGGCAAAATCTTCCCTGGTGGCTCAGACAGTAAAGAATCCTTCTGCAATGCAGGAGACCCAGGTTTGATCCCTGAGTCAGGAAGATTCCCTGGAGCAGGAAATGGCTACCCACTCCAGTATTCTTGCCTGGAGAATCCCATGGACAGAGGAGCCTGGCAAGCTACAATCCATGGGGTCACAAAGAGTTGGACATGACTGAGCAACTAACAAACACACACTGGACAAGTCAAGTTATTCAAGATGGCTCTAGAAAAAATGTGAGGAAGGTTGGGGGTGTGAGAGTAGGACAAACAGGTGAAAAGAACTTTGGGTAAGCAAAGGCTAGCGTGTGTAAAGTAACGTGAAGCCATATCAAGGTGTTTAGAGGTGATCCAATGGCCACTGGAGGGCTACTGAGGAATGTTAAGCAGAGGAGTGATGAGTCATGATCCAGATGCTCTAACAAGGGATCACATTAATGACAGTAAATGTCCCAATATAACATGGCAGTGGGATAGGGGTGATTTAATTTATCTTTTTTCAGATTTTCTATACTGAATCTGTATGATACTTAGTAATACAAATTTCTTTACCTGGTAAAGAGGACTTACACTTAATTGTCTTACTTTTCCCATTAGAAAACAAACTTAATCAAAACTAGGCTATGTGCATCTTCTTCACTGTTCTAGTCCCAGTGCTTAACACATAGAAAATAAATATTTGTTGAATGAATGAATGTCAGTTTGAATGGGGACAAGAGAGATTAGTGTGTTTTCAGTATATAACTTGGTGAATATGATTTAAGATGCTACCATGATTTTGGTTGGGGTGACTGATACAATTAATAAGTATGGAAACACAGAAGCAGCAATTGGGTTTCAAGAGAAAACGTATATAGTTTTGAACATTTTCTGAATGAGTTGCCTATGGGAAATTAGGATGAATGCACCCAGTGAGTAATTGGTTAAAGAAGCAAAGAATACCAGGAAAAAACTAGACTTGAGATACAAATTTGGAACTCTTTAACTTCCAAAGTCAAAGTGTAAGCCATAGAACTAGATACTGCTAGTTAAGGATGTCTAGAACAAAAAGACCAGAAACAGTAGGGAAAAGCAGTGTTTTCATAACAATCTAAAGACATGCATCTAGCATCACAAAATTCAGAATCATGCAATTCCGGGAGTAGGAATTTTCAAGAGGAGTGGTGAGCAACGTCAAATAAAATAGCAGTCAAATAAAATGAGGGCATGAAAGAAAATTTTGACCTTGGTGGGTTTTTTTTTTTCTTTCCTTTTCTTCTTCTTGTATAATTTCAGGCTTAGAGCAAAAAATAGTGTAAAGCTCTCCCAAATGTTAAATTTTCAAAACATTGGTTTTGTTATTCTCTGCTTCTCTGTAAGCCTGTATGTACATATGTGTGTATTTACATATCTACATACAGTAGACCCTTGAACAATGTGAGAGTTAATCCACATATAATTTATAATTTATTCATATACCTAGATTAAGCCAACCACCAACATTTAGTATTGTAGTATTTACTATTGAAAAATATCCAAGTATAAGTGAAACCTCACATTTCAAACCCACTTTGTTCAAGGGTCAACTGTATTTTTCCTCAAACATTTGAGTCAGTTGCAGTTATAATGCTTTTAAATACTTACAGTGTGTTTTCCAAAAAAAAAAACAAACATTCTTTTATATAACTGTAGTAAATTTATCACACTCAAGATATTAACATTAATAATAAAAAAAACCTTTAAACAAATTATGCCAATTACCACATAGTGTCCACTATACATTTTAGGAATCAGCAAACTAAAACGAACTGGAATGGGTGAACTTAACTCAGATGACCATTATATCTACTACTGTGGGCAAGAATCCCTTAGAAGAAATGGAGTAGCCATCATAGTCCACAGAAGGGTCCGAAATGCAGTACTTGGGTGCAATCTCGAAAACAACAGAATGATCTCTGTTCGTTTCCAAGGCAAACCATTCAGTATCACGGTAATCCAAGTCTATGCCTCGACCAGTAATGCTGAAGAAGCTGAAGTTGAACGGTTCTATGAAGACCTACAAGACCTTCTAGAACTAACACCCAAAAAAGATTTCCTTTTCATTATAGGGGACTGGAATGCAAAAGTAGGAAGTCAGGAAACACCTGGAGTAACAGGCAAATTTGGCCTTGGAGTACAGAATGGAGCAGGGCAAAGGCTAATAGAGTTTTGCCAAGAGCATGCACTGGTCATAGCAAACACCCTGTTCCAAAAACACAAGAGAAGACTCTACACATGGACATCACCAGATGGTCAACACCGAAATCAGATTGATCATATTCTTTGCAGCCAAAGATGGAGAAGCTCTATACACTCAGCAAAAACAAGACCAGGAGCTGACTGTGGCTCAGATAATGAACTCTTGACTGCCAAATTCAGATTTAAATTGAAGAAAGTAGGGAAAACCACTATACCATTCAGGTATGACCTAAATCAAATCCCTAATGATTATACAGTGGAAGTGAGAAATAGATTTAAGGGACTAGATCTGATAAAGTGCTTGATGAACTATGGATGGAGGTTCGTGACATTGTACAGGAGACAGGAGCAGTACCATCCCCAAGAAAAAGAAATGCAAAACAGCAAAATGGTTATCTGAATAGGCCTTAGAAATGGCTGTGAAAAGAAGCCAAAAAGCAAAGGAGAAAAGGGAAGATATACCCATCTGAATGGAGAGTTCCAGTCAATAGCAAGGAGAGATAAGCACACCTTCCTCAGTGATCAGTGCAAAGAAGTACAGGAAAACAATAGAATGGGAAGGACTAGAGATCTCTTCAAGAGAATTAGAGATACCAAGGAAATATTTCATGCAAAGATGGGCACAATAAAAGACAGAAATGGTATGGACCTAACAGAAGCAGAAGATATTAAGAAGAGGGGACAAGAATACACAGAAGAACTGTACAAAAAAGATCTTCACAACACAGATAATCACGATGGTGTGATCACTCACCTAGAGCCAGACATCCTGGAATGTGAAGTAAAGTGGGCCTTAGGAAGCATCACTACGAACAAAGCTAGTGGAGGTGGTGGAATTCCAGTTGAGCTATTTCAAATCCTAAAAGATGATGCTGTGAAAGTGCTGCACTCAATATGCCAGAAAATTTGGAAAATTCATCTGTGGCTATGGGACTGGAAAAGGTCAGTTTTCATTCCATTCCCAAAGAAAGGCAATGCAAAAGAATGCTCAAACTACTGCCCAATTGCACATATCTCACACACTAGTAAAGTAATGCTCAAAATTATCCAAGCCAGGCTTCAAAAATACATGAACTGTGAACTTCCAGATGTTCAAGCTGGCTTTAGAAAAGACAGAGGAACCAGATATCAAATTGCCAACATCTGTTGGGTCATAGAAAAAGCAATAGAGTTCCAGAAAAATATTTATTTCTGCTTTATTGACTATGCCAAACCCTTTGACTATGGATCACAATAAACTGTAGAAAATTCTTAAAGAGATGGGAATACCAGACCACCTGACCTGCCTCTTGAGAAATCTGTATGCAGGCCAGGAAGCAACACTTAGAACTAGACATGGAACAACAGACTGGTTCCAAATAGGAAAAGGAGTATGTCAAGGCAGTATATTGTCACTCTGCTTACTTAACTTATATGCAGAGTACATCATGAGAAACACTGGGCTGAATGAAGCACAAGCTGGAATCAAGATTGCCGGGAGAAATATCAATAACCTCAGATATGCAGATGACACCACCCTTATGGCTGAAAGTGAAGAAGAACTAAAGAGCCTCTTGATGAAAGTGAAAGAGGAGAATGAAAAAGTTGGCTTAAAACTCAACATTCAGAAAACAAAGTTCATGGCTCCAAAATCACTGCAGATGGTGACTGAAGCCATGAAATTAAAAGACACTTACTCCTTGGAAGAAAAGCTATGATCAACCTAGACAGCATATTAAAAAGCAGAGACATTACTTTACGAACAAAGGTCCGTCTAGTCAAGGCTGTGGTTTTTCCAGTAGTCATGTATGGTTGTGAGAGTTGGGATATAAGGAAAGCTGAGCACCAAAGAATTGATGCTTTTGAACTGTGATGTTGGAGAAGACTCATGAGAGTCCCTTGGACAGCAAGGAGATATAACCAGTCCATCCTAAAGGAAGTCAGTCCTGAATATTCATTGGAAGGATTGATGTTGAAGCTGAAACTCCAATACTTTGGCCACCTGATGCGAATAGCTTACTAATTTGAAAAGACTCTGATGCTGGGAAAGATTGAAGGCAAGAGGAGACAGGGACGACGGAGGATGAGATGGCTGGATGGTATCACTGACTCAATGGGCATGAGTTTGAGTAAACTCTGGGAGTTGATGATGGACAGGGAAACCTGGCATACTGCAGTCCATGGGGTTGGAAAGAGTTGGACACGACTGAGTGACTGAACTGAACTGAACTGTCCATTATAGAAAATCAAATCTGGTCTAGAATCCAATCCTGGATTACAATTTTAATTCAATTGCTCTACCTCTTTTGGTTGGAAACCATGACAGCTTCTTGGGTAAAATCTGAAACTGGTCCCGGTACAGGGAGGGCAAGGAGAGATGAAGAAAGAGACAGGCACTTCACATCAGTAGGTGGCAGGTTTAAGCAGCAAATTGATTATGTAGGAGGCTTGTCTTGGGTGCTGCAATATGACTCTATACCCACCCACCAGAATCTTAAGTCTATATAGAGGCCTTAACAGAGTTCAGTCATGTATGCTGTCTGGATGGTCTCAACGACACGTTGCTCTTTTAAGCCTACGTCCTTGAAAATGGCTCCCACTGTGGAAACAGTGGGCGGAACATTCCAGAGATGGGGGTGGGGGGTGGTTCTAATTACCCGGGTTCAGCTTTCAGGTCACCCAGGGGCCACATTCTCTTAATGCAAACTTCCTCCAACCGTCTCATATATGTTGACATTTTTGAGGAATATAAATCATATATTTTCCAGAATGCCCTTCAGTTTGGGTTTCCTCTTGCTTAGATTGAGCTTGTTCATTTTTGGCAAAAATATAAAGAAAGTGATGTATTCTTCAGCATGAAGCACATGGTGCATATTTGCCCACTAGTGACAAAATTAACACTAATGATTTAATAAAAGTGACATGTATTAGGTTTCTTATCATAAAGTAGTTATTTTATAAATAATAAAAATATTAAGACTATGTAAAGTATTAATACATTTTTCCCATCATCCTGATTTTAACATCCACTGATAAATCTTGACTGAGATAAGTACTGCTATGATAGCTGCCAAATAACTCTTTTCAGTTATTTATTTATTTAACCATTTTAAAAGACTCTTGGATTCTTATTTTCCTCTGTGAATTATAGTTCACTGCTATCATTATTTATATGAATTCTCAAAGTGTCCCAGATTTGGCTAGTGTAAGTGCCTTCAAGTTGGCGGCTGTGTCCTTTTGACAAGTTCCTATCAATTCTCCGAGCAATCCCTTACTTTATGGCACAGCAGGATATTCCAGGCTCATCTTTTGCTTTCCCATTCCTAGCCTTGCAATCAGCCATTCAGTTAAGAAAACCTTACTCTTTTTAGTTAATGATGGTATTTAGGAACCAAGTGTGTTTGTATGCTCGGTCACTCAGTCTTGTCTGACTCTTTGCGAGTCCATGACTGTAACCTACCAGGCTCCTCTGTCCATGGGATTTTTTTCAGACAAGAATACTGGAGTGGGTTGCCATTTCCTCCTCCAGGGGCTCTTCTTGACCCAGGGATTGAACCCATGTCTCTTGCATTGGCAGGCAGATTCTTTACCGCTGAGCCACCAAGGATGCCCTTAAGGAGCAAAGATCTGGCCAAAATGTGATCACTGCTACTACTCTAAGTATGCTTACTGCTACCTAGTTCTCTAGAAGCTTATTGCTTCTGCGTTCTCTCAGTAGATATTATTAAGTCATATGTCTATGTTATATCTATTAATATTTATGTCTGTTTTTTATCTACTAAATACCTATGTTTCTTCCTACCTACCTGCCTGCCTGTCTGTCCATCTATCTATGCAGCTATCCATCCATCTATGTATATTTAAAACTATGAGCTTGTAATTTAATTTCTAATTCCTTGATCAGGTTAGTGATCTAACATTATATAATAACATGAGAGTCAGATTGAAAGCATTTTTAGCTAATAGCTCATTCATTGTGATAAGAATTCCTTTTCCATTATAATGCATAAAGAAATCTAGGTAGACAATGTCCATTCCCTAGTACAGCTGAATATAGAACCATTAAGTTTAAGCCTCCCATTATTGGTTCAACACTTTTTGTAGACTTTAGGACCAGGGCCTGTTCCCAAACACACAGATGGAAATTAGATGTGAACCCCTCATATATTGTATGACTTTTCTTTGTCTTTGACTTTATACCCCTTTGAGCAAGGCAATGTTAGTGTGGACATAATGGTTTCTATTCCTCAGTCCTTCTGTTGTTCTTGGTATTATGAAATTAAGGCAATGCATTTCTTTGCAGATTTTTTTCATAAATCTTTCCAAGTTTCTAGTGCTTTTATGTTCCCTATTTTTATTGCTGATTCGTTAAAAAGAAAACTTCCTATATGGCCTTGATTATTTTAATGGAGTTGGTTCAACATACTTCTTATGCACTTTCTTAATCTGTCATTTTATCCAGGTTATGCTGCAGTAACAACCCTTAAATATTTGTGACTTAACAAATTTTAATTCTTGCTCATGTTACGTGGCCAACATGGGTCTTCTTGGGGTTTTCCTCATTGTATGCATTCAGCAAACCAGATTGAAAGACTCTTCATTTCATCATACTGCATCATCACCTCTAAGAAAATGTGCAAAATCATACACTTATTCTTAAGGATGTGATATATATATATATATATATATATATATATACACACACACATACACACACACACTGACACACATATACCCCCACACACTCATACACCATGGAATATCACTCAGCCATTTAAAAAGAAAAGAAATCTTGCAATTTGTAGTAACTTGGATATATCTAGTGAGTATTATACTAAGTGAAATAAGTCAAAGTTAAATATGATGTGATTTCACTCATACGTGGAACCTAAAGAAACAAACAAAACAATTTGAAAACAGACTCAAAGATACAGAGAACAAATGGATGGTTGCCAGAAGGGGGGCTGGGTGGGGAAGGTGAGACAGGTTAAGGGGATTAGAAGAACAAACCTCTAGTTATAAAATAAATAAGCCATAGGAATGCAATATACATCACAAGGAATATGGTTAATGATATTATAATAAATTCATATGGAGACAGATGATTACTATATTTATCATGGTGATCATTTCATAATGTGTGCAAATGTCAAATGATTACACTTGAAACTGGCATAATTTTTATGTCAACTATATAGCAATATAAAATGAATAAATGCATACATGCATAAATTTAAAAATAAGATCTACACATAGAATGGAATATTATTCAGGCGTTAAAAAAGAAGGCAGTCCTGTTATATACGACCACTTGAATGAACCTAGAAGACATTATGCTAAATGAAATAAGCCAGTCACAGAAGGACAAATAATACTTCATGAGTCTACTTATATGAGGTAACTAAAATAGCTTCATGGCAAATAGATGGGGAAACAGTGGCTGACTTTATTTTTCTGGGCTCCAAAATCACTGCAGATGGTGATTGCAGCCATGAAATTAAAAGATGCTTACTCCTTGGAAGGAAAGTTATGACCAACCTAGACAGCATATTAAAAAGCAGAGACATATACACAATGGAGTATTACTCAGCCATTAAAAAAAAATACATTTGAATCAGTCCTAATGAGGTGGATGAAACTGGAGCCTATTATACAGAGTGAAGTAAGCCAGAAGGAAAAACACCAATACAGTATACTAATGCATATATATGGAATTTAGAAAGATGGTAACAATAACCCTGTGTACGAGACAGCAAAAGAGACACTGATGTATAGAACAGTCTTATGGACTCTGTGGGAGAGGGAGAGGGTGGGAAGATTTGGGAGAATGGCATTGAAACATGTAAAATATCATGTATGAAACGAGATGCCAGTCCAGGTTCGATGCACGATACTGTATGCTTGGGGCTAGTGCACTGGGAAGACCCAGAGGGATGGTATGGGGAGGGAGGAGGGAGGAGGGTTCAGGATGGGGAACACATGTATACCTGTGGCGGATTCATTTTGATATTTGGCAAAACTAATACAATTATGTAAAGTTTAAAAATAAAATAAAATTTAAAAAAAAAAAAAAAGCAGAGACATTACTTTGCCAACAAAGGTCCATCTAGTCAAGGCTGTGGTTTTTCCAGTGGTCATGTATGGATGTGAGAATTGGACTATAAAGAAAGCTGAGCACCAAAGAATTGATGCTTTTGAACTGTGGTGTTGGAGAAGACTCTTGAGAGTCCCTTGTATTGCAAGGAGATCCAACCAGTCCATCCTAAAGGAGATTAGTCCTGGGTGTTCATTGGAAGGACTGATGCTGAAGCTGAAACTCCAATACTTTGGCCACCTGATGGGAAGAACTGACTCATTGAAAAAGACCCTGATGCTGGTAAAGATTGAAGCCAGGAAGAGAAGGGGACGACAGAAGATGAGATGGTTGGATGGCATCACCAACTCAATGGACATGGGTTTGGGTGGACTCCAGGAGTTGGTGATGGACAGGGAGGCCTGGTGTGCTGCGGTTCATGGGGTCACAGAGTCGGACACGACTGAATGACTGAACTGAACTGAACTGAAAATACTCTAACTCACACTAGCAGACAACGGAATGGTGATTGCTGGGGGCTGGGGGAAGAGCCAAATGAGTTGCTGTTCAATGGATATGAGGTTCTAGTCATGCAAGATGAGTAACTTCTGGATATCTGCTGTACAACATTGTGTTTATAGCTAACATTACTGTACTATTGGGCTTCCTTGGTGGCTAAGCTGCTAAAGAATCCGCCTGCAATGTGGGAGACCTGGGTTCAATCCCTGGGTTGGGAAGGTCCCCTGGATAAGAGAATGGCTACCCACTCCAGAATACCCACGCTATTACGGCCTGGAGAATTCTATGGACTTTATAGTCCATGGGGTCACAAAGTGTCGGACACTACTGAGTGACTTTCACTTAACTCACTGTACTATACATTTAAATTTGTGTAAGATGTTATGTGCTTGTTGCCATGTTAAAAAAAAAATATAGCAATCACTAAAAGAGCAAAGAAATATTACAAAACTGAATGACAGCAAATAGAAAACACGCACACACATACATACACACATAAATACATGCGAGGTTCTAAACAGCAATGCTTCTGAAATATTTATTCAGAGAGGAGAAGCATTATTTGGCAAATCTGCATAAAATTTCCCCAAAGATATGACACTTTTTCCACAAAACAAGTCTTTCCAAAGAGAGATGTCCTGAAATCTGTTATCCTGCATATATTAACAACTTTATTCATTTTTTTTAGAAAAAAAGGCAAATAGGTTTAATTTCTCTTGGCTTTTTTTTCATTCCAGTAAGCATAGATGTGTTTTCCAATTCTAAAATTGTACTTTTATCACAGATTTTCCTATGCCAAGTATTTTTGAAAAATAGGAAATGTTTGTCTGGTATTAATATATGTCAAAAAGAAGATATTAGTTTTTATTTTTTTCTATAATTATGAGATAAAATAATTTTGGACTTATACATAATTTCATAGTTTATCCTGTGTGTATAGCTATAAAACTTCACAAAGAAACAATCTTTAACTCAAGACTGAAATCATGCATTTCTATATTTCACTGTGTTCTCCATAGTTTTCTGTACAACTGTTCAAGTGTTCCTTCTTTTATCTTCTGTTGAAGTGTTTTATGGAGATTAAAGCTTAACTTTGGGACTTCAGGTTAAGCAATAGAGAATGAAATAGCTTGGAAGAGATAGAGATGTGTAAAAACATAAGCTGTTTCTACAGGAGTATGGCAAAGCAAGATTGAAAATTGAAGTTGAATGTGGCTTCTTAACTGACACAGTAGAGTTGTGCCTTATACATCCAAATCTCTTTTAGAAGATGTTTTCTGAGAGAGTTTTGGCGTCAGAAAAATTACTTGAAACTTAGATATAAAGGAAAAATATAGACAGCCATGTGTTTTCAATGTCATATGATGCTGAAGACAATCCATGGATTATGTCATGGAATATACTTAGTTCATTTTTAATATTTTTAAAAATAAATTTATGTGTGTGTGTGTGTGGTGTGTATGAGTAAATTAGTTGAATAAAATCAAATTTATAATTATTATTTTATGTTTTTGTGAAAGACTTATATTTACTTGTTGGAAATTTATACCAACACTAGTGATCATCAGAATAATCTTGTTGAAATATTCAAATGGAAATAAACTCCTGATTTGTTTCCACCAGGGGATTAATGGCTTTGTATTTCTCCTAAAAACTCTATGTATTCTTAAAAACTCACATATTAGTAAAGTATTCATACTTTGAGAATGAAACTTAATTGGTTAAAATTCTTAGGAAGAGGGTAGCTTACAATTCTTGTCATCCTTGGCTGTGAGTTCAGATATTTAGAGACAGTGACATATTCAGTTACTGAGGGAATTTCTCATCACCTGACTTTATCTTAATACTTCAAGATAAGAAGTACTAATATTTCTTTATTACTTAACAGATATGTTGTTGTTATTATTTGCAACTAGCCATACACTCACAAGGACAGAAGTAGACCTTTCTATTTTACTAATGTTTTGAACTCTTTTTTTATTTGAACATATGATAAATGATTCACTCCTTCAACTTAAAAGGCAAAATAGAAGACAACTTAAAAGGCAAAATAGAAGACACCTGATGAAAGACAAGAATGTTTTGAACTGTTTTTTATTTGAACATATGATAAATGATTCACTCCTTCAACTTAAAGGGCAAAATAGAAGACACCTGATAAAAGACAAGATTCAAATAATTAATACTTAACTACAGTTCAGTTCAGTCACTCAGTCGTGTCCAACTCTTTGTGACCCCACGGACTGCAGCACGCCAGGCCTCCCTGTCCATCACCAACTCCTGCAGCTTGCTCAAACTCATGTCCATCGAATTGGTGAACCATCCAACCATCTCATCCTCTGTCATCCCCTTCTCCTCCTGCTTTCAATGTTTTCCAGCATCAGAGTCTTTGCCAATGAGTCAGTTCTTCGCATCAGGTGGCCAAAGTGTTGGTGTTTCAGCTTCAGCATCAGTCCTTCCAGTGAATATTCAGGACTGATTTCCTTTAGGGTTGACTGATTGGATCTCCTTGCTGTGCAAGGGACTCTCAAGAGTCTTCTCTAACACGACAGCTCAAAAGCATCAATTCTTCGGTGCTCAACTTTCTTTATAGCCCAACTTCCTTTATAGCCCAACTCTCACATCCATACATGACTCCTAGAAAAACCATAGCCTTGACTGCTGCTGCTGCTGCTGCTAAGTCGCTTCAGTCGTGTCCGACTCTGTGCAGCCCCATAGACGGCAGCTCACCAGGCTCCCCCGTCCCTGGGATTCTCCAGGCAAGAACACTGGAGTGGGTTGCCATTTCCTTCTCCAATGCATGAAAGTGAAAAGTGAAAGTGAAGTTGCTCAGTCGTGTCCGACTCTTAACAACCACATGGACTGCAAACTATCAGGCTCCTCTGTCCATGGGATTTTCCAGGCAAGAGTACTGGAGTGGGGTGCCATTGCCTTCTCCGATAGCCTTGACTAGACAGACCTTTGTCAGCAAAGTAATGTCTCTGCTTTTTAATATGCTGTCTATATTGGTCATAGCTTTTCTTCCAAGGAATAAGTGTCTTTCAATTTCATGGCTGCAGTTACCATCTGCAGTGATTTTGGAGCCCCCCAAAAAATAAAGTCTGTCACTGTTTTCACTGTTTCCCCATCTATTTGCCATGAAGTGATGGGACTGGATGCAACAAGCTTAGTTTTCTGAATGTTGAGTTTTAAGCCAACTTTTTCATTCTCCTTTTTCACTTTCATCAAGAAGTTCTTTAGTTCTTCTTCATTTCTGCCATAAGAGTGGTTTCATCTGCATATCTGAGGTTATTGATATTTCCCCTAGCAATCTTGATTCCAGCTTGTGCTTCATCCAGCCCAGCGTTTCTCATTATGTACTCTGCATATAAGTTGCATAAGCAGGGTGACAATATACAGCCTTGATGAACTCCTTTCCCGATTTGGAACCAATTTGCTGTTCCATGACCAGTTCTAACTGTTGCTTCTTGACCTGCATACAGATTTCTCAAGAGATAGGTCAGGTGGTCTGGTATTCCCATCTCTTTCAGAATTTTTAACAGTTTGTTGTAATCCACACAGTCAAAGGCTTTGGTGTAATGAATAAAGCAGAAGTAGATGTTTTTCTGGAGTTCTCTTGCTTTTTCAATGATCCAGTGGATGTTGGCAATTTGATCTCTGGTTCTTCTACCTTTTCTAAATCCAGCTTGAACATCTGGAATTTCATGGTTCACGTACTGTTGAAGCCTGGCTTGGAGAATTTTAAGCATTACTTTGCTAGTGTGTGAGATATTAAGCATTACTTTGCAATTGTGCAATAGTTTGAACATTCTTTGGCATTGCCTTTCTTTGGGACTTAACTGTAAGCTTTTATGAAATTTGTAAAATGCACTGTTATTTGACAGGAATCAGTTAATTCTACACTTGCCATTGAATAGATTAATATTCTCTCCATACCTTAAGATCTCTCAATGCAATTCTAAATATAAATCTATAATACTAAATATTGATTATTGGGAATCTTAAATTCATGTTGTGTGTCTTTCATCTTTTTATAAAATTAGACCTTGAAATCAAATTGTCTCTCTCAAAAAATGTAATTTAGGAAGAAAACACTTTTGGAGGATAAAATGATCAATTTGTTTGAACTTTTAAACAATTGTGTTATTATTCTATAATGATATAATTTTCCAAATTAATGTAACAAAATACATAATATAAAGAAATATAGTATCTAAAGGAAAAGAATGGATTATTTTTAAAAACTAACTTTTATATAAATACATGATTTTCATCCAACTTAATATTTTAATATACTCTACAGTTGACAGTTTGGTTTTAAAAAGTTTGGTATTCCAATAAAAGTATATAATTAAAACATCACAAAAAGGAAACATTCAAAAGCTTTTTTTTTTTAATTTTTTTATTTTAAAAACTGTACTCTTTGCTTGCCTCACAGTTGGCAAATTTCTTCCAGATTCAACATCTCTTTAATTTTTATCCCCCCAAGCAATCCATTCATTTGGAAGGTAAAATTATCATCATTTTTACATTTTGGATAAGTTGGCTCAGGGGCCAAATGTGTAAATGGCTTATCCCAAGGTCACTGAGCAGTCAAGTGGCAGAGAACTTACTCTCCGATTCAGATTTCATATAGAGGGGCCTAGAACACAGAACTGATGCATAGGAAGGTTTTGTTATCATAGCCTGTTACCTTCTTTAAAGAACTGGTAATTCATCTTTCCCCTAATACATTAGAGCATGCAGTTCTTCTATTTTATGCAATTTACTAAAAATATTTTTTAAGTGATAACGAACGAATTTATATGGAGTCAAACTGTTCTATTCCACTTATGCTTGGAAATATGAACAGCTGTTTGAATGCACATGTGAAAAATTTCAGTTTGTGTATAAGGGAGAATTTTGGTGATTTTAAGGATAAGAGAATTAAGTCAGTTTACCTTTACAAAGAGAGACTGCTCTGGGAATTATTTAAGGTGGTTAAATTACATAACTTCCCCCCACAAGCTGTCAACAATAAAGAGATTAAGACTTTATTTGCAAGCTTTAACTTTAATGTAAAATGACAGTAATTGACATTTTAAAACTGTATGGTACAATGCGCTACATGACACAGGCAGAAACTTGTACAGGCTTTGGAGCCTGCCTCCTGCACATACTGCCTCACTTGTCTATTACAAAATCTAGACTATTTTTAGTAGTTGAATCTTTTAAATATTATCTATGAGAATCCAAAAACATTACTTGAGATAATACTGTAGAAAATCAAATTAAGGACAGAATATATATTACCTTTTATTTCCAGTTCTCCTTTAAAACCGAGTTAATACTCCCAATGTGTAACATCATGTGAATCAGTTACCCTATTTGCATAATTTGCTTTCAGTGCAAAGTAACAGACCCTGACCCAGATTATCTCAAAGTGAATTGTCAGCAGGCCAATAAAAAATTGAACAGATGGATGTCATTTTTCAAAATTAGGCTTTCTTTGACAATAATCATTCTTGATGTTCTAAGATAATAAAAATTAGTAGGAGGAATTCATCATGCATTTTCTTACATAAGAATGTTTACAGTTTACATAGAAGCAAAGAGATAATTGAGAAAAAGGATGAAAATTCTAATTTCATGAAGGATTTGAGTATAAATACACACACACACATACATCAGTTGCTTGAAGTCTAAGAATATAATATATTTCTCTTTGCTAACCATGTTAGAATATCTCTTATTTTTATCTTGTGTATAAGTTTGGACAATTTTCATGCCCATTCCCAGTTTCTATATATTGTATTTTTGAAGGCATAAAAAAGATAATCATATTTTATAAAGAATAGTGTGCCTCTTCAATTAATGTCCCATGCTAAATTTGAAATTTACATCCTACACACCAGTCTGGTTACAAAATAATTTGATTCAGATGTTTAATTAAGCATGACAAGGAGGCTTTAGTTTTAAGTTAAGAGGGAAAAAATGAAAGAGTTGCCTTGGAAAAGCCTGGAGCATATTATGCAGAGCATCTTGGAACAAACAGTTTTAACTAAAGACTTAGCCTGTTCCTTTGATGATTTCATTAACAAGTCAACATCTTCAGACCCACGAGGCTTATGACAGAGAATACTCTAGTAGCTAGATGTAGGACACACAGAATTTGGATTTTTTGATCAAGTTGTAATAAATATCTTTAATTAAGCAGGCTTTTCCTAGGGAATTAAAGGAAAGAAAAAAGGTGCTTCATTATTTATTTTTGAACTAGTGCTTCCTCATTCTATGTTAATTGAAAATATCTCTTATCTATAGATATTATGACTTTCATAAATAGTCAATATGTACATCATGCACATATTCGCTTTCTTTGTGTTGTATGGTGTTCCACAAACTCTATTCATTAATGTTCAAAACTATAATTAAAGCCAAGTCTTACTTTTCCTTTCACTAACACATGTTGTTGTAAGCAAAAGAACGAGAGTTGAACTTATTATGATGTATTTGATCTTCATTTAAGTGATAAGTTTACATCTGTTCTCACAGAGAATGAAATCAGTTAACATTCACAGAAATGGTGTAAAAGCAAATGTAAATGTTCTAAAATACAATAATCATTAGACAACCTGCAATTGCTTTTCTTTTTTAAATTTTCATTTACAAGAATATTTTGTGTAGAATTATAGTGTTAATTATAGTGTTAAGTCAAGAAATGTCAAATTGACTGACAAATGTTCTCAAATGCCAGATTTATAGCAATATCTACCCTCAGGTTTTTTTTCTTAACAGTCAGCAGCTTTATACAAACCCTTACAAATTAATCATGGATACCAAGTCAAGGGCTGGATATCATTCAAAAATATTCAGCTAAGGGAAGGAAGGTGAATACCTTGGGGAAGATGGAGAGGCATGACATGGTGTCAGAATATGAGGGCTAGGGGAGATGTTTCAAACCTTTTCTGAGTTTCTTATATGCTCTATGTTTTCACCTTGACTCTCTAAAAGCCAGTGAAAAGCCACTGCAGCTATTAATAATAGCAATCTGGTACCTAATAGGGAAAAAAAAAAAAAAACATAAACTATTATTCTAGTAGAACAGCTATTCTTGGTATGACAGTGGGTTTTAGGTTTTCTATCTTCAAAGATGTGTAAGGATTTGATCCTAGTCCAGTCTTCTTGCAACACTAACTCAAGGAATTTAAGGCGGGCGGGGTGGGGGGGGAGGGCAGATAAGATCCAAGAAAGTCCTCTTAAATGCTATTTAGCAGACTAAATGTGTTCATTGTCAAAGTGGTTTATCAAGTGATGTGTGACTTATTATTGATGAGATACAGTTGCACTGAGAATAGGAGGTTCTTTTTCACCTTGAAGGAACTACACTGCTTGCAAGTAACAAAAGCTGAAAAGAACTCCGAGACACTGAATTTCCTGAACTGAAATAGTCTGTGCCAATCGATTCTCATCTAGTGTGATCACACATGTTTTAAGCGTGAAGTGACTGGGACACTGGAAGTTGTGTTTATGAATCCCAAGATCAACATAGTGTTTCTGGGCATGCTGTGTTGCTGCCCGCCCAGTAACCCTTCTTAAAAAAGGGTAACAATGTACTATGTCTCATGAGGGTGATTGTCAGTCCATACTTAGATCACTCCCTCTGGTTGACCACATCTATTTCACTGAGCTTCTGCTTCATGTTCAGAGTATATCTCTGGCTTCCCTATTACAGTATGATCCTAGTTTTTTTTTTTTTTTCTCCTGCTTCTCTTACTATACTTTTGATTTTACTTCAAAAGCCCCTACCCTATCTTCCATCCCTAAGTGTATAAATGTGGCACTGAGGTGGATTGATCAAAATTGTCAGGCTTACACACATCTGGATTTGCACTCTAGCTCTGAAACTCAATGGCTATTTAATCCTGAGAAAATCAGTTAACTTTTTGAAGCTTCACTTTCTTATTGGTATTCTTCTATATCTCATAACATTTAAATTATACAACACATAAAAAGTTTTTGTGAAAAGTAAATGGTTTCATGAATGAGAAAAAACCTAGTAAATATATGATAATGTGTTACTGTACAAATAACTGTACTCAATTGTTGTATCTTATACAACCTGTGATGGAGGATCCCAGTATATATTAAGGGTATATGCTGTGCCATATATTTACACAGATTATATAACACAAGCCATCAGTAAAGACACTCAATTCATTTTACATAAGAAAATCAGAAGCTATGTGTGGTTATTTTTTAGTAATTTGCATTTTATTAAGTATAACTGCTAGAAACCAAAGATATTTTATCAACTTTATCAAGAGCACTGTATTAATACTATCATATTTAATCTTTAAAACAAGTCTATAAGATAAATACTTTTATTATCCCACTTCACAGATAAAAGAAATGGGTATTTAAAAGAATTAGTAGCATGTAGTGAAGAAAGTCGGAGAAGGCAATGGCAACCCACTCCAGTGTTCTTGCCTGGAGAATCCCAGGGATGGGGGAGCCTGGTGGGCTGCCATCTATGGGGTCACACAGAGTCCTACACGACTGAAGCGACTTAGCAGAAGCAGCAGCAGCAGTGAAGCAAGTATTGAAATCTAAATTTGTCTGACTCTGTGACCTAATCTATGACAAAGGAGGCAAGAATATACAATGAATGGTAGCCTCTTTGATAAGTGGTGCTGAGAAAACTGGACAGCTACATGTCAGTCAGTTCAGTTGCTCAGTTGTGTCTGACTCTTCGCGACCCCATGAACCACAGCACGCCAGGCCTCCCCGTCCATCACCAAATCCCAGATTAAAAGAATGAAATTAGAACATTCTCTATCACCATACACAAACATAAACTCAGAATGGATTAAAGACCTAAATGTAAGGCCAGACTATAAAAACCCTTAGAAGAAAACATAGGCAGAACACTCTGACATAAATTGCAGCAAGATCTTTTTTGATCCACTTCCTACAATAATGAAAATAAAAACAAAAATAAATAAATTAGATCTAATTAAACTTACAAGCTATTGCACAGCAAAGGAAACCATAAACAAAACAAACAACAACCCTCAGAATGGGAGAAAATGTTTCAAATGAAGCAACCAACAAGATCTCCAAAATATATAAACAGCTCATCCAGCTCAACATCAATAAAACAACCCAATCCACAAATGGGTGGAAGATCTAAATACACATTCCTCCAAATAAGACATACATACGCCAAGAGGCACATGAAAAGATACTCAACGTTGCTAATTATCAGAGAAATACAAATCAAAACTACAATGAGGTTATCACTTCACACAGGTCAGAATGACCATCATAAAAAAATCTACAAATAATAAATACTAGAGAGAGTGTGCACAAAGGGGAACCCTGCTACACTGTTGGTGGCAATGTAAATTGGTGCAGCCGTTATGGAGAACAGTATGGAGCTTCTTTAAAAAAATAAAAATACAACTACTGTATGACCCAGCAATCCCACTCCTGGACATATACCCAGAGAAAAACCATAATTCGAAAAGATATATGCATGCCAATGTTCATTACAGCACTGTTTACAATAGCCAAGACATGGAAGCAACCTAAATGTCTATCAACAGAGGAATGGATAAAGAAGATGTGCTGCATAGTCACAATAGAATATTACTCAGCCATAAAGAAGAACAAAATGGTGCCATGTCCAGCAAAATGGATGGACCTAGAGATTGTCATAGTGAGTAATGCCAGACACAGAAAATGATATATCATTCATATGATATTGCTTATATATAGAATCTTTAAAAAAAAATAAAGGGTGCAAATGAACTTATTTACAAAACAAAAGTAGAGCCACAGATGCAGAAAACAAACTATGGTTACCAGGGGATAAGGTGTGGGAGGGATAAATTGGGAGACTGGGATTGACATATACACACTACTATATATAAAATAGATAGGTAATGTAAGAACCTAATGTATTTGTTGTTATTCAGTCACTCTGTTGTGTCCAACTCTTTGCAACCCTACAGACTACAGCACACCGGTCTTCCCTGTCCTTCACCATCTCCCGGAACTTGCTCAAACTCACGTCCCCAATGAGTCAGTGATGCCATCCAACCATCTCGTCCTCTGTCATCCCTTTATACTCCTACCTTCAATGTTTCCCAGCATCAGGGTCTTTTCCAATGAGTCCACTCTTGGCATCAGGTGGCCAAAGTATTGGAGCTTCAGCCTCAGCATCAATCCTTCCAATGAATATTCAGGATTGATTTCCTTTAGCATTGACTGGTTTGATCTCCTTGTGGTCCAAGGGACTCTCAAGAGTCTTCTCCAACACCACAGTTTGAAAGCATCAATTCTTTGGCGCTCAGCCTTCTTTATGGTCCAACTCTCCCATCCATACGTGACTACCTGAAACATCATAGCTTTAACTATACAGACCTTTGTTGGCAAAGTAATGTCTCTGCTTTTTAATACAGTCTAGGTTTGTCACAGCTTTTCTTCCAAGGAGCAAGCAGCATCTTTTAATTTCATGGCTGCAGTCACCATCTTCAGTAATTTCAGAGCCCAAGAATATTAAGTCTGTCACTGGTTCCCTTGTTTCCCCATGTATTTGCCATGAAGTGATGAGACTGGATGTCATGATCTTACTTTTCTGAATGCTGAGTTTTAAGCCAGCTTTTTCACTCTCCTCTTTCACCTTGATCAAGAGGCTCGTTAGTTCCTCTTCACTTTCTGCCATAAGGGTGATATCATCTGCCTGTATGAGATTATTGATATTTCTCCCGGCAATCTTGATTCCAGCTTGTGCTACATCCAGCTTGGCATTTTACATGATACACTCTGCGTGTAAGTTAAATAAGCAGGATGACAATATACAGCCTTGATGAACTTCTTTCCCAGTTTGGAAACAGTCCATTGTTCCATGATCAGTTCTAACTGTTGCTTCTTGACCTGTGTACAGGTTTCTCAGGAAGCAAGTCAGGTGGTCTGGTATTCCCAGCTGAATTTAAGAATTTTCCACAGTTTATTGTGACCCACACAGTCAAAAGATTTAGTGCAGTCAATGAAGCAGAGGTAGATGTTTTCCTGGAATTCTCTTGCTTTTTCTATGATCCAACAGATGTTGACAATTTGATCTCTGGTTCCTCTGCCTTTTCTAAATCCAGCCTGAATGTCTGGAAGTTCTTGGTTCACATACTGTTGAAGCCTAGCTTGGAGAATTTTGAGCATTACTTTGCTAGCATGTGAAATGAGTGCAATTGTGTGGTAGTTTGAGCATTCTTTGGCATTGCCTTTCTTTGGGATTGGAATAAAAACTGACCTTTTCCAGTCCTGTGGCCATTGCTGAGCTTTCCAAATTTGCTGGCATATTGAGTGCAGCACTTTCACAGCATCATCTTTTAGGATTTGAAATACCTCAGCTGGAATTCCATCACCTCCCCTAGCTGTGTTCATAGTGATGCTTGCTAAGGCCCACTTGACTTCACATTCCAAGATGTCTGGCTCTAGGTGAGTGATCACACCATCGTGGTTATGCAGGTTATTAAGATCTTTTGTGTATAGTTCTTCTGTGTATTTTTGCCACCTCTTCTTAATCTCTTCTGAAAAATTTATAAAAAATAAATTTGACTCTAAGGTCTATAATTTCTCAAGTAATAACGCTACCATTAATTAATTCAGTGACTAGGACACAATATGTAAGTAATATACATTTGATGAATGCATATAAATTACATATAATGCATATAAATAGGAGTGGGTAGCCTATCCTTTCTCCAGTAGATCTTCCCGACCCAGGAATTGAACCGGGGTCTCCTGCATTATAAGCATATTCTTTACCAGCTGAGCTACCAGGGAAGCCCTATATAAATTACTTTTATAGTTTGCTTTGTTGGTATAATATTTTATTGTCTTACGCTGTAGAGGGGGTACAATGTCACTGAACTTGTGGATGACAGGAAAATAAGTGGCTGATATTATAGCCAACTTTTATATTCGCATAATCTATGATAGAGAATTTCATGACACTTGGCAACTCCTAAAATTAACATAAATTTCAGAGTGTTAAGATCAGCTCTAACAAAAGAAAAAATATTCTGATTTAACAGGTAAGTTTTTTAAATGCTTCCTAGAGAAATAAAGCTATTATTTTAATGGAGTATATAAAGAAAACTGTGCTACAACATTGACCATAATCTCCTGAAGCATACAACAATTAAACTATCGCAGGGAAAATAGGGTGGTAGACAATTGCATTTCAGAAAGGAGTGAGATGACAGAAAGTATAATTTGACTGTCATAGAAAAAGTTGAATGTTGTAAGAAAAAAAAAGGATAAATGTTTAAAAACAAAAGACCTTATTGTAAGACAAAGAAAAAAAATACTAATTGTTATGGGTTGAATTGTATCTCCCCCAAATTTTTGGTGAAGTCCTAAGCCTAGGAAACTTTGAATGTGACCTTATTTGGAAATAGTCTTTGCAGTTGTAATCAAGTTAAGATGAGTTCATTAGGGTGAGTTTTCATCCAGTATTTACTTGTAAGAGGGAAATTTCAGACATGCACAGTCAGGAGAATGACAACTGAAAACTCCGACGCACAGGAGAAGAAAATTATGTTAAGAGGAAGGCAGTAATTGGGGTAATGCTACCACAAGCCAAGGAATAGCTGGAAGTGAAGAGGAAGGGTCCTTCCCCAGAGGCTCAGAAGCTTCACGGGAAGTAAGACCCTGCCAAGATCTTGATTTCAAATGTCTAGCCTCCAGAACTTACAGAGAATAAATGTCTGTTGTTTTAAGCCGCCAAGTCTATGGTACTTAGGAAACTAATACACTACTTTTAAAATCTTCATTGTAAAAAAAGAAAAAAAAGTGAAAGCCAAAAAAAAAAAAAAGGTCACAGAAACCCTCCACACTTATCTTTTCATAGGCCATAGAGTATACAAAGTTATTTTGGAGTGGAGAGTTGTGTGAAACTCTCAATTTTCACTCTGTAAATATCTGAACATGGCTATGTTCTCATTCTTGACAAAAATTTGAAGTGAGAATGAAAGTTTTTTCACTGTTTTATAAATCTGTGATTACAAGAGTTTTCCTTATCTTCAATGATAAACGTGATTTTATTCTTTATTTCTGTTCAGATCTTGACGAACTAGAACAAAGATTGAGCCAACCTATATTTTCATCTAAATTATCAAGAGTATTTGAAGCTTTAGCCTCAGTTATTTGATAATTGCTTCAAGATCGTATTTCACTTTGATATGGGGCCCTGGCTATAGCATACTACCAGAATACCACAGTTTTAAAAAGCATGCTAACTTATTTGTATGAGTCATTTATTACCGTGTAACAAATTACATACAAAATTAATGGTTTAAACCAATGACAGTTTTTTCTCAGTCACTGTGAGTCAGGTATCCAGACATGATTTAACGGGGTCCTCTGGCTTTAGGTTTCTCTCAAGGCTGCTTTCCTTTATAGGCTCGACTGCGAAGAATCTGCTTCCTACTTTATTCATGTACTTGTTGGCAGGACTCAATTCCTTGTGGACTATTGGATTGATGCCTTAGGTCCTCATGAGCTGTTAACTGGAGGCCTCCCTTATTCCTTTGCCATGTAGGTCTCTCTTTAGAGTATCTCACAGCATGGAAGCTTGTTTCATCATCAGGTGAGAGGGCAAGCAAGAGTACCAGCAAAAAAAACAAGTTCCAACATGATAGAAGGCACACACTTTTGTGACGTAATCACACAAGTGACATCACTTTTGCCGTATTCTCTTCATTAGAGTAAAATATTCTAATAATTATAATTCTGTCTATTAAAAGTCACTAGGTCCAACTGATATTCAGAGGGAGGCGATTACACAAGGGTATGAATGTCAGGAAACTAAAATCATTGGGAACTAGAAGCTGCCTACAAAGAATTGTGGGGTCAATGATACATATGCTCTCTACCATTAAATGATGATATGTCTGTTTATGGCAATAAGAAGTAAATAATAATAATAGCTTCTCATAAGCTGAAATCAATAACTAGGTAAAATAACCTTATAAAAACACTTTGCAATCAAAATAAAGAAATTACTTAATTGTAATGAAAATGTAAAAGAAAATGAGAATTGCAAGTTAGTATTTTGGAAAATTCATATATCAATGTGAAATATTTAGCCAGTAGTTTTGCACATTCTGTAGTGAACAAGAGGCAAAATCTTTGAAGCCATATATGCATCTGCATGCATGCTCAGTTGCTTCAGTTGTGCCCGACTCTTTGCAACCCTATGAACTGTAGCCCTCCAAACTATTCTGTCCATGGGATTCTCCAGGCAAGAATGGTGGAGTGTGTTACCATCTTCCTCAGGGGATCTTCCCAACACAGAGATTGAACTTGGGTCTCCTGCGTCTCCTGCATTGGAAAGAGGGTTCTTTACCACTAGCACCACCTGGGAAGCCCTAAGTCATATATAGGGTCTACCGCTTCCTAGTTGTGTGTCTTTAGACAGGTTATTTAAAAGTTTTGAGTTTCTATTCTTCATCTGTAAAGTGAGGGTACTAATGCCTGCATATTAGAGATTTAAATCTGACCTTACATATAAGCTATTTAACCTGAATATATAATAACCACTGTTATTTAATGAGTTTTACTACTTTAAGATGATCATTTGCTCTGCAATGAAAGATAATTATAATTAGAACAGAAAGAGTGTTTCAATATCAGTTAGAATATAATTATTGATATCAGGAGTACCAGTGGTCAGAGGTATAAGCTTCATTTATGTCAAGAAAAAATACAAAGCAATCAGTGAACTGGTTAAAAAAAAAAAAAATCTGCATATAAACTAAAGCAAAATGGACTCAAAGCACAAGGAATAAAGTTGGGGAATACACTGTATATTCAGGTATAAAAAGACAGGATTGTGAAATTTGGTAGTGATTCCTGGCAAAGATAGCTTTCACCCCATAGACTGGTTTTACTGATACTCACATGTGTATGACAATTTTTGACCTATTCCTTGCTGAAGATTCAGCTTGAAGTCTGTGGTATATTGGTTTCCTTTATGCATGTGTGTATGCTAAGTTGCTTGAGTCGTGTCCAACTCTTTGCCACCCTATGGACTGTAGCCCACCAGGCTACTCTGTCCATGGGATTCACCATGCAAGAATACTGAAGTGGGTTGCCATGCCCTCCTCCAGGGGATCTTCTCAATCCAGGGATCAAACCCACGTCTCCTATGCCCCCTGCATTGGCAGGTGGATTCTTTACCACTAGTGCCATCTGGGAAGCCCGTGGTTGTCTCCATGAGTCAGTCCAGTTCTTCATCTTCCTTGTATCCACATTGAATTTCTTTCACTAATAATCAGTGGAACTGATTAGGTGATATTAGATGATGCTGTAAACATTCTGGGTGATGAGACAGTACCAGAGAAGGATATCAACCCATTTTCCCCTCATATATGCCCTTTGTTTGTTTTTGCATGGACTTATTGGCCCGTGAACATAAGACTGTTCAAAAGAATAAGTACATATATGTCTTACTCTTTGCCAAACATTTTCATGAACAACACACACACGCACGGACCCTATATATTATTTCTGACTTTGAGTTGCTATATCATTTGTATAGAAGAGAAATCTGAATTTTAAAAGGTATGCCTAAAATCACAGAGCTATGTAAATGGCACATACTCAGTTTAGACACAGGTCTTCTGAAGGCAAAGTAAATGAATTTCCACTATAGTCCTCACTGTCAGTAAAATGCTAGAATTAGTGTCAGATTAGTTTGATCCAAGATAGAATCAAATCATTTAAATTAATGAACCTTTTAAATTACTTTGTGTTCATTTTCATTTTATTTGTTTTTCCATGTTGAAAAAAGTATTTTCACAAAACACAATATTGCAACACAGTGTAATGGATGTTGCACATTAATTATTGCAGCTTATCTGGTGAAGCCAGAAAATTCAGGTTCATAAGCATAATCATTAGGTCTGTTTCTTTACATGTAGCATGATGAGCAGGAAAATAAATAATAAAATTATCTGATTCTAAAACTCTAAAGAAAATAATATTTTTCAATCTGCTTTTTAATATGTTTAGTGAGGAACAGGGAGGCTTGGCATGCTGCAGTGCATGGGGTCACAAAGAGTCAGACACAACTTAGTGACTGAACAACAAAATGCTCTTTTAGGTAAAGCCAGGAATGAGTAGTCTATACATGTACATAATGCTATGTGCTGGCAGTATAAATAAAGCACAAACATATTTGTTGGGACTAAATAAAGTGAACTAGAATAGGTAAAATGATTTTGTAAAAAAGAAGAACATTGGAAGAATCATGTGCTTAATCTCTTAGTCATGTCCAACTCTTTGTGACCCAATGGAATGTAGCCCACCAGGCTCCTCTGTCCATGGGATTCTCTAGGAAAGAATACTGGAGTGGGTTACCATGCCCTTCTCCAGGGGATCTTCCCAATCCAGGGATCAAACCCAGGTCTCCTGCATTACAGGCGGATTCTTTACCATCTGTGCCACCAGAGAAGCCCAAGAATACTGGAGTGAGTTAGCCTATCCCTTCTCCAGGGGATCTTCCCGACCCAGGAATTGAACCAGGGTCTCCTGCCTTGCAAGTGGATTCTTTACCAGCTGAGCTACCAGGGAAGCCCTATACTACTCAATTTTAAGAATTGCTATGTAACTACTGGGTGACACTGACAGAATCACCTAGATCAGTGAGACAGAAGACAGCCAAAAGATACACCCACACAAATATTTCCAATTGATTTTTCCCCAAAGTGTAAAAACAAGTCAATGGAAGAAGGATAGTCTTTTCAACAAACAATGTATGAATAGACATCCCTAGGCAAAAACCCAAAAATAAAACCCCAAACAAAAACAGAATCTTTACCTAAACCTCACATCTTATACAAAAATTACCAAATGTACTGGTAATTGTATAAATGTAAAACTGGCAAAATTTTAGAAGAGAACACAGGAAAACAATCGTGAGCTAGGTTTAGGCAAAGAGTTCTTAAACATGACCAAAAAAAATCACAATCCATTAAAAAAAAAAATTTGGATAGACATGACCAAGTTAATTTTTTTTTCTTTTTGCTTTGCAAAATACCCTGTTAAGAGGACTAAAAGACAAGCCACAGCCACACACTGGGAAGAATATTTGAAAAAAATCACATATCTTGCAAAAGACTCATCAAGTATTTAAATATATTAGATCAACACCTTGTACACCTCAAACTTAACACAGCGTTTTTTATCAGTTGTTGTTCAGTCGCTAAGATGTGTCTGACTCTTTGCGACCCCATGAACTGCAGCACTCTAGGCTTCCCTGTCCTTCACTATCTCCCTGGTTTGCTCAAACTCATGTCCGTTGAGTCGGTAATGCCATCCAACCATCCCGTCCTCTGTTGTCCCCTCCTCTGGCCCTCAATCCTTCCTAGTATCAGGGCCTTTTCCCGTGAGTCGGCTCTTCACATCAGATGGCCAAGTATTGGAGCTTCAATTTTAACATCAATTTTATATCAATTATATATCTATAAAAGTAAAAATAATATATAAAGCACACTCTAGATGCAACAATAAGAAAATGAACAATCCAATTAGGAAATGGGCAAAGGCTTGGATAGACACTCCACGAAAGAAAATGTCAAGCATGGACTTTTGTAAAGAAGGAGAAGATTAGCTTATGAAATATAGGTGAAGCTCATAGGATTTGTTAAGGATCAATAAGTAAGCAAATGTCTTGTAAGTCATAGGTAAACTTCATAAGATGTGTTAAATGTAATTAGTTAAGTGAATAACTGGCTGAAGTGTCCAACACCTGCTGTGCAATATAGTGCCTATCATTAATACTGTGCACTTAATCATTTGTTAAAAGAATAGACTTCATGTTGTGTTCTTACCACAATAAAAAAAAATGAAAAGGCAAAAATACAGAGACAATAAAAAGATTAGTATTTGCCAGGGGTTTTAGAGTGAGGAGAAGGGATGATTAGGTAGGGGATTTTTATGGCTGTGAAATTATTTTGATACTGCAGTGGTGGTTGAATAACATTATGCATTTGTTTGTCAAAATCCATGGATTTGTACAGCACAAGAATGAACCCTAATATAGACTATGGACTTCAGTTAAATTTTTTAAAATATTGTTTCATTGGTTGTAGCCATTGTACCACACCAATGCAAGATGTTAATAAGGGAAAACTGTGGATGGGGAAAAGGAGAGAGGGGATGTATGGGAACTCTCTGTCCCTTCTGCTCCATTTTTGTGTTAATTTAGTCTGCTCTAAAAATAAATGCTATTAAACTTTTTTTTCCTATTAAATATTTTAATGAGGAATATGGCATCTTTTTTCCAAAATATGTTGCATTTGAATAACCACATTGAGAAAGATGAATATAGACAGCTCACTGACAATAACTTAACTCAAAATACATTATAGACATGAGTAGAAGGAAAACAATCTCTAAAATCTTAAACAAAATCACTGAGTAAACACCTGTGATTCTGGGATAGGCAAAAACTTTTAAAATAAAAATAAAAATTAATCTACACTTCAGTAAGTTAAAAACCTTTGCACTACAGAACGCTTTGTTAAGGAAAGGTAAAGACAAGAAACGCACTGGAAAAATATTTGCAAATCACATAACAGGTAATGAAAATGAGTTCAGAATATATAAAGATTATTTTCATCTGAAGAAGTAAGTGGAACACAGATAATCAAATTTTTTAAGTGGGTCAAATTTTAAAGAGTTATTTCACAAAGGCAGAAATATGAATGATCAAGAAGCACATGAAATAATGCTCTAAACTGTTTGTTAACATGAAATGCAAATTAAAATGAAAAAGTATAACACTTTTGTCCTGAAGAGTTGCCATAATACAAAAAAAAAAAAAAAAAAAAACAGAAGAAATAGCAAGCATACTCAAATGTGAGTCGCAAGGACCCTTGTATATTGATGATAAGAATGTAAAATTTTGTTGCTACTTTGGAAAACAGTATGGCAGTTTCTAATACTTATTTTTGATAGGAAAATTATCCAGCAATAGCAAGATTACTAAACTACACAAAAGAAATGAAAACTTATATTCACCTAACAACATGGACACAAAGTCATAGCAGCATTATTCATAGCACCAAATAAATGAAAAGGAAAAAATGTCATTCAACTAGAAAATATATATTAAAAAGTTACAGCCAAACAGTGGAATATATATCCATGGAATAGAAAACCATGTTCACGGATTAGATGATTCAGTATTATTAAAATGCCAGTAGAATCAGGTCTACAGATTGAAAGATCACTGTAACTAGTGTGAGGCACAGTGATGTGAAAGGAAAGAACTTAGATGCTGAAGCCTCACACCCAGGATTCCAAAATGAGATCTACCACTTACTAAGGAAATCAGGGAAATAACTTAATATTTCTAAGTCTCTATTTTCCCACAAAATTGAATAAGATCTATTTTTGTAAAAAATAAAAAATAATTACTCAGAATACAAATAACTCAATTAAATATGGACATTAATAGACATTTCCCTCAAGAAGATATACAAATAGGAAAGAAGAACATGCAAAAATGCTCATCAACATCATTAGTTTTTTTGGAAAGTGCAAGTTAAAATGCCAAGTAGATACCAATTCATACCCACTATAATGTTAATAATACAATAAAACAACATGTTGAGGATGTAGAAAAACTGGAACCCTCACATATTGCTAGTAAAAATATAAAATGTCACAATCACTTTGGAGAACTTTGCCTGATAATGAAATGTTAAACAAATGTTTAGTGTAGGATTCTGCATTTAAAAAATTAATTTCTATCCAAGTTAAAGACTTTCACCAGAAGTTTTATAGTATCTCCATTCATAATAGCCAAATATCCACAAAAGGAAAATCAATGGATATGTAAAGTAGCATGAAAGAAACTGAAAATCGTTAAGTGAAAGAAGCTACTCAAAAATAGCAAGTATTTAAAATGTCTAAAGAAGGAAAACATACTGTGAATTAGTGTTTGCTCAAAGCTGTGAGTAGAAGTGAGAAGTGACTAGGAATAGGTCTAACGCTTCTCTTTGATATGGTAGCATCATTAAAAATTAGATTTTGGTAATGTATACAGCTTCTATATTTATTAAAATTCATTGAATTTTACACTTAACAGTAGTGAATTTTGGGTTATATAAATTATATCTCAATAAAATTTCTAAAATATAAATTCCATTTCTTTCTGCCAGCAATGTATAACAAAATCAGAAATAGAAATTGAGAAGAAATTATCAATAGCATGGATCAGAAGAGAATAACTGATATAAAATAAATAAGTATAGTGAAATTTGTACACTGAAAACTACAAAACATTACTGGTAGAACATAAAGATTCAAATAATTGGGGAAAGATTTTATGTTAATGGATTCAAAGAGTCTCTATGGTTAGATGTCAATAAGCCTAATGAAAAAACTGGCTTAAAACTCAACATTCAAAAAACTGAAATCATGACATCCGGTTCCATCACTTCATGGCAAATAAATGGGGAAAAAGTGGAAACAGTGACAGATTTTATTTTCTTGGGCTCCAGAATCACTGTGGATGGTGACTGCAGCCACAAAATTAAAAGACACTTGCTCCTCAGAAGGAAAACTATGACAAACCTAGACAGCATATGAAAAAGCAGAGACAGCACTTTGCTGACAAAGGTCCCTATAGTCAAAGCTGTGGTTTTTCCTGTAGTCGTGTACAGATGTGAGAGTTGGATCCTAAAGAAGACTGAGGACCAAATAATTGATGCTTTCAAACTCTGGTACTGGAGAAGACTCTTGAGAGTCCCTTTGACAGCAAGGAGATCAATCGTAAAGGAAATAAGTCCTGAATAGTCATTGGAAGGACTGATGCTGAAGCTGAAGTTCCAATACTGTGGCCACCTGATACGAACAACTGACTCATTAGAAAATACCCTGATGCTGAGAAAGATTGAGGGCAGGAGGAGAAGGGGACAACAGAGGATGAGATGGTTGGATGGCATCACCAACTCAATGGACATAAGTTTGGGCAAACTCCAGGAGATAGTGAAGGACGGGGCAGCCTGGCATGCTGCAGTCGTTGGGGTTGCAAAGAGTCAGACACAACTTAGCAACTGAACAACAAGCCTAGTAGATCTGAAGTTTCAACTACGTTGATGCCAAAATATCACTAAACTTTCTTGCATAAATTGGCAAATGAAGGGTAAACTTCATATGCCAATTTAAAGGACACAGCATAGCCAAAATATCTTGAAAATTTGGGTGATTTAAAGAATTTACTCTGTTTACAAAACTTACTGCAAATCCAGTTATAGTGTAGTAGTACCAACCTTAGGATAGACATGCAGATTGATAGAACAGAATTCAAAGTCACAAATAAGTCACAGCCTGAGGAAAATAAGTGGTAATCTTGTATAGGATAAGAGAACTGTATCCAGAATACATAAAGTAATCTTTCAACTCTAAAAGAACACAAATAACTCATCTAAATGTGGGCAAAAGATATGAATAGAAATTTCATCCAAGAAGACATATGAATGGACAAAAAGCACAAAATGAGGTGATGGATACTTTAAAAAGATTAGGTTTTAGTAAGATTTTTACAACTTAGTATATTTATGAAAAGTCATTAAACTGTACACTTAAAATTGGAGAATTTATGGCATATAAATAATACCTCAATAAAATTGTAAAATAATTGCCTTTCTGTTCACTAGCAACCTGAAAAAGAAATTGAGAAAATCCTGAAATTTAGAGTTAGAAATTTTTGTTATGAAGCTCATACATATTTGCTACTTTCATTTCCAATATTGGAAATTCTGACTCTATGTCTGCTTCATTCTGATTCTATGTCTATTTGACTCTATGTCTATTTGACTCTATGTCTATTTGACAATTCTGCCTCTATGTCTATTTGAAAGATTCTCACTCTATGTCTGCTTCAGTCATCTGTTGCTATTAAAAAAAAAAAAGTTAGAGTGGAACACAATGAAATATTTTACTACGGCCTAGATTTTATTAAAACTGAATTCCTATGACATTGAATAAAGAAAATGGAGGTTTTATATGTGTCAACACTTTCATTTTAATGAGATGTATATGATTTTAAACTGATACAGGTTTTGTAACCGGGCACATACCCTATAGTGACTTCAAATATTAGGATGTGAGATAGTGCTTAGTACATGTATTTCTGATTACCAGTAACATTTGATTCAGGATCTTTTGGTATCACAAAATTAGCATTTAACATTGCCCAAAATTATACATGTTATTAAGTTATATAAGTTTAGGATAATTCAAAGATTTACCTTTATTGATTCAGTTTGTTTTATCAACTATTACTTTGTATGATTAATCATACTATAGAATAAGAAATATTTTGAGTTATTTTTACTTTATTCTTTGGATCCCAGATAATGATAAAATCTCTACAGGTAGCTCTAATACGAAAGGATACTGAACTTCAACTCTAATCAACTTTTATATCAAAACCCACCTAAGAATGAAAAAATTAAGCTAAAAACTTCTGGCCCATAGCATGCCCTTTCTGTGGTTGTGTTTTTTTCTTCACCATCTGCCGAGGTCCAGCCCTGGCTGATCCAGGGAGCTCGAAGCGGGGATGGCATCGGCGAGGATCAAGATACAATAGCTTCAATTAGATATTAATTAGAGATATAAAGAGTAATAGAATGAGGATAGCTCAGTAGGAAAATTCAGTGGAGAAAAGAGGCTGAGTAGCTTGGTTTACGCGGGAGACCAATAAAACTTCAAGACAAGAAGTTTGCACCACTTACGTAGGCCGCAGGCGTCCTTCCGTTCTCCTGAAGGAGAGGAGACACTGAGGCCTCCCCGGTCGGATCTTAGAAGCCCAGGCAAAATTAGTAAGCTTGGTGGGTTCCGCGCTCCAGATGGAGACTCAGCCAGAGTTTGAGAGAGAGAGAGACATGGGGAGACCAGTCTTTTGAGGAACTGATCCCAATTTTTTATTTTCCATGGTCTACTTTTATACACTGAGATGTTATGCAAAAGTCACGCAGGGTCAGCAGTCCTGACTTTTATCAAAGTCAGGTGCTTCATACAAATGTATACAGAGGTCTTAGGGGTGTTACATCATCTTCTGGCCAGGGGGCCTGCTGACAATTTATGACCCTCTCCTTGTGACAACGTTCAGTCAACCAGGACACTTATTTCTCCAGGGGTGATTATTCTTAAAACAGACGCCACCCAAATAAAGTTACATTCCTATAGGGTGGGGGTGTAGTGGGTTTTAGTTAAGGAAAGAATTTACTTAGCCTAAGGTCTAATGTGATTAATATCAAAGGTTAATGCTTATTTCTTCTATATATTCATTAATGTGTATAAGGGTAGGGGATGTGGAGACTCAGCAACAAACATTGGCTCAACAAATGGAAAACCCTTCACCAACACAATTTCTAATCAGCCCACTATTCTTATACTAATGGTTTTCTAACTTTTCTAAGGAACCTGTTTTTAGAAGGTTTAAAGCATCTCGTGCCTCTCACGGTTGGGAGGCTGTGAGCAATCACATGTGGCCGGACAAGCCTGTCAGGCAGGCTAGAGAACCTTCAGAGGAGTTTGTAGGTTAAAACACTCTTGTCACGCCCAGGAGTTTTTATTAACTGGAGCTCTAAGTTAACTCCTTCTCCGAAAGAGGTGGTGGGGGACAGCCCCCCGTAAAGTCAGAGATGTAGGTGAGAGCACAAAGTAGTAAAGTAGGCAGGCTCTGGTTATGGGGGTAGATGCTCGAGGATTTCCAGGGGGACTCCTGAGGCTCAATCCCACCTTTGCGTATGTTGAGCCTCCTTCCTCATGACCTTTGCCACGGGCAGAGTGCCTCACGCTGGCCCCCAACAACCATCCTTCCTCCATGGCAGTTTACTAATAGCTATGAGCCTTAAAATTGATTTTATTAGAATATGTAAAACTTTTGATTACAACATGCATGCCAGTGATTCAATACATTCACATATTAGCTCAAAACTTTTATTTAGTAAAGCTTTTTACATGACTTTACCTTTCCAGTTCTGACTCCAGGACTGAGAATTGCTGTGTCTTTTTAATCTCATGAACACACACACACACACACACACACACACACACACACCAACAATATACTGTATTACCAACAGACTCAGTTTGTAAGAAATTGTATACTGTCTGATCATTTCCACTGCAGGTTCTGCATAGTCATTTTAACTATTTCTCAAATTGTGAAAATCCTTAGTGTTTATGGCTTAAAATCTTGAAGTAAACTCCTTTTTCTCAAAATCAGGTTATATTTGTATTTCTATTCTCTTTATAAAGAGATAACTCAAATGCCTTCTGATTTCCTTTTAACAGTGGATTTTTTTTTTCATTGCTTCTGCATTTATGCATTTGTTCATATTTTCCGCCTTGGTGCCTTGTTGAGTCTCTGCTTCTTTTTCTCCTTTCAATACACAGTTCAACGAACGTAAGAATTTTTAGAACTTTTATATACAAATGAACATTCAGTAGTCCGTGGATCTAACATAGCAGTATTTTTGCACAAAAGAGAAGGGACTTGAGACATACAAGTAATTGGAAATGTTTTAAACAAAGTGTAACTTCGATTATGTACTAATTGTTTCCAAGCACGACTGATCTGATTCTAACTCAATATCTATAAAGTATACAGGATATATTTTATTTAGCATAAACATAAAACCACAAGTTGTTTTGTTTTTGTTGTTGCAGTTATTATTATTGTAATCTTGTGTAGTAGTCATTTGACATCACTGCCAGATGGGGAATTCCTGCAGTTCTGGGGTCATGTTTTCTGATCTTTTTAAGTTAGTACAATAAAGATTTTACAAGTTTTAATAGAAGAGGATTTGTGAAGCTCTAGAGAAGGATTTGAATTTAACCTGAAAATCACTATGAGACCAAAAATAATTTTGAAAGATTTGAATTTTCACTGATTACTAGTTAAGACATTGTCAAGAGATGTGTAAACACTATACAAACACTTTCTTATCTCTAGCAGCTTGTTTTGTTTGTTTTGCTGTCCCTGAACAGATGAATGGTGTTTAATAATCCTCCAATTCTATTTGAAATTGTTAATACTTGTTAATCTGCAGTGCTCAGATAATCAAATCCTTTGATACCATTATCAAAAAACAATACTTAAAAGAATTTACCTAAAGGCAAACAATATATCTTTACTCTTGAAATGACATTGATTAGAAATGGCAAACACCAGAACTATCTATTTGAGTTTCTTATGTGTGTGGGTGCGTGCATACTCAGTCATGTCCGACTCTTTGCAACCACATGGACTATAGCCTGCCAGGCTCCTCTGATCATTTTTCAGGCAAGAATACTGGAATGGGTTGCCATTCCTTCTCGAGGGGATCTTCCCAATCCAGGGATCAAACCTGCATCTCTTGCATCTCCTCCATTGGCAGGCGGATTCTTAACCACTGCACCACTTGAGTTTCTCTTCATATCAGATCAGATCAGTCGCTCAGTCGTGTCCGACTCTTTGCGACCCCATGAATCACAGCACGCCAGGCCTCCCTGTCCATCACCAACTCCCGGAGTTCACTGAGACTCATGTCCATCGAGTCAGTGATGCCATCCAGCCATCTCATCCTCTGTCGTCCCCTTCTCCTCTTGCCCCCAATCCCTCCAAGCATCAGAGTCTTTTCAAATGAGTCAACTCTTCGCATGAGGTGGCCAAAGTACTGGAGTTTCAGCTTTAGCATCATTCCTTCCAAAGAAATCCCAGGGCTGATCTCCTTCAGAATGAACTGGTTGGATCTCCTTGCCGTCCAAGGGACTCTCAAGAGTCTTCTCCAACGCCACAGTTCAAAAGCATCAATTCTTTGGCGCTCAGCCTTCTTCACAGTCCAACTCTCACATCCATACATGACCACAGGAAAAACCATAGCCTTGACTAGATGAACCTTTGTTGGCAAAGTAATGTCTCTGCTTTTCAATATGCTATCTAGGTTGGTCATAACTTTCCTTCCAAGGAGTAAGCGTCTTTTAATTTCATGGCTGGAGTCACCATCTGTAGTGATTTTGGAGCCCAGAAAAATAAAGTCTGACACTGTTTCCACTGTTTCTCCATCTATTTCCCATGAAGTGATGGGACCAGATGCCATGATCTTAGTTTTCTGAATGTTAAGCTTTAAGCCACCTTTTTCACTCTCCACTTTCACTTTCATCAAGAGGCTTTTTAGTTCCTCTTCACTTTCTGCCATAAGGGTGGTGTCATCTGCATATCTGAGGTTATTGATATTTCTCCCGGCAATCTTGATTCCAGCTTATATGTTGATTTAAATTTTAACTTACTCACATTAGTTTTCTTCATGCTAGAATACTATACAACAGAGCATCTAAATCCATGGAAGTTACATATTCTTTCCTCTACAACCCCTGTACATTTTCTTGCTCAACTTAGGTCAGTTTGTTTGAAGCAGAGAATCACTTTTTGATGAAGGTTGTCTGAACAGATGGCACCTCAAAACTTTTAAAAATGACATACAAATGGGAGTGGAAAATGGAAAAGGAAGGGAGCCAGTTATCACTTGCAGCTTGTCACATCTTCACTTCAAAACCCAAACCATGGTTGTGCACAATAATATTCTCCTTCATGCTTTAAACCTAAGTAAGCCCAAGGAGACAAAAGTGGAAATGAGTCTATTCAAATCTAGGTAAAGGATTTGATTTTTATATCAAATGACACAATTAGATATGCTATAACAATACCAAAGTATGTCTAAAATGGTTTTATTATTATCTTATGCAAATTAAGCCAATTTATCTGGTTTTCTTCCCCATCACCAATTACACAGTATTTTACAAAAAGTTATATAACATTTATGCACTTCAAAAATCACCTTTTCATCATGTCTTGTATTAATAAATTATGAATATTCAAAGTCCATCCTGCATACCGTTTGTGAAAATGAGTGCATATTGTCTTACACTATGCATAGAGATGGTTGAACAGTTTGTGCTCTTCTATTTGAAGTAGAACACTCTTTTACTGATGTGATTTTGCATTACTCACAGAAGTTTTTACCAAAATTGATATGATAAACTGATATAAAATGTTTAAATATTGTTTTAAATTCTCTCTGAAACATATAAAACGTTTAAAAATTGTCTTAAATTCTCTCAAAAAAGCAGCTGCTAGATTACTGATGATAGTTACTTGAAGGTTTATATTATCACTGATTTAATAAAACCACACCTAGAATGAAGACACCAAAACACACACATACAGAGAAAAATAAGCCAATTTGAAATTCTTCTTCTGAGTACAGTAGACTTGCTTGAAAGATAAATTAGATGCTATTATAAATGTAGAGTGGTAGTCTCAAAATAACAGAGTATGTGATCTTGAGAGATGTCTTTCTTGACACAAAGAAAAGGGCTTAGAATGTTAATGAGGTGATACTCTAATAACTTATATTCAAGAGAAGTTGTCCACCACATTTTCTCTACAAGTTCTTCCCACTAATACTCTACAAAACCTTAAGAGAGTTCATTTAAAATACCCTCAGATTTTTTTAAGATAGTGTTCTCAAAGTACCAAGTATATATATTAAAAAATCAATTTTTCCTCCTGGTATTGTTAAATTTGTCCAGTGTTTTTAGTGATGACCCAAATAGATGTCCACATTTTCATTCCATATACTTTGAAAATATTGCAGTAAGCATATTTAAAGGTGAGTTTTGAAGTAAGACTAAAGATAAGAGGAAGCTATGTCAAGAACTTTAAATGAGTAAAAATAATTAGCTCTTTTTCAGGGAACCTAAAGGAATTCATATTTTCTGAACTCTGAAATTTGAAATTAGCATTTTATCTATTGACTTACCTCTGAAATGTAGAAAATATTTGATATTCTATTTTTTCCCTCATACCCAATCTTCAGATAGGACCACATTTATCACCACAAACTAAAATAGTTATTGCATTTCTAAAATTCATTCAATTTGCTAAATGATGAACAATGTTAGTCTGGGAGGGAAAAGTAGTGGGTGTCATTTAGAAAAACATATTTCTAATTTCCAAAACTTTATTAAGTCTCTAGTATATGTCAAGGGATGGAGGAAATAGACACACTAAAATGAATATTATGTGCTTAGAGTAAACTAAGTTTTCCAGTTAAATTATTTAAAAGATTTCAGAATGGAAATGCTTATCTTACCAAGATAGCAATTAAAATGTCCATCTAACCTGTAATATGTCCAGATCAACTCTTGTCTAGCTGATCAGCCAACAAGGCAAAAGTAAATAAATCCAGTTAAGGGGATTTTTAATGGTGAATCCAATGCTGCCATCCTAACAAATAAGACTTTTATGTTTCCAAAAACACTCAGATTAACAGATCCACAATGAACTTGTATTATCTTCCTTCTCAAATCTATTCTTTGTCTAATTTTTCTAACCCACTAAATGGCATCATAATTCACATTTTTGCCAAGGAGAGTCAATTATGTCACTTCCCTTACCTCATCTGATTTGGGCTTCCCTGGTGGCTCAGTGGTAAAGAACTCACCTGCAATGCAGGATGTGCAGGAGACACAGGTTCTATCCCTGGGTCAGGAAGATCCCCTCTAGGAGGGCATGGCAACCCACTCCAGTATTCTTGCCTGGAGAATCCCATGGAGGAGCCTGGTGGGCTACAGTCCATAAGATCGCAAAGAGTTGGACATGAATGAAGCGACTGAGCACACACATATCTGATTTACCCTTTTATCAAAAACATCACAAGTACTTTGAATAGCTTTAGGATTTTATCCAACACTGCCCAAACTTGAGCCACTTTTTACTATAATAACCTTTTATCTGTTGCACCAGCATCTACTTATACTCCCTTCTAATTTACTCTCTATATGTTAAAACTTTAAACACACATTTAAAAAACACACATATTTAGGGACTTTCCTAGCAGTCCCTGACAAATTTGGGAACCAGGAGCCTTTTTTAGTAATACGAAAGTCATGAATCCTTTCACTAGAAAGACGCATAGAAACAGTCAACAGTTGACATTGATTTTTTTGGAGAGAAGGCCCATAGACAAGCTGAAGCTCATCTAGAAATTTCTTGTACTTCTAATCTAGAAACAATATGATCCTCTCCAGGTGGATGTTGAATTGCTTGGTGCATTTTTGTTGTCCCAATATCTGGGACCCACTGCTGTCATTTAGTGAGAGGAACAGGTATTAGAAACTTCTTACAGAGAAAAAAATTCTCACTCAAAATGTCTGTAATAACCTGTCGTGAATCTCAGGACCTCAGATTAACATTATAGTGGAGAGGAAAATTACTTGTCCATCAGATCCCAAATAATGTTTCCTCCTCCTTTAGTGACAAAGAAATTCACCATGAAAATAGCCTGGTTTAAAAATGGCTTCTGGGACTACGAACATGTTTCATATTTATAAATGTTTAATTTACATAACAGCTGTCACTGAACTTTGATAAATTTACAAACAATAGAAATGTAAATATATAAAATGCAGTATAGTAGTGAATATTTATTTGGGTTTCATTAATTACTTAATTCTCCATAGCAGATTATTCCTAAACTTAGTGCTTCAAAACAGCACACATCTATTAGCTCACAGGATCTGTAGGCCAGAATCCAGGTGCTCAGGAACTACGAGGCTATAATCAAAGTGTTGTACAGGGCTATGATCTCATATGAAAGCTCTGTCAGGGAAGAATCTGCTTTCAAGTTTACTTATGTGGTTGTTATCCCAGTGCAGTTCCTCGAGGGCTGTTGGACAGAGGACTTCCATTTCTTGCTGGCTGTTGGTCAGAGGCTACCTTCAATTCCTTGCCACATAAGCCTCTCCATATGGCATCTTGTTTCATCAGAACAAACAAGAAAGAGAAAAGGCAGAGAGAGTGCTAAAATGAGGGACAGAGAGTAAGCAAAACAGAAGTCACAGTCTTTTATAGTTTCATCTTACAGTTGATGTCCCCCCACTTTTGCCATATTCTATTTGTTAGGAGTAAGTCAGTAGGTTGAGCCCATATGCAAATGAGGGGGGTTCACAAAGGCATAAAAATCTTTGGTAGTCGTCACAGAAAACTCTGTACCACAGGGATGAAGCCATAAAGGCCAAAGGAAATCAGCTTCTTGAAAACATTTAAGTTATATTTGAGCTGCTAAACGGTCTATGCTTATATATCTAGTTGTTTTTTTTAAACAGTTGAATTTCGTCTTCATCAAAAGACAAATACATACATACTATCTTAAGATTTCTCTCCATTCTCATTCTAGTAACTCTCACCTTCTCTGTATCTGAGTATTGTTTTAATGGTGCATTTAAAAAGAACAGATTACATTTTAAATGTTAAGATAAAATAAACTTCAATTAGTTATTACAGAATAGTTTGACTATCTTACTCTTGGGAGGGATAATATAATTTTACTTGTGAGAAGACCTTTACAACTCATTAGCTTATGAATTATGCATCTTTCATGCAAAGAAAGGAAATATAATCCTAACTCTTTATGGGTGAGACACCCTATATTTATTTCTCTTAAAACTAAGTATAGATGCCTTCAGATATTTCATTACTCTTAAACAATTAAATGGCTCTAGCAAAAATCAACTTCCTCTTCTCAATAAGCAAATTAAAAAAAAGCACTTATTAATGCATGAATCCACTCTCCAACTTGTATATACTTTAATAACAAGAGGAGGGAATTTATATTTTCAAAATGATCTTAAATTGTGTACTTCCTCCATAATTAAAAGTGCTACTGTGCAAAGAAGGAGTGAGTGCTAATATTTTATTTTAGTTCAAATTGTCTGTCATTCCTGGAGGTATAGATTAACAATATTTAAAGCTCTGTATATAACTGAGAAAGAAATTGACCTGCTGGATATCAAGTCTAAAAATATCCATCCCCAAAATAAGAGAATGACAAAGCAGAATTGGATACATGAGACTAAAGAGTTATCGAGAATCATAGTTGGGAGTGAACTCAAATCAATGGGGCCATTGCAACCAGACCATACATCTCTACTTGGTGAGCTAACAGTCCACATTCTAGGCATTTTCATCCTAAAAATAACTGAAAGATTTATAATAGAAGGCTTACTTGCAGTTTAAAATGTGGGGCATTTTTTAGACTTGTTAGTTGTCTTCAAATGGTGTTATATAGGCTAATTTGACATTGCTTATCACTAAAAGTGCATTGAGCCCCCTTCTCCATACACTGTATACCTTGAAATACAGTGTTTGTAGGTTTTGATGGCAAAATGTGCCGGGGTCAAGCCCCGGCTGATCCAGGGTATTCGAAGGAGAGACGGCGTAGGCGAAGATCAGGAAACAATTGCTTAATTAAATGTTAATTAAGGATATAAAGAGTAATAGAATGAGGATAGCTCAGTGAGGAAATTCAGTGGAGAAAAGAGGCTGAATAATTCAGCTAGAAGGTAAAAGAAAGAACGACATGGTGAGACCAAGTTTCGGTGAACAAGGCCCGCACTTTATTTTCCAAAGTAGTTTTTATACCTTAAGTTATGCATAGAGGATAATGGGGGAAGGGGTAGAGTCATGCAGCAAGCCAGGCTTTCTTCCTGCAAACTTATCATATGCAAAAGCTTAGGTGATTTGCATCATCTTCTGGCCCGGAGGCCTGTTAACATTTTAAGACCCTTTCTTCAGAAAACTTATTTTTCTCTGAAGGTGATTGGTCAGGAGCCACCCTCCAAAAGCATTAGATAAAGTTGCATTCCTACAGAGCAAAGGTGTGGTGGGCTATAACAAGAAAAAGAATTAACTCAAGGGTCCCAGGTTACAAACATTAAAACTACTACTTACACCAATTATATTAATCAATACACTGCCAGGGACACAGCAGGTAAGGGATATGGAAACTTAGCAGCAAACATTGGCCCAACAAGTGAAAATCCCTTCACCAATACAATTTCTAATCAATCTTTTAACTACTCAAAAGAATCTGTGTTTAGACAGTTTAGAACATCTCCTGCCTCTCACAGTTGGAAGGCTCTGAATAATCACATGTGGCCGGAAAAACCTATTCAGGCAGGCTAGAGGATTTCCAAACGAGTTTGTAGGTTAAACACTGTCACAGCCAGGAATTATTAACTGGAACTGTAAGCTAACTCTTTTTCAGAGAGAGGTAGTGGGGGACAGCCCCCCGTAAAGTCAGAGGTGTAGGTGAAAGCACAAAGCAGAAAGTAGGCTGACTCTGGTTTTGGGGGTATATGCTCGAGAATTTCCAGGGGGACTCCTGAAGCTCGATCCCGCCTTTGCGTATGCCGAGCCTCCTTCCTCATGACCTTTGTCATGGGCAGAGTTCCTCACACTGGCTACCGGCAGTGATAGAATTCCAGTTGAGCTATTCCAGATCCTGAAAGATGATGCTGTGGAAAGTGCTGCACTCAATATGCAATATGCACTCAATATGCAATATGCCGGCTCCCGGCAAAAATGGCTTTGGGGAACTTCTCCAATAAGGATTTGAAGAGGAGCACTGGATTGGCAGAAGAGTACTGAGCAAATGCCTGCACAGGAAAAGGTCAAAATAAAGTCCAAGCAAGACAGCTACACAGAGAGAGAAAGAGAGATTGAGATTGAGAGAGAAAGAAGCATTGAAAATAGGGTTCTCCCCCGCCGCTAGTTTAGCCTGGAATCATTTTCATTCACTTGACTGTGTAGATCACAACAAACTGTTGAAAATTCTTAAAGAGATAGGAATACCAGACCACCTGACCTGCCTCCTGAGAAATCTGTATGCAGGTCAAGAAGGAACAGTTAGAACTGGACATGGAACAACAAACTGGTTCCAAATCGGGAAAGGAGTATGTCAAGGCTATATATTGTCACCCTGCTTATTTAACTTATATGCAGAGTACATCATGAGAAATGTTGGGCTGGAGGAAGCACAAGCTGGAATCAAGATTGCCGGGAGAAATATCAGTAACCTCAGATATGCAAATGACACCACCCTTATGGCAGAAAGTGAAGAACTAAAGAGTCTCTTGATGAAAATGAAAGAGGAGAATGAAAAAGTTGGCTTAAAACTCAACATTCAGAAAACAAAGATCATGGCATCTGGTCCCATCACTTCATGGCAAATAGATGGGGTAACAGTGGAAACAGTGAGAGATGTTATTTTGGGGGGCTCTAAAATCACTGCAAATGGTGACTGCAGCCATGAAATTAAAAGATCCTTGCTCCTTGGAAGAAAAGCTATGACCAATCTAGATAGCATATTAAAAAGCAGAGACATTACTTCACCAACAAAGGTCCATCTAGTCAAAGCTATGGTTTTTCCAGTGGTAATGTATGGATGTGAGAGTTGGACTATAAAGAAAACTGTGTGCTGAAGAATTGATGCTTTTGAACTGTGGTGTTGGAGAAGACTCTTGAGAGTCCCTTGGACTGCAAGGAGATCCAACCAGTCCATCCTAAAGGAAATAAGTCCTGAATAGTCATTGGAAGGACTGATGCTGAAGCTGAAGGTCCCTTTGGCCACCTGATGTGAAGAACTGACTCATTGGAAAAGACCCTGATGCTGGGAAAGATTGAAGGTGGGAGGAGAAGGGGACAACAGAGGATGAGATGGTTGGATGGTATCACTGACTCAACAAACACGAGTTTGAGTGAACTCCGGGAGTTGTTGACAGGGAGGCCTGGCGTGCTGCAGTCCATGGGGTTGTGAAGAGTCGGACATGACTGAGCGACTGAACTGAACTTAACTGAGACCTCCCCAGATCACACCATGCTATTTTTTAAATCTACTCAAAGAAAGCAGGAAGGTTATGTCCTATATATCGTTCTTGCAACTTTTCAGGAAAGGAAAGGTAAAAGATCTGGGGAAACAAATCTAGTTCCTATTCACTGTTACTTCCAGGGATTTAAGGATGAGAAAAGAACACAGGCTGTGTCATCCTTCTTCCTATGAGTTGCCTGCTTTCCATTTGTTCTAGGTAGTATTTGTTGGCAGAAGAAGAAAGAGAAGGGCTACAATTCTTAATCTCGCCCTTCACAACCTGTGAAACACGTTTATCTGTTGATACGGTGATGAACTTTGGCAAGAATTAAACAGGAGCAAGTCTAAATAATTAAGAAAAGCAATGTTGCAAGAGGAAAGAGAAGCACAGGAGGCAAAATTCGCCTCGTTTGCCAATTTTGCAGTAGTTTCTTTTACTATGCGTTTACATCTCTTTCTCTAGCCTTGAGAGGTACCTTGAGCTTTTCTGATGGAATAGCTATGAAAATATTCAGTTCATCATTTCTAAAGTACCTCCAAATACTCTCTGCAGAGCATTACTGTGTCACATCCACATAAATAGAATAAGAAGATTAAATAATCATTTAATCGTACCACAGACTTATTATTGTGATATTCTGTCTTATACGTTTAATTTCTCCAAACTAAACTAACCTAACATTTCCCTCCTAAACTTGCTCTTGTTTTTAATTGAAAGACATCACCAACCACCAAGTTGGTAATTATTTTTTTATTGTGTCTCCACTTGCCCCGATCACCCTCATTCTAATCAATCAATTAACAGAAAATTCTGTTAATTAAAACCATTAAGTGTCTCTTGAATTTATCAATTTGTCTTTACCCTCACTACTAAAACTGTAGCTCAGATCACAGCCATCTCTCACTAAGATTTCTGCAACATTCTTTATTAAGATGCCTGGCTTGTTTTCCGTCTCCATTCTCCACACAATTCTAATACAGATAAGGTACTGCCATGGTCATCCTTTCAGGTTTACTTCGTTTATGATTTTCATGACCTAGTACTTACTTTTCCTCTTCCCCCCTTGCCACCTTCCCACAGACACATCCATAATTCCAAGTAGACTTCAAGCTATAATTTAACCATTATATGGAATGATTTCCTGATATGTCTAGGTTATCTTGTGTGCCTTATAAGGTACTTATAGTAAAAGGGTTTAACTGTCTCCCTTTCAAGGCTGAAAATTCAAGAGAGATGAAGAGTAAGCCCTCTTCTTAGCATTTACCTTTGAGTTACTAGCATATGTCCTGGCTCATATTAGGCAGTCAGTATTCACTGGATACTTGAAATAACTTCATTTTTCATTCATAAATATCAGTTCCAATTTTAAATGTCTAATCATGACAGTGTGTTGCTTTGCATTTAAACACTACTGCAATTAATTTTGTTAGTTGAGCATGAAATTCATTCTCTGGTATTTTCAGCTCTTATATGCCAAAACTTAGGGGCTCACATTTTTAAAATTTTATTTCCCAGGTCCAGTCTCAAAAGAGAAGTCTCATTATTATTCCAATCACATCACAAAGGAATCTGAGGCAAAAAGAGGAGTTATGTGACCTACCCAATAAATCTGGGTCTAATTCTCAGAATATTCCTGAGTCCAATATGATTGCTTAGCTCCTGAGTGTGCTCTTTAACATTCTTGGGGGGAAATTTATTTTGCAAAACTGTTACACCCTTGAAGATGAATGTTATTTTTATTTATAAGAGACAAGTAAATATCTTCAAATATAAAATGGCTCTACACTGGAAACATCTAGACATCTAGGAAAATTTAGAAATTTTGAACAGTGAATAGGTAACTAAAGAAAATATACAGGAGTTAGGAAATGACTTTGGTAATGAAAATACCATTGTAGGAAATTTTACACCTCAGGGTAGCATACTTACCTGAGGGAAGCAGCTATCCTGATCCTAGCATTCTCAGCAATTTAAAGTCCTTTTGTCTAAGTAATAACCCATGAAAAGGTTCAGACTGCACAGATTGACTCTGCTCTGGACTCAAGCTGTAAGTGAAACCAAGTGACTTGACCTATTTTCATAAGAAAATTAATTAACAGCAAGGGTACTGAGAAAGGGCAAGATTACCTGGAGCTCCGTGGGCTCCTGGAAGGAGGACTCTTACACAGCACTCACCATCTCAGTCCAAATGCTCCTTAGACTAGCCTCTCCTCAATAGCCACCTGGGCAGGGAGCCAATCCTCAGGTCTCTTTCTTTCTCTGAGCTTTTCCTTTGCTGCCTTCATCTCAAATAGTGCCCAGGCCAGGGACATGAACAGAGGGACTTGCTGTGTTTAAAGCAGTTTTCTGAGGTCTCTAAACAGCTCAATCTTTTGTTACATCGGGCCCACATCCAAGCCTTAATAAATTTACATTTAACACCTAGGCACTCAGCTAACCGCAACAAAGAGCCTTCAGTTTCTTGGGCCCATTCACCTAAAAGGCAGTGAAGTGTGTTACAGAACACTTTTGTCACTGTTGTTGTTCACATATAAGATTTGTAAATGAAACAACGTGTTTAAATAATAACTTCATCCTGCACTGGATTAAGTATTTTATATCTGTTACTTTTTTGATCCCATAACAACCAAATGAGGTAAAGGTTCCACTTTAAAGATGCATAAATTGAAGCCCAGACATAATAGGTGTCTTGTCTATGTCACATGACCTGCCAGAGCCTCAGTGTCAACTGAGTATCTGTTTTTGTGTTTGAATTCTTAATCACCAGGTCTGTTTCTTCCCACTTACAGACTGAATATATGGGCATATATGGGTGAAATATAAATATGGATGCAGATATAGATGTAGATGAATATAGCTATATGTCACTGTATTTATACTTATCTTTTGAATATAAAAGAGTAAATATACATCATTGTACTTTTTTCAATGTGCTTCTTTATTTTCTGAGTTTTCTTCTTTCAGCACCTTGTTTCACTAACTAGGTTTCTTCCTTTCTTTCTTTGACCTATTTTCTGCGTGGGAATAATTGCTTCTTGTACCATAAGCAACTGACACTTCCCTGAAATAACTGAAAAGACCTGAGGGACAGATTTGTAGTCAGAGGACTTAGGTGTTAAAATACCCCTGGGACTCCAGTTGAGCCTGAACATTAAAGCCCTAGGGAATGGATATGTCTTATCATTTTTCTTTGCTTTCCTTTGCTGATTATTCTTAATAAATGGCAAAGACTCCTGTATATGCCCAGAGCAATTTTTTCAAGAATATTACAAAAAAGGAGGGGGCACATATTCTTCCTTTTCGTTATTCCATTGTTGAATTAAAGTGAAACACAGACTTATATTGCTGAAGGCAACATGAGTACACATGACATGGAGACTGGATAATTAGGCATGTATAATTTTAGAATAATGGAGGATTTCTTTAAAGATATTTGGAATTGCTATATATTCAATGATTTCTCTTTGAGAGATACAACTAGAGTTAGTTGTTGTGAAGAGACAAAATGCAACCCCCCAAAGGCCAAATTAACAGTCTGTTACAAAACAGATCATAAATGTCATGGTGAGATTGGGATGTGTGGCCTGAAGAAGACTGGCACTTACCTTTAGATGAAAGAAAGCAATTCAGTATATGTGAACCCTCATTTTTACCTCTGCCATTGAATGGAGAATAGTAAGAAATTAAAATAGTAAGGCTTATTTGAGAGAAAAGGCAAGAAAGTGTCCTGTTGGTACATGCTGAATGATATTAGAAAATATTTATATGAAAATTATCTCTTTACCTGGAGGTCTTTAAAATTAAAGCAAAAGAAATAGCTGCTCAGGCTAATACAGCCAATTAAGTAATCCAGTGCTAGCTGTCAATCGCCTGTGTTTGCATAGAAGAGAAGAGAAAGGTATCAGATACTCTCAAATAGAAAACTGTAAAAGGGGTTCTTCATATACAACTGCATTAAAAGGGATGTAACTGGAAAAATTAATGGCAGGCTCCATAATATAATTAGTACAAAAAATGATCCTACTGAATAATAATTTTAAAAATGGCTCTAAAACCTACGTTTACAAAGATTTTGTAAGAGTTTGAAGTAGAAAGAAATACAGAAAGAAAAAAAAAAGACATATGGAGAGGAAAAAAGGGCAAAAAGTAAAAGGGACAAGATATGGCTGAAGGGGAAAGTATTTCAGTTGGAGCTTAATGCAATCAGAGGTATGAGAAAAAAGAATGAAAAGTATACTTTGAATGTTTCTATTTGGGAGGCAAATACTTTAAGGGAGAGACATGACCAAGTAAAAGCACTAGATATCTAATTGTTCTTAGTGCCTTCCATTAAAGAGAAAAAGAGGGGAGTGTGAGGGATAGGAAGGGGGATATAGACATATATTTGCTTGTCTCAAAAATGATTAGGATTCTAATGATTGTATACCATCAATACATAGCATAGCTTCAGCATCCATTTAAAGAAAAGGAAAAAAGAATGGTGACCTGCAGTGTGGCAAAGAGCTTAGAGTGCACAGATTCTTGAGTCTAACTACTGAGGTTCAAGTCTAAATTATTCAGTATGAAAACTCAGGCAAAGTTATTAACATTGTTGTCCTCATGCAGAAAGAAGTTTAGGAGAGAACTTGAAAATGTCTGTTTAATGAAATCAGATACTAAAGCAACAGAGGTTAATAAAATAAGGAGGGGCTTAATTATTTTTATAATGAACTATTTCCACCTAGGATTGAACACTGTTTAATATAATAGAGATAGAAAGATAGAGATGTCTCCTTCTATCCATCCATCCATCTCTTGCTGCAGGTGAGTGAGTGAAGTGAGTGAAGTCGCTCACTCGTGTCCGACTCTTTGCCACCCCATGGACTACAGTCTATCAGGCTCCTCCGTCCACGGGATTTGAGTGGGTTGCCATTTCCTTCTCCAGGGTATCTTCCCGACCCAGGGATCGAACCCGGATCTCCCTCATTGTAGATAGATGCTTTACTGTCTGAGCCACCAGGGAAGTTCTTGCTGCAGGTACTACTATCTATTTATAATTGAGAGACAGCAAGTCTAGAGATTGAGTGCAAGGTATCTGTGACCTTGAAAAAATTACTTACTTTTGATGTATCCCAGTTTCTGGATCAGTAAAGTGAAACTAATAATTGTATCTAACTTATGAAGAGTAAGTGAGTACCCCTATGGAGTACTTGGAATGATAATTGCTACAAAGCAAACATTAGCAATTGTTAAGAGCTGGTTTAATGAATGAATCTTTATATTGTGTGTTTGCTATGTACCAGGCCCTTTTCTAGATCTTGGGAACAAAGAGGTGAACATCACAAACATTTTTGCCCTTGTTTTAGGGTGATCAGTGTTAGGGCTAAACTTATGAATGTGATTCTTGTTTTTAGAGTCTGTTTGACTGTTTTAAGATGGAAAACACTTGAACGCATTTAATTGAAGGAGGAAAAGAAATTATTCCAAGGCAGAGTTTAAAGATTGAAATCACAGAATAATTTGTGGCATAAGGTTTCAGAAAGCCAGAAAAGGGCATGATATGTAAAGTGCAGATTAACAGGTTAGCTCAGTTGGTAAAGAATCTACCTGCAATGCAGGAGATCTGGGTTCAATTCCTGGGTTGGGAAGACACCCTAGAGAAGGAAATGGCAACCCACTCCAGTATTCTTGCCTGGAGAATCCCATGGACAAAGGAGCCTGGCAGGCTACAGTCCATGGGGTTGCAAGAGTCAGACACAACTTAGCAACTAAACCACCACCACCACCTGAAGGTTCACTCCCCAATGGAAGGAGAACGGACAGAAATTGCTAGACATAATATAAAGTTGTTTTAAAATGGAACGTGAACCTTGGGTTGGTGTCTAATCTCTTGGTGAAGGATTAGATGAAATCTTTGCTGAAAGATAACTGGAGTAGAATGGAAGAGCTGAGAAGAAAGTGTTGATAATTAAACTATCAAATGTAGAAAAAGGAGAGTTGACTGTAAACTTCTAGGAGGGCTAAAACACAAACCCACTGACAGGCAGTGACATCTCAATGAGGATGCACTTAATGAGAAGTTTTCTTTCAAATGTTATCCATGTCTCTGTGGCACATAGAAAGAGTGATCATTACACATTCTTTAATGTGCCCATTCATCAAACATGCACTAAGTGCTTATCAATCTTCTAGGCAATGCAATACAGAGGAGAATAAGACTGGCTGAGACCCATATTGGCCTTTGATGGGTTGGGGGAGTAGAGTGGATATAGAATAAGACAATAAAAATAAACAAATGATGTAGTGAAGGAGGAAACAGACAGAAGAGGCTCCATCTTGAAAGCAGGACTCCATCTTGGGCTGGACTGTGGACTTTGAGCTATATGCCCAGTATCTTTGGAAACAGCATACCAACTGGAAAACCAGACCCCCTGGTTGGAAGCACCCCAGGGCTCGTACCTACTAAAAGAATACCCCAATTATCTGTGTAACCAAATAGAATCATAAATTCTATTATGCTTATTGGGGTATGACCACAGGCCTATTATTACCCACTGTTAACTACTTAGGCTTAAGGCATACGAATCATGGATTAACTTTGATTGATTGTATCTTTCTTTTCCTTTGTTCAGACTAGTTTCAGAGAATTTGGGGAGGTGGGTTTGAGCATGTACACTTAGGGTATATAAGGTTTTCACAAAAACTGGTCGGGATCCTTGGCTAACAGGAGTTTCTGCCTTGGGCCTGCCGGTGTAATAAACTGCACTCCACTATCTGCATTGTCCTTTTGAGTGAGTTTGTTTCCTGGAACGCATGGCTACAATAGTAGTAACTCTAGACTATGAAAGTGCTGCTGAGAAACTAAAATAAGGCAATGATAGCATGAGAAAAGAGAGGTGTGCCTTTCTTACAAGTAACTGTAAAGAAAAACTTGGTATTTTTCTGAATGATGTTATCATGTCATTCAAAAATACATTCTTATACCACCATGCCAGTTCTCCTGCCTAAGGAAGTGATAGCAGACCACTTAGGAGTAACAAAATACAAAAGGTTATTTTTCAGGAGGAATGAACCAGATCTTCACACTTCAAGTAGTAGTGAGTCCAAAATCAGTATTATTCAAAGTGTTAAAGTTTTTCCCTTTCTTATCATGAAAACACTTTTTTTCTGTTTCCAACTCAATCCAGTTATCTCATAAAAATCAAATATATTCAAGGCATGCCTTTAGATGTTAATGGGATTAAGGCCAAAATGTTAAGTTGAAATTAATTGCTGCCTACAAAGTGAAAATGTATGTTTTATTATATAAGTATATATAATGCAATACCGAAGAAATGAAGATGATTACTATCTGTAAGCAAAAACTGATCAGCTTTTAACTCCAAATTATGCTTATTGCCATTACTTTTATAACATGATTATAAGATAATTAGTAACTTGACAGTTAATGTTATTCCTGTAGATCTAGATAGAAACAAGAAATAATATGTTCTATCTAGACAAGAAGAGGATCCATGAATTATGGAATTTGAAACAAAACCCAAAAAGAGTCTACAAGTAACTGTTTAAACAGAGGGCTTCCTAGGTGGCTCAGCACTAAAGAATCTGCCTGCCAATGCAGGAAACCAAGAGATGTGAGTTTGATTCCTGGGTTGGGAAGATTTCCTGGAGGAGGAAATGGCAACCCACTCCCGTACTCTTGCCTGGAAAATTCCATGGAAGAGCCTGGCAGTCTACAGTCCAGGGGGTCACAAAAGAGTCTGGTACGACTGAGCAACTGAGCACACACATACACATTGAAATAGAAAAGGAGAAGAGCATGCAACTTACAGTCAAAGAACCCATTTCCCTTTTTCTTTCTCTCTCTTTTAAATCCATGCTGTATAAGCAAAAGATGTTAGAGTTTCCAAGGAAGCCAGGCACATAGTGAAGAATGTATTACTGCTAATAGAAACTGCTTGTGGATCCAAGTAAATATTTAAACTGGTTCTTACCTCTGAGCATTGGGAAGATAATAGCTGCTACTCCAGCAGTGCACACAACAGGATGCTGTTTTCAGCTGAGAATAAAAATTTGTAAATATCCATACAGTCTATAATTATAGTATTCATGCATATCCCTCTTTCCCCGTCAAAGTTCTGAGTTACAGCTGTCTTATCCAAGATTGTGGAAGATTGCATTAAATGTCCCCAATTCTTCATCCTTCCTTTTACCCACACCCTTTGCTTTGCAATTTTGCTATGATACCCGCCTTAGCTGGGGCATACTTTCCCATCACCCTAACTCTAGGCTTGGCTATGGATTTGCTTTGGATAAGACATGACCCAAAAAGAAGCTTGAAATGGGCTTGAGATTTTAATATTAGAAAATTAGAATTTTTTCAATACCTAATTATTGATTGCAAAGCTGTATTCTACCTGAGATTTAACCCAGAGTTTGGGGAAGAATGTTTGGCAGAACATGAAGGAAAACATCAGGGCTTATTCAATAAGTTTTTCATGCAATTAAAAGCCTAAACAGGAGAATATTACGTTTGGTCACCATCAATAAAAAGAAAACTATCCCAAAAAATGGAATTAAGGTAGCAGAGGAAATGCCAGATGTGTCTTGTAAATTTGAAATATCTCCTGTTGTAACTACCTATCTATTCCATGAGATGACTGGAAATAAATTTCAAATTCAGTGTTTTATCCTCAGTGCTTGATATAGGGCCTGTACATAGAGGTTTGTTATATAAGAATGTGAGGAATAAATACATGAATTATTGGAAGTCATCTTTGAAATGATGTGTATTCATTTATGTATTTATTCAATAAATTATTGTTGAGAAACTACTATGTATTGTGCCCTATGGCAGGTCCTAGGCACACAGAAGTGAAAAAAATAAACAGATAAGTCACAGCCCTCATACAACTGATAGTCTGAATGCAAAAGAAAAAAAGAAAGAAAAAACAATAAATAAAGTATAAAATAGATGATGCTAAGTGCTATGGAGAAAATGGATGGATAAAACTTGGGATGGAAGGTCTCTGCAATTTTAAAGAGATGGTTAGGGAAAATTTCACTAGAAAAAAAAGAGCATTGGGGAATTCCCTGGTGGTCCAGTGGTTAGGACTCAACACTCGCAGTGCCAGGGCCCAGATTCAATCTCTGTTTGGGGAACTAAAAAGAACAACAAAAGATTGTGTGGAGTCAAGAGGTCCAATAACCTGGAACTCCAACTGACACATAAAAAAATAAGTAAACTTTCACTTTATAAAAAACAACAACAACAACAAACAAGCATTTGAATAAATTTTTGAATGAGGCGAAGGTATAAGCCATGTAGATATTGAGAAATTGTGTTCCAGATAGAAGGAAGAAAGGGCAGGTACAGAGGCCCTGAGGCATGAGTTTGCCTGGTGTGCTTCAGATATAGAAAGGTGGCTACTGTGGCTGGAGCAGAATAAGGGAGACAGAGACTACAAAATGAAGAGCTCACACATGTCAAGGGGGTCAGGTCTTGTAAGGCCTTATAAACCATAATTAGAACTTTGGTTTTTATTCTGAGTGAGGTGGAAACAGGTTGATTTGGTATAGAAGTATGTGAGGATATGAGGTGTTTTAAATGGATCCACTCTGGCTATTGTGTGGAGAACATACTATTAATAGTTGGGAGAAAAAACAGAAGCTAGGGGAGAAAATTGTTACAGATTTCCAAATCAGAAATGATGGTGGCCAAAAGGGCAACATTCCACTAAATAAGTTACCTGGAGAAGTTGTAGAGAACATGCATGTGTTCTTCACTAATGTTTTGAAGTTGAAAATTTTAGAGTGGACTTGGGCATACTTTGAATACTTGTATTTGAATGCTATTTCATAAAATTAAAGAAAAAAAACCCTGCTCTTCCCACTATGAAATATTCTCTCCTCTTATAGATAGAATATTTAGATATCTAAGTGTTCTATATGTATACATGTGGTTTGAATCACCAATAACTAAAATTCAGAAATGTATGACTAACTTTGCCAAGAGAATGCACTGGTCATAGCAAACATCCTGTTCTAACAACACAAGAGATGAGTCTACACGTGGACATCACCAAGATGGTCAGTACCAAAATCAGATTATGTTCTGTGCAGCCAAAGATGGAGAAGCTCTATACAGTCAGAAAAAACAAGACCAGGATCTGACTGTGTCTCATATCATGAACTCCTTATTGCAAAATTCAGGCTTAAATTGAAGAAAGTAGGGAAAACCACTAGACCATTCAGGTGTGATCTAAATCAGATTCCTTATGATTATACAGTGGAGGTGACAAATAGATTCAAGGGATTAGATCAGGTAGACAGAGTGCCTGAAGAACTATGGATGGAGGTTTGTAACATTATACAAGAGGCAGTGACCAAAACCATCCTCAAGAAAAAGAAATTCAAGGAGGCAAAGTGGTTGTCTGAGAAGACCTTACAAATAGCTGAGGAAAGAAGTGAAGGGCAAAGGAGAAAGGGAAAGATAATACCCATCTGAATGCAGAGTTCCAGAGAATGGCAAGGGGAGATAAGAAAGCCTTCTTAAAGGAACAGTAGAAAGAAATACAGGAAAACAACAGAATGGGAAAGACTAGAGATCTAGTCAAGAAAATTGGAGATACCAATGGAATATTTCATGCAAAGATGGCACAATAAAGGCCAGAAACAGCAAGGACCTAACAGAAGCAGAAGAGATTAAGAAAAGGTGGCAAGAATACACAAAGTATACAAATAAGGTCTTAATGACTCAGATAACCACAATGATGTGGTCACTCACCTAGAGCCAGGCATCCTTGAGTGTGAAGTCAAGTGGGCCTTAGGAAGCCTCACTATGAACAAAGCTAGTGGAGGTGATAGAATTCCAGCTGAGCTATTTCAGATCCTAAAAGATGATGCTGTTAAAGTGCTGCACTCAATATGCCAGCAAATTTGGAAAACTCAGCAGTGGCTACAGGACTGAAAAATTCAGTTTTCATTTCGATCCCAAAGAAAGGCAATGCCAAAGATTGTTCAAACTACCACACAGTTGAACTCACTTCACATGTTAGCAAGGTGATGCTCAAAATCCTTCAAGCTAGGCTTCAACAGTACATGAACCGAGAACTTCACAAGCTGGATTTAGAAAAGACAGAGGAACCAAAGATAAATTGCCAACATCCGTTGGATTATCAAAAAAGCAAGAGAATTCCAGAAAAACATCAACTGCTGCTTCATTGACTATGCTAAAGCCTTTGACTGTGTGGATCACAACAAAGTGTAAAATTCTTAAAAAGATGGAAATACCAGAGAACAAATGTTACCTGTCTCCTAAGAAACCTGTTTGCAGATAAGGGAGGAGCCAGGATATACAATTTTGCAACAAAAACCAGGGAGTCAGAACATCAAAAGATTACTGTTAATTAAAGAAAACCAGACATCTCCAATTAAGGAATTTAGCACTTTTCTGTGCAGGGGAAGATGCAAAAGTCTGGGCTCATTGAAATCATCCCTTTGATATGCACCTCAGGCATATGCAGCCAGTTTCCTATTTTTCTCCATACTGAATCCCCTCAGGGTGCATGCACAGTTAGGGGTGACTGTGGAGGCTGCTGGCATAAAGGCCACAACATCCTTTGGTTAGTGATAGGGCAGGTGACATTCTTCCTCTACATTATAAACATCTGCTATGACAATTTAGGCATAGCCTAAGAGAAAGCATTGCATATTGGGAATAGTAAAGTGGAGGGTCAGAACTATACTTTCAAATCCTAGCATCATCATTTATTGTAGAGGTTTGAACCAAATCTTTGATTCAGTTTTGTAGTTTCAAGTTTTTTTCTCTCCCTAACCTTCTTCAGGCCATTATTGTATGAGGATTAAATAAAAGATAAATAATAACTATAAAAGGAACTTACACAGCTTCTAGAATCTGACATTTGTTTATTCACATTACCTTTCTCTCTGTAAAAGAACAAAACACACACAGAAAAATAATAACAACCTTAAATAGCTAGAACTACTGAAGCAAGTGAGTGTCAGTTGCTCAGTCATGTCTGACTCTTTTCAATCCCATGGACTGAAGACCATCAGGCTTCTCTGTCCATGGAATTCTCCAGGCAAAAATACTAGAGTGGATTGTCATTCAAGGTCATTATTCTACTTCCCAAACCAAATAAGACAGGAACTGAAAGAATCAACTGCCGAAACAGCAGTAAGACATTTAAACTTCATGCTCTTTTAGATTGTAAAGAGATTCTAGTTAAGCTAATTAAGATAGAAAGTGAAAGTGACATCGCTCAGTCTTGTCCCACTCTTTGCGACCCCATGGAATGTAGCCTACCGTACTCCTCCATCCATGGGATCTTCCAGGCAAGAGTACTAGAGTGGATTGCCATTTCCTTCTCTAGAGGATCTTCCTGACCCAGGGATTGAACCTGGGTCTCCCACATTATAGGCAGACACTTTACTGTCTGAGCTACCAGGGAAGATAAAGGGACCTTAATTGGCCTAAGGGAAACTTCCTGTAATAAAATTGTGAGAACACATAGATTTGTGCTGAATATCTCTCAGAGAATGGAACCTGAGGGCATATTCAGACAGTTGCCAGTATTATAATTGATTCTGAGAGAAACTTTAATATAACCACTTTAATATAACCACAACAGTGAAAATAAACTGGACCATTAGTATGGTCCAGCATCACTGTTGTTGTTATATATTTGCATGTTCTCTTTTATTGAAATGAGGCAGGAGGAATTTTTAACTAGTACACATGTCAATTTTGTATTAGTCATTTTTGAATTCTTATATTTAAGTATTATTCATAATTTATAAATGTTTCTAAAGCAGCAGTATCCTGGCAGTGATTTGAATTTTCTCATGAAATGATTGTCATTTGTATTCAGTCCCCCAAGAGCCCCAGCTGTACTCTTCCAGGGAATATTCTTGTACAGTAATCTCCTGGAGGCTACATTGCAAGAGAGGTGGAAGAGTATTTCTGTGCTCTACTTGAGAATTGTCACACATCTCCAATGCTATTAATATGTAAAATGAAGTGATTGTTACAAATAGGACTCTTCAGTTACAAATATGCTTGATATAGTCCAATTCTCAGTTTCTCCTTTGCAATAACAGGGTTAATGTTTTGGGGGAAAATTTTTTTTTTAAAGAAAACTGCAGAAGTTGCTGCTACATCAAAAATCAACTTGGTTACTATTAAAATTATATTTAACAGTTGCCATATACAAGCTTCTATTTTCCATTGGCTATACACAGATGTGAATCTAAAGGAGGAAGTGCGTGCCTTTCATCTTCTCTTGATAATTTTATGTTGATTACAAATTATATAGATGGAAGGAGTGTAAAATAAAGTGTAATGAAGGCCAAGAAAAGCAGGGGATAGCATAGTTCAATGGCTGAGAAAACCAATATTTCAACCAGAAAGATGTGTTTAGACCTCCTCAACTTATTAGCCATACGATCTTTGGCAAGTTAACTTCTCTAAGTTTGTTTCCTGGTCTCAAAAGGACACTTAGTACTCCTATTTAACTGGGTTATTATTAAAATTAAATAAGAAATACATAAATGTTCTTGTAACAGTATTTGAATATAATAATCACTAAAGTACTTGATCAGTTGTTATTACCTTTCTTTATAATAATAATAAGCATCAAGTATTGTTATTTAGTTATTGTGGTTGTTATTATTACCATAATTATTAAGAAAATAAGAACAATTGATTTGTGGTGTTTGCTACTCCTTCTGGCTAACTTCAACTCAGTTTCCCACTGGCCCACTCTTTCCCTAAGAATAAGTAGTGTGGTTATAGATTGGGAAAATTTGAGGAAATTTTTTCCTTGTTGTGCTAAAAGATAGAGTTTTAGGCTGAACTGAACCGGGTAAAGGAATTAGTTGCCAACTCCCTCTTGGAACAATAGCCTCTCCCAAGGATTGGTAGGACTTCCCTGGTGGCTCAGATGGTAAAGCTTCTGCCTACAATGCGGGAGACTGGGGTTCAATCCCTGGGTTGGGAAGATCTCCTGGAGAAGGAAATGGCAACCTACTCTAGAATTCTTGGCTAGAAAAATCCCATGGACAGAGGAACCTGGTAGGTTACAGTCCATGGGGTTGCCAAGAGTCCGACACGACTAAGCGACTTTACTTTCTCTTTCAAGGATGGGTAAGTGAGTGATACTGACATTGGCTGGACTTCCTAGGTGGCTCTAGTGGTCAAGAGCCCACCTGACAGTGCAGGAGGTGTAAGAGACAGGGATTCGATCCCTGGGTTGGAAAGATTCCCTGGACAAGGGTATGGCAACCCACTCCAGTATTCTTGCCTGGAGAATCCCATGGACAGAGGAGCTTGGTGGGCTACAGTCCATAGGGTTGCAAAGACTCTGACACAACTGAGCGACTGAGCACCAAACCACCTATGAGGAGAGGGGGCATACCACCTTTGAGGGGAGGGGGCATAGAGGGCGTACCACCTTGGAGGATAGGGGACATACCACCTATGAGGGGAGGGGGTGTACCACTTGTGAAGAGAGTACCACCAGGAGGGGGCGTACCACCTATGGGGGCGGGGGGGACGTGTGTTTTCTTGACACTGCGTGTTAGGTATTGACTTGGTTGGGATACAAGTAATTAAGCTTTCTTTTGTCCCCACACACATGATGAGTGAAAATGTTAATGGAGGACAGAACCTTTTAGGGAAAGAACAGTGCCCTTTTCTCGCCTTCCTAATCCTCCATAGGTAGGCTTGGCGGCATTAACAAGCATAGAACATTCCTTTGGAGTAGAATCCTGGGGGAGTCATAATTATCAAGGCTGTCATAGATGGCCACGAGCAGGCTCAGAGGCTCACTTCATTTCACGTTCAGAAAGTGTTATGGGGGCAGGGGCAGAGTGGAAGGAGGGGAGCAAGGCATGGTAGTGAGTAGTGGAACTATGGGGAAGCCTTATTGATTTGAGGGGGCGACCAGAATTCCTGTGGCCTCAACTTAATCTGCCATGTTTTCTCGCAATTTTTCCAACCCCAGCTACCTCAGCGGCCACCGTTGTTGGGGCCCCAACGCCAGCTGCCGTTAACCCTGAGCTCGCGCGAGACACAATCACCTGCCGAGACCGGGGCCAGGGTGAAGAGAGAGGAGGGTGCCATGGCGGACGAGCAGAGCATAGTGAAAGTCTACTTCCTGAATGATGACCAACAATGGGAAATTCTAGGCAAGGGACATGTCTCTGCTGTTTATGTGGAACGCCTTCAGGGCATCTGTCTGCTAGTTCGATCTGAACCTAACGGCATACAGATCTTAGAGTCAAAGATAGATCCAGACACGCCCTATCAGAGACGACAAGGGACATTAATTGTTTGGTCTGAAGCTGAGAACCACGGTATGGCGATGAGTTTCCCAGACGCAGCAAGTTGTTACGAGATATGGAAAGACATCTGCCAGGTTCAAGGTAAAGACCCATCTACCGATATCACACATGACCCCTTAGTTGAATCCGAAGACGAGACATTGGATGACGTAACAGATGACGTGCTTGAGCTGCCTAACTGCGAACTCGGTAAGCTTGACCAGATTGCTCACTTAGTTACCTCAGTTCTCACGTCACCTCTGCATAAGGAAAAGTTGGCTCTGTTAGTGGGAAATGAGGACTTTATTAAACAATTACTGCAGTTGTTCCACACGTGTGAGGACCTAGAGGATACTGAAGGCTTACAGAATCTGCATGACATTGTTAAAGGGATGTTATTTCTCAACCAGGCATCTCTGCTTGAGATCCTCGTTTCTGATAAGTATATCATGGATGTGGTGGGATGCCTTGAATATGACCCTGCCTTGGCTCAGCCAAAAAGGCATAGAGAATTCTTAACCCAAAAAGTGAAATTCAAGGAAGTTATACCAATAATAGACCAGGCACTTCTGCAAAAAATACATCAGACATACAGAGTACAGTACATTCAGGACATCCTTTTTCCTATCCCATCTATATTTGAAGAGAATTTTCTTTCTACTCTTTCAAATTTTATTTTATTAAACAAGAGTGATATAGTCAATATGCTGCAGGAAGATGATGAGTTTTTGTCTACCGTTTTTGCACAGTTAAGGGATAAGACCACAGATGATGATACACGACGTGAGCTGTTATTTTTTTTCAAGGAATTCTGTGCATTTTCTCAGACATTACACTCTGCAAACAAGAATGCACTATTCAAAACACTGACACAACTGGGAATTCTTCCTGCTCTTAAAATTGCAATGGGTATAAATGACTTGCAAATAAAGTCAGCTGCTACTGATATATTTACTTATCTAGTAGAGTATAGTCCATCCAGGGTTCGAGAATTTATAATAGAAGACCAGGAAAGTGAAGGCAGCATCCTTTTCATTAATTTAGTAATTGAACAAATATTCTGTGATACTGACCCTGAGCTAGGAAGTGCTGTTCATTTAATGGGAGTTCTTCGTGCCCTGCTTGATCCAAACAACATGGTGACAGCATCTAGTCACTGTGAAAGAAGTGAATTTCTACGTTTCTTCTGTAAGCATTCTATGAATAACTTGATTGCACCACTTTTGTCAACTACTTCAGCATATATACGTGACAAGGATAATATAGTTGGATCTGACGAAAACAACAAAAACTGTCTCAATAATTACCGCACAGCACAGCTGCTTGCCTTAATTTTAGATCTGCTTTCATTTTGTGTGCAACATCATACATATTACATAAAAAAATATATTTTGAACAAAGACTTGCTAAGAAAAGTCTTGATCTTGATAAATTCCAAGCACACTTTTCTAATCTTGTGTGCTATTCGTTTTATGAGAAGGATGATTGGTCTTAGAGATGAACTTTTAAATCGTTATATCATCAAGGGAAATTTTTTTGAGCCAGTTGTAAATGCTCTTCTAGAGAATGGAACTCGGTACAATATGTTGAATTCAGCTATTGTTGAGCTGTTTGACTACATAAGAATGGAAAATATCAAATCTCTTGTTGCCCATATAGTTGAAAAGTTTTATGCAACGCTTAAGTCAATTGAATATGTTCAGACATTCAAAGGATTGAAGGTGAAATATGAGCAAGAGAAAGAGCTGAAAAATCAATTAACGAAGAATTTATGTTCTGTCCTGTATAGTCAAGTATTTTGCAGAGGTTCCAGTGTCTTGGAGGAGGAGGAGGAGGAGGAAACGAGTATTAATGAAAATATAAAGGAAGAAGCAGTTAAGTCACCACCGGAAAGTGATATTGAGATTCAGAAAACAAAAGAAAATGAAGACAAGGTAGATCTTCCCTCCAAAACATCTTGTGGTGACTTTAAATTTACTTCATGTCATTCTGCTGATGCTGCTGATGAAACAAGTAACCCAAACCGCACAAGCGTGATTTGCTTAGTGGATTATTCAGATGATGAAGAAGAAGAGGAAGATGAAACACCTCCCAGCAAAAGACCACATCTTAGCCCATAAAGTCTTTATGGAAAACCCATGACATTACTAAATTCTGGTAAAATTGTGTAGCATTAGCTGAAGAGTCTGAATCCAAAGCTTCCATATTTGAATACATGTATTTAATAAATAGCAAAGATGTTCATTGTTATTATCATCTAACAGAATTTAGTTTTGTAAAACAAAAAGGATTTCAGGGTTAATAATCTAATATTAATGTAGTTCTGTTTCAAGAGTGTATACCAGACATAGCTAATAACAGTGCAGTTGCAAAGCTTGTAACATCATTTGCCCAATGGTTCTGGCTATGGTTTTCTTTTTTCAGTTCCTTCTTTGAAATAAAAGTGTATGTTTATGTGGAAAATAGAGTCAACTGTAATAAAAAGTAAAGCTATTCACTTTTCTGTGAAGATTTGACAAAAATTCAGTCTTATAAGTAACTGGAAGAAAGTGACTTTTGGTGTGTATTTTCATGAAAATAAAGGAAGATGGATTCAAAATGTTCAGTTGTTACTATAATTTTTTGTCTGGTTAGATGGGATGCAAAGAATTGGTCCAGTAGTATTCTAAAAGACCTTGGGATTGGTTAGAAAAAACAAATGCTTTCAGCTGCCTAAATTGTGAAAGATACTTGGTAGGTCATTTCCTGATTCATGAATAAACTTGTGTCTGTCTTCAGAGCAGTAAGTAACTTTTTTAAAAAGAGTATTTATTTATATTTGTTGACTGCTCTGGGTCGTTGTCACTGCACTTGCTTTCTCTTGTTGAAGTAAGCAGAGGCTGCAGTGCACAGGCTTCTCACTGCGGTGGCCTCTTGTTACAGAGCACGGGCTCTGGGGCCTGCAGGCTCTGTAGTTGTGGCTCATGGGCTTAGCTGCTCTGAGGTATGTGGAATCTTCCTGGATGAGGGATCAAACCGGTGTCTGTGCATTGCAAGGCAGACTCCCAACCCCTGGTAACTTTTAAAGTGTAACTTACAAAGACTAACATACCAAAAAATAGTGCTGAATGATGTGGCACTTAATATCTAGAAACCATTTTGCACAGTTTTTTAAGAAAAAGTTACTTAAGTGTTAGATTACACACACAATACTTGAAGTTTTTTCTGTAAATGAATGGGTGTAACATGAAAGGTGCTTTATTAAAGAAGTGATTGCAAGTGAATTTCTAACAGTAAGATGTAACAAAGAGGTTTTTTTTTTTTTTTTTAGAGTGGGGTGTAAACTGGGTCCAATTTCCCTGGAATTGCTTGAAGCCATTTCTCCTATTTCAAGATTTTAGAGTTAATTTTTATTATGACCATTGTTTGTACAAGATGATCTGTCTTTGTAGATATGAAGTATAGTTTTCCAGAAGACAGATATTTATCTTGTATTAAAAATACCACTGTACTTGTTTTATACCATTTGCTGATATTTATGCTGAACTATACAATTCAGGAATTAAAAAGTGACCCTGTAATTCCAAAAACAAAAGAGACCATTTTAAAGTGCCAACAGGGGATGCATCTTATTCAAAACTGAGAGATTGTTGTTAGTTACAAAAAGAGGGTATTCCTAAAATAACAAATACTGATTTAATCATCATATATAAAAGCTGCTGAAGTATGGACATGACATCAGAAGATATAATCTGACATGACTGAGAATGTGACACAATAGGGAAACTTCATTTTCACATCTCTCAAGCCAAGCTATTTAAATGTTGTAATGGGATGATTCAGATTGTGAGTGCATGTCAAAAAAGGAAGTTTGTTTGAAGAGCATTTCGTGTTTTCCTTCCCACTAGACTGTCATGGGAATGTTCTCCATAGTACACACATTTGCATGCATGCACAAGCTTTTGTTTGAAAAAATATCCTTAACTCTATTTTGGTGGGAGAAGTTCCATTTCCTTAGCAGAACAGATATTTACAACCAGACAGAGAATAACAATTCTTTGCTGCTTTCTCTGCTTATTCTCTTCCCTTCAGCTGGCCATAATGGGAGGTTAATAAAAAGTAAAAATAAAAACAAGGGGAAAAGAAGAAAAGAAAAAAAGACAGGCATTCTCTCTGTGTAACCTCTGTGAACCCTTTTCTAGTCTCAGCAACTTAATGTTAGGGAAACAACATGACAAGAAAAATGGTGCAAAGGCAAATTGCCCATCAGATGGTAAAACCTACTATTAAGGGAACATTTAAGAGGGCAACAAAACACAGAAGAGCAATCCTTACTGTCTGCACACTGAGTGAAAAATTGACCAAAATGTTCAGTCTCTATAGATAGTTTGTGTGAGAGGTACCATGTCAAAAATGTTTACTTTCATCTTTAAGTTTTTTAGAAGCAATTTTAATAGGCCCCTGAAGTAGATTGTTTATAAAAAGAAGAAACAGTGTGGAATGGCCTTGTACTTAAAACGAAATTCAGGTGAGCATTTTTGAAGAGGTGCCCTGAATTTGTCAAGGTTTTGACTTTAGATATATGACTTCCAGTCATTTTTATGGCATAGTGACTTTCTAAACTCACCAACAAAATGGGGTGATATAACAGATAAAGCAAAAGCTTTATATTTAAACAGCCCTTGATGACAATGCAGATTCTGATGCTTACTAGTTCTGGGACCTTAGACAATTTACTTGTTTTTTCTTTCAACCACAATTTCTCCAATTTGCCTTAAAAATTAGAAACTATACATAAATTACCCAGAAAATATTTAGTACTCAATAAATAACTTTCAAAACTCGTTATCATCATCAGGAGCAGTATAATCATTTCTAAGAAGGGGGAGGATAAAGCCAGGTATAAGTAGTTACATCAGAAGTTATGCCCATAAATCAATAATCTATATTCTATGATGCATTAAAATCTAATGAGTTCATTTCTGGTTAGCAGACAAGTCTATGTATATGTATCCTGCCTTACTAAGACACAACTGAAATAAGCAATGAAGACACTCTAGTGGAATGATGTCTGAGGTGTTAACAAAGGAGTGGGAGATGTCAGGAATGAAGGGTGGGACTTAAATTAGAAAAGGAGGGAAGGTGGGAGGGCACTGAAGGTTTGTGGTGAGTCACTGACCCTGTCCCCCTTTGTCCCATCCCAGGAAGCACTGCAGTAACTAGAATGGGTCCCTAGATAAGAACCCAGATGTCCTTGCCCTAAAGCAGTTGAGATAACAGGCAAAGCTGGGGGCCTTTTATGGATGTGTTTGCCTCTTTGATGTGTTGGAGGATCCAGGATGCTGAAAGCTTACCACCCGAAGGTGCAGGAGAGGGGCATGTTAGTGCCTGGTTCCCACCTAGTAAGTATAATTTCAAGAGCACAAATGGAACCCCTGGAAAGAAAGTCTTTACAACTGGCAGACCTATCAGGTAGTCCCAACACTGTAGGAGACAGGAAGAATAAAAGAAAAGCAGGGCCCGGCAAGGGCCACAAAAGAAATTTATAATTATTGATAAACTGGATGCTATAAGGCATGAGACTCTTGGAACAAGTCCAGAGGGAACAGTTCATAATCTTGAAAACAAAATATGATCCTGGGGTCGGAAAACCAACCCCAGACTGTTTCTCAACTGGCGTCTCAGAGTCACATGTTTTACGTATCTGGTGGAAAATCTATAGATAAAAATATCAGTCTTAGTTACTAATTTGTTATTGATTACTGTTTGCTAATTACTTAATGGTTAATGATCATTTTGTTCTTTGCCCCTGAAAGCCACATGAGTTATAGTTTAACTCCCTGCATATTTTTTCATTCATGGCTGAAAGTATAATAAAGCTGGCTTGGATTCAGTTTCAGCACCTTCACCTTGGAGCGATGTTGGTCCTCTGATCTTCGCTTTTCTCTGAATTCTTGCGTCTCGTTTCTCATTCTCTCGCCGTATGGGGCTTTCGGAAACCCTGCTTGTCTATCTGGTTTCAACAAGTGGCTCCGGAACAGAGACCCAAAAGTGAATCCGGCCTCCGAGGCTAGCTCCTAGTGGCAGAGAACGCAGAGAAATCCGGCCAGCTCTGCGGATGAGAAAAGTACTTGGTAAGTACACCCCTGCAGATTTGTCAATCAGGGTAACAATGGACAAAATCCTTATAAACATAGAGACTATATGCAAGTGTTAAAAACTTTGTTAAAAAGTTCGGGGGTTGAGATTTCTCACTCCTCTTTTAAAAATTGTTTTCTGCCATTGAAAAATATTGCTACTGGCTAGATTCAGATAAAGGGACTTTGAGACATGAAAAATGGCAAAAAGTTATGCGTTGCCTGTGCCGTGCCTACCAACGCGGCTAAAAGATTCCTTTGTCTATATGGTCAGTAGGAAATCTTACTAACAGCTTTAGGACCGCTATAATCCAAAACCTTGGATTCAGGAGATTCTGTAGAACAAATACAAAAACAAATGGAGAAAATGAATTTATATGATAACATAGGTGATGAGAAAAAAAATCAATAAAAATGAAAAATAAGAGCCAAAAGAATGATAGAAGTCAAGAACAGATCTTTCTCTCTCAACCAACTGCACCTTTGGTCGAGCCCCCTCCTTTCAATCCTGAAACCCCTTGGGATGATGGATTTGCTTTTAAACCACAGATAACTGTGCCTAATAAAATGACGCCTTTATAAAAGGGAGTTCATAGGGCACAACTGCAGGGGGACAAAGACGCTTTAGTTCTCCCTGTGGCTGTAACTCAAATCCCACCAGATCCTCAATTTCCACAAGGAGGACTACATTGTGATTATAATGCCATACCATTTAAAACCATAAAGGAGATAAAACAGACATGTACCCAATACGAAACTAATTCTCCTTATACCATGAGACTAATTCAGAGACTTTCACAAGCTGAACGGTTAATTCCTTATCATTGGGAAATGATAGCCAGAACATGCCTATCCACCTCAAAATTTTTATAATTTAGGACCTGGTAGCAAGATAGAACAAATAAATAAGCTCACAAAAATGCGACAGCCAACCGGCCAGTTGATATAACACTTGATCAGTTAATGGGTAGTGGGGCACATTTTGACATTCAAGCTCAGTTACAATTTGATGATCAATTACTCACTCAAGTGAAGATAATATGTTTAAAAGCCTGAGAATTTCATTTACTCAAATTATGCAATCAAATGGAAAACCTTATGTAGATTTTATTGCCAGGCTACATGAAAATTTAAATGAATCAGTCTAGTTCTTGCTTATGACAATGCTAACTCAAAATGTAAAAAGGCGATTCAGCCTCTCAAAACACAGGGTGCCCGTCTAAAAGACTATCTTAAAGTTTGCCAAGATATTGGGTCAGAACCATATAAAATACAACTTCTGGCTCAAACATTGTCTAAGGCTAATAAAAAGACAGATATGAGATGTCACCAATGTAAAAAATTAAGACATTAAAATAGACTGTAAAAAAAAAAGTAGTTGATAAATTATACTATTGGCTCTGATGCCACTCCTATTTGTATTGGTTTTGAAAGTATATGTCTTAAAACAAGATATAAAAAGTGGCTGTCAGTTGTCAAAAAGTCAAATGAAGATAAGACTTCCCTCTTTCTGTTAACTGCCCTTACTTTTAAAAAAAAAAAAAGAAAAAACTTCCAACATGATGAATCCACCTGACCTTCCTGATTGTGTTGCTGAAATTAGCCATGGTATTAAAAACTGGTTAAGATGAAAATTATATAAAGGATCAGAAGGTCACTTATTATTAAACGTTACAAAAGACTCTTATTGATCGGGGACCCTGCAGAACCCCTAAACTTAAAGAATTTAAAGTGTCTTCCCCATGGGTATATAATGAAAAGACAATTAGTACTTATGGTAGTCAACCCCTCATATGACATGGGGGTAGGATTAGCTCCCCCTTTGCCTCGTCGAGATCATTATCCTATTCATGATAAATTATAGAAAATACTCATGACATTAAAAAAAACTAATTTCTTAAAAAGGACGATATACTGAATATATTTTAAATGACCCAAAAACTACCTTTACTTTTACAAAAAAACCTCTACCCACACTATTCAGACTTACATAAAAATTCCTTTTGTTTTTATGATCAGACTAGCAAAATATGATCCCAATTTGGGATTAGTAAAATGTATTAACTGTTCATTTTATACATGTATAAATAATATCATTCCTTTTGATAAAAGTTGACAGAATATTTACATTTTTTTTCATTTTTCCAAAACAGTTTAATTAAAAAAAGGTGAAGAATCTGAAAAAATTAAGGGGTGGGGGAACAGCATACCACGACTGGCTCAGTCACAAAGAAACATCATCATCTAAAAAGATATTTAAGTTTAATACAAATTTTATACAAAGAAAATGTGAAAAAATACTTCCATATGCTGAAAGCAATTATGCTTCACAAATAAGGCCAGCTAGGCTAGTTTTTTGTTTTTTTTTTAAACTGCAATCTACAAATGTTCTTTCCTGTTTTCTTCTAGGACTCTCTTTTTTATTTCTTTTCTAATATGGGTAACTGGCTGGAAACTGTACAGTTCGCATCCTCTTATCAACAATGAAGAGAAAAGAAATGAGACTAAAATGTACAACAGAATGTACTGGAATGATATCATACAATTAATTTTTCTCATATACATACATCACCTTTTTGCTTTGTTCAATGCTTCTTGTTTTACACAACGTAGTGTAACAGCACAGCAGTGTCCTGCTTCCCTTCAAACTGTCTTTGTTTCATGCTGGCATAAAAATGTAAAATTTCATCATATAAATATTACATACATGCTTCATCTCAGACTCAAATGTCCTCTCCGCGTGCGTCTCGCCTTTGACTTCTCACTTCGTGAAGCATGGCCATCTCTTACCAAGCAGGTGTGAGTGTCTTTAAAGGAACCACAAAGCAAAGAAAAACTCTCTGTTTCAGAGCTTCTGACTCCAACGCTTTCTATGGTCCTCTCTTCTGCAAACTGAGCTGAGCGGGGCTTATTTCTAGTTAATCTGTAAACAAGGATGTGTTTTTGTTTGTTTGTTTTTTTCCTCTTCTTTTTTCCCTTTTATAGGAGTACAGTCATCATGGAAATCACATAAAATTAATGAGCTCCTCCGTGTGTCCTTCTGGTCCAGAGAGCTTGCCTTTTGTAATATGATGACGTAGTATTTGAAAGGGGCCAATGGGTGCATGTGATGTGTCCACAGGAGCACCGAATTCTGGGGAAATTCCTGATCCCAATATGCTGTGTACAGACATACAAATGGAAACAGCTCATGGGGCATCAGAGGAGGAGAAGCTGTGCGCCCCAAAGCGAGGCCCCTGCCCTCTCCACACCCCTGTAAAAGATGGGCTGGATGACCATCCTTTCTCCAGCATCCAAACATTCTTTTTGTTGTTGGGTGTGTTTTCTGTTTTTTATTATTTTTGTTTTTTTTTTTTTCTCTCTTTTTTTATAAGTTAAAGTTAATACAAATATAAAAAGGGGAAGTACTCTAGGCTCGATGACATCCACAAATTGTACACTATTTACATCTAAAGCAAAGGTTTCACGTGGGTAGAACAGTCCTCAGTCAAGGCTATTTTGGGAAGTGACGTAGTGTGGGCGGCCCTCCGTGCCGGGTGCAGAGGCCGAGTCTGAATGGCTGGCATTCTCCAGGCTGAGGGTGGCGGTCTTCCAGTCTCACGTTTCTTTGAGGTTTCCGGTTTCCCTGGTGTCTGGGTTGTTTTTCTCCATGGGGCGGGCGGCCTGTGTCCCAGCATGTCCCTAGTCCCAGAAGGTATATCCAGGCGGGACTCTTTCGGGATGAGGCTCTTCGAACTGGTACCGGCGTTGTGCTCAGAGCAGGCCGACCCTCGCTTCTCCTCACTGCCGCTCCAGCAACTGAATTTACTGCTCCAGGAATGGTACTTCTGGGCTGGGTAGTTGGGGTCCGGCTGGTGGTCTGTGGTGGTTGGGGCAGAGGCAGATTGTTTGTTGCACCTGTTGCTAACAGAGCCTTGGTTGGAGCCTAAGAGAATGGAGGAGGGGGTCTCCCTGGAGCCAGAGAGGTCGAAGGTCGAGCCACTGTCCTTGCTTTTCTCAGCTGGCGTCTCCTTCTCTTTCAAGGCGCTGCTTTCCAGGGGAGCTGCCTGAGTACTGGAGGAGGCACCCTGGGATTACTTAGTGTTTCTGTGTTCACCTCAGGGTCTGCTTCCTGCTGAGGGGCGGTAGCTGGCTGAGTGCAAGATTTCATGTGCTCGAGCCAGTGGGCCTGCTGGCAGGGGTAGTCACAGTAGCTGGTGTTCCAGCAGCAGTAGAAGATGGCCTCCTTCTTGCAGTTGGCACACCACTGCTTCTTCTTGGTCTCATCCACCACCTGCTGCTTCTCCAGTTCCAGTTGCTTCTTCACCTCGGCAATGAGCCGGTCCCGCTCCTGCTCTAGGCTCTGCCACATCTCTGCCATGTTCAGTTCCAAGTAGTGTTTCATTTCGAGAGCTCCTGCTGGTGCAGCCACTGGAATTTCTCTATCTCAGTCCTCAGCCTGCGGATCTCAGCTATTGTGCTTCCAGTAGTGTTCTCAGAAAGATCGTTATATATTTCCATCATCGTGCCTTTTATTGCATCCATCATTTTGCTAGTGTACTTGGCGATGTCTGCAGCGACATCAGCTGAAGCGGTAGTGATGGGCAGGTCTGTGCTGACCGAAGATGCTAGGGTGCTTGTGGTCCCTGAGCTGGTGACCAGAGGCGATGACTGGGTGCTGGTCACCAGGGTGATGGTGGAGGTGGATGGGCTCTGCGTGATCTCTTTCTGCTAGACAGTTGATGAGTTCCACACGACCTGCTGCATGGCCGGAGCAGTCTCCTTCAGTAAAAGCGGCCTCTGCTTTTTCACCAGGCTTCCCATGGTGGTGGCGGCGGGGGCCGTGACCGTGGACGTGGTGCTGGTGGTGGCCATGATCCCAGCCGTGGGAGTTTGGAAGGATGAGCAGGTGAGGACCAGCGTTTTGGGGGGAGACTGGCTGCCCGCTGTCATGGATCTCCCTGCTTGGGAGATGGTTCTTTGGGTTCCCTCTTATTTTTTTGATCCTCCCGCCCAGAATGGTCTTCTCCTAAATCTATGACAAGTTCGCTCTCTGAATCGGAGTCCAGGCCCAAATGCACCGTTGGGGAACCCGTCTCATCTTTTCCCTTCAGCTTATCCTTTGTGGGATGAGGCGAGGGTTTTGCTTTGTCTGAAAAGTCCTTCTCAGGCTGGGGCTAGTCTTCTCCTTGACTGAGCTTGGGTCCGCTTTCTCGCTGGCTGGTGATGTGCTGACTTTGAGCTCCTCTTTCATCTCCACTGGGTTCGGCAATTTGAGCTTTTTTTTTTTTTTTTTTTTTTTACAGCAGATGGCTCTTTGTCCATCCGAGCCCCCTCTTTGTCTTTGGCATCTTCTGGCTCGTTCTTGGACCTCTGTTCCTCATCACTGATAAAGTCACTACTGCTACTATCTGACTTCTCAGAATCCTCCTAATCGCTGTGCTCTACAGCCTATAAACATCTTCTGAGATTTCATTTATGCCTAATTGTGCTTTGCAACTCTGTATTGTCTCGTTGAGATTTAGGTGGAATCTGCCGCGAATCTGTCGTTTGGGGGAGATGAGAGGAACAGGAGCAGACTGCTGCTGGACAGACTCACTCAGTTCCTTCAGGTCCATCTCGGCCTTGCTTCGATTCAGGTTAAGATTCAGGATGCTTCCCGTGGTGGATGTCTTGTCCGTTTTCATGGTGACTGGCGATACTTGGCCAGAGAATGGTTTGGGGCTGCCGGATAAACTCCCCGCTTGTCTTGTCTTGGTGGAGGCTGGTGAAGCTGTGCTCTTGTCCAGGAAGTTCACTGGCACTGAAGTGGCTGGACGTGGCCTTCGCGTCCTGCTCCACGTCGGAGCCCGTCTGCATGGAGGAGTTTGTACTCATGGGGGAGTGTGGCATGTCGGACAAGGAGATCCTGCGGCCTGCGCCCCCGCTCAGCGTCAGCTTGCTCATCAGGATCTTGGGCGACGCTGTCATGTCAAACCTGAGCTTGACCTTCTCCTATTTGTCCATCTTGGCGGCACCTGCGCTGGGGTAGGAGGGGTCAAGCAGCATTCGGTACTGGCTCTTGGGTGTGTAGGGTGTCCTGAATGGAGAGTAATTAAAAACCCCGAACTTCTGGCAGATGTTCTCCACATAAATCTCCATCTCTTGCATTGCACTGTTGAAGATGCTTTTAGTCTTTTTCACAGAAAAAGGAATTTCTTTAGACATGAGGTAACAATTATTTATTGGAACCTAGGCTCTAACATGTTGTCCAGAGAAACGGGCATCCACCTGCCCATCTTTATCCCTCAGAGCTTTTGCAGGCCAGAATGGAAACCCCTTCAGTTTTGCCCAAACCAAAGGATGCGGATTGCTACAAGGCTCACAAAACCAGTTATCTCGTTTTTGGCAGGCAGCTAGATAACACTCTGGACAAACTTCAATTTCATTCATCTCATGCTCACAGATTTTGATGACTACTTTTGCAATTTGTGTCATTTTGTGATTTCCCCCATTATAAATGATGCAGTTGTGCAAAATCCATTTTGCATCAGCCAGGAAGGCTTCTGTGCAGCCATACATTTTCTTTTTAGCATTCTTTTCCAATGTACAAAGGTCCATGGGGTGGAAGATATATTCTACATAGTCAGGATGTTGCTCCAATGGGACAGGCTTCTGAAATGCATCTGCCCCTGGCTGTTTCATTTTCTGAATGGTGAACTTGAGCAGGTATGATAACTCTTCGATGATGAGCATCGCCATGGCTTTACTCTGAGTCTCGATGCATTCTGCTACTGTGATCTTCTCACATTCAGGACAAAATCAGTCCCCCTCTGGTTCTGATGTCAGTCTCAGACACTTAGCGTGATAAACCCCGGGACAGAGCTCACAGCAAAGGACTTGGCCTTCCCAGTGACAAACCCAGCAGTAGAAATCATTTCATCTGTCCTGCGGTACAACATCAACAGGGTCTGTGGTGAGTGGCTGCTTCATATAGTAAAATGGACCATGTCTTAGTTCTGGCTGCTCCTTATTATTATTTTTCAGTAAGCCGGGTTTCTTTTTCTTTTTAATGAGACTTGTGGATGTGTCCTGTGGCGAGTGGCCATTGGAGGAATGAGGAGGGCTGGGGAACTTTCTTTTCTGGGCTGTTCTCTCTGTGAAGCCCGGATCTTTGGAGCAGGTAGAATTATCCATGCCCTCTACCACCTCCTGTTCTGTTTTTATTTCCTCTTCAGCCAAGATTAAATCACAAAGTAGAAAAATATGCCTAGGCTAGAAGCAAAAGGCCTGGCTTCAAAACATTCAAACCACCAGCATTTAGCCCAGGAATTAAGATTGGGTTCTCCACACTCCCAGCCCCTGGGATGTTTCTTTTCTGCAGCAGGCATGGCTTAGAGAAAGCATTCAGCACTCTTCTAAGCTGTGACTAATTATCTTCCCCCCACCCCCCATATTTACATTCTTAAAACCAAAACTGACATATGGGTTCCAGTTGATTTACAATGACCTTGACAAGAAAGCCCTACATTATATATTAGTAAAAAAAATATTAAAAAATCTTAAACGTGTTAAACGTTTTCTGAGATTACTAATTGCTGCCATCTTAGACATTATTGCAATTACCACTATGGCAGTCGTAGCTGAAATGGCTCTTCATAAATCTGAACAAACAGTTCATTTTGTACAAAAATGGCATAAAGATGCCAATGTCCTTTGAACCACTCAACAAAAAATTGATGAAAAATTGGCCTCCCAAGTGGCCGACCTTCAACAATCTGTAAAAGATCAATTAGTCAGTTTACAAAAACAAGTGAGACTAAGATGCGATTAGAACTATACTTCCTTTTGTATAATGGCTTTCAAATACAATAAGACACAATTTAATTGAGATAAAGTTAATCAACACCTATTAAAGTAATATTTCTGTAGATATTCAAGATCTACAACAATATATATTAAAAGCTTTTAATAAACATCTTGATGTGATTTCTGAATCAGATTTTCTTGATACTGTTACTGATAATCTTTCTTCTCTTAATCCTTTAAAACAGATCAAGACATTTAGATACAAAATTGCTCTAGTTATGCGAGTACTATTAATTATGCGTCTGTGTTTCTATATAGTCTAGAAAAAAATGATCAAGAGGCAACAAAGCCAACAACAACTAACATTCCTCACCATTTCTCATCACTTACAAAATCAAAAAGGGGGAGATGTAAGAGACAGGAAGAATAAAAGAAAAGCAGGCCCTGGCAAGGGCCACAAAAGAAATTTATAATTATTGATAAACTGGATGCTATAAGGTATGAGACTCTTGAAACAAGACTGGAGGGAACAGTTCGTAATCTTGAAAACAAGATATGATCCTGGGGTCGGAAAACCAACCCCAGACTGTTTCTCAACTGGCGTCTCAGAGTCACATGTTTTACGTATCTGGTGGAAAATCTATACATAAGAATATTAGTCTTAGTTACTAATTTGTTATTGATTACTGTTTCCTAATTACTTAATGGTTAATGATCATTTTGTTCTTTGCCCCTGAAGGCCACATGAGTTATAGTTTTACTCCCTGCATATTCTTTCATTCACGGCTGAAAGTATAATAAAGCTGGCTTGGATTCAGTTTCAGCACCTTCGCCTGGAGGTGTGTTGGTCCCCTGATCCTCACTTTTCTCTGAATTCTTGCATCTCGTTTCTCATTCTCTCACCGTATAGTGCTTTCGAAAACCCTGCTTGTCCAGCTGGTTTCGACACAACACGGATCAGGGAACACAGGTTGAGAATGCTAGTAGATCAGCCTTAAAGTTCCCAGTTCATGTTATAAAAACAGCATAGTCCTTGCTTTTGAAAGTTTTCTGAGTGCAGTCAATCCAGTTTTCTTGTTTGTCCATGCCACCAGCATGGGATGACTGTGATTAGGAGCAGGAAGATGTCCAGAGGGGTATGTATGATCATGCCCTGCATCTCCTGACAGGTCTCTCAGGAGGGTTAAGGGGGAGGTGCTCAGAGCTGCCTAGCTGGGGATGGCAGACCCAGCAGTCAGTTAGAATGAAGGTGCCTGCTAGAGTTTGAGAGAACTGTACCAGGATGTTTTCTGTGGGGAGGAAGTCTCCAGAGGCACTTTTTAACTACAGGGCTCATCAATGCCCCTCCCTCTGTGCAATCTTGGGTGCTGGGTTGTTACTCTTCCTCCACCTCTGCAATACCTGAGTGCTGCTTTCTGATGACTTGCCCCTTTTTCTGCTCATTCCCTACTCTCACCCAAACTTTTCATCTAGGAAGATCAGGTGTAAGAGGCATGGGACATGTGTATAAAACCAGAATTAAGTTTGAACCATGTAGATCCCATTTTTGCCTGGCTGCCACCATGGCTATACCAGCCAGGCTGGTCTGGGAAAAGAAATGTGTATCATGCTGGGGAATGGTCAGGACAGAACCAACAGTTTCAAAAGAGGCCTGTATAATCCCCCATCCCTTTAGTCCTGATTTAATGACCAAATTGCCTTACTCTGAAGTAGGGCTTCTCAGTCTCAACACTGTTGATGTTAGGGGCCAGATCATTCATGGTTGTAAGAGGCTTTCCCTTGCATTGGCACAATATTTAGCAGTATTCCTGACATCTACACACTAGAGGCCAGCAGAACACCTTCAGCTGTGGCAAGCAAAAACTAACCAGAAGAAGCTAAATATTCCTCAGGGGGGCAAAATCACCCTTGACTGTGAATCTCTAGCCCAAATATGTGTATAACTTGATTCAAGGGCTTCTCTTTGTGGATGTTGAGTCCACATCCAGTAGGGTGAGTCACCTTCTCTTTTTCCCTCTCCCTGAAGAGCCCAGTACATACAAGTGAAGTGAAGTGAAGTCGCTCAGTCATGTCTGACTCTTTGCGACCCCATGGACTGTAGCTTGTTAAGCTCCTCCGTCCATGGGATTTTCCAGGCAAGAGTGCTGGAGTGGATTGCCATTTCCTTCTCCAGGGGATCTTTCCAACCCAGGAATCAAACCCAGGTCTCCTGCATTGCAGGCAGACGCTTTACCGTCTGAGCCACCAGGGAAGCCAGTACATACAAGGGTCAGGTGCATAACACACTTTCATAGAAAGAGAATGGACTTTACTTGGAAATACAGAGATCCCAGTTCTGCTTTTCATTACAAGTGTAATCACAGCATCTTATTTGACACCTCTAATCTCAGGTTTTCTTATCTGTAATTATGGCTAACTACCCTGTTATGGCTGAATTGTGCACCCCCACCCCCAAATTCGTATGTTGAAATTCTAACTTCTGATATCCCATATGGGACTGCATTTGGAGATTTGGTCTTAGAGATTATTAAGTTAAAATGTGGTCATTAGGGTGAACCCAAGTCCAGCATAACTGGTATCTTTAAAAGAAAGAAATCTGGACACAGGCATACATACAGAGGGAAAACCACGTGAAGACACAGGAAAAGATGGCCATCCATAATACAAGCCAAGGAGATAGGCCTCAGAAAAAAACCAACTCTGCTGTCACTTGGTCTAAGACTTTGAGCTTTCAGAACTGAGAAAACAAACTTCTGTGGTTTAAGTCATTCAGTCTGTGGTACTTTATAATGGCAGCCTCAGCAAGCTAATACAAATATCTAATAGAAAGAAGTTTTGCGAAAATGAAAGAATGCATATCTTACGAACATCACAGTTACAATAAAGAGTTTGAAAATGACATGTGACAATAGCTGTTTTTTATTGAGTATGTATTATATGTCAAGCACATTTTCTTAGGCAATTTACCTAGATTATTTCTAATTTTACAGTAAACCTATAGGGTTGATGTGATATTGTGAGACTCCACTTTGTAGAGAGGCAGAATGGCTGAGTGAACTAAAGGGCTCCAGCCACTGCGCTCTGCAGCCATTGGCTCTTTTTCTCCTAGGTTATGCTTGGTAGGGACTGCTGCCAGCCAGTGGTGGGTACAGGACGAGTACTAAGCAGGCTTGCTCCTGGAAAAAGAGAAACTCCTCTGATCAGAGACTTTGACTTGAAGACTTTCTGAAGGCCTTCCTAAACATTCTTTAAACTGCTTGGTGATCTAGGATGCTGCCATCATCCTGTCTCTCCTTCTCTTGATGTCAGAGTGTGTTATGATCTGACAGCTCTGTGTTATGATCTGACAGCTCTCCTAACATCCTCTAACTTGCTCTCCATTGCCTCTCATTAACTTGTCCCCTAAAGAGATCCTTACATACTAAAGCCTTTGATGCTAACGACTTCTTGGAATGGACTGACATAGTATGTATTTTGACTCTATTTTACAGGGAGAACAGGCACACACAAGTGTGTTCCCAGAGTTGCATAATTAGTACTAGTGCAAGGGTATTCAGATATGATTATCTAACTCCATAGACTGATTCTTTTACATATTATAATGTATCTTGAAATACATGGTGAAAGTACTTTAAACATTAAAACCATTATATGCACCTACCATGTAAAATATGTTTATTAATAATAAAGTAGAAATCTGAGATCAATGTCTCAAGTCTTTGAACAATCTATGCACATAAATAGTAACAATGCCCCTATTTTTGCTTTACCCACCCTTCAAAAGGTCATGCCAAGCTAACACTGCTTGAATTCTCCTCCACGAAACACAGCACTGTGCAAACCACTGTCATCACACTCACCACAGGAGTTGCTAAAGAGGTGACTAGTGGAATTTTCCCTCTTGCCTCGGAAGTCAATAGCTAAATTTCACTGTGTGCTAAGTTCCAGGCTACTTAATTCTTGATTTGGGTGGTGGGACACTTTGACATTAACAGTGGAGGTCCATATCACCTCTTCACCTCATGCATTCACCCACTCTAGAATTTAGTTGCTAATCTAAGAAAACTGGTGGACATACGGACACACTTGATGTACTGAGATTAAATTTCAGCCCCAATGAAAAATAGAGGCTGGAAATAGAAATTATGTCCAATCATATACAACTTGAAATTTAATACCTTTTATATTTCAGAGTGTAAACCAAGTTTCCTAACCACTAGACTTGCATAAACCCATGTTCCTTTCTATCTTTCTATTGGATTGTTTTCGTGTTTGTTTTTCTTTTATTGCTTTGCAAGGTATTTTTTCAGTTCTAATCTGGTAATTAGTTACCTTTAAATTGTAACATGCACAGTTTATTTTACAAAGACTAGATTTAATCAATCTATCCTTCCCTGGGATAATTAAAGGAAATTGGTTTATATGTATCATCTCTCCATAGTATTGCACATGATTGCTGTTATACTGTATTTGACACTTTTGGCTGTTTTTACTAGAAAGATTTTCATCTCCAAACTGTTAGAATCAGAAGCAAACCAAATTTGAGATAGATTATTTCTTGCTCTCCCAGCAATGACTAAACAATTATGGAGGTACTATTTGGAGAACTCTGCAGAAAACTACTTCGATTGGAGAGTTACTAGGGCAACGCTTTAGGGAAAGAGGACATATGAATGGGCTGAAGAGCCTGATAAGCTACTGAATAATATTGCATTGTTTTTGCTGTACACATTAGGTACCTGAATAATCTAAGATCTATCGTTCCTGCAGTTTGCTCAGGAGCTCATCCTTATCAATTTGATGAACATGAATTTGGTGTTCAGTGGATTTTATATGACCATATTACAGGCAGATTCTTTACCATCAAAGCCACCAGGAAAGCCCCAATATACTCATAACAAATTCATATTATAGTTATGTGTGTATGTACATGTATACTTTCTATGTAACATTAATAGATATTTACTCTTTGTCTTTTCCATTCTTCCTCCATTTCCTTGAGAATTATTTTATAGGAAATTCAACTGCCAATTCTTAGCCAGGCATTTTGAGTGAGATTGCCCCTACCCCATCACCAGCCCCACAGATGGTGCTATTTCTTGGTATTTGCCACTGATACTGAGTAGATATACAAAAGAGACAAAGCAAATGAAATGCATACATTCTAGGAATTCTATTCTCTTCTTTAATGAGATCTACTTGAAAAGAATTTCTTTGCTGTGAGATACAAATGAGCAATGTGCCACGTTTGGAGCTGGTGGAAGCCATAGTTTGAAAACAAGGGAAGAAATACACTACAGAGGAAACCAGCCTAAGCTCTAGATCAAGCTGCCCCTGAGCTTTATCTTTGGATTATTGAAGAACCAGAGAAAATGTTTCCTTTGTATTAGTAATGTAAGCTGATTTTCACTGGGGTTTCTATTATTTGAAATATTCTGAGAATATTACAGGTGACCTCTATTTAATTGTCAAAAATAAAAATTAACTACCTTGCTATTTTAATGATTTGAGGGCACCACAGAGAAAAAGAACATCCTAACACTTCAAAAATTGGATTGGTAGCCTCTGTGGTGGCTCAGTGGTAAATAATCCACCTGCCAATACAGAAGACACAAGTTCGATCCCTGATCCACGAAGATCCCACATGCCCCGGAGCAGCTAAGCCTGTGCGCCACAACTATTCACCCTGTTCTCTAGAGCCCCAGAGCCACAACTACTAAAGCCTGCATTCCTAGAGCTCATGCTCTGCAACAAGAGAATCCACTGCAATGAGAAGCCTGTGCACCACAACTAGAGGACATGCCTCACTGGCCACAGCCAGAGAGAGGTCCATGCAGCAAAGAAGACCCAACATATCCCCCCCAAAATTTAATAAGTGAAATTATTTTTAAAAAATGGATTGGAATTTTACTAGGAGAAAAGCAAAGAGAGTCCCCAAAGAAAATTTTAATTCATATTGAAGCAAATTGCTGAAGACAATATCACCAGTTATACCTTATCAGTATATCATGATTATTTTTCCTAGTGAGTAGAGTTTTTCATATTAATATAACAAATACTCAATATTACAAATACTCATTTGTAATTAATATTGCAAATAATATAAGAATACATGAAAAATATTCATTGTGTCGAATGCTAAAATAATTATAAAATTTAATATATACCCATGTCTGATAAAAAGTTAACTGTTTCTTAACCGTGTGTAGCATGTATCCCTAGAGCTCATATGTAGCCAGCACACATATGCTGGTAAGGCATACTAGGTAGTGTACAATTTGACTGGTTGCTCGGTGCTCACTGATAGAGGTCAAAGTCTGTTGGGTAGATGCTGTAGTATGTTTTGGGTTTCATTCCATTATACTAACTGGTGTGTATCTATGTGTGTGTATTAATGTAAAATATGTTCTGTATGTGTATATTTAAAATCAGAATCATATTTAATGGTGAATCTTTAGGGGATATCTGTTATAGTCAAGAGTAAGATAAAGCCAATTACCAGTCATTATTGAAAAACATCTATTTCTGCTTTATTGACTATGCCAAAGCCTTTGACTGTGTGGATCACAATAAACTGTGGAAAATTCTGAAAGAGATGGGAATACCAGACCACCTGATATGCCTCTTGAGAAACCTATATGCAGGTCAGGAAGCAACAGTTAGAACTGGACATGGAACAACAGACTGATTCCAAATAGGAAAAGGAGTACGTCAAGGCTGTATATTGTCACCCTGCTTATTTAACGTCTATGCAGAGTACATCATGAGAAACGCTGGGCTGGAAGAAGCACAAGCTGGAATCAAGATTGCCAGGAGAAATAATAACCTCAGATGTGCAGATGACACCACCCTTATGGCAGAAAGTGAAGAGGAACTCAAAAGCCTTTTGATGAAAGTGAAAGAGGAGAGTGAAAAAGTTGGCTTAAAGCTCAACATTCAGAAAACTAAGATCATGGCATCCAGTCCCATCACTTCATGGCAGATAGATGGGGAAACAGTGGAAACAGTGTCAGACTTTATTTTTTTGGGCTCCAAAATCACTGCAGATGGTGCTCACAGCCATGAAATTAAAAGATGCTTACTCCTTGGAAGGAAAGTTATGACCAACCTAGATAGCATATTCAAAAGCAGAGACATTACTTTGCCAACAAAGGCCCGTCTAGTCAAGGCTATGGTTTTTCCAGTGGTCATGTATGAATGTGAGAGTTGGACTGTGAAGAAAGCTGAGTGCTGAAGAATTGATGGTTTTGAACTGTGGTGTTGGAGAAGACTCTTGAGAGTCCCTTGGACTGCAAGGAGATCCAACCAGTCCATTCTAAAGGAGATCAGCCCTGGGTGTTCTTTGGAAGGAATGATGCTAAAGCTGAAACTCCAGTACTTTGGCCACCTCATGTGAAGAGTTGACTCATTGGAAAAGACCCTGATGCTGGGAGGGATTGGGGGCAGGAGGAGAAGGGGATGACAGAGGATGAGATGGCTAGATGGCATCACAGACTCAATGGACGTGAGTTTGAGTGAACTCCAGGTGTTGGTGATGGACAGGGAGGCCTAGGGTGCTGCAATTCATGGGGTTGCAAAGAGTCGGACATGACTGAGCGACTGAACTGATTTTACATCTTACTGTCACCCCTAACCTATTTAATTAGATAAGAGAGTAAGAAAATAGAGCTATAAATTTGGGGAAGAAGGAGGACATGTTATCTTTTCCAGATTTTATTATTGTATACTTTGAAGACCCAAAAGAATCTGAAAACCAAAAAGAATTCAGTAAGGGTGTTGATTATGCAGTTAGTAAATGACTGCCAGTAACTTTCCTTTATCCAAGAACAAACACAGTAACTACTTAAAATTAAATGCTTATAATAAATATGGCGAGAAATGTTTAAGACCTATATGAATAAAGCATTAAAGTTTCTTAAGACACATTAAATCCTTTAATAAGATTTTTAATAAAAATCCTTTAATAATAACACACTTTGATTTAGGACAGGAAATTAGCATTGTGAGGAATTCCATTTCCCAAACAGAAATCCACTAATGTAATTCAATCCAAGGAAAAGTACTATAAGGTTTTTATTTTGTTTTTGCCATAATATTATTCTGAAATTTTTCTAGAAATATTACTAGTTGAGAGTAACGGACTTTTATGAAAAAGAATAATGTTAGAGGATGACTTCTACCAGATATCAAAATGTGTAAGTCCAGTTTAATAAAAACCTTACTGCATTCATGCAGCAAGAAGGAAACCTTTCAGTGGAAAGAATAAAATTTAGAGATTATATTTATGGGGTTTCTTACCTGCAAAATATAGGGTAAGCTAAGTTATGCAAAGATGGTATTGGTTCAGCAGTCTAGAAACTAATCAGATCAGATCAGATCAGTCGCTCAGTCATGTCCAACTCTTTGCAACCCCATGAATCGCAGCACGCCAGGCCTCCCTGTCCATCACCATAGATAAATGCAATTTCATCACATTACTTCTCTTATTAAAATAACTTTTTAGAAATATAATATCTCAAGAAAATAAATCACAAACTGACTATTTTATGAAGATTTTACTAGTCATAGATGGTGAAGTTTTTTTCTTCTTTTTTTATAATGACAAGAAATTCAAGTGGTGACAAAGGGAAAGACTCATGATGACACAAAAATATTCTGTAGTGGTGGGAAATATATATCTTTTTTTTCTATGGGTTATATTTTATTTTTACAATGAAAGCAGAAAAACATAAATGACTAAATTTGCTGGTAGAAAAAACATAAATTAGCAGTTCACAGGAAATGAAATACCAAAGATCAGTAAACATGAAATCATGTACTCTGTAGCAAGCTGTAAAAAATATTCCACCCCAAAATATTTGCATCTCAATCCCTGGAACCTGTGAATATTACTGTATATAAGTCTTTACAGATGTGATTAAGAATTAGGGAATGTAAAGATTTTCCTGGATAATACAGGTTGGCCTTAAATGCAATCAGATGTATCCTTATAAGAGGAAGGCAGAGGGAGATTTTTTTAAAAACTTTAATTGGAAGCTAATTACAATATTGTGGTGATTTTTGCCATACATTCACATGAATCAGCCATGGGTGTACATGTGTTCCCATCCTGAACCCTGTTCCCACCTCTCTCCCCATCCCATCCCTCAGGGTCATCCCAGTGCACCAGTCTTGAGCACCCTGTTTCATGCATTGAACTTGGACTGGCGGTCTATTTCACATATGATAATATATGTGTTTCAATGCTATTCTCTCAAATCATCTCACTCTTGCCTTCTCCCACAGAGTCCAAAAGTTTGTTCTTTACATCTGTGTCTCTTTTGCTATCTTGTATATAGGGTCATTGTTGCCATCTTTCTAAATTCTATATATATGCATTAACATACTGTATTGGTGTTTTTCTTTCTGACTTAATTCACTCTGTATAATAGGCTCCAATTTCATCCACCTCATTAGAACTGACTCAAATGTATTCTTTTTAATGGAGTAATACTCCATTGTGTATATGTACCACAGCTTTCTTATCCATTCGTCTGCCGGTGGACATCTAGGTTGTTTCCATGCCCTGGCTGTTGTAAACAGTGGGCAGAGGGAGATTTGACACACATACACATACAGAGCAAAGGCTGAGCAGAGAAAGACTCGAAGTCTTAGCCTTGAAAATTGGGATATCGTGGCCACAAGCCAAGGAATGCTAACAGTCACCAGAAGCTGGGAGAAGCAAGAAACAGATTGTCTCCTAGAGCCTCTGCAGAGTATGCAGCCCTGCTGGCACATTGATTTACCCTCACAATGCTAATTTTTGAAATTTTGTCCTCCAGAACTGAGAGAATTTTTTAGGTTTTTTTTTTTTTTTTTTTTTTTTTGCTTTTTTCCATTTATTTATTTTGGTCTCACTGTATGGCATGCTGGATAGGATCTTAGTTCCATGACCAGGGATCGAATCCAGGCCCCTTGCAGTAGAAGGATGGAGTCCTAACTAGTAGACTGTCAGGAAATTCGCATTCTGTTGTTGTTTTAAGCTACCCAGTTTGTGGTAATTTGTTACAGCAGACACGGTAAACTAATCCATGCTCTAATAGTTAAAAAAATATAAATTAGAATAATAATGAGATTATTCTACACTTATGGGCAAAGATTTAAAACCTTGGAGAAGTATGGTAATGGATGAAAAGTGGGGTACTTTTATTCTATTCTCTTGCAATTTCAAAATATGCATAGAAATAAATAAACCTTTGATTCGTTTATCTTTTTGGAATTTTTCCTACTAACATATTCAAAAATCATGAAAAGACTTATGTACCTTGATACTTACTGCAGCATTGTTTAGAGTAATAAATTCTGTAGCCAGTGTAAGTGTCCATCACCGAGTAACTAGAATTACATATTACAGCATAGTATGCATGTATATGATACTATTTGAAATGAGATTTTTTTTTTTCTGAAAGGTTTTTCTTTCATTGAAATACAGTTGATTTACAATGTTGTGTTAGTTTCTGGGGCATAGCAAAGTGATTTAGTTATACATATATTCTCTTTCATATTCTTTTCCATTATGGTTTACTGCAAGATATTGAATGTAGTTTCTGGTGCTATACAGTAGAAATGAAATGAGATTCTTTTGTCTGAGTTTCACCTGAGGTTCTAACATTGGACAACAAAACAATAATTGTGAAAGTGAGGCACTAGTCCATTTATACAGTTCACATAAAAAAAAGTTATATGAAAAAGGTTTTGTGACTTGTAGCCCACACTTGAGACTTTAAATTGAAGTAAGATAAAGAGAGAATTTCTTTGGAGATGTTTGCAATAGGGCTTTCGTACTTTCTCTTATTTCATCATTACACTTAACTCTTGGAAGGAGAGGACGAAGGTGTTTTTCATTGCTAGTCTAGTAGAAGGGGCTTTATTTAAGGAAACCAGCCTAAGAGTTTGAAAAGTGTCCACTGGAATTTGAGGAACACAGTGTCCTGGTGTTTGATTCATACTTGAGAATTCTAAATAGGCTGTGGAAATATCCAGAAAGAAAAAGCATGATCTTAGGAACAAACTGAACTTCCATCTACAGAATGAACAAGACTGTGAGTGTGGTTTCCACAAACTGGTACATTGATATGCCATCAGAGAGAAAGAGAGAAAATAGCTTGAAGCCATCTTAGCAGGAACTTGGCCCAAAATAGCTGCCTGAAAGAGATCAGGGGCTCCAGTCTGGAGAGTCTGTGGAGTAGCTCACCAGACACCAAGGAACTTAAGAGCCATCACACATCATGTGGATGAATTTCTCAGAAATCCTTAACATCATCCAACGACTGAATAAACTATCTTCAAACAGCTGCCAAACCCCGAGATTACTGGCTGAATACATCTGTACTCTAACCCCACTCCCTTCCTGCAGTGTCCAGAAGCTGTATAGTTCATTAGAAAAATAAGAGGTGTAAGAGAAAGAGAAATAACTGGTTCTCATTGCAGATATTCCCCCTGAAATCAAACCAAGTTAAAACAAACTTGGAGGTTCATCTTGAGAGATTCAAATTTATTATGTAAATGAGATGGGAATCATATCTAAAATGTACCAGAGGACTATTGCTATTAGTATGTGAAAGTGATTGGAAAAGTTATTACTATTATCTAAGAGACAGGCAAGAGAGTCCATAAAGCAGGTAGAGCAGTGTCAACTGAAAAAAGGAAATGAAAAGCCTAGAAGTTGAGAATTACGTTTTATTTGGGAGACAAAACTGAGGATTTCAGCCCAGGACACAGCTTCTCAAATAGCTCTGAAGACCTGCTGCAAAGAATTAAGTGGGGAGTGGGGCAGGGTATACAGGAGTTTTGCAACAAAGATCAGGTGGTCAGATCATCAAAAGATTACTATTAATTAAGGAAAACCAGACGTCTCCAGTTAAGGAATTTAGCACTTTTCTGTGGATGGGAAGATGCAAGAGTCTGGGCTCATTAAAATCCTTCCTTTGATATGCGCCTCAGCTGTCTGGAGTCTGAATCCTCTGCTTTCTCATTCTGAGTCTCTTTAGGGTGCACCCTCAGGGGTGACTGCCGCAGCTGACTGCTGGGCAGCTGTTATGTGATGGTTTGATGGCTGCAACATCCTTTCTTTACTGCTATGGCAGGCAACAATTTTCATTGACAATGCCTCCATGGTAATGCTTGCATCCTATCAACCTGAACATATTCAACAAGGCTTAAAAACAATTACAGAGTAAAGTTGATTTTAATATGTAGATCCAAGAAAATACCTCAAAGATACATTTTAAGTACTGTAACAAAAATGCATGTAGAAGAATATAAATAGTAAGATCCCACATATGAACTTTTATAAAAATGCATGTCTCTGAAGATTTCCATAAGGAAGACAACAATGATGACGGAGGCTGGCTGCTATGAAGCTGATGACAAGATGAAAAGAGGCAACAGATTCTACCTTTTGCTGCTACAAGATTGTCCCTTGCTCTGTTTTCATAGCACCGTCTTTACTGCTTCTGCTTTAAGAGGCTAGCCAATAAAAATGCAGTTTATCCAAACCTTACATGGATTGAATACTAAGAGCTGTTCCTGCTAATCCTTCTTAGTGGTTCCTTCCCCAGCCTTGAGTAGTGTGTGTGCACGTGAATCTGCTGCTCAGGAATCTGCTGAATACTTTAGGGCCACGCCCTACAGAACTCCAGGATACTCTCTTTGTAGGGCTTTCTCATCCAGTAGCCACCCTGGTCTCTCTGGACTGTAAGCTCCATCCCGGGGACCCTCCAGGGCCCTGCCTGGAAACTCTAAGGCCAAGAAACTCTCTCTCAGGACTAAGCTCAGGCAGTTCTAGGCCTCACTTCATTTATGTCCCATCTTTGAAAACTATTTATTACAAAATAGGCTACAGGAATATATTGTACAATATAGGAAATATTGCCAATATTTTATAATAATTATAAGTGGAATATAAACCTTTAAAGTTGTGAATCACTACATTATACACCTGTAACTTTTCTGTGTGGGAAGTGGTGCACTGTGTGGCTTGTGGGATCTTAGCTCCCCAACCAGGGGTTGATTGAACCTCAGCCACAGCAGTGAGAGAACTGAGTCCTAACCACTGGACCACCAGGGAACTTCTTATACATCTGGAACTTACATAATATCATACAGCAATTATGCGTGCATGATAAGTCTGTTCAGTCATGTCCAACTCTTTGTGACCCTCTCGACTGTAGCCTGCCAGGTTCCTCTATCCATGAGATTCTCCTTGTAAGAATACTCGAATGGGTAGCCATTCCCTTCTCCAGGGGATCTTCCTGACTCAGGGATCGAACCCCTGTTTCTTTTGTCTCCTGCATTGGCAGGCAGATTCTTTACCACTGTTGCCACCTGGGTACCACTATAAGCCCACAGCAACTATACTTCCAGTAACAAAAAAGAAATCAGTGTCCTTTATTGCTAATGTTTGGTATCTTTCATCTTTTGGCTCTTTGGGGCTGTTGCAGGTGAGAGGACGAACCAGTCCCTGTTATTCCACATTGGTCAGAAGTGTGACTCTAAAGTTGTTGAAGAAGTGTCAGACAAAAATATACAATAAAATTCTAAACAAAATGTAAAATGGAGTCAAATCAAGCATATATATCTTCCCTCTCATCCAAAAGGCTTTTGAAATGACAAAAAAAAAAAAAAAAGCTCTCTCAAAGACTGAATCTCTAGTCCTCACTTAGTTAACTCTTTCTTCTGATCTCAGCTCACTCTTTCAGGTTTATTTCCCTCATCTCTCATTCTCAAGGCTCTGTATAGTCATACTTCACCACACAGGCTGCAGATACACATTTATCTTTAGGTGAGGAATCATTTGGTTAATCTCAGTTTCCCTTCCTAGAATGCAATCTCGATGAGGATAGATGCCTAGGCTTTTTTCACTCACTCTTCTCTTCTCAGTGGCTATTTGCTATAGTGCTAAAGAACAAAGAACTGGGTGTGTTAGATAATTTGAGGTACTGCAGGAATATTGAATGTAGTAGAGTCATAATGATGGAGAAATTTCAGCAGAGAAAAATATTTCCTAAAGATAGACCATCAAACGTATCTGTGCACATCCTCCCTAGAAGAACTCTGAAAAATTATGCATCCTCCATATATTTTAAGTGGCACCTATATTTTTCAGCCTAATTTGAAATCATTATGAGAGGTGGAATTTCTGATATACTGTAAAAATTGTAACTTAAAAAACCCATGACATTTTTGTAAAAACTGTAACCAATGAAACAATTATAGTTATGAATTTTTACCCATTGAAAAAAATTTATGAACTAGATTTTTACATTTAAAGATTCTAGATTTTCTTATTTTCCAAAATTGTCCTTAACTACTTCATGTTTGAACATAATTTGTTGATTGCTGTTAATAGAAAAAAAAAATTAGCTTCCCAGGTGACTCAGTGGTAAAAAACCTACCTGCCAATCAGGGGACATGATTTGATCCCTGGGTTGGGAAGAGCTCCTGGAGAAGGAAATGGCAACCCACTCTGGTATTCTTGCCTGGGAAACCCCATGGACAGAGGACCCTGGCAGATTACAATCCATGGACTCACAAAGAGTCGGACACGACTTAGCAACTAAACAGCAGCAGCAGTTAGTGGAAAATTACAAAAAGCTTAGAAATAGGACACTTGACACTGCAAAGGACTTCAAGTTGAAGTTAGGAACAAGAGCATGCTTCCCTTTTTCATACTGAAGCATTACCTAAAGGTTCACTTTGGATTATTTGATTCTTTGGGAAATTGTATCTTTGTTTAGTGTACTGCTGCTGCTATTTAGTCGCTAACTCATGTCCGACTTTTTGAGACCCCATGAACTGGAGCCTTCTGGGCTCCTCTGACCATGGGGTTTTCCAGGCAAGAATACCGGAATGGGTTGCCATTTCCTTTTCCAGTTTAGTGTACTATTTACTATCTACTAGAGTCTAGGCTAGGAGAAGGAAATGGCAACCCACTCCAGTATTCTTGCCTGGAGAATCCCGTGGACAGGGGAGCCTGGTGGGCTGCTGTCCATAAGGTCACACAGAGTTGGACATGGCTGAAGCGACTTAGCATGCATGCATGCATTGGAGAAAGAAATGGCAACCCACTCCAGTATCCTTGCCTGGAGAATCCCAGGGACAGGGGAGCCTGGTGGGTTGCCGTCTGTGGGGCCGCACAGAGTCGGACACGACTGAAGCGACTTAGCAGCAGTAGCAGCAGAGTCTAGGCTTGATGAAGTTATATGTTAACTTATACTGATGTTATTCTGTTGTTGTTGTTTAGTCGCCAAGTCGTGTCCAACTATTTGCAACCCACAGACTGTGGCCAACCAGGCTCCTCTGCCCAAGGGATTTCCCAGGCAAGAATACTGGAGTGGATGCATTATTTTTCTCAGAGAAAATAATTCTAGTCATAATAACTTATTTTTCCAGTAAGACATTAAATACCTTTGACTCAAACTTAGCAAATGTATTTCAGCTTGCTTCTCTTAAACTGACAGCATAACCACTGTTTGAAATCTCCTTTGAACCACCTTTCCCACATGTTGTTTTCCTCGTTATTTCCCTCATTATTGAGTCAAATAAATATTTGACATGTGTTCACTTTATAACTTTAACTTTTGAAAGTTATTTTTGTATAACATCTTACCCTAAGTAAGAAAACAAAAACACTGGCTGTATATAGATTGGAATTTTTTTTTATTTTTAATTAATTTATTTTTTAATTGAAGGATAATTTCTTTACAGAATTTTGTTGTTTTCTGTCAAATATCAACATGAATCAGCCATAGGTATACATATATTCCCTCCCTTTTGAACCTCCCTCCCATCTCCCTCTCTATCCCACCCCTCTAGGTTGATACAGAGCCCCTGTTTGAGTTTCCTGAGCCATACAGCAAATTCCCGTTGGCTATCTACTTTACATATGGTAATATAAGTTTCCAGGTTACTCTTTCCATACATCTCACCCTCTCCTTCCCTCTCCCCATGCCCATAAGTCTGTTCTCTATGTCTATTTCTCCATTGCTGCAAAAATTGAAATTTTAACATGTGCTTTATGCCTACAGGCACAAAGATTTTAAAGCTAAAATATGTCTTATAGATCTACTTTTCTTACAATGATGGTTAGTATATAATTGGTCAAAACAATCTACATGCATTATATGTTTTTATAATTTTAAAAAAATAAGATTTTATAGAAACTACTTCATAAGATAGAATATAATAGAAATTATCCTTGTTATTTACTATCTGACAGATAACATTTTATTTTTTATTTTTTGTTAATGTTATTTCATCTTGTGAAATAAGTGCTTTAAAAATTAAATGTAAAGGGAATAAATATTTCATAATATGATAAAATAGGTTTTAACTTCATTATCAAAAACTTGAAAGGAATCACATAAAACTTTCTCCCTTTAATTTTAACCAGTGTTTCAAACATATTCTTTGTGAACCTTCCTGTTTCATATGACAGTATTGAGATCACTAACCAGTATTGCTTTGGCCCTGGAAGGTACTTTTCTTTCTGGCTAATGACTCACCCTTAGGAATGAAAAGCTGAAAAGAGTTGTTTATATTTATATATGTGGAAAGATATCATTTTGAGCATACAGTATGTCTTACTAAATCTTTCTTTACTTTTGTGTCCCTCTGAAGAAGGAATTCATAGTGCCTGGACTCCATCTTAGGCCTGTTCATGCTGATCATGCTCAGCCACCTTTCCAATGGACTCTGAACTCTGTGTTTAGTGCCTATGAAAACAACAACAGAAGGATAAGACCCCCTCCAGACCAGGGAACCTTGAAGATTGTATCTAGGTTACTCATCGCCTCAGAGAAACATACACTAATCACCCCTTCCTCCAGACAGGCCATACATTTTTCTGTATCTATCAGAGTGTAACCTCGGGCTTATTGATTATTGGCTAATTGTTTGACTGTTTGAGCACATGAGCACAGAACATGAATGATGTGGTTATTGAGATTGTATTTTCCTTGGTTTGTGTACGTCTCAAGGAATTTGGAGTGGTGGGTTCAGACACGTACACATGGGGTATAAAAGATTTTCACAAATGCTGGTCGGGGTCCTTGGCTAAGAGGAGACTCTGCCTTGGGCCCGCCGGTGTAATAAACTGCACTCCGCTATCTGCATTGTCCTTCTGAGTGAGTTTGTTTCCTGGAACACATGGCTACAATATTTGGTGCATGGGCCAGGAAAGTCCTCACTTTGAGGAGACAGGTCTCATTTGAGGCCACCCCGAGGCTTTGTGGCTTGAATCTCCTAGAGGGGGAAGGCGCCTCGCCCCTCTGGAAGAATTCAGCCTTTCAACACCTGGTTTCTTCGCTTTGGCAGGTAGTGAAGGGCAGCAAGGGAACTGAGCGCTCAGTTGAGGAGGAACCCACCCGGCAGGGTGGAAGAGGGGGCCTGATCACCCCCCTTGGAGGGACTAGGAGGGGCACGGACCCACAGGGGCCTGGAATAGGCAGGCAGCAGCGACTGCTTGGTACACAGGTCGACGAGCGTGCTACGGTTTAGGAAGGAAATTTGTGAAGGTCATTTAGGAGGTGTGTCCACACCGTCTCAGGGAAAATTATTACCAGCGATCGCCAGGGAATTTTGAGGATAGGAAACTAGTCCTTGTATGCTCGAATTCTGCCCTCCCCCAGGAGGTGTCCCATCTGCTGTGAAATTCTTGACCCCCTCGGAATTGTTAGGCTAGAAGGAAGGGGATACGTAAGTGAGTATGAATTGGCTTTTCCAGAGATGGCCTGGGACGTGGTATATTTAACCCATCTGTGTTTTCATCTGCACCTGATCAAGCCCACCAAGGCAGGACGGACTCTAAGGGAGAAACAGTCTTGGACCACATGGTGTTCTGGTTCAGCTGTGCTGGCAGGCAGGTGAAGACATGCCGATCCCCCTTCTCCCTCTGGGATCTGGCGGGTAAGGCTCTTCTCACCCCAATTAGGAATGAGGCAGAATGGCAGTTTAAGTGTCATTGAGTGGAAATATCAGAAGTGCATAGGGTACTGAGAACTTCGTAGACAGAACAAAAAGGAAAAGTAGAAGAAAGTCCGAGAAGGTAAGCAAGATGGGGGGAAGTGAATCTAAGGCAACTGTATTGGAGTGCATGATTAAAAATTTTGAGAAGGGATTAGGAGGAGACTATGGGGTGAAGATGAAGCCTAACCTCCTCCACATACTCTGTGAGGTCAAATGGCCCTCTATGGGAGTAGGATGGCCACCAGAGAACACCATGAACTTTAAAATAGTGGAAGCAGTCTATACAGTAGTCACAGGAGAGCCAGGACACCTGGATCAATATCCATATATTGACTCATGGCTAGGGTTAGCTCAAGACCCTCCTACTTGGACAAGGTTCTGTATCCAGAAGGGAAAGGGAAAAATATTAATGGCACAAAAAATGACTGATGATAAAAAAGGAACCTCTACAGGATTTGGACGGGGACGACCTGACCCCTCCCCCATACTGGATAATGATGAGCCTGCCTCCCAGTGCTCCACCAGGACCGGAGGCCGCCTTAATGCCCAATCCAGGGCCAGGTGAAGTCCTGCAGCAGCCGCTGCTCCTCCATAAGCTCTCCCCCGGGTCGTAGAGCCGCTACCTCAGCAGGCTCAGATCCTGGTGACAGAAGCCTCTGACCAACACTTCCAGGATCCAGCTCCAGCCAAACTGCCCAAGCTATACCCGCCTCTCCTGGTCAGTACTGACAAGAATGGGAGGGAGACGTTGGAATTAAGCAGAAACTGTGCTCTGCCAGAGAGCTGGAGGGAATGAAAGAGAACAGACAAGAGATTTGCAATGCTAGCTGCTGCTCTGGGAGTCTATCTTGGGCCCTCCTGAAAACCTCCTCTGCCCCGGGGACAGGACGGTCCTTCAACTGGTCCCAACGGAGGCCCCGAGCCCCATTACAGCCAAACCAGTGTGCCCAGTGCCAAGCTTTTGGCCACTGGAAGAATGAATGCCCTAAGGCGAGGAAGGAAGAGGAAGCTCCCGCAGTGGTGGGGCTTGCTGACTTGGAAAGTAAATAGGGCTGCTGGGGCTCAGAGATATCAGGTCCCCGAGAGCCCATGGTAACCTTAAAAGTGGGGGACCAAAACAGTGACTTCGTGGTGGATACAGGAGCAGAACTGTCGGCAGTAACAAAACCTGTGGCACCACTGTCCAAAAAGAGTACCGCTGTAACTGGGGTATGGGGAGAAGAGATGATTAAATCTTTTTGCCAGCCCAGAAAATGTCAGATGGGGGGGCACCAAGTCATTCATGAATTCCTCTACATTCCTGAGTTCCCAGTACCCCTGTTGGGAAGAGACTTGCTCTCCAAACTAGGAGCACAAGTGACTTTCTCCCCTGAGGAGAGGCCCACCTTCCGGATGGACACTATGACTTATTTGCTTTCTCTCTCAGTACCATCCCAAGATGAGTGGAGGTTGCTTGAGCCTCCGAAGGAAGAACGGGGTGGGCCGGAAGAGCATGAGAGCGAGCTAACTCAATTATTCCCTGAGGTCTGGGCAGAAGACAACCCCCCTCCCTCCAGGCTGGCTAAACATTAAGCCCCAGTGATAATAGAACTCAAACCAGACACCATCCCGGTTAGAAAGCTCCAGTACCCACTACCGATAGAGGCCTAGGCTGGCATACTGCCCCACATCAATAGATTGAAACAAGTGAGCATTCTAGTAGAGTGCCAGTCAGCTTGGAATACACAGAACCTGCCAGTCAAAAAGGAAGGACAGGACTATAGGCCTGTACAGGATCTCAAGCTAGTCAACCAGGCTACTGTGACTTTATACCCCACTGATCCAAACCCCTATACCTTACTTAACCTCCTCCCGCTGAGGACTAAAGTTTATACTTGCCTAGATCTCGAGGATGCCCTCTTCTGCATATGCCTCGCCCCAGCATCACAGCCCATCTCTGCCTTTGAATGGGAAGATCCAGTCGGGGGCACCAAGCAACAGCTCATCTGGACTCCCCCACAAGGGTTTAAGAACTCCCCAGCCATCTTTGGGGAAGCCTCGGCTTCTGACCTGAACTCATTCCATCCGGAAGAGTATGGATGTTGGCTCCTACAATACGGGGATGACCTGCTGCTGGCCGCCGAGACCAAGGAAAAATGCTGGAAAGGGACAAAAGCACTGCTCCAACTGCTGATGGAAGCAGGTTCCCAGATGTTGAAGAAGAAGGCACAGATCTGCAAGGAGGAGGTAAGGTATCTGGGGTTTGTTTTAAAGAAGGACACAAGGTTCCAGACCCTAGTTGGGTCCTGTATACTGATGGCACTAGCCTGATAAAACAAGGACAATGGCTGTCAGGTTAGCCAAAGTAGAAAGGGCCATCAAGACTGAAAAGGGATGGTGGGAATTGCCAAGTGGCAAATTATTGGTACTGGAGGAGCTGGCACACAATCTGGTAAGCCAAACACACCAAGCGACCCACCTAGGCCATGCTGCCTGCTCACAGGTTAATGCTGCGTCTCGGGTATTCAGACAAAAACCTCTGGGTATTTAGCTGAAAGGCACGCTGCCCTTTGAACACCTGGGAGTGGACTTCACTGAAATGAAACCTCACCGACACTACTGTTACCTGCTGGTCACGGTATGTACGTTCTCGGGATGGGTAGAAGCTTTTCCTACCTGGACTGAAAGAGCATCAGAAGTAGCCCAGTGCCTGCTTAGGGAAATAGTTCCCAGATTTGGACTTCCTACCAGCATTGGTTCATACAATGACCCGGCTTTTGTAGCTGATTTAGTACAACAAGTAAGCAAAACTTTAAACATCAAATGGAAACTGCACACTGCATATAGGCCCAGAGTTCTGAGACGGTGGAAAGAACCAACCGGACATTAAAGAGACTCTCCAAGTGGATCATAGAGACTGACTGCTCCTGGGTGGACTTGCTTCTGACGGCTCTGCTCAGACTCAGGATGACCCCACAGTCCCAAGGCTATTCTGCATATGAAATTGTGTATGGGAGGCCCCCTCCCATAATAAAACCGGTGTCAACAAATTTGCCTCAGGTAAGGGGGGATAGGATTTCACAGCAGATGGAACTGGGTAAGGTAATAAATCGGGTAACTAAGTTTGTACAAGAAAGGGTGCCGTTCCCCCTTGGGGAACAGATTCATGAGTTTACGTTTGGTGACCAAGTATGGGCCAAAGATTGGAAACATGATTTTCTCGCCCCTTGGTGAAAGGGCCCTTATGTTATTCTAACTACCCCTACTGCGGTTAAAGTTGAAGGTATTGTCCCTTGGATCCATCATACGAGAGTGAAGAGAACATACCACGCAGACCCAAAAAACGCTGAGTGGACTGCACAGAGGAACCCCGCTGACCCTCGAGAGACTAAGACCATCCTTAAGAAGAAGGAAAAGAAGATCCTGGACGAGCCCCTTCAGGATGAAGCCGCACAATCAACTCCTGCTACTTGGCCTCATCAACGTGATTTTGAATCTAGCTTCTGTTTCAACTCAGGACAATATTTTCATCTTATGGGCACATTCCTATGCAGACTTCCACAACACTTCCAACTGCTGGGTATGTAGGGCTATGCCTCTGTCAGTGATGGATGGACTTCCTTGGTGGGTGTCACCGCTCTGCCAAGGAGATTTTAAACCACTCTGCTCTTTTCTGGAATGACAAAAAGAGACTTTCCTCTCTCTTGTCAATCATAACCTCTCCTTGCTGTCTTGGTGTAAGACCTACACTCAATAGACTCGGGTCATGTGGTTACATTTGATATAAATGCCAGTGTAACAAAAGCCTAACCTACTTGTTGTAAATCTACCCTGGTAGCCCCGGTAAATCTACCTTATTTACATGCTAGGTGGACAAGATCCGTGTTTCAATGATATGTGTATATTGCTGCCTTATTCGTATCCTCTATAGGGACAACAGATATCATGATTAAAGTAGAGGCCTTGACTAATTTCACAAAACAGGCCCTCCTAGATAGAACAAAAGCCATCCAAGCCTTAAATGAAGAGCAAATCCAAATGAGAAAAGCGGTAATTCATAATAGAATGGCTTTGGACATACTCACAGCTGCTCAAGGAGGGACCTGTGCTATAATTAAGGTTGAATGTTGTGTATACATTCCTGACTTATCTGGCAATGTATCGACTGCTTGAGATGACATGAAAAAACAGGTAAAAACAATGTCAAATGAACATTCCTTTCTGGACTTTGGTCCTATCTTGGGTAAAGGGCGATTGGTGGAAAACTATATTTACCACTGTTATAGTTGCCTTGATAGTTCTGCTCTGTGGACCCTGAATTTTACAATGTATTATGAACTTTGTAACCCAAAGGTTGATGTCATTCTCCCAAATTGGTGATCAGAGAGCCAGGGTGCAATATATCCCTACGAATGATGCTCATAATATGAGTTAAGAGCATCAGGAGGGGGGAATGAAGAAGGAATTCATAGTACCTGGACTCCATCTTAGGCCTGTTCATGCTGATCATGCTCAGCCACCTTTCCAATGGACTCTGAACTCTGTGTTTAGTGCCTATGAAAACAACAACAGAAGGATAAGACCCCCTCCAGACCAGGGAACCTTGAAGATCATATCTAGGTTACTCATCGCCTCAGAGAAACATACACTAATCACCCCTTCCTCCAGACAGGCCATACATTTTTCTGTATCTATCAGAGTGTAACCTCAGGTTTATTGATTATTGGCTAACTGTTTGACTGTTTGAGCACATGAGCACAGCACGTGAATGATGGGGTTATTGGGATTGTATTTTCCTTGGTTTATGAAAGTCTCAAGGAATTTGGAGTGGTGGGTTCAGACACGTACACATGGGGTATAAAAGATTTTCACAAATGCTGGTCGGGGTCCTTGGCTAAGAGGAGACTCTGCCTTGGGCCCGCCGGTGTAATAAACTGCACTCCGCTATCTGCATTGTCCTTCTGAGTGAGTTTGTTTCCCGGAACGCATGGCTACAACACCTCCTTCATAGGAGATGCATTCCTTCGGTTCAGTTCAGTCACTCAGTCGTGTCCGACTCTGCAACCCCATGAATCGCAGCACGCCAGGCCTCCCTGTCCATCACCAACCCCCGGAGTTCACTCAAACTCAAGTCCATTAAGTTGGTGATGCCATCCAGCCATCTCATCCTCTGCCGTCCCCTTCTCCTCCCCCAGTCCCTCCCAGCATCAGGGTCTTTTCCAATGAGTCAACTCTTCACATGAGGTGGCCAAAGTATTGGAGTTTCAGCTTTAGCATCAATCCTTCCAATGAACACCTAGGACTGATGTCCTTTAGAGTGGACTGGTTGGACATCCTGGCAGTCCAAGGGACTCTCAAGAGTCCTCTCCAACACCACAGTTCAAAAGCATCAATTCTTCGGCGCTCACCTTTCTTCACAATCCAACTCTCACATCCACACATGACCACTGGAAAAACCATAGCCTTGACTAGACGAACCTTTGTTGGCAAAGTAATGTCTCTGCTTTTCAATATGCTATCCAGGTTGGTCATAACTTTCCTTCCAAGGAGTAAGCATCTTTTAATTTCATGGCTGCAGTCACCATCTGCAGTGATTTTTGGAGCCCAGAAAAATAAAGTCTGACACTATTTCCACTGTTTCCCCATCTATTTCCCATGAAGGGATGGGACTAGATGCCATGATCTTAGTTTTCTGAATGTTGAGCTTTAAGCCAACTTTTTCACTCTCCACTTTCACTATCATCAAGAGGCTTTTTGTTCCTCTTCACTTTCTGCCACAGTAGTCTCATAGAGGCAAGAAAGCCATTAAATAAAAATCATCACTCCTACCACCACCCCGTATCACATATCTGAATTCTGAACATCTCATCATGGGGCAAAATACCAATTTTCTAACAGCTCATAACTTAAATATGTAGAAAACAGGAAAATACGGGAAACTTTCTGTGTTTATGCTTCCTTGATTCAAGTTTAAAGTGGGCTTTCCCTTTGTGGGTACCCTGGAGATTTTCACACCCTGAGGCAATGATCCATAGCAGGACCAGGAGTGGGTGAGAATTGCAAAGAAGACTTATTATGTAATTCTGACATAAAGAGAGAGGTATTCTACTGTGAAGTGAGAGCTTTCTCAGTCAAATCAGTTTCAAAAACAAGTACATACAGAAGGTGACTATTTGGGAATTTATGCCTTTGAAATTATTTACTCATAATTCCCTACCTCCAGAAAAGGTTTGGCTAACCTCCAAGGATGTATGATCTCCAAATAGAAGGCTATTTGTCCAAATCATTCAGTGGGAGCTTCAAGCATGAAAGCAGAAATTGGCCCCTGGGCAGTGTTTTCTAATTTTTTCTCATGATAAGAATTACCTGGGGTTTCTGCTAGGTTTTGCAAATCCACTGCCCTTCCCTGGAGATTCTGATTCTGTAAGTCTGTAGTGCGACTTTGTGATCTGTAGTCTTAGCAAATGCTCCAGTGATATTTGCACCATCCAAAATAACACAGCTACATTTTGAGAAAATGCCTCAAGGATGTGGTTTTTAGATCTGGCTTCTCAATTACTGATTTAGGGGAACCAAAAGAAAAAAACAACACATAGGTGCCTGGCTTACTTCAATTAAATCAGATTTTCTAGGGGACAGAGCATAGCCATAACTTTTTAATAAATTAAAACTCTTTCTTAAAAGCAGTATGAAGTTCATAGAAAAATTGAATGAAATATACAGAAATTTCCCATATACCACCTGTCCCCAGCATAGTGCCTCCTATTATTAATATTCCCCACCAGAGTGGGACATTTTAAAGAAAAATATTTTATTGAAATATAGTGGATTTAAAGTGTTAGATTAATTTCTGCTGTACAGCAAAGTGATTCAGATATATATATATATATATATATATATATATTCTTTTTCATATTCTTTCCATTGTGGTTTATTACAAGATATTGAATATAGTTCCCTGTGGTATACAGGAGGACCTTGTTTATCTAAGAGTTTTTTTTTTTTAACTTTCTGTCTTATAGTTGAATAAAAGTGTTGTGTTAGTTGCAGCTGTTCACCAAAGTGATTCAGTTATATGTATACATTCCTTTATTGTTTGTTGACTTCTTTTCCCATTTAGGTTGCTGTGTAATACTGAGCAGGGTTCCCTATGCTATACAGTAGGTCCTTATTGATTATCCATTTTAAATATAGTAGTGTGTACATGTCCATCCCAAACTTTTTGCAATTGGTGAACCTGCATTGGCACATTGTAATCAACCAAAGTCCTTCATTTACCTTAAAGTTCACTCTTGGACTTTCATTCCTTGGGTTTGGACAAGTATATAATGACATGTATCCATCTAAATTATTGTATCATACAGAGTATTTTCACTGCCTTAAAAGTCCTCTGTGCTCCACCTATTCATATTTGTCCCTCTCCCCCAACTTCTGTCAACCAGTGATCATTTTACTGTTTCCATAGTTTTGCCATTTTTGGAATGTCATGTAGTTTGAATCATATAGTATGTAGCATTTTCAGATTGGCTTCTTTCACTTAGTAATATGCATGTAAGGTTCTTCCATATCTTTTCATAGCTTGATAGGTCATCTATTTTTAGAGCTGGGTAACATTCCATTATCTGGATGTACCACAGATTATTTATCCATTCACCTGCTAATGGACATTTTGGTTGCTTCCAATTATTGGCAGTTATGAATAAAGCAGCTGTAAATATCCATGTGTAGGTTTCTGTGCAGATGCAAGCTTTCATTTCCTTTGGGTAAATATCAAGAAGCATGATTACTAGAGCATATGTAAGAGAATGTTTAGTTTTGTAGGAAACTGCCGAAGTTTCTTCCAAAGTGGCTGTACCATTTTGCATTCCCACCAGTAGAGAGTAAGAGTTCCTATTGCCCCACATTTAGTGTTGTCAGTGTTCTCAACTTCGGCTCTTCTAGTAGCTGTTTGGGGGTATCTCACTGTTGCTTTAATTTACATTTCCCTGATGACATATGATGTGAAGCATCTTTTCATATGCTTATGTGCCATCTGTAAAGACATCATTTGAAGTTCCTTAGATGTTTTAGTGCAAAATCTGAAATGCAGAAGGGTAGCAGACTACTTCACATGGGCCAAATCCAGCCAATTGCCTGGTTTTATAAATGTAAGTTTACTGGAACATAGCTGCACCAATTTGTTGCTGCATTGTCTATGGCCGTTTTCATGCTACAATAGCATTGTTGAGTAGTTGTGACAGAGCGCACATGGCCTGTAAAGCCTGAAATACTAGCTGGCCCTTTAGAGAAAATGTTTGCTTATCACTGACTCAGATTTAAAACAATATTCATGATTCTTTAAGAATTACTTTAGAAAGAGCAAGGGTAGCTGAGGACTTGTACTCTGACTCAAAGAAACATGGCTGATAACTCCAAGTTCTCCCTCAATATTGTTCTTTAAGAAGCAAATGGTTTACCAGGAAAAGGCTCCTAGTGGAGTCTGAGGGAAACAGAACAAGGTTTGAGGTAACTTTACACCTCTACAACACAGAAAAATACTTCTTTATGAGATACATGTTTGGGATTGCAATTTTCATTATGGCAACTAGTATATGAATAGAATTCCATTATTCAAAGCAAAGGAAGTTGGCTAAATACTTAGATTTGGAATTAATCCACAGCCAAGTTCCCAACCATAATGTAAATTCTACAGAAAATGTTCGAAGTCTATATGAATAAGCTATAATCTCTGCTGAAGCACACTATAGGGGTCTTGCATAAATGGAACCAATTTTCTTATATGGGAAGACAATATTTGTTATCAGTTTCTCCTGCACTAATCTATAACTTCAACACAATTAAAAATGGGTTTACTTTTATCAGTTAAAAATAATCAAAACAAAGATAGAAAAATTAAGACAAAAGAATTTCTAGAGGAAAAATTACAAAAACAGAAATGAAGGGGGAGTTTCTCCCCAGATACTCATTTTTTAATAATCATCTATAATGGAATATGTTTTTGACTCAAAATAGATGAATCACTGGAATATATTAATATATGAAAATTAGCTTTTTATATCAATTGGGGAAAATGATAGATTTCTCTCATTGCCTCTCAAATATCATGAAAAGTGTTCAGTAATCACAGGAGTTTGAGAGAAACCATATTAGAAACTGAATTCTATACCTTTAGGTTTCCTGGATGATGTGTGACAACACAAAGGAAGATTACCAAGCGCCTGGACATCAACAGACAGCATTTGCCTATGACATGATCAGTCTCGGACTGTCTAATAAATGATATTAGAAAAATCTGTTTGGTATATGTATAAAAAACAAAACCTGATCCGTGCTTTAGCAAATATAAAAAGATGCGTTCCAGATGGTTTAGAATACTACATATGAAAGAAAAAATTATAAAGTTAGCATTGAACAATTTAGAAGGATATATTTGCCAACAAAGTTTGAATAAGGCTCAAAAAGCATCAGTCATAAGGCCCAGAAAAGAATTGATTTTATTACATCAAAATAAAACTTTCAGATTTTTTTCTCCCCAATGAGGGACATGCAGAATAAATCTAACAGACAGATAAAAGGTGAGGAAAAGATATTTCAACATACAAAACTGATTAAAAAAAAAAAAAACATGAACAGAGGATATATACAGACAATTCAGCAAAGAGGATACTCAACAGGTGAGTTAATATATGAAAAGATAATCAAACTCATTTGTGATCAAGAAATGAAATTACAGTAATAAGAACATAGCAGGTTACACTGGCAGGGAAGAAAAAAGAACACATATTGCAAGTATTGGTGTAAATATGGATAAAGGGACCCCTGAATCCTGATTTTGGGTGTATTGACTGTTGCAAATCAATTTGTCACTATTTAGTCAAATTAAAGTTGAATGTACTCTATGGTTTAGTGATACTACTAAGCCTGTTACTGGCAAAAATACAAATGTCCTCAACAGGTGAAGGGAAAGACAAATTGTGATATAGTCACAAAACAGAATGATACTCTGATACATAATCTATTGATTTCGTAGGGTTTCTATAACAACGTCCGAGAAGGCAATGGCAACTCTCCAGTATTCTCGCCTGGAGAATCCCAGGGACAGGGGAGCCTGGTGGGCTGCCGTCTATGGGGTCGCATAGAGTCGGAGACGACTGAAGTGACTTAGCAGCAGCAGCAGCATAGCAAAGTACCAGAAACTGTGTAGCTTAAAAAACAGAAATTTATTTTCTCACAATTCTGGAAACTAGACGTCTGAAATCAGTGTTGGCAGGGCCAGGCACCCTCCGAAACCTGTACGGGAGAATCTTTCCTCACCTCTTAGTTTCTGGTAGTTTCCAGGCAACCTTTGCTGTTCCTTGACTTGGAGATGCATCACTCATCATCTGTATTTATGTGGTTTTCTTCCCGTGTGGATCTTCACATAGACTTCTCTCTGTGAATATCTGTGAAAGCGTTAGTTGCTCAGTTGTGTCTGATTCTTTGTGACCCCGTGGACTGTAGCCCACCAGGCTACTCTGTCCATGGAATTCTCCCAGCAAGAATACTGTAATGGGTAGCCATTCCTTTCTCAAGGGGATCTTCCCAACCCAGGGTTCGAACCCAGGTCTCCCACATTGCACACAGATTCTTTATCCGTGAATATCTATGGCTGTGTTCAAATTATCCCTTTTTATAAGAACATCAGTCACATTGGATTTAGCCCCACTTTGCAGCTGTAGTGCTTCTATCTGTGCCTCTATCATCACATGATGTCTTCCTCCTGCATGTTAGTGTCTCTATATCTTCTCTTCACTAGTCATAGAGGAATAAGGGTCTACCCTACTCCAGTACAACCTCATTTCAACTTAAATAATTACATCTGTTATGACACTATTTCCAAATAAAGTCACATTCTGTGGTACTTACTGTGTTTTAGGACTGTAACATATCTTTTAGAGAGACAAATAATACAAGCTAAAACATGAGTGAATTGTAAAACAATAATTCTGAATGAAATAAACCTGACAAGAATACATATATATATTGCATGATCTATTCAAATAACATTTCAAGAAATTCAAACAAATATATGAGAGCATAAAAAGGTTACTTACAAAGAGGGTGGGAGGCGTTTTTGAGGGTTAATGGATAGCTCATGAAGGGCCATGAGGACACTTTTAGTGATAATATATATGCTTTTTATCTTGATAGGTTTATGGATGTGTACGCATGTGAAAATTTATCAAACTATTCACTTTAAAATTGTGCAGTGTATTCAATGAGAATTATACCTTAATATATGTTAAATAATAGGCCTAAGTTTTCAGATTCCTACATGAAGTATTATGCATTTCATGATTCTAGATTTTATGTAGGCTTTGAAACTGTGATACAAAGAAAAAAGACATTATGATATCTTAACTCACAATTTTTACCTAATTTTGACCCAATATTCTTGTATTGGAGGGAAGTATGTATTATTTTGGGGACTTCCCAGCTGGCGCTAGTGGTAAAATAGCCAATGTAGGAGATATAAGAGATGGAGGTTCCATCCATGGGTTGGGAAGATCCTCTGGAGGAGGGCATGGCAAACCATTCCAATATTCTTGCCTGGAGAATTGTATGGACAGAGAAGCCTGGTGGGCTACAGTCCATAGGGTCACAGTCAGACATGACTGAAGTGACTTAGCATGTACATGCATTATTTTATTAATAACTCTAAGCAGTATGTAATGCTTTTTTTGGTCATATTATAATGGTCTAAATGGTATGGATCTAACAGAAGCAGAAGATATTAAGAAGACATGACAAGAATACACCAAAGAACTGTACAAAAAAGATCTTCATGACCCAGATAATCACAATGGTGTGATCACTCACCTAGAGCCAGACATCCTGGAATGTGAAGTCAAGTTGGCCTTAGAAAGCATCACTATGAACAAAGTTAGTGGAGGTGATGGAATTCCAGTTGAGCTATTTCAAATCCTGGAAGATGATGCTGTGAAAGTGCTGCACTCACTATGCCACAAAATTTGGAAAATTCAGCAGTGGCCACAGGACTGGAAAAGGTCAGTTTTCATTCCAATCCCAAAGAAAGGCAATGCCAAAGAATGCTCAAACTACTGCACAATTGCACTCATCTCACACGCTAGGAAAGTCATGCTCAAAATTCTCCAAGCCAGGCTTCAGCAATATGTGAACCATGAACATCCAGATGTTCAAGCTGGTTTTAGGAAAGCCAGAGGAACCAGAGATCAAATTGCCAACATCTCCTGGATCATCGAAAAAGTAAGAGAGTTCCAGAAAAACATCTATTTCTGCTTTATTGACTATGCCAAAGCCTTTGACTGTGTGGATCACAATAAACTGTGGAAAATTCTGAAAGAGATGGGAATACCAGACCACTTGACCTGCCTCTTGAGAAACCTATATGCAGGTCAGGAAGCAACAGTTAGAACTGGACATGGAACAACAGACTGGTTACAAATAGGAAAAGGAGTCCATCAAGGCTGTATATTGTCACCCTGCTTATTTAACTTATATGCAGAGGACATCATGAGAAATGCTGGGCTGGATGAAGCACAAGCTGGAATCGAGATTGCTGGGAGAAATATCAGTAACCTCAGATATGCAGATGACACCACCCTTATGGCAGAAATTGAAGAGGAACTCAAAAGCCTCTTGATGAAAGTGAAAGTGGAGAGTGAAAAAGTTGGCTTAAAGCTCAACATTCAGAAAACGAAGATCATGGCATCTGGTCCCATCACTTCATGGGAAATACATGGGGAAACAGTGGAAACAGTGTCAGACTTTATTTTTTGGGCTCCAAAATCACTGCAGATGGTGCTCACAGCCATGAAATTAAAAGACGCTTACTCCTTGGAAGGAAAGATATGACCAACCTAGACAGCATATTCAAAAGCAGAGACATTATTTTGCCAACAAAAATCTGTCTAGTCAAGGCTTTCTTCACAGTTGGGCTGTGAAGCTGGGTGCCAAAGAATTGATGCTTTTGAACTGTGGTGTTGGAGAAGACTCTTGAGAGTCCCTTGGACTGCCAGGATGTCCAACCAGTCCATCCTAAAGGAGATCAGTCCTGGGTATTCATTGGAAGGACTGATGCTGAAGCTGAGACTCCAATACTTTGGCCACCTCATGCAAAGAGTTGACTCATTGGAAAAGACTCTGATGCTGGGAGGGATTTAGAGCAGGAGAAGAAGGGGACGACAGAGGATGAGATGGCAGGATGGCATCACGGATTTGATGCACATGAGTTTGGGTGAACTCCGGGAGTTGGTGATGGATAGGGAGGCCTGGCGTGTTGCAATTCATGGGGTCCCAAAGAGTTGGACACGACTGAGCGACTGAACTGAACTGAACTGAACTGAAACCTAAGATCCCCTTAACATGTGTTTCCAGGAAAGGTTTGAACCAACTGTAGTTGTTTAAATTCAAATGAATACCAGGCACTATAATTGTTTATAAACAGACCATCTGTTGTGGTGTTGTGCTTAACCACAGTGGCTGGAATGGAATCTATTTACATCACAAACCTAGAGAAAATTAAATCCTTTTGTTTTAACAAAGGGTGCTATTTGACAAGGAGTTTGCCCTTTCTGCTTTCCTTTAACTACCCTTAAGGACTTAGGGGAAAAGGGAAAAAGGGAATTACTCCAAATCTTTCTGCTTGCTTTCTGTACTTCTCTTTCCCTATTCCCCCTTGATTATTTTGTTTACCTCCCCCCACTTTTTTCTCTCCTATTTTATTGAAATCCCTTCCTCATTAAAAATCATCTAGTAAAATGACAAGAAGATGAAATATCAAAAAAGCACCTGAGGGTTTTGTATTATTTTTAAAAAATGATATACAAGTTGGTCTAAATGATTAAGTCAACTCCTTTTAAACTTTGTCATTGCTGCCATTTCCAAACAACTGTTTTTGTTTCTTTTTTTAGATTTCAACTTTGAAAGTTTATGGTCACACAAGGTATTTGTTACAAATGTACTCTATAAATGGTACATTTAAAGAGAGGAATTGAGAATAAAATTTTAGGTTCCATCTAATGAATATTGTTTATTTAATAACATGTTTTACAAATACAAAAAAACCTTGATGATAAATTAGGTTGCGTGCATGTATGCTAAGTCACTTCAGTAGACATGACTATTTTTAGAATTGGAATGGTCAAAATAACAATGAATAGAATTATATTGTACAGATACTCTACAACTTGCTTGCATCTCTTAACATTACATTTTTGAGATCTGTTTATAATATGTGCATGCATGCATGCATAGTCAGTCACTTCAGTCATGCCCGACTCTTTGCTACCCCATGAACTGTAATCCTCCAGTCTCCTCTGTCCATGGGTTTCTCCAGATAAGAATACTGGAGTGGGTTGCCATGCCCTCCTCCAGGGGATCTTCCCCACCCAGGGATCAGACCCTCTTCTCTTACCTCTCCTGCATTGGCAGGTGGATTCTTTATCACTAGCGCCACTTGAGAACCCCCTAAATTAGGTTAGGACTTGATAATTTATGTGGAAAATGATCATTTTCTGATATCTAAAATATCTAGCAATTTATAAAATATTCTAGATACGCCATCAAAGGAAAAATAACTATCAATTCAGCCTTATGCTTTTCCTAACTCTTTATTTAGTAAGACAATATAACCTTTAATTTCTTTTGAACTGAAACTAAAAAAAATTATCAAAATAATTGAAAAGTCAAAGATAAAATTTCCTCACAAAAAAAATACAAAAAACCTCCAAAAAACAAAAATTTAATTTCTTCAGTGTTTATAGTTATCTTTGCCAAGTATAGTATATCTTATCTCTCATATTTAATATATCTTAGATAAATAATCCACTTACCCTCTTTAAAGACTCCTTGAACAGGTGTTAGAAGTTTTCTTTAAGAGTAATTGGTCTTTTTATTCAGCTTTAAGTAGTTTGTCTGATGAAACTTGATATATAGCATGTTATATTTTATTGTAGAAATCTTCCAGCTTTCTTTTCTTTTCTTGAGGCATCAGAGAGCAGTTATTAAGCTAATTATTTTTCTCATTTCTTCCTAGCTATATTTCTTTTTTTAAATATTTATTTTTATTTTCTTATTTATTTGGCTGTGCCTGGTCTTACTTGCAGCACACAGGATACTTGATCCTCCTTGAGGCATGAGGGATCTTTAGTTGAAGCCTGTGAAATCTAGTTCCCTGACCAGGGATGGAACCTGAGCCCCCTGCATTGGGAACACAAAATCTTAGCCACTGGATGACCAGATAGTCCCTCTAGTTATATTTCAATCCAATTTGCATGATGTTTCATTCTTTACTAATCTTGCCTCATTTTTCCATTGATTGTTTGCTGCTTTTTTTTTTTTTTTTGGTGAGTATTTTGCCCTCATAAAAATGTACGTAGTATACAGCTATTGTAGAGACTTATATTATAGTTAAAATGGTGAAAGATCAATAAATGAATGAGCAAAAATGTCACTGAGTCTGAGAGGTCTTACTATAGCGTCCTGGTTCATATGGCAGGCAAATTTATTCATACCTTCTTCTGAACTCAGTTTTCTCTTATTATGATATAAAATATTTCATTTCTTTTAAATTGGTTTTATATATGTGTATTTCTCCTGTAGATAACAAGATTCTTGTGGACTAGGTCTAGATTTTACCAATATTTAGGAGAGCCTTGATAAAGGTGTATTGAATTAATGTAGAAATACTCCATGGTCTTCCTTAAAACGTACCCATTAATGACACATTTTAATTTTTATGGGAGGTTATAAATGTATTATTTTGAAATACATATATATTTCCTCTCCTTTCATGGAGTTTTAATCAGGAGTTAGGGAGATGCATGTGCTCTGACAGCAGACATATTTTTGCAAAAAGTATTACCAAAATGCGAATCTTGAAAATAAGTTATTTTTCATCTAGATTTTTACTTTAAATGTATGAAAAGGGGAAAGGAATGTGTTTATAAAGAAAGTAAAAGAAACATAATAAATAGCTTCTTAGGTAGTCTACATTTCATTATTGCTAATCTGGGTATGTCCTCTTGGAGAAGGAATTATATAGTATACATTTGCAGATGCAGAATTTATTTATGATACATGTAATGTGATGGAAGTCAAAGTGCATGTTTGTGTATGCATGTGTATATGTATATATGCATATGTGCATTTAGTTGTACCTATGAATGTAAGTCATGCAATTTTCCAGGGACTCAGTGAGTTGCAGAAGTTAATCATACTGGGGTATGGCAAGTACAATGTGATTTTGCATTACACACTGCCTGTTTCCTCACTGTGTGCTTGAATAAAGAGTATGACTACAGACATATAGACATACTTTGTTTTTCATATCCACCCAAAGAAGATAAATATGGCAAGTTATTATTTTACCCATGCATACCTCATATACTCCCTTTTTACAGTCTTTTTTTCTACACTAATTTCCTTCTCACCACCTGTGACTTAGTGGAAAGTGCCACTTTGGATCTTTGAATTTTTCAGAAAATACAATGGTCATTTGCATACATTTGTGCCAGCCTCATTCCGGGTTAGAGGGAGTCAGAGTTGTACTTAGTCCTTTTCCCAGTCTCACTTTAACTTCCCCCTCATCTTGGACAGAAGATAAGACCTTCTGAATTTGAAGTCCATTGAAATCAGAGGTTTAGATCACCGTTAGACTGGTTGACTTACTTTCATTCTTTTTTTTCTTTTTAATACTTTTTAAGTCTTAGAAAGCAGATCATGTCTGTATGTGGGAAAATTGATTAGAAATGACTGTAGAGGCTGGATATCAAACATATCTGTTTTGTAGTAAATGGGAGGAAAATCTACGAATGATTTCTGAGTCAGCCTGGAGCACAGTGCCACCTAACAGCTGCACCAAAGAAATAATTGGTATCACAATCAGTTATTCTCCTGGTAAATGATGTGAAATTGGCATGTTGCTTCAGGGCCACCTCTAATATCACCTTTTGTTTGTTGATTATGTAAAGAAAGGGAGCTGACATTTGATGGTTGTCTAATATGAAATGCTATCTGTGCATTGGAAGTATTTCATGGGAGAACCTGTGGATTAATTTATAAAACATTACCACAGAAATAAATGGCTCTCACATGTGGGCATTTGCTTCCCCTCTGTGATGCTCTGGCCTTCGCTTTACCCCAGCCCAGTTCCTCCTTGTCTGCACTTGCCTGGGATCCACTGATCCCGATCAGTGGCCAGATTCTCCTTTTGTCCTTTGAGCAGAGAAACAAAGGAAGGCTGACGATAATAGGCCACATAAAGACCATTTTGGGCCCTGGTGGCAGTAGATCCTGTCAGTGATGCAATTTCCCCAGAGTTTTGCACTGGGCATCATCATTTCCACCCAGGGACTGGGTGTCTGACTAGGCCACATTCATCATTGAATGTGCATATCTCTCGGTTCTCCAGTGTTCTTGGTCACACAACTATGGACTGTCCAAGAGGCAATAGGAATTACTGATAGGCCCAGTCTAACTTCTGTGCAATCCAGTGAATTCCAGAAAGTTGTTACTACCTGAGAGATTCCCCTGAAAATGAATAACCTGGACACTGAAGAGCTGAACTGAATAGCAGACCATTTTGCAAGAATTCTGCCCTGAATGGGGGCAAAGCTGAGTGCACTGGTTTTCAGTATTACTGTACTGAAACATTGATACTTTCTTGTTTTGTTTGAAGGTTGGTTTCATTTCCTATTACTCCTAACTTCATATTTAACTTAGAATTTCAACTGGAGTATTAATATTTTGAAGTACCCTCCAGTTCTTTTATATCTTTTCTGTATTTTTAAATTTTAATTACTTTCACATGATTGGGATGAACTGCCCTGCTCCTGTAGAGATGGCATACAGGAATATGAGATTTCTGATCACCCACAGCCCAAGAAATGAGTCTTTAGACAAATTCTTACAGGAACTTAAGAAGAACAGAGTTACCACCATAGTAGGAGTGTGTGACGGAGAAGGCAATGGCACCCCACTCCAGTACTCTTGCCTGGAAAATCCCATGGATGGAGGAGCCTGGTAGGCTGCAGTCCATGGGGTCGCTAAGAGTCAGACACGACTGAGTGACTTCCCTTTCACTTTTCACTTTCATGTATTGGAGAAGGAAATGGCAACCCACTCCAGTGTTCTTGCCTGGAGAATCCCAGGGACGGGGGAGCCTGGTGGGCTGCCGTCTATGGGGTCACACAGAGTCGGACATGACTGAAGCGACTTAGCAGCAGCAGCAGCAGCAGGAGTGTGTGAAGCAACTTACAACACTGCCATTTTAGAGAAAGAGGGCATCCAGGTTCTGGACTGGCCTTTTGATGATGGTGCACCACCACCCAGCCAGATCATTCATAAGTGGTTAAAACTTGCAAAGAAAGAAATTTTGTGAAGATCTTTGTTGTTATATTGTGGTCCACTGGACTGCAGGTCTTAGGAGAGCTCCAGTGCTGGTTGCCCTAGCATTAACTGAAGGGGTAATGAAGTATAGTATTCAAAAGACAAAAGCAATGTGGAGCTTTTGACAACAGGCAGCTTTTGTATTTGGAGAAGTACTGTCCTACAGAGTGCTTGTGGCTCAGAAACATCAGATACAACCATTACACCAGTCAGTAAAAGAGCACTGCCTGATGCTATGGTGTTAGAAAGGAAACTTGAGATGGAACTTCATTTATCTCAGCCATTGTGAGAGCTTGGTAATACCAAGTCCAATGAAGCTTGCATAGGAACATTGATAGGCAGTTTTGGCAGGCCATAGGCTTGCCAGAACGAGAGCACTCTCTTTGTTTTATGTTATTTTGACACTTAGTAAAAGATCCTATCTCGCCAATATTTAAAATGTGTTTTTTATTTGTAGCAATTGTATCTTATCAATATACAAGAAATTTAGAGTAATGAGGTGCCAAAATACCCAGAGCAATACTCATATACTTTTAGTATCATATACTCCTTCAGTTCAGTTCATTCGCTCAGTTGTGTCTGACTCTTTGCGACCCCATGGACTGCAGCACGCCAGGCTTTCCTGTCCATCACCAACTCCTGGAGCTTGTTCAAATTCATGGTCATCGAGTTGGTGATGCCATCCAACCATCTCATCCTCTGACGTCCCCATCTCCTCCCGCCTTCAGTCTTTCCCAGCATCAGGGTCTTTTCCAGTGAGTCAGTTCTTCCCATTAGGTGGCCAAAGTATTGAATTTTCAGCTTCAGCATCAGGCCTTCCTTAGGAGGTTTATTCCTTAATTCATTTCACATATTGAAGGTAGGGCCTATGTGATCACCTGCTCATTTTATGTTTATGTCTTCCATAATGGAATCAATATATATTAGGGGCTTCCCTGGTGGCTCAGACAGTAAAGAGTCTGCCTGCAGTGCAGGAGACACGGGTTCAATCCCTGGGTCAGGAAGATCCCCTGGAGAAGGAAATGGCAATTCACTCCAGTAATCTTGTCTGGAGAATCCCATGGACAGAGAAGCCTGGTGGGCTACGGTCCATGCGGTCGCAAGGAGTCAGACATGACTGAAGCAGCTTAGCACAGCACACAGCACAGGATTTATACAATCGTTCATTTTGCTGGATTTGTACAAAGTCTCAGGTAATTTTGAATTTGTTTCAATGAACTCAATGTTTATGCTGTTCTAAAAATTGCATTTTGAAAAATCAAACACACACAAAACTCTTGTTGATAGTTCAATCTCTGTTGCACAGAGCATATAGTTTCCAGACAAAAGAGAATTATAGTTAAAGTTTGCACTTTGGGGTGCAGCTTAACAGAGAGGACCTGAGAAAGAAGGGCAGCTTTTGCAGGTGGGCTATATTGCCAGTAAAAGTTTTTGAAGTGTTTTTTTAAATTCAGTAAATATTCCTAAAAGGTCAAAGTACTTTCTAATTGTAGCTATACATCTTATAATAAATATTCTGGAAATTCTGTAATGTTTTGTTCCATACCTATTAGAAGTTATTTACCTACTATTCAAATAGGAAGTTAGTTAAAATTAATTAATTAATTGTAGTAGGGAGAAGAGTAATAATTGAATTAGTATTACATGAGAATATCCCTGGTGGTCCAGTGGTTGAGATACATGCTCCCAGTGCAGGGAACACAGATTCCATCCCTGGTTTGGGAACTAAGATCCTGCATGCCACCTAGTGAGGCCAAAAAAAGAAATTAGTATTACACATGTTTTGTTTCAGATAAATGTCAGAATTCATAGTACTTTTCTTTCAAGCAGTTTCAAATGAGGTGGGTACCAACATTAGTAGGGAAGTTAATGACATACTTTTCAATAAATAAATACTTGTGTTACTTTTATAAAAAGTCTCACTTTACTATTTGAAATGTTGGGTATTGAATGCTTTGTAAACTCTAGGCTAAGAGAAATGCCCTGGAACTCCAAGGGAAGATAGGGTACTGTAAAGGCCTTCGCAAAGTAACAGTCTTGTAAAGTTAATATAACTTTGTGAAAACTGTAAGTGAAATGATAGGTAGATAAGTATAAACAACTTCAGGAACACAAAGGTGAAACTTAGCCATCACTGCAAGAAAGAGTGGTCAGACAACTTTTACAGAAAAGGACAATACCAACAATTGTGGTAGATTGAATTACTGGTCTCATTTCTCACTATCAGTAGAAGTAGTCTTCCATTCTGTTACCAGGGCCTCACAGTGGTTGAACTGCATTTCCATGTTTTTTTTTTTTTTTCCATGGGGCCATGTATCTTGTTTTAGTCGATGGAATGTTAATGTGACATAAGCAAAGGCTTGAAATCATCCATCAGAGGTTGGCTTGGTCCTTGATGCCTCCGTGAAAAAAAAATGCCCTAGTTATTTCATTGCCCATTTAGTTGGGGTTGCAGAATGATACACATAGAGCAGACTTAAATTTGATATTACTTATGCGTGCATGCTCAGTTGCTCACTCGTGTCCGACACTTTGCAACCCCAAGCATAACCTGCCAGGCTTCCCTGTCCATGGGATTCTCCAGGCAAGAATACTGGAATGGGTTGCCATTTCCTACTCCAGGGTATCTTCCCAATCAGGAATTGAATCCGTGTCTCTTGCATTGGCAGGTGGGTTTTTTGCCACTGAGCCACCTGGGAAGTCCCAATATTACCTGTAGTTAAGTCCAACTGAACTACTAGGTAGCAGCTAAGCCATGCCGCAATCAGCTAAACCCCGAATCACTGAAAAATTGACATGTTTTATTACGCAGCATTATTGTAACAATAATTAACTAGTATAGTTAGCCTTTCAGCAGCTATTTTTAAAAAAGTGTTAAATGCAGAAATAATAATTTGTGGGCCAGCTGAAAACTCCAGAGTATTTGATTAATTAATTGAACCTTATTATTACTGTAATATAATGTATGCAGGACTTAGTATGCTTTAATACAAAGTTTTAATTTATTTAAATATATTTGAAATTGTTTCCTAAAAGGTAAGAATCATGTCTCTATTTTCATTGTATGTAAACACTTAGCACAGTACCTGATAGAGGGTAATCAACTTCATTGAAATAAGTGAATTTAGACACTCTAAAGCCATCACCTATAATTGTTATAATTGAACATAATCCAGTGTAAAATCCTAGACTGAAGCTTCCCAAAATCATATTTTGTGATCCATACTATGGTCAACAAGTCTTTGTTTAGCTTTTTTAAAATATTAGAACCACATCCAAAGATGGGAGATGACAAACTTCTGTGTCTAAGAACTGATGTACTATTACTGAACCAGGTCTGGTTGCCCACAGTGCAGCAAGCCAAACCCTGAGAAGCCCAGGTTTTATGGCCAAGAGTTTATTCACAAGGCAACCAAGTAAGGAGATGGAAAACGAATCTCAGATCTGCCTCCTGAAAGCAGGAAAGTAGGGGAGGGTGGGGAGGGTGGTTAGAGCTGGACTATTTCTAGGATAAGCAGGGTGATCTTCAGCATGGTGAAAGGTGATTGGAGGTAGGGGGGAAAGTGAGGTAATTGGTTTTCTGGGCAGGTACATCTGGGTTACATGCTTCTGCAGATTCTAAGTGGAGGCCCTTAGCATGATCTGAGGGAGGAGTCTCTGAGCCTCTAACATCAACAGGCCGTCATCCCACAGCTGCACAGGTGCAGTTTGAGTGTTGGTTTCAATCTGCTTTAGCTGGCTTGCACTGGACAAGAGCTAACTCCAAGTTCCTATAAAATAGCTGGGCTACTGTGAAACTGGGAAGGTATGCAATTAAAGAGAGGGAAAAAAAGAAAGTAAGAAAAATAAAATAACTAAAGTGAGCTTGCTCTTTGAAGGAAGGCTACAAGCAGGGGAGTTTTTAACTGTTCCCTTAGATGCTGTTCTATAAAACAAAGTAAAGAATTCCTATTAGTCGGCGGTGGTCCTAAGATGGTGGAGGAATAGGACGGGGAGACCACTTTCTCCCCCACAAATTCATCGAAAGATCATCTGAAGGCTGAGTAAATTCCACAAAACAACTTCTGAACGTTGGCGGAGGACACCACACACCCAGAAAGGCAGCCCATTGTCTTCGAAAGGAGGTAGGACAAAATATAAAAGATAAAAAGAGAGACAAAAGAGTTAGGGACGGAGATCCGTCCCGGGGAGGGAGTTGTGAAAGAGGAGAAGTTTCCAAACACAAGGAAACCCTCTCACCAGCAGGTCTGTGGGGAGTTATGGAATCTAAGAGGGCAACGTAACCGGGAAGAAAAATAAATAAATAAATAAAACCCACAGATTACGCACTTAACCGCAACTCCCAGCAGAGAAGTAGCCCAGACGCTCGCATCTGCCACCAGCAAGCGTGGGCTGAACAGGGAGGCGCAGGCTTCATTGCTTAGGGTAAGGACCGGGCCTGAACGCCCTGAGGACAATCTGAGGGAGCTAACGTGAGATACCAACCCAAACTGTGGGATAGCCGGAGAGAGAGAAAAGAAGAGAGAGAGAGAGAGAACTTTCCCGAGAAAAGCTCTAACCCAAGGCACTGACAGGCCACTCACAGAACAAAGGACTGAGCGAATACCAGAGGAGAGCTAGCCGCTGTGGACTGGACCATCCCCCACCAGAGGCAGGGAGGCAGGCAGGTGCCAGCCAGAGCCAGAAAGGGGCAATCTCAGATCCAGAGACGGCATCCTCTACTAAACTGCGAGCAGGCTCCCAGTTGCTAACCAAGTCTTCCTAGGATCCTTGACAGTTGACATCCGCCAGGAGGGTTGCAGCCAGAGATCAGCTCCCCAGAGGAGACACAGAGCACACCTGAGATAGTGCGGAGCTGCGCAACCAGGAAACCGACAGGCTGGGACCAGAGAGGTGATAAGAGGCACCGCACACCTGGGGAGAGTGCGCTCACCAAGCACTTGGTCTCCTGAGCTGCTCAGACCTGGAAAGGGCACAAAACACAGGTCCAACTGAGTCTATGCCTTTGTGGAGTACCGGAGAACCTGAACCTGAGCAGCTTAGACCTGGGAAGTGCACGCAACCCAGGGCCTGCTTTAGACAGTTCCCTGCAGAGCAACCTGGAGCCTGAGCAGTGTAGACCGGGAAAGCACACACACCGTGAGCAGGGGCAACCCCAGCGTGGCCCAGATGCTGCAAGCACTCCCCACACACGCCAGTGATATCTGTTTGCAGTGTTCCTCCCTCCCCACAGCACAACTGAACAAGTGAGCCTAAATAAGTGACCACCTTTGCCCCCTTGTGTCAGGGTGGAAATTACACACTGAAGAGACTTTCAAACAGAGGAAGCCGAAATAAACAAAGAGGAACTGCTTTGGAAGTGACAGGTGCAACAGATTAAAACCCTGTAGTTAGCACTGACTACATTGGAAGGGGCCTATAGACCTTGAGAAGAAGTATAAGCTGGAACAAGGAACTATCTGAAACTGAACTGACCCCACACTGCCCACAACAGCTCCAGAGAAATTCCTAGATATATTTAACTATTATCATTTTTAAAACAATTTTAAGTCCTCTATTACTCCTTTAATTTTCATTTTTATAACCTACTATTACCTTGCAAAAAGTAAAGACCCTGTTTTTAAAGCAAAATTAATATATATTTTTTATAATTTTTGACATTTCCTTTTACTTCTAATTTAAAACATTTCCTTTTACTTCTTTACAACAATTGTACCCATGTAACTATAGAAATGGGGCTTCCCTGATGGTTCAGTGGTAATGAATCCACCTTCAATGCAGGAAACACAGGAGATGAGTTCAATCCCTGGGTCAGGAATATCCTTTGGAGAAGGAAATGGCAACCCACTCCAGTATTCTTGCCTGGAGACTCCCATGGACAGAGGAGCCTGCTGGGCTACTGTCCATGAGGTCGCAAACAGTCGGACATAATTGAGCAACTAAGCACATCTATAGCAATATATAACATGAGCTTTGTTACTACAAATACAAGAAGAAAGATGATAGATCTTGGAATTAGGTGTTCTTTTTTTTAATGTTAGCATTTTAGGGAATAATTATAATGAATTAAAATAAAAATCTAATTTAATCTCTTCAATTTTATTTTCAGAAATTTGTATACTCTTCTCATTGAGTCATTAGCTATTATTTTATCTTGATACAACTCTATTGTGTTTAAGACTGTTTGCAAGTATCAGCAAGTTTGGTGCAGATAATTCTCTCTGTATCTCCTTGTCTCTCTCCCTCTCTCTTTTTTTCTCTCTCTCCCTCACACACACAGACACAGGCATATACCTCATTCCCTTAAAACATTTTTGCCAAGTCATAGCATTGTGATGATCTATATTTAGATGGATAGACAGTTTTAGTCCAGTACTTTATATGTATATAATGTGCTGTAACACAAAGACAATTTCAATGTTTTGTTTTTTTAGCTACAGAAAGATTGCCTGTTGGTAATACATGAGCTTTAGAGTTTGAAAATACCTCACAGAAAGCATCACCTTGAGGAACATAAACTGTCCTACTACTTCTTTGGCAAATTTAAATGCTGTGATCAAACCAGCAATTGTCTTTCTTTATTAACAGCTGTAAAGGGTCTTTTTGTTTCCATGTTGGTGCTTACTAAATTGACATCAGTTTTATTGAGTGCCAAGATAGGAACATGTTAATGCCTCTCCTTATTAGTATAGTATACAATTGCAGGACTAGATATGGTTCTTCTTGAGGAAAAGTTAAATGAAATTTTTGTGAGCTATCAGTTTATAGATCCTAAGTCATATGGAAAATTAACAGATTTACTGATATCTTTTACAGTTTCCTTTATTGAAAACATGGTCATGATGATTAAATGAGCAAAGATAATGGCTGTACAGGGTAATATCAGTTGCCTGTTATTGCAGCTATCAAACACTTAAATAGCAGGAAAACATGTAAGCACCATTACTGTGAAACTAATGCTTTATAGTCTGAGTTTTGCATAAATTGAAATGGATTTGTCTATAAAGGACAAGTCAGTCTCTCTATATGTATAGTGAATGCTTACTTGCCTTTTGGGTTAAACATCATGAAGTACTTACTAATCAAAGTGCAAACTAATGGGAAGCCCTGAGAAGTCATCATATTAAATTCAATTTAATGAAGTTGATGCATATCTTTCCTTTTGGTCTCTCAGGGATTTTTTCCAAGATAATTTTTTTTTCTGATAGTTTTATAGAACTATAATTCACACATCAAACAACTCACTCATTTAATGTGTACAGTTCAGTGTTTTTTAGTATATTCACAGAATTGTACAACCATCACCACAACACATTTTAGAACATTTTCATCACCTCAAAAGGAAAGCCTTTACTATTTGGCTCTCACCCGTTAGTCCCCTAGCCCTAAGCAATCACCATTCTACTTCTCTCTCTCTATTTGCCTATTTTGAATTTTTCATGTAAATGGAATCATATAATATGTAATCTTTTGTGACTAGCTTCTTTCACTTAGCCAAAATATTTTCAGAGTTTATCTGTGTTGTGGGATATATCAGAACGTTTCTTTTTTATAGCCAAACACTATTCTATTGTTTGAATATACCACTTTCTACAGAGGATGAGATGGTTGGATGGCATCACCAACTCAGTGAACATGGGTTTGGGTAGACTCCGGCAGTTGATGATGGATAGGGAGGCCTGGCGTGCTGCAGTTCATGGGGTCGCAAAGAGTCGGACATGACTGAGCGACTGAACTGAACTTGCTTATTCATCAGGTGACAAATATTGGGTTTCACCTTTTTGGCTTTTATGAAGAATGATGCTGTGAACAATAAAAGTTTTATGTGGACATGTATTTTCATTTCTTTTCATTAGAAACTGAAGAGTGAAATTGCTGGTTCAAATGGTAAACTGTTTAACTTTTTGAGGAACTGCCAGACTGTTTTCAAAAGTGACTGCACCATTTGCATTACCACTAGTAGTGAATGAAGATTTCAGTTTCTCTACGTCCTCACCAAACCTTGTTATTATCTAACTTTTTGATGATCATCTTACTGGGTGTGAAGTATCTCACTGGTGTCTTGATTTGCATTTTATGAGGACTGATGATACTGAGCATCTTTCCATATGTTTATTGGCCATTTGTATATCTTCTTTGGAGAAATGTCTATTCACATTCTATGCCTATGTTTGATTTGGGTTATTTGTCTATTATTGAGTTGTAGAATTTTTAAAAATTTTACTTGCACTTTATTCTTTGACTGAGAAATCATATATTTTCATTATTTCCAGCTTTATTAAGTTATGATTGACAAATAAAAACTGTTCATATTTAGATTGTACATTCTTTTTTAAGGTGTACAAAGTGTTGACTTAGTATACTTATATATTGTGAAATAATTACAAAAATCCAGTTAACTAACACATTCATAACCTTTTTCTCTTTTGTTTTGCCATGAGAACACATGCTTTACTCTTTTAGTAAGTTTTAAGTATAGAATAGGCTTCCCTGGTGGCTCAGCGGTAAAGAATCTGCCTGCCAATGCAGGAGACATGTGTATTGGGAAGATGGCTGGGTTGGGAAGATCTCCTGGAGGTGGGCATGGCAACCCATTCCAATATTCTTGCCTGGGTTCGTGAAGGGTCAGATACGACTTAAGTGACTGAATAGCAACAACAAGCTATACAATACAGTATTATTAATTATAATCACCATGCTGTATATTAGATCCCTAGCACGTTCACCTTATGACTGGAAGTTTGTACCAACTTTGCCAAGATCTCCCCATTCATCCCACCCCCAGCCCTTGTCAATCATCATTCTACTCCCTTCTATGAGTTTGAGTTTTTTAGATTACACATATAAGTGAGATAATACAGTGTTTGTCTTTCTGTGTCTGACTTATTTCACTTAACATAACGTCCTCTAATGTGATATTGTAATTTACAGTAGGAAATACATATTTGACCTTCATCTTCTTTTCTGGCACAAAGCTTCTAAAACCCTTGGAATTTTCCAAGTGAGGAGAGCATTAGAAGTGTCTTTTGTTATGTTAATGAAGTGACTGTTGGAAAGCATTTGAGGATGGGGCTGGTTGCCAGGGAAGTCAACCTTGTGATTAGAGGGTTGGAAATTTCAATCCCACCTCCAGGCCTTGGGGGAGGGGAGAGGAGAAGTGAAGTTTGAATTCAATTGTCAATGGTCAATAATTTAACCAATCATGCCTATGCAATGAAGCTTCCATAAAAATCCCCCAAAGAACAGAATTTGGAGAGAGTGAGCACATGGAGATTTGGGAAGAGTGGCAGGCCTGGAGAAAGCATGGAAGATCCTTACCATTCCCATATAGCTTGTCTTATGTGCACCTTCTGTATGGCTGTCTCTGGGTTATATCCTTCTATAATACACATAAACATAACACAGTAAGTAAAATGTTTCCTGAGTTCTGTGAGTAGCTGTAGCAAATTAATAACCCAAGGAAGAAGAGGGTCCAGGGACCCTCTGATGGATAGCCAATGTCTCAGAAGTACAGGTAGCAACCTGGGCTTGCCACTGGTCTTGGAAATGTATGTGGGGCAGTTATAGGATTAAACCCTTTATGTGTGGAATCTGATACTATCTCCATGTTGTTCAGTCACTCAATCATGTCCAACTCTTTGTAACTCAATGGACTGCAGCATGCCAGGCTTCCCTGTCCTTCACTATCTCTCAAGAGTTTGCTCAAACTCATGTCCATTGAGTTGGTGAAGCCATCCAGCTATCTTGTCCTCTGTCGCCCCCTTCTCCTCCTCCCTCAATGTTTCCCAGCATTAGGGTCTTTTCCAATGAATCACCATGTAGATATTGTTAATTGAATTGGTTGTGGGGAAGTCTATGAGAAAATATGTTGAAAATGGTTCCAGAAATCCAAAAGAGTAAGGTTTGTCCATGTTGTCACAGGGTTTCCCTGGTGGCTCATATGGTAAGAATCTGCCTGCTGTGCAGGAGACTTGGGTTTGACCCTTGAGTCAGGAAACCCTAGAGAAGGAAATGGCTACCCACTCCAGTATTGTTGCTTGAAGAATTCTATGGACAGAGGAGCCTGGTGGGCTAGGGTTCATGGGGTTGCAAAGAGTCAGACACAACTGAGTGACTAACACTTAAGTTGTCACAATGGCAGGTTCTATTTTAGGTACAAATCCCTATCCAATATATGATATCCAAATATTTTCTTCCATTCTGTGATTTGTCTTTTCATGCTCTTTATAATGTCCTTTGGTGTTTTTAATTTTTCTGAGGTCTAATTTATCTATTTTTAAAAATTTTGATGATTCTGCTTTTAGTATCATATTTAATAATCCATTGTCAAACCCAAGGTTACAAAGATTTACCCAAATGTTTTCTTCTTTGTGTGTTATAATTTGACTTTTATATATAGGTCATTGATTTATTTTGAATTAATTTTTATATGTTATTTGAGTAAGGATGTGTCAACTACAAATTGGCATTTGCCATGGGCACTTGCCATCTGCCTTACAAGGATTAAATCATGTGTTGCTGCTGTTGCTGACTCTGAACACTCCTGGAGAGGAGTTCAGGGTGGACAGCAGAAAGGAGGCACCCTATGCTGGGAGGCATGAGAAACTGGCAGGACAGGTAGTTAGATATTTTCAGGAGCTGATTCCATGAGCCCAATTCTTGTATCTCCTCATATTTAGGCCACCAGGGAACTCCAAATCAATTTTTAAAATGTTTTTTATGAGAGAACTTCAATCCCAGTTAGCTTCATTGTAGGATTATAGCAAAGCATTTGAGTAAAAAACAAAAACCAAATTACACAAACCCTTCCAGGAACCAGAAAGAGTTGGAAGAGTCTATTGTGAGAAATCATACTTTTCTGTAAGCACAGAACATTCTCTTTTCTCATTCTCCCAGCTCACATTAAAGGGGCTGGGTTTAACTTCATTTTGTTTGAGGTGTTGCTTCACTGTCAGTCTTTTCTATAGCATGGCTTTGACATTCTCCATTACTTTGTAACAGCATCGGAGAGAAGTATTTTGGACACTAAAGAAGTGGGAAAATGTGTGACTCTGTTTATGTTCTTTATTTTAAAAATATTTTTATATAGTTTAATTTATTTATTTATGACTGTGCTGAGTCTTCGTTGCTGTGCCAGTTTTTCTGTAGTCCTGGTGAGCAGGAGCTACTCTAGTTGCGGCTCTAGTTGCAATATGGGAGCTTCTCATTGTAGTGGCTTCGCCTGTGGGCTCTAGGGTGTGCCGCCTCAGTAGTTACGGCTCCCAGGGTCTATAGCACAGGCTCACTAGTTGTAGCACACAGGCTCAGTTGCTCTGGAGGATGTGGGATCCTCCCAGATCGGGATGGAACCTACGCCTCCTGCATTGGCAGATGGATTCTTTACCACTGAGCCACAAGGGAAGCCCCTGTTTATGCTCTTTCTTGTCCCTTATTCATTCCAGTCTTATTATTATTTTTAATTTGGATTTGCTATTAAGGATTTTTATGCTACAGCCCTAAAAATTGTATATCTGTTTTGTAATGCCAGGACAATACAAATACATTGAAATATTAACTTTGATTTGCTTTCCATTCCCTAGTCAAATTCAGCCAATAAAATACTGAGCCTATTAATAATTGGAACAATTCCCTAAGTCATTTTTGCTTTGGATATTCTTATATAAGAGCAAGGAAAAATAAAATAACCCAATAATTAAGAAATATATCACCAAGATTCCTATTGTAGGAGCTGGTGGAATTGTTTTGCCTGCTTTTAATCCATTGCAGTTTAAGAAGTTAAATTTAATAATCAATGTAAAAATGATTTTCACAGTTATATAAGGAAGTAGTTATAGCTAATAAGGGACTAACATGAAAAAATTGGCTGCTATTTGCCAGCATAACCAATGATAAAAATAGTGAGCTCTTCAAGTGCCTGCTATTATTAATCCCACAGGTTCTGGCAATGAAATTTTTATAATGATGAACAGTCATTGTTAATGAAAATGAAGATTATACAGTAGCTTCAACAAGGGAACTATTTATGTAATAGAAAGATTAACTTAAATCTGATCAATGAACACCAGGCATGGGGGTAAGAAGATAGAGGCTGGCTTATAAAATTAAGTTATTTGATTTCTCAGATTCCAGATAATGTTCTGGAAATTTGGGTTGTGTAGCCCTCCATGGTTGAAAACAAACAAAAAAACTAATAAGGTATAGGAAGCTATCTCTATTTCTATTAAAATCAAGCCATTTAGAAAGATGGTAACAATAACCCTGTATTCGAGACAGCAAAAGAGACACTGATGTATAGAACAGTCTTTTGGACTCTGTGGGAGAGGGAGAGGGTGGGATGATTTGGGAGAATGGCATTGAAACATGTATAATATCATATATGAAACGAGTCGCCAGTCCAGGTTCGATGCATGATACTGGATGTTTGGAGCTGGTGCACTGGGACAACCCAGAGGGATGGTACGGGGAGGGAGGAGGGAGGAGGGTTCAGGATGGGGAACACATGTATACCTGTGGCGGATTCATGTTGATATATGGCAAAACCAATACAATATTGTAAAGTTAAAAAATAAAATAAAAAAAATAAAGCCATAAAAATAGTACACAAATATATTCTTTTAAAATTACACATGATTAGTTTGAGGAAGTGGATTAATTTTGGAATCATGTCATAACCAGAAGACTGGACTCCCTTTCAGAAGCTATATAACTTCCATACAGAGTTATTTTAGTTGTGAAATATTGTAAAATAAGGAAGCCATGATATTTCAGTGGATGTCCACTATAGACAAATGTGAAGCAGTTTGCTCTCTAAGGACTTGGATAAATGATACTGAATTAGTTGTGCAAATCCAATCATTTATGATTTAATTATCTGGATTTGTTTTTGTTAGTGTATTAATATGGGCATGTTCTTCAAGATTAAGGTTCAACTGTAACTTATTTTGAAATAATGATTTTGAAATATTGTCTCAGGATGCCAGAGAGTTTTCCTTTTTTTTTTTTTTTTCACATTTAAGTGTTGGTTGCTCAGTTGTGTCCAACTCTTTATGACCCCATGGGCTGTAGCCCACCAGACTCCTCTGTCCATGGGATTCTCCAGGCAAGAATACTGGAGTGGATTGTCATTTCCTTCTCCAGGTGATCTTGCCAACCGAGTGATCGAACCTGGGTCTCCTGTATTGCAGGCAGAGTCCTTACCATCTGAGCCAAGACCCAGGTTATTTTTATTTTTAAATTCTGGTATAGATTAGTGTAAGCAAATTTTACAGAGGGGAAAATCATATATAGAAGCAAAGTGCAGTACAATTATTAATTATGTGTTTCTAATCATGTGTATGTTACTTGTCTATACTGAACTGAATCATTATACAGCTGATGACTTTACAAGATTTTTAAGGTTCGTTTGACCTGTATTGAATATACCCAGAGTGACAAAGACTCAAATTAAGAACTACAATATGCTTACTTTAAAATTAAGAATCCATTTTATTGCAGAGTCCTTGATCAGACAGAACTAATTGATATTTCAGAACAAGAAAGTGAATTTAAGGTTGAAACCATAAAAAAAATTACTTTAACATAGTAGGTACTTAATAAATATCTATTATGTGAGCCAATTGCAAATGAAACAAAATGAAACACTATAATTATATCATTGGTGGTTATGCCTGATGAAATATTTTTCATGTGGTAAATAATGAGAATAATTTATAGCTGCCAAATATATCTATCCATGAATATGTATAATTTAATATTTAAAATTAAAATTTTTATAAACAGTTAAGAATTGATGTCTTATTTTCACATTAAAAATATTTGAAATATTATCAACCCTTTTTGCTTTCCCTAAGTAATTAGCTGTAAAAGAGATTTAAAATATAAATCTCAAAAACTTGACATTCAAGACCATATAAGAACACATCCATGTCCTCAGACTGAAAAGCTCATACGGATTTTGAAGAATGAAATATATCAACTAAAGTACAATTTGCAGAAGGTATAGTGTATTAAAGTTAGAAGGTTGCTTGTTTAAGCATTCATTCCAGGCTGAATAATGAACTGGCAATGGGGCAGCTTCTGGCAATTCAAGCGAGCCTTCAATCCTATTACAAGCTCACTTATGGATTTCAGCTCTGGGATGTATCCAAAAGAACAATTCATAAACTAGAATAGGTAAAAATAGCCTATTGTGTCACTGAGCCTGATCTGTAAACTGCTCAGGAAAACAAGCCCCCAAATCTTTGTTTGAACCTTGGATATCTTATACCATCCTATACGGTGAGACTTTCACTGCTATTTCTCCAGGAAGCTTCTATACTTATCCTATTTGCAATAAATGGGCCTTGGTTCATATCATTTTAGATTTATGAAATGTCTTCTATTATAAAATCCAATTCCATGTAGCTTCTTTCATTCTTGATCCATATTGAAAGTGAAAGTAAAGTCGCTCAGTCATGTCCGACTCTTTGCAACCCCATGGACTGTAGCTTACCAGGTTCCTCCGTCCATGGGATTTTCCAGGCAAGAGTACTGGAGTGGGGTGCCATTTCCTTCTCTAGGAGATCTTCCTGATTCAGGGATTGAACCAGGGTTTCCTGCATTGTAGGCAGACACTTTACCATCTGAGCCACCAGGGAAGTCCTGAGCCCTATTGATGACTTATAAATGAGAATTTCTGGGAAAACCTTTATTATTTTTTTTTTCATCCAGTCCAGCATTACACACAATGTACTCTGCATATTAAGTTAAGTAAGCAGAGTGACAATATACAGCCTTGATGTACTCCTGTCCCAAGTTTGAATCAGTCTGTTGTTCCATTTCTGGTTCTAACTGTTGCTTCCTGACCTGCATACAGATTTCTCAGGAGGCAGGTAAGGTGGTCTGGTTTTCCAATCTCTTGAAGAAGTTTCCATAGTTTGTTGTGATCCACATAGTCAAAGGCTTTAGCATCATCAATGAAACAGAAGTAGATGTTTTTTTTTCTGGAATTCTTTTGCTTTTCCTATGATCCAGTGGAGTTTGGCAATTTGATCTCTGGTTCCTCTGCCTTTTCTAAATCCAGCTTGAACATCTGGAAGTTCTCAATTCACATAATGCTGAAGCCTAGCTTGATGAATTTTAAGCATTACTTTGCTAGTGTGTGAGATGAGTGCAACTGAACAGTAGTTTGAAAATTCCTTGTCATTGCCTTTCTTTGAGATTGGAGTGAAAATTATTCTTTCCAGTCCTCTGGCCACTGCTGAGTTTTCCAAATTTGCTGGCATATTGAGTGTAGCACTTCCATAGAATTATGTTTTAGGAATTGAAATAGATCAACTGAAATTCCATCACCTCCACTAGCTTTGTCCATAGTGATGCTTCCTAAGACCCACTTGACCTCACACTCTAGGGTGTCTGGCTTTAGTTAATGATCACACCATCGTGGTTATCTGGGTCATAACATCTTTTCTTAATAGTTCTTCTGGGTATTCTTGCCACCTCTTCTTAATATCTGATGCTTGGAACATCACTAGACCATTCATGTATGACCTAAATGAAACTGCTTATGATTATACAGTGGAAAAGACAAATAGATTCAAGGGATTAGACCTGATAGAGTGCTAAGAACTATGGATGGAGGTTAGGAACATTGTACAGAAGATTGTGATCAAAACCATCCCAAACAAAAAGAAATGCAAAAAGGTTGTCTGAGGAGGCCTTAAAAATAGCTGAGAAAAGAAGAGAAGCAAAAGACAAAGAAGAAAAGGAAAGATATAGCCATATGAATGCAGAGTTCTAGGAAATAGCAAGGAGAGATAAGAAAGCTTTCCTAAGTGATCAATGAAAAGAAATAGGGGAAAAAAATAGAATGAGAAAGACTAGAGATCTCTTCAAGAAAATTAGAGACATCAAGGGAAGATTTCATGCCAAGATGGGCACAATAAAAGACAGAAATGGTATGGGAAAACCTTTAATTTACCACTGCATAAGTGAAATTATAATGGGAGGTGGGAGATCTTCTAAAGATAACAGTGCATATTAAACAAACATGTCTTTTCTTCTAGATATTCTCCTAAAGACTGATTTTAGTTCTCTTTGAATCAAAAACATTTTATTTCAAATACATCATGTGTCAGGCAGTCTTACATTCTTGTAGGGTTAAAGATTACTATGGTGAGTAAGATAAGGTCAATTGCTGCCTTAACAGAGAAAAGGTTTTGTTGCAGAAGGAAAAAAAGAATTTTAAAAATCAACATTTGAGAAATGTTATGGCAGAAAAGTATGAATATTCCAGGAATACCTAACAAGACACTCCATTTGATCAGGAAAATCTTTTCACAGGAAAATGACATAGACACTGAACCTGAAATAACAGTAGGATAGTGTGCAAGGCAAAGAAAAGTCACATATTTGAAGAATAAGAAGAAAAAGAGCATGGTACAGTCATGTATTTATAAAAATTTTGATCACATGTAAAGATGGGAGATTGAATTTATGAAAAAGACAGGAAATTCTGTTCTATTTTCCATATTTCTATACTCTCTGTATGGCATACACTGTTTATCACCCAGTGTGGGGAGTGCTATAGCTTACCGTATGCTATTTGCTAGTAGACTAGAAAATATGGTCTCTCTCACATTTGTATTAACAAGAAATAATGGTCAACTTAATGATACAAAAGGTATACAATTATAGATAAACACACGCACATGTAAATATACCGTAGTGGTGGTGGTTTAGTCACTAAGTCGTGTCTGACTCTTGGGGCCCCATGGACTGTAGCCTGCCAGGCTTCTCTGTCCATGGGATTCTCCAGGGAAGAGTACTGGAGTGGGTTGCCATTTCCTTCTCCAGGAGATCTTCCCGACCCAGGAATCAAACCCAGCTCTCCTGCATTTCAGGCCGATTCTTTACTGACTGAGCTAGATATACTAATTAAGTTAAAACCTCAGAGTTAAAGAACTAGAATTTTTTGCCCGTTTGGCCATATTCTTCTTTAGTGAAGTACATGATTTTTCTTTTAGGATAAAAATATATGGCTAAGTCTTTCAATAAAAGTTATAATTAATATATACAGACATTTTTGGTTGTTTTTTGCTCTCCAGAGGTCATTAAAACTTGGGAGACAGCTTAAAACAAATCTTGGTGAACAGATGTTCCAGAAGATTATAAAATATGTGTGCATCATTTCTTACTTGAAATAAATATCCTAGCTAAGTCTCAAGCAGTGTGCAAGCAAATGGCTTCAACTGTCCCCTTCCCCAATCCCTTTTTTCTTTTTTCAAGGGTACACTCACACATCATTATATATGGTAACAGTAAATGGAAACTATTAAAATGTGACAGTATTTTTCAGATGATAAAAGCTGGTGTATCAAAGCAATGGAGTGTTAGATAGTATATCTGAAAAACAACATAAATAACAGTGTTTTTTATTCAGTTCAGTTCAGTTCAGTCGCTCAGTCGTGTCTGACTCTTTGCAACCCCATGACCCGCAGCACTCCAGGCCTCCCTGTCCATCAGCAACTCCCGGAGTCTACTCAAACCCATGTTCATTGAGTTGGTGATGCCATCCAACCATCTCATTCTGTCGTCCCCTTCTCCTCCTGCCCTCAATCTTTCACAGCATCAGGGTCTTTTTTTTTTTTTAATTTTTTTTTTTTTTTACTTGCAATGCTAGTGATAGAACCAAAGGCTGACATCTATATCAAACGGGAGAAACATAAAGGAAACTAAACAATTTTATGTAATCACATTGCGGTGATCCTATACAGTAAAATGGAAATTCAAAGGACATGATTGTTCTGAATGCAGGAGACCCCAGTTTGATTCCTGGGTCGGGAAGATTCCCTGAAAAAGGGATAGACTACCCACCCCAGTATTCTGGCCTAGAGAATGCCATGGACTGTATAGTCCATGGGGTCACAAAGAGTCAGGCACGACTGAGCCACTTTCACTTTCACGTGCAGATATTATTTTTAAAAATGTGGTAACAGATCTAGTACCTTTGGCAAGCTAACGAATGAGTAATATAAATATGAATAATCAACTTTGTCCTTCATAGTGATTACTGTCTGGTATTTGCTTTGAGAGCAGTTGAAATCCTCATTGTTAAAGAGAAATAATCCTTTCCTCTCTGAAACATTTGTGAACTATTCAGTTGGGTGTAGTGAATAAAATACTTAAGGATCTAATACATAAAAATGCAATAGGCAAAGCACATTATTTTTTCGCTCCCTTTCTCAAAGGATGGAATATTTTGTATTTGCCCTGATTTTATGTCTTGACTTCATGTACCATTGTATATTGATATTTTTAGTTGAAATAAGGTAAAACTAAAAATATTGATATAATACTAATAAATCATGTTGGTATGTGTGGTTGTCACATAGGATTCACAGGAGATTTAAATTCACAGTTGTTAACGTAAAGGAGTCATGCTATTTAGCTTCTTCATGAATCTATACCACGAAGGAAGAGCTTTTCGCAACATATTTCACTGAGGGAACTACAAGGATGATAGGCATAATACTATGTGTCAACTCATGGATTTCTAAGTATTGCTCACAATACAGATCTGATTTTCAACATCAAGGGGTCTTTTTAAATGAGTCAGTTCTGCACATCAAGTGGCCAAAGTATTGGAGTTTCAGCTTAAACATCAGTCCTTCCAATGGACACCCAGGACTGATCTCCTTTAGGATGGACTGGTTGGATCTCCTTGCAGTCCAAGGGACTCTCAAGAGTCTTCTCCAACACCACAGTTCAAAAGAATCAATTCTTCGGCGCTCAGCTTTCTTTATACTCCAACTCTCAAATCCATACATGACCACTGGACAGACCATAGCCTTGACTAGATGGGCCTTCATTGACAAAGTAATGTCTCTGCTTTTTAATATGCTATCTAGGTTGGTCGTAACTTTCCTTCCAAGGAGTAAGCGACTTTTAATTTCATGGCTGCAACCACCATCTGCAGTGATTTTCAAGCCCAGAAAAATAAAGTCAGCCACTGTTTCCACTGTTTCCCTATTTGCCATGAAGTGATGGTCCTGGAAGCCATGATCTTAGTTTGCTGAATGTTGAGCTTTAAGCCAACTTTGTCACTCTCCTCTTTCACTTTCATCAAGAGGCTCTTTAGTTCCTCTTCACTCTATGCCATAAAGGTGATATCATCTGCATATCAGAGGCTATTGATATTTTTCCTGGCAATCTTGATTCTAGTTTGTGCTTAATCCAGCCCCGCATTTCACATGATGTACTCTGCATATAAGTTAAATAAGCAGGGTGACAATATACAGCCTTGACATACTTCTTTTCCAATTTGGAACCAGTGTATTGTTCCACATCCAGTTCTAACTATTGCTTCTTGACCTGCATACAGGTTTCTCAGGAGACAGGTAAGGTGGTCTGGTATTCCCATCTTTATAAGAATTTTCCACAGTTTGTTGCGATCTACATAGTCAAAGGCTTTGGCATAGTCAATGAAGCAGATGTTTTCCTGAAACTCTCTTGCTTTTTTGATGAACCAACAGATGTTGGCAATTTGATCTCTGATTCCTCTGTCTTTTCCAAATCCAGTTTGAACACTGAAAGTTCTCAGTTCACGTACTGTTGAAGCCTGGCTTGGAGAATTTTGAGCATTATTTTGCTAGTGTGTGAGATGAGTACAATTGTGCAGTAGTTTGAGCATTCTTTGGCATTGCCTTTCTTTGAAATTGGAATGAAAACTGACGTTTTCCAGTCCTGTGGCCACTGCTGAGTTTCCCAAATGTGCTGGCATATTGAGTGCAGCACTTTCACAGCATCATCTTTTAGGATTTGAAATAGCTCAACTGGAATTCCATCACCTCCACTAGCTTTGTTCGTAGTGAGGCTTCCTAAGGCCCACTTGACTTCACACTGAAGGATGTCTGGCCCCAGGTGAGTGATCACCATTGTGGTTATCTGGGTCATTAAGATCTTTTTTTTTTTTGTATAGTTTTTCAGGTATTCTTGCCACCTCTTCTTAGTATCTTCATCTTCTGTTAGGTACATACTGTTTCTGTCTTAATTGGGCCCATCTTTGCATGAAATGTTCCATTCATAGCTCTGATTTTCTTGAAGAGATCTCTAGTCTTTCCCCTTCTATTGTTTTCCTCTATTTCTTTGCATTGATTACTGGGGAAGTCTTTCTTATTTCTCCTTGCTATTCTTTGGAACTCTGCATTCAGATGGATATATCTTTCTTCTTCTCCTTTGCCTTTCGCTTCTCTTCTTTTCTCAGCTATTTGTAAGGCCTCTTCAATTCAGTTCAGTTCAGTCACTCAGTTGTGTCCAACTCTTTGCAATCCCATGGACCATAGCACACCAGGCCTCCCTGTCTATCACCAACTCCCAGAGTTTACCCAAACCTATGTCCATTGAGTCGGTGATGCCATCCAACCATCTCATCCTCTGTTGTCCCCTTCTCCTCCTGCCCTCAATTTTTCCCAGAATCAGGGTCTTTTCAAATGAGTCAGCTCTTTGCATCAGGTGGCCAAATTATTGGAGTTTCAGCTTCAACATCAGTCCTTCCAACGAATACCCAGGACTGATCTCCTTTAGGATGGACTGATTAGATCTCCTTGCAGTCCAAGGGACTCTTAAGAGTCTTCCTACACCACAGTTCAAAACTATCAATTCTTCGGAGCTCAGTATTCTTTATAGTCCAACTCTCACATCCATACATGACTACTGGTAAAACCATAGCCTTGACTAGATGGACCTTTGTTGGCAAAGTAATGTCTCTGCTTTTCAATATGCTATCTAGGTTGGTCATAACTTTCCTTCCAAGGAGGAAACATCTTTTAATTTCATGGCTGCAGTTACCATCTGCTGTGATTTTGGAGCCAAAAAAATATATAAATAAATAAAGTCAGCCACTGTTTCCACTGTTTCCCCATCTATTTTCCATGAAGTAATGGGACCAGATGCCATGATCTTAGTTTTCTGAATGTTGAACTTTAAGCCAGGTTTTTGGCCTCCTCAGACAACCATTTTGCCTTTTTGCATTTCTTTTTCTTAGGGATGGTTTTGATCACTGCCTCCTTTACAATGTTACAAACCTCTGTCCATAGTTCTTCAGGCACTCTATCAGGTTTAATTACTTGAATCTGTTTGTCACTTTCTGTATAATGGTAGAGGATTTTATTTAGGTCATACCTGAATGGTCTAGTGGTTTTTCCTACTTTCTTCATTTTAAGCCTGAATTTTGTGACAAGGATTTCAAGATCTGAACCCCAGTCAGCTCCTGGTCTTATTTTTGCTGACTGTATAGAGCTTTTCCATCTTTAGCTACAAAGAATATAATCAATCTGATTTTGTTATTGACCATCTGATGATATCCACACATTCTAACTAAAATTTTATCTGTTCTTAATACCTTTCCTTAAACTTAAAAAAGATGTCCTTTTCATCATAGGTGACTGGAATGCAAAAATAGGAAGTCAGAAGATACCTGGAGTAACAGGTAGGTTTGGGCTTGGACTAGAAAATGAAGCAGGGCAAAGGCTAACAGAATTCGCCAAGAGAATACACTGTCATAGCATACACTCTCTGCCAACAACACAAGAGATGACTCTCCAGTCCCCTATGATGATAAGGACATATTTTTTAAGTTTAAGGAAAGGTGTCAAGAACAGATAAAATTTTAGTTAGAATGTGTAACAATTATCCAGCTGGAAAACACATTTGAGGGAATTCTGATTAAGGATAATTTTGTAGAGGTGTATAAAGACAGAGAACATTAATATATTTTAAACGGCTAGATGGAAGAGTGTTTTGGTCACATAGTGGAAGATAAAGAAGCAGATGTAAGGGGTAGATTATGATAGAATTTCTGTGACAAATCAAAAGATTTCTTCTGAAGGTGTGAGAGAGAGAAAAAACTACTTTTTTGATAATGTGAATGATGATTGGTTAGTGGTAAAACTTTTGACAGAGGACAGTTAGGAAAAGCATTACTATAACTCCAGGAAGATATAGGGCTTAAATAAGGCAATGATAAAATGGGATACCAAGGTGTAGATAGCACTGACTTAGTTGTTTAAGATTGAAGACATAGTGACATCTGTTTGTCTCTGTTTTCCCACTTTCTTGCTTGTGTTTCTTGAGATCAGTTCCCAAATAATCTACCTGCAACTGCTGGAATCTGCTTTTGAGGCAACCCACAGGAGCTGTCTTGTCAGTTTTCATGTATCAAAACATCCTCTCTGGCCAAGAACGAACTGGTGATCTTGTTTTAATTTCATAGCCAAAAGAAAGTTATTGGGATAATACTGCCACTACTCTACACATACACCACCCTACCTGCTTTTTAAATCGTGCTCTTGGGAATTCTCTGATGGTCCAGTGGTTAGGACTCCATGCTGTCGCTCATTTGGACAGAGGGCCTGAATTCAATCCTTAGTTGGGGAACTAAGATCCCCCAAGCCACGGGACACGGCCAGAAACCAAACCAAACCAAATCGTGCTCTTTTTTTCCATTGCATATGATAGAGTCTCCCTTCTCCCATCTGGCATCAGCTCCTCCATTTAATCTCTTAAGGACTTTGCTTTTGCAATTATCTCTTGCACTTTATGCTCCATTATTTGGAATTCTGTATATTGTCATTACTGTTAAAACATCTGTAATATCTTTCATCTAGTGGAAAAAAGGAAAACCTTCCTTGACTTTGCATCCTCTTCAGCTGTGTATCTCTTTCCTCTATATTTCTTTAGAGAAAACTTTGCCAGAGTGATGTCTGTGTTTTCCTTACTTCTATTCACTGTAGAACACATTCCTCTCAGACTTGGATTCCCACTGTGCTGCTGCAATCACTTTGGTTAGTTATCCAATGATTTTTATTAATACATTAACAAAGTTAAAGGAGAATTTTATGTTCTCATCCCATTCAAACCTTCAGTAGTCTCTGACATTTAATCATTGCTTTTCTTAACAGTACTTAATAATATTTGACATTTTAGTGGTATATATTGGATCTATATTCTCCCACTAGAATATAAGCCTCATAAGGGGAAGAACCATGTATTTATTTATTTATATTTAGTTTAATATTTAATCCCTGGTATTTAGGGAAGAGCCTGGTACAATCACTGAATAAATTGCTAAACATATGAGTGAACCTATACAATATAAATAGTAGAATAAAAGCTGCAAGAATGTGAACTTTGGCTACTTCATGATATTGAATAAAAAGTCACCTTGTTTTTTCAGATATTATTAAAATCAGATATAGGAAAATGATGCTTCCCTTCCAGTAGTCATGTATGGATGTGAGAGTTGGACTGTGAAGAAAGCTGAGCACTGAAGAATTGATGCTTTTCAACTGTGGTGTTGGAGAAGACTCTTGAGAGTCCCTTGGACTATAAGGAGATCCAACCAGTCCATTCTAAAGGACATCAGCCCTGGGTGTTCTTTGGAAGGAATGATGCTAAGCTGAAACTCTAGTACTTTGGCCACCTCATGCAAAGAGTTGACTCATTGGAAAAGACCCTGATTTGGGAGGAATTGGGGGCAGGAGGAGAAGGGGACAACAGAGGATGAGATGGCTGGATGGCATCACCGACTCACTGGACATGAGTTTGGGTAAACTGTGGGAGTTGGTGATGGACAGGGAGGCCTGGCGTGCTGCAGTTCATGGGGTTGCCAAGAGTCGGACATGACTGAGCGACTGAACTGAACTGAACTGAACCTTTAAACAAACAAAATTTCCTTAAATATTCAACAAAACATCAGATATTTTCCAGAATTGAAAATTCTAAAAGGAAAAGCCATTTTAAAGAGCTTTTAAAAAAAGATTTGGTGATCCCGATGTGGATGGCATTAATGTGATTGCTAATGTATCGTAATACAAACTGTGAAAAATTCTTAAAGAGATGGGAATACCAGACCATCTTATCTGCCTCCTGAGAAATCAATATGCAGGTCAAGAAGCAACAGTTAGAACCAGACACGGAACAATGGACTGGTTCCAAATTGGGAAAGGAGTACGCCAAGGCTGTATATTCTCATCCTGCTTATTTAACTTATATGCAGAGTACATCATGTGAAATTCAGGCTGGATGAGGCACAAACTAGAATCAAGATTGCCGGGAAACATATCAATAGCCTCAGATATGCAAATGACACCACCTTAATGGCAGAGAGTGAAGAGGAACTAAAGAGCCTCTTGATGAAAATAGGAGAGGAAAGTGAAAAAGCTGGCTTAAAACTCAACACAAAAAATGAAGATCATGGCATCTGGTCCCATCACTTCATGGCATATAGATGGGGAAACAATGGAAACAGTGACAGACTTTATTTTCATGGGCTCCAAAATCATTGCATATGGTGACTGCAGCCATGAAATTAAAAGATGCTTGCTCCTTGGAAGAGAAGCTATGACAAACCTAGACAGCATATGAAAAAGCAGAGACATTACATTACCAACAAAAGTCCATATAGTCAAAGCTATGGTTTTTCCAGTAGTAATGTACAGATGTGAGAGTTGGACCATAATGAAAGCTGAGCACCGAAGAATTGATGCTTTTGAACTGTGGTGTTGGAGAAGACTCTTGAGAGTCCCTTGGACTGTAAGGAGATTAAACCAGTCCATCCTAAAGGAAATCAGTCCTGAATATTCATTGAAAGGATTCATGCTGAAGATGAAGCTCCAATACTTCGGTCACCTGATGTGAAGAACTGACTCGTTGGAAAAGACCCTGATGCTGGGAAAGATTGAAGGAGAAGGGAACAAAAGAGGATGAAATGGTTGGATGGCATCACCGAATCATTGGACGAGTTTGAGCAAGTTCTGGGAGTTGGTGATGGACGGAAGTCTGGTGTGTTGTAGTTCATGGGGTCGCAAAGAGTCAGACACAGCTGAGGAACTGAACTGAACTGAACTGAATGTATCTTAATGAAAAATTTAACCATGATGAAGGGGGCATATTACTAGGTCACTTTATCGTCGTTGCCTCATCATCTTCATTTTAAGTTGATGAGGCTGGAAATAATACCCTGTATTGCAAACCAACATATGTAAAAGCCCAATCACAATAGACCAGTTAATAGCATTTCTATAAAAGAAAGAAAATAAACCATATGTTTATTTTAAATATATATTTGGATTTACTGTCTAAATTGCTTCAGTAGCTGACTGATTTCTACAAAAACAGTGGCATAGATACATTTGCCTCACTTCCAAAATATCTGTTCAACAAGTATGCATTTTTTAAAAGCTAGCAAAAGGGATAAACTGTTAACTTATATGGAATGCTCATAATTTGAAATCAACAGACATTTGGAAGTCTGCCACAGCTCCTAGCAATGATTTGAAGAAAACCAAGAAGCAAGAAAGCAAATTCATTTTTTATCAAGTTTTGACAAAATTTGTCTTCTAATTTTCATTTTTATAATCAGCTGCTAAAGGCATTCATTTTCATCTCCTTGATTAGATACTGTAGAGACTGATTACTGGATTTAATAGTTCTTTTTAATGAAAAATTGTCATTAGCTTTTCTATGATTACCTTAAAATAACCACAAATCACCCATTAGTTTTTTTTTTCTATTTCTTTCCCAAATTGTTTGTTTCCTTATTTATTCCCAGTTTCTCCTCTGTACATTCCATATCCAAACTCCAAGCCTCTCATTTCCACCAAACCACTCAGGTTTCCTAGGGTAATCCTGTTCAACATTCCCTTACCAATTACTTAAGCTTATGTTAAATCCAGCTTGGGCCATAAAACCTTCCACTAATTTACAAGAAGCAATAATAAGATACCTACTTTTCTTAAAGCAACTCATAAGCTTTACTACTATTTAATATTTTAATTTAAAAATGTTGAAAAGAAATTATCTTAATTCTCCCTGACACTAAGATTTTTTCCTATTCACAGTAATAGTAGCTCACATTTTTAAATGCAATAAGTGGGTTCTACAAAGTCAATAGGATTGGTATCATTTCCTTTTCCAGGAGAAGAAAATGATTTATGAAAGTCCTTTAACTTATTAAAATGAAAGTCCTTTAACTTATTAATAATATAGTCTTTCTACTACATTATATTAATAATCAAAATAACTATAAATGATCACTTTGTTTGAATCATTGAATCCATTATTATTTGATATTTCCTGAGACTATGCATTATATATGATCAGTTCAGTTGCTCAGTCATGTCTGACTCTTTGCAATCCCATGGACTGCAGCACACCAGGCTTCCCTGTCCATCACCAACTCGCAGAGCTTGCTCAAACTCATGTGCATTGAGTCAGTGATGCCATCCAACCATCTCATCCTCTGTCATCCCTTTCTCTTCCTGCCTTCAGTCTTTCCCAGCATCAGGGAAAGATGACTCTTTTCCAGTGAGTCAATTCTTCGCATCAGGTGGCCAAAGTGTTGGAGCTTCAGCTTCAGCATGAATATTCAGGACTGACTTCCTTTAGGATCGACTGGTTTGATCTCCTTGCAGTCCAAGGGCTGAGCGCTGCAGAATTGATGACTTTGAACTGTAGTTTTGGAGAAGACGCTTAAAAGAGTCCTTTGGACTGCAGTATATATGAGAGTAGAGGGTTTTTTTGGGTTTCCCTTGTAACTCAGTTGGTAAAGAATCTGCCTGCAGTGCAGGACACCTGGGTTCGATCCCTGGGTTGGGAAGATCCCATGGAGAAGGAAATGGCAACCCACTCCAGTATCATTGTCTGGAAAATCTCATGGACAGAGGAGCCTGGTGAGCTGCAATCCATCAGGTCGCAAAGAGTCAGGCACGACTGAGCAACTAACACTTACTTAGAGGGCTTTTTATGATTTATTGTTAAACATTACTTCTTCTAAAAAACTCTCACCTAAATAATGCTAACATTCACATGTTGATGATGTTTTCTTTCTAATTATAAAAATTACATCTTGAATAAATGCGAGCCTTGTTATGAGTTTAGTATTCCATGGCTTTGCAGTCTCCAGTTAAAATTGAAATATCTAATAACTGTGCCTCATTTCTGAATGTAACTCTTCCACTGATATTTGCAAAGTAAATATAATTTTATAGAAAATGCAAATTTAAAGCACATTTAGCTGCTATAATGAAAATCTCTACGTGGTCTATAGTATAGTATAAATGCATTTTTTATAATGACTTATAGGACTTTTAAAATAATGACTTATAGGTCTTGACACTGATTTATAGATTGTCCTGCTTCCCACTGTCAAATTGGATTTTCAGGATAATGCTAATTGGTGAGTAGGTAAATATTACCAACCTTTCAAACACGAAGTGACTGAAGTTGGCTAGATAACTTGCCTTATGTTACAGAGCAAGCATGAAAATACAAAAAATAAAAACCAAATTTCTGACCCAAAGGCTTTTTTCTATTGAATAATAACTTTGTAATGCTGGAGCAGATTTCTATGTAAATTCTATATCTCTAGCTTTATAGTAACATAGATCCAGATGAGATAGGATGTCTTCACCTTTCCTGATCTTAGCCTCTCTCCATATTAAAATGAATCATTTGGAAGCTTTTCTTTTGCCCCCTCTGCATATTATTTCTTAATGTTCATCAGGTTTTGTTTTTAAACTTTTTTGGACTCACAAATGTTAAATTTTGTTATTTTCTTTTTACTTTCCCTTCCAATTTCCCTTCTTCCTTGTCATCATTTTCAATTCTTCTACTATGCATCATAATATTCTTTTTAAAAACTAGGATCTAGTTAATTTTGATTGTTACCTGAAGCATGGGCTTCCCTGGTGGTTCAGATGGTGAAAAATCTGCCTGCATTGTAGGAGATCCAGGTTCGATCCCTGGCTTGTGAAGATCCCCTGGAGAAGGGAATGACAAACCACTTCATATTCTTGCCTGGAGAATTCCATGGACAGAGGAGCCTGGAAGGCTACAATCCATGGGGTCGCAAAGAGTTGGACACAACTGAGTGATTAACACTACTACTACTACTACTACTGCTGCTGCTACTACCTGAACCATAGAGTGTGTATCTGTTTGTTTCTATTAAATGTTAGGAATGAATAGTTTCTTAAATTTCTTAAACTAGCTTGAATTTTGCTAAGGGAAAAAACATTTTTTTAAAATGATGACAAGCATTCTGCTTTAGAAAACATGAGTTTTCATCAAAGTATAACAAGCATACAAGGAAGTACACAAGTCATAAGTTACAGATAGATGAATTTTCACAAAATAAAAACACCCAAAAAACACCCATGTGACTAGCATGCAGAAGAAATTTAACATCATTAGAACTGATGAGATTTTAATTGAAATTATGCTGAATCTCTGACTCAGTGTGGGGAGATTAAAAATATTGAATCTCCTAATCCATAAAATTATTATACCATTCCAATTGTTCATATCTTCATTAATATTTTCTAAGCAATTTTCCACAGTTCACTGTGTACATATCTTGCACATTTTTCATTAAAGTTACATTTCAGAATATGGTGTTCTTTGATGTTGTCATAAATAATATTTTTGTAGTAATATAATTCTTTTTTGATTGAGATATAGTTTATTCGTAATATTCTGTTAGTTTCAGATGAACATCACAGTGCTTAAGAATTTTTACAGGTTTTTGTTTGTTTGTTTGTTTTTGTTTTTTGCTGTTGTTGAGTTGTTAAGTTGTATCTGGCTCTTTGTGACCCCATGGGCCTTAGCTTGCCAGGTTCCTTTGTCCATGGTATTTCTCAGGCAAGAATACTTGAGTGGGCTGCCATTTCCTTCTCCAGGGGATCTTCCCAACCCCGGGATCAAGTCTGCAACTCCTTTACTGGCAGGCAGATTCTTTACTGCTGAATCACCAGGGAAGCACTTTTACAGTTTAAACTCCATTAAAAGTTATTACAAGATAATGGCTATGATTTCAAGCGCTATGCAGTTTCCTTGTTCTTTATCTGGAAAATTGTTTTTGAATGCCTCTGAAGAGCCAAGGCAAAATACACTGAAGAAATGAAGTTGAAGTGACAGTGAGGGAAAAACCTGGGACACTATTTCATAGTCATACAGGCAGCTGTGTTCTTTGAACAGAAGTTTGTTACCGTCTCAGGGCCTTTGCACTTGCTTCTACTGTTTGTCGTATTTAGAATTACACTTGATTTTTTTTTTTGAGCTTGTACCTTGTATAGCAAGTAATCTTGCTATATCGACTAATATATTCTAACTCACTAACGATAGATTACTTTCAGATATTGTAAATACATAATGATGCAATCTGTGAATAATGGCTGTCGCACTCTTTCTTTTTCAGTCCTTGTGGCTACTAAGTCGCTTCAGTCATGTCCGACTCTTTGCTACCCCATGGACTATAGCCCGCCAGGCTCCTCTGTCCATGGAACTCTCCCAGCAAGAATAATCCTTATGCCTTTGTTTTTATCTTTTCCTTGCTTTATTGCCCTGGCTAGGGCCCCCTAAAATGTTGAGCACAATTAGTGATAATAAGCATTGTTGTGTTGTTCTTGATCTCAAGGGAGTAAGTTTTCCGTATGTCACCATTAGTTATTATATTTGCCTCAGTTTTTTGAAGTTTTTTTTTTTTTTGCTTTTAATCATGGTAAATTTTGCCTAATGGCATTTTTGCATATTTGGGGATAAATCTATGATTTTTTCCTTTTGTTCTGTTAACTTTGTTTGATTTCTAAATGCTACAAACCATAAATTTATCTTGGATTAAAAAGTATTTGTTTATGTATATTACAGTTGCTACATCTTGGATTAAGTTTGTTAAGCATCCCTCCTCTTTTTTGGGGGGGGTCATGAAAGAGACTTTTAATTTTCCTTTCTTATGAAATTCTTGTTGGTTTGATATACATTTCAAATGCTTCAAATTAAACTTTTTTGGAAGGTTTTCACTGTTTCTACTTTCTGGAAGAGGTAGTGCAAATCAGATTTCCTAAGTTTTCTTTTTTAACTGTATTTTTCTTGGAATTTTGCCATTTCATATCAAATGTATTGGATACAACTGCTTATAGGCTTCCCAGGTGGCCCTAGTGGTAAAGAACCTGCCTGCCAACACAGGAGATGTAAGAGACGCTGATTCAGTCCCTGGGTCAGGAAGATCCCCTGGAGGAAGGCATGACAACCCACTCCAGTATTCTTGCCTGGAAAATCTCATGGACAGAGGAACTTGGCAGGCTACAGTCCATGGGGTCGCAAAAGTCAGTCATGACTGAAGCCACTTAGCATACATGCACACACAACTGCTTTAATTTTACATCTATGCCTCAAGAATCTGTAGGGATGACCCCCTTTATGTTCCTCATATGAATTATATGTGCCTTCTCATTTTTCTCAATCAGTCTTACTAGATGTTTTGAAAGGGATAATAAAGATATTAATAAAGATATTAACCCTTTCAAAAGAGAACTTACTTGGTTTTGTCAATATTCTTTTATATTTTTAAAAATTCATTATATTTTGATTTTTAATTTTATTGTTTTATTTTCTCCACTTTACTATACCATTTTTATCTGAAGTCTTGTGAGTAATGATCAGGTCCTGAATTTTCCAGCATTTTTTCTTTTGCATTTAATGTGGGAAGTTTTCTTTTGGTGCATCCTACACATTTGAAAAGATTCTTGAGGTATAACTGACATACCATAAATTTGATAATTTTAAAATGTATGATGCATTATGATTTACATATATGTATATATTTATGAAATAAGATAATAACTATATCTGTTACCTGCCAAATTTTCCATGTGGAGTTGTGTAATCACCCCTGCTAACTTTCTCTATGGCCCCAAGTCCAGGCAGTAAACATTCTTATACAAATATGTGTATGGACATATGCTTTAATTTCTCTGGAATAAACACCAGAAGTCGAAGACATGAATCACATCATAAATAGGATAGAGTCAATGAGTTTTTCCAAATAACTGAATCATTTTATATTCTGTTAGTAGTGGATGAGAGTCACTGTAGCTCTATATCATTGCTTAGAATGGTCAGTATTTTAAACTGTAGTCCTTAGAGGTGTACAGTGATATTTCAAAGTCACTCTAAATGGTATAGGTAAAACCAAATCATTGATTTTCCTGTCCTGGCATACATAGTAAATGGAGAAAATGTAATATAGGCCTAATGCCCGTCCTTTCCTTTCCACCTGATTTTGTATATATATTTATTTTTGACTGCAAGCTAGATTTTCTGTGTGAAACACTATGGAGATAACTGGAGGCCAGGGAGCATTTCATTTTGCTTATGAAGGACAGTTAGTGTTGGAGTAATTCATCTCATAGCAGTGAGGGATTGTGTCCTTTTAAGGCTGGGTTTCAGATTTTGTGAAGGGTTTTATATTTCTGATTCATATTTACATTTAGGGCATATCCTCTCAGAGATGTCAAATGATTTGTTGGATTGTTTTCCAGAACATCTCCTTGGTGTTGTGTAGTCAGGTCCAGTTTGTGTTCCCTGCTGGAAGCCCTGATCAGCTACAAACTTCTCAGCTACAACTTTCTGCTTAGCATTTTGGATCCTCAGTCATCTCTTTCGTATTATAAAAGGACTTAAGAGGAAAAAGTGGTATCAAATTTGGGTCTCGTCACTTAGGCTTCTCCTGTCTCTGAGATCCAGTTCTTCCTTTGGTCTCTGGTGCCTTTTAATAATACTTTTAATATCTTCCAGATTTCCTAGGTTTTCTCAGTAGGAGGCTTGAGCTGAAATGGTCTACCATAACTGGAAGCAGAAAGTGAAAAGTGAAAGTGAAGTAGCTCAGTCGTGTCCAACTCTTTGCGACCCCGTGAACTGTATGGCCTACCAGGCTCCTCCCTCCATGGGATTCTCCAGGCGGGAATACTGGAGTGGGTTGCCATTTCCTTCTCCAGGGGATCTTCCCAACCCAGGGATTGAACCTAGGTCTGCTGCATTGCAGGCAGACGCTTTAACCTCAGAGCCACAGACATCTCTCTAAATAAAATTTTTTTGAAATATGTATTAGTTTGTGATAGTTTTGCTTCTTGTAGCCAATCAATCCAAAAAATATTAAGAAGATAAAGTATTTCAGGGCAAATGTTTCTTGAGAATTCAATCCTTTTTGTCATTGTCTGCTTGATTTCCAATTTAAAATTTGACTGAATCCATGAACTTTTCCACAGTCCCCAACATGTGCCAAGTGTGATCCATCTATTGGAGGTACATTGTTGGGTTACTGCTTAATGTGGATTCAGTCAAGAAGATTAGGAGATATATTAGAGAAGATATAAAATATGGGTATGTACATGTTATTTGATTGGCATAAATTAATGATACTTGATCACATATTAAGTCTTAAAATAGATATTAATGATTTCAGAAAAAATTTCATCAAACAATGACAATCTCTGTCCAAGTAAGTTTGCCCATCACTTATCTATCTATATAATTAAAACAAAGTTAGTGTCCATCATTTGATAATAAATGAACTATAAATTGCATGCATCAATATGAATGAATCTCACAAATATAATATTGAGCAAAAAAAAAAAAAAAAAGTCAGTGGCATACTAAGACCTGTAGTATGTACTCATTTATATATTGGAGATGCTCATCTGATCAAGGAAGACTATTAATCAGACTATCCATACAACTTGAAATACTGAAAGACAGATAGATGGAGAGATGGAGACAGAGAAAAATGGAAGGAATTGAAGAGGGATTGAAGAACAAACAAAGGCAGTGGTCAGCCAGAAAAATTTACAAAGTGAAGATCCTTAGAATTCAGTTGAGTATTTGTAATTGTCTTTCTCTCTGAAGAATATACAAATTCAGGTAGCTTACTAGAGGTAGAACAATGAGCAGAACTTCCAGTAAACTCACCAGGCCATAGGGAATGTAAGAGGTTGTAAATTTTGCTGGGTTTGAATGGGATGCTGAGGGCTATAGTTTGGGAGCAACAGCAAAGCCAGAAATGACCAACTCTTACCAGGCTCATCTCTGAATCATTTGAATCTCTGTTTGGAATAGATAGGTCTGAAAATGATAGTGTTGCTAGTAGTGAAGCCAGAATGAAATTTAACTTGAATTGTGTCTGTCTACAATTTTGATATATAGTTTTTGGCATAGAATTAAAAATGGCCAGGATAAGTAGGAGAAAAGAACATGTGACCTAAACCCAGTTGAAACAGCAGATAATGGAACTAGAATAACAAGTTAACCAGATAAAAGACCTTTCAGATATTCATTAAAAATGCCTATGTTCAAGTAAATAGAAGACAAAATTAAGAATTTTAGTGGCAAACTGAAAATTATAAAAAATCAGGTCTTATTTCATGTACTGAAGTTCTGTATGTAGGCACTTAAACATTAGGAATATTGTCACCTCATAAATGGATTCATTAATTATAATGAAATGTTCCTATATGTCTCTAGTTATACTCTGTTTCTTGAAGTCTACTTTGGCATTAATGTACCCAGTCAAGCTTTCTTATGCTTAATTTTATACAGTATATTATTTTCTATACTATTACTTTCAACCTATCTCTTGAATTCAAATTAATTCATATGTAAGTAGCATATAGTAAATAGGACTTGTCTTTTTTTCTAGTCTGAAAAACTCTCCATTCTAATTGGAATGATTAGGTCTGCTTAAATTTAATATTATCAATACAGTTTGTTTTAAAGTTGATGATCTTGCCACTCATTTTCTATTTTCCCCATCTCTTTATTTTTCTGTTCCTCTTTTGTACTTCCTTTTGAATATTGAATATTTTTTATTAATTCAATTTAAATTCCTCTTTTGACTTTTTATTTGTGGCAGTTTATTTTTTAAATTTTTTTAATCTCTGACTTTGTTTTTAATTCTTAAGCCCTATGATAGGATAGTTTACAAATCTATGCTAATGATATAGCTCCTCTACTTTAACTTTTCTAATGAGCTGGCAAAAGCATCATTACCAATCACACACATATAAGTAGTTCTACAGTTGTGTTTCTAAATTCCTGTTTAAAAGACAATCCTGAATTATAACTTAGTCTGACATCATGAAGAATGCAAAAGCAAAGTTTGCTATCATATCTTGTCACAGTGAATTTTAAAAGCATCTGACCTTAAAGATCATCTATAAAATGTGAGGTGCCAAATATTCTTTATTTGATGCTATACATAAACCATACTAAAATGCCTTTCATTAAGTAAAAGGCAGTATTTTAGATAAAGAATTTTAATTAAATTAGCATAGTTAAGACCAAAAAGATACAGTGGACATTGTCAGTGTGTCTTTAGCCCTTGCATAGATAGGCTAATGAGCACAACTTGAAACAGGTGACTCTCGTGCTGGTCTGTAAGACAGTGAAGGGACCTTCTCAGTATTTAAATATATATATATTTATATTTAAATATTTATATATACACACACACACACACACACACACACACACACACCAGTTATAGAAATCTGAGCATAAAACCAATCTCCTGTAGGGTCTGAGAAGGCATTCATCATCTTCCTGAAAAGCCTGACATTTCTGATTCAGGTTCAATCATCTCTTTAGAAAAGGAAAACAGTGATAGTCCTTGTTGAACTGGAATTACTATCAAAATTCAAAAACTTGACCATGTTCATTAAGCCACAAGCCAATCTTATTTAAATCAAGACTGTCCAACAGAAATATTCCATCAGTCATTCACGATCTGAGTTCTAGTGTATGAGATCAATTTAAATATGGTACACATAAAAAGTCATGAGACATTTCTGTTTTGTAATAAATAAGGCAGTGGACCACTATTACTCATTACTAGCTTTTTTGAGATAAGTTATCGTCTTCCCTTTCTCCCTTCTTCTTAATCCCAGTGAACATCACTTTTGTTTCGGGAATGCACTTCTTGTGATCCTTCAAGTAATCCATCAGTGTCTCCTCTCCCCAGGTGATGCCTTTGTTCTTGTTGGGATTCGTGTAAGAGAATCCAGCAGCTTGACCTGTCTTTTACCCAAACAGACAATGGAGATTTGGCCCAGTCTTGTGCTTGCCTCCCTTTTCCACAATATAGCACGGGGCACACTTCTGAATAGAAATCTTGTCCTTCTCAGCGTCACCCATTTTTAAATCGTTCCTTCTCTTCAAACGACTGAGAGGTTCCTGCTTCAAGCCGCAAGCGGAATGTCCCACTCTCTAAGCCCAAGGACACACCCCTATGGCCATTTGAAAACCTCTCCACACATTCTTTGACCTCCTTTCCTTCAAGAGATGCGTTTCATGGCTCCTCCCAGCATTCTAGGTCAAGCCTAGTGAGTCTTTGTAACCAGTACAATGCAACAGTTGTGATGCTAGATAATGAAACTGACATTATCAGCTATCACCAGCAGAGGGCGCCGTGTTGGTCCGCCACCCTGTGCTTTTGAAGCACAGATCACAGGTCACTGTGGTTCTCCGTTTCCATATTTCCTTTCATATTCTGTAGAACTTCCGGTAATAACATAAATTACGGGTTGTCCGCCGGCAAATTGACTCAGGTATGTTTCTATGGAAATGTCTTAATTCACTGTTACCTTGGAAAGATAATTTTGCCAGATAGAGAATTCTACTGACGTTTTATTTTTTTGTTTGGTATCAGAAAGATTCTGCTCCATTATCTCGGTTTTCTATGGATTCTGTTGAGAAGGCCACCACTGTCATTTCTAGGGAGGTAACGTATCTTTCTCAGCAGTTTTGATTTTTCTACACTTCACTAATATTCTTTATATTTCATATAAATATCTAAAAGACGTTTACTAGTGAAATATTTCAAAATTTAAATAGCTGTTTTGTTGATTCTAAATTTTCCATTTGTGTAAATAAAAGAAGAATTTATTGGAATGACAATAGCGACAAAATATAGCAAGAGCAAAAATATCTTATTAAAAATAGCAAAAGGCAATGTATTTTTCTTCTTACTAAAATGCATAAAAAATCTGCAGACTGTACATAACCAGAATTTGGAGGGCATATAAAATGGTACTGAATTTTTGGAAATTAATTTGCTATTTTTTACCAATACTTTAAATTTACCTACCCTTTTCCACCATAATTGGCTTTCTCTGACTATCTGACAGAATTTGTCGAAGATATGTATATAAATATGGCTACAAAAAGGCACAACAGCTATTTTTAGTACACTATATTGTATTCATACTATAAATGCATTGCAGATTTTATACCCAAATAGATCTTATATAATTGCAGAAGATATCTCCAGGACATATTTTTAATAAAAAGCAAGCAAGTTTATTTCACATGTGTTTACAAGTAAATAAATATTACTTATATAGATGTATATTTATATGTATGTTTGTTCAGGTACACTCTTCATTGCTAATCATGGTTACTTCTGTCAAAGGATATATGTCCGTATTTTTGGAAATTTTACACTGAGCACACATCTTACTTTTAATCAGTAGAATAAAGTAGTTACGTGGCAGCATATTACTGATGATTCTTTTTAACTGTCTACTTTATTTTTTTAAGTAGTATGATACAGTGAGAAGTTATGCTTAAAACCAGAATTATGGCAGAGGTGGATGGAAAAGAAATAATATGAAAAAATATAGAAAATATATGTGGAGAAAAATTTAATTTTTATGTGAACCATTTATAAGAAACTGACCTCTAATTAGTCATTGAAATCATTGTACTGGGGGCGATAAATAAAAGTGTCAGAAAGAATGCTTTTTTCACTGTTCTACTGGGATTAAATGTCAGGTGTAATGTAGAATTTACTTAATATCCAGGAGCTTCTCTTGCCATGATATCAGGAAAAGTGACAGCAGTAATCAGGGTCAAAATCCTCTCAATTTTTATCTGCTCCGTGTACAGAAAAAGACAAAACTATAATCTTGTTGTATAGGGTTTTCATGCCATTTCTTATGATATGTATGAAATGTTTAGTGAGAATTGCTGTTCTTTAGAAAAATGTGTTTAGATTTAACTGTGTGGAATCCAGCAATATTGCTAAATGCAGTTATTAATTCTAATTTGTTCCATGTAGATTATTTTGAGATATTCTGGAAACATAAATATCCAACTGAATAAAGCTGTGTTCATTTCTATTCTTGTCAATTATTTGTGCATTTTTAACTCTTGCATACATTGTCACCCCTAGACCTCCATAAAATGTTGAAAAGAACTAGTAATAATAGGCATCCTTGCCTCCATTCTTCTCTCAGGTTGTGTTTCTCAATGTTGTATTACTAATTATGATATTTGCTATAGTTTTCTGAGGCTTTCTTAAAACTCATAACTGGATGGTAAATTTGCCTGATGGTTTGTCTGTGTTTGTAGTGAAAGTGACAGGGTTATCTGTCTTTTGTTGAGGAGAATTGATGTTAAAATATTAAGCCACTTAAGAATTCAGGTTTGGATTAAACTCAGTTTGTTCATGGGTAATAACAATTGAAATGTGTTTGGATTCATAAGAATTTTTTTCTTATGTTGTCATGATGCATATCAATCTTCCTTTCCTATACTGCCTTTGTCAGTTTAGTGTAAAGTTTATAAGGATGTCATTAAATATTTTGGTTAGTGTTTTTATTATTTCTATTCCATGTAATGGGTTGAACAAGACTGGTATTATTTATTTATGAATTTTATTGAAAAGTTTACACAATCAGGCATCAGACCGTAGAAATCATTTGTGGGAAGGAATTTTATTATGAATACAATTAAAATCTATAGGATTTTGAAAATTTCTTGTTGCAGTGTATTTTTCTGGAATTTTGTCATATCATATAATTTCAAATATTATATAAGGGTCTCAAGCATCTACAGTGATGATCCATTCTATATTCCTGGTGTTGATGATGTATGTCTTCCTTTGTGTGTGATCAGTCTTGCCAGGAATTATAATTTTTTAACATTTAACCCCCCCGAAAATAATTTTGGGGTTTATCAATGTTTGTATTTTTCTGAATTTCATTAGCTAATTCTAATTCTTTTAAATCCACTATCTTTTTTTGCTTGTTTAAATCAGCTCTTTGCCTCTCCATTTTTGAGGTGGCTTATCAGATCTCCAGATTTCAGGGTTTTTAATGCTAAAATGTTTCTTTAGACACATTTTGGTGGACCCCACACATTTTTAACAGCCTTTCTTAGGTGTGAGTGAAAGTGAAAGTTGCCCAGTCATGTCCAACTCTTTGGGACCTCATGGACTACACAGTCCATGGAATTCTCCAGGACAGAATACTGAAGTGGGTGGTTGTTCCCTTCTCCAGGGGATCTTCCCAACCCAGGGATCAAAGCCAGGTCTCCCACATTACAGGCAGATTCTTGACCAGCTGAGCCACCAGATGTAATTGACTTAAAATGAGCTACACAACTTTGAAATAATGTAACTTTTGAGATATTTATATATTTGTAAAATCCTCACCACAGTTAGGGCTTCCCTGGTGGTTCAGATGGTGAAGAATCTGCCTGCAGTGCAGGAGACCTGCGTTCAATCCCTGGGTCAGGAAGACCCCCTGGAGAAGGGAATGGCTAGCCACTCCAGTATTCTTATCTGGGAAATCCCATGGACAGAGGAGCTTGGTGGGCTACAGTCCATGGGGTCACAGAGTCGGACATGACTGAGCAACTAACACTTTTACCACAATTAAGATGATAAACACATTTACCCCCCCCTCCCAGGTTTCCATATGCACCTTTGAATTTTTCCTCCAGTCAAGCTCTGTTCTCTTTCACTCTATGAATTTTTTCATACAATTCTTTGTGTGCATATACACTTTGATTTTTTTCTTGTATAAACATCAAGGAATGGAATTGTTGGGTTACATGATATGTGCTTCTTTAAGATACTGTAGAAAATACTAAAATGCTTTGTAATTTGATTGTATTATTTTACACACTACCAGCAGTGTATCCGGGCTTCCCTGGTGGCTCAGACGATAAAGAATCTGCCAGAAATGCAGGAGACCCGGGTTCAATCCCTGGGTCAGAAAGATCTCCTGGAGAAAGGAATGACTACCCACTCCAGTATTCTTGCCTGGAGAGCATATTAGGGACCCAGTTATTCTATATACTTGCCAGCACTTATTCTGGTTAGTATTGTTAATGGTAGCATTTCTGATAGGTGGGCAGTGCTTTGTCACTGTCACTCTAAATTGCATGGATGTAACTAAGTCCTTGTTCTTTCTGTCCCAGGAGTCCCTCGTGAGGGGGAAAAAGTGGATTGCAGACCTGATACTAATCCTTTCATTCCCTTCTCCAGGGGATCTTCCTGACCCAGGGATGGAACCTGGGTCTCCTGCCATTGCAGGTGAATTCTTTACTGTCTGAGCCAGTGCTAGGGAAGCCCTTTGAATGTACTGCTACTGCTACTGCTGCTGCTAAGTCACTTCAGTCATGTCCGACTCTGTGCGACCCCATAGACGGCAGCCCACCAGGCTTCCCCATCCCTGGGATTTTCTAGGCAAGAACACTGGAGTGGGTTGCTATTTCCTTCTCCAGTGCATGAAAGTGAAAAGTGAAACTGAAGTCGCTCAGTCGTGTTCGACTCTTAGCGACCCCGTGGACTGCAGCCTACCAGGCTCCTCCGTCCATGGGATTTTCCAGGCAAGAGTACTGGAGTGGGGTGCCATTGCCTTCTCCATTTGAATGTACAGTTATAGTTTATTGCTTTCAGAAATTTATCTATGAAATACTATAAGATAGTTGGAGATATGGAGATAACTGGATGTTTTTATCTTCCTTCAGGGGGTATTTCCTTTTGTTTCAGGGAGGCAGCTAGGGTAGGAACAGTTCATCTCATTACAATCAGTGGTTGAGTTTTTTGAAGTTGGGTCTCAGGTTTTATGAATAATTTTCTATTTCAGGTTTATATTGACATTTAGAACATAGACCCTTAAGGATGTTAAATTCACCCCTGGGTTGTTTTCCAGATCCTCTCTGCCAGGGTGGGCCTTGAACCCAGTCTGTGTTCCCTGGCTTGGTGAGAGGACTGGAAGCCCAGATCAGCTGCTTAGGTTAGCAGCTGCAACTTTTTTATTAGCATCCTGTGTTGTTAGTCACCTCCTTTGGATTAGCAAAAGGTTTGTGGGGAAGAGGGGTACCAAATTTGTGTCTCATTGTCTGGGTTTCTCTTCTGAGATCCAATTTCTTCAAATGCTTGCTTCCTTTGGATTTGTGATACCTTTGAACAAAATGTTTAATATCTACCAGCTTTCCTGGTTTTTCTTAGTGGGATGGTTGGGCAGAAATGGCTAGTCTACCATTACTGGAAGAAGACAGCCCTGCACATGCTATTTTTTGAATTATGTTAAAGTTTTAATTATTTTTCCTCCTAGATTCAGTTTTCCCATCCTTTGTCAGAATGTTTCTTGTTTCCTATATGTGCTAGGTATCCATGTGCAGGTACATTATTGAAATGCAGCCTAAAGGAAAACAGACAAGTACATACAGAGTATATTATAAAAGATAAATTTTATAGCAATCTTTTATGCTGCAATAATAGCCAGAATACTTACCTGTGGGCTTTCCAGGTGGCACTGGTGGTAAAGAACCTGCCTCCCAATGCAGGAGATGCAAGAGATGTGGGTTCGATCACTGGGTGGTGAAGATCCCCTGGAGAAGGGCCTGGCAACCCACTCCAGTATTCTTGCCTGGAGAATCCCATGGACAGAGAAGCCTGGTAGGCTATAGTCGATAGGGTCCCAAAAAAGTAGGGCACAACTAAAGCAACTGAGTACACACTCACATATGCGCTTACTAGTATTATATATACTGGTTACTCAAAGGATTGGCATGTGGATCTTAAATTATCTTGGTCTACTTAGAGTTAAGATAGTACCCGTTTCTGTATGTGTAGCCTCACAACAGGATCAATCCATTTATTCTCCCATTTTGCTCTTTTGTCAAATATATTATTTAAATGTTCTTATTTTAAAACTTAAATTGATTATATATAATTTATTTTCACCCTTTAATTTTCTTAAATATATTGTATATTCAGTAAATGCACAAAGCTTGTTGACAGATTAATTTTGCAAATTATGTATTTTACATCCAAAGTGCTACTTCATTTTTACCTTAGCGAATCACCTTTTTAAACAGAAATAATGGGAAAAAAGTATTATTTTATGTTTAGCCACATACCTTCCCTATTCAGTGCTCGTCTCTCCTTTTTGTAGCTTCTATTAGATATTTTTCCAGTTGAGCTTAAAGAACTTCCTATAGGGTATATATTATTTTTGGACAGAAACAAATTGTCTTAAACTTTTTTTATGTGTCTGCATCTCATTTCACTCTGTTTGGAAAGATAACTTTGATAGATAAAGAATTTGGGGTTGATAGTTTTTCTTTCAGCATTGGAAAGATGTTGCTCCATTATTGCCATTTCTCTTAGGATTCTTTTGAGAGTGCAGTCATCATTTTAATCATTATTGGTGCTTTATTTTTCAGAAGTTTTTTTTCTGGTATATACTTATAAACTTCACTAATATCTAGATATTTCACATAGATGTCCCATATATAGTTTAGTGATAAAATATTTAAACATTTTAATTGCCATTTTATCAATCCAAATTTTTCCATTTGTGTAAATAGATAGATTATTGGATTAACAATAGTAACAAAAAAGCTAAAAAAAAAACTCATGTGAAGAAATATTTTACAAAAATCAAAATATTCATTATTTACTTTATGTCTATATATATAAATGTCTACACATATTGATATAGATTAAAATGTTACATACATTCTCATGTGAAGTTAATTTGATGCTAATGTTAACATGCATGAGAAATTGTTGAGAACAAATAAAACTCTTGATAAACAACAATAAAGTGTTTCATACAACATAAAACAAAATATTTACAGTAATTATATGCTATGTAACAGCATTCAATTTGGCAGGCAGTCTATATCTGAAATTATTTATATAAATATAGTACATATTGGAATAAATCATAACAAGCTCTCTATATATGAAAGCAACAAGTATATATACATATTATTAATATATAATAATTTTGATTTTAAAAATATTTATGAAATGTTAGACTATTTCTTTAACAAATGGAATAGTAAAATAATCAAGCAATTCTGGAAATAAATGAAGACCATCAATATGAGAACAAGAACACACTACTTATTCAGAACTTTCTATAAAGCAGGAAATCAGACAATGTAATTTGTATTTGGCAGAGACATGAAGGCAGATAGGTGTGTGGGAAAGCTTTATGGTGGAGAAAAGGGAAGACTTCACATGTGCCCTAACTAGAGGTTGTTAGTCTGGGGAAGGTAGAGTCCAGATAAGTAGAAGTGGAACATCATATATGTTTGCTTAAGGAACAATACTTGGCTTCCTCTGGTTCATCCTAAGTTAGGAGTAGGGGCAGAAATTAAGGAAGCTGGCCATTACTGATTAGGTCCTCCCCGTTTGGGACCAGTTGATGCAGAATCTGTGGTTTGGCTTCACTGGCTGCTTGCTGCAGAGCTGTGGGTGAGAGGTCTATTTTTGTATATGGTCTAGTCATTGTCAGTTTGTACATTCAGTGTCTCACAGTAAAAGCAAATATAAATGGCCAATTACTATTTTGAGTATACTCAGTAGTTATTGCATTTTAAACAGATAGTAAGACACTTTTTATCTTGATACAAAATTATTGAGGGAGAAAAAATGATACTGGGTAAATTTTTGAAAATTAAAATGGTGTTTTAAAGCAAATTTGAAAAATTTCCTACTCTTTTCAAACAGTAATTTTCCTTCTAGTATTATACTCAACAAAACTACTCACAAACTTACATAAAAATATGCTTTAAAATGATAAAAGATCTATTTTAGGTAAATTATAGTGTGTTCTTACCATGACTATTAGATAGATTTACAACTAGACAGTTCTTGTATACTTGAAGAAGACATCTCCAAGTCATATTCCTAATAAAAAATAAATTGCAATTTATTTCACATGTGTGTACATGTGTATAAGTATATTACATTTGCAAGTATATATTTGTTTATATACACATTTCACTGTTGGTCATGGTTACTTCTGTGAAGAGATATACATGTACTTTTTGGGAAATTTTATACTTAGTACATGCCAAATTTATAATTAGTAAAAGGAAATCAAAGAAATGCATGAATGCATATGATTAGTTTAAAATATTTTCCTTTTAAATATATAACAGGAAAGATTAAAAGTTACGCTAAAGACAAAAATAGAAAACCGTTTGAAAGAAGAGATACAATAAGAAAAACATAAAGAAGTTTTGTAGAAAGAGTTAATTGTGATCCACTTTAAAAAAACAGCAGTTCTGTCCTAAAAAAGCTGAGCTCTAGTTTGTAAATGAGATCAGTGAATAGAGGCTGTTAAGTAAACTTGACACAAAGAGTGCTCTTTTCATCTTTCTCTTGGATTAAATGTAGTATTGAAAGGTTGTTGCTGACCCAAGAAAAGGCGCCAGGATTTGTGGCCTCTGGTGGAGAAGATTTCAATCCAGGGCCAGAGATGAGGCTTGATCGCTGAGAGCTTTTGTGTAATAAACTTTTATTAAAGTATAAAGGAGATAGTGAAAGTTTCTGACATAGGCATCAGAAGGGGGCAGAAAGAGTGCCCCCTGCTAGTCTTCAGCTGGATGTTATATAGTCACTAGCAGTCTGTTAATGAAAGAAAGAAATGTCTTAAAACTCAGAATGGCACCAGGCCCCTCATCCATAAGATGTATTTTGGGATAATCCTGGCACCAGAGGAGTCAACCTGGGCCATAAAAGGACTGACTTGAATCTTGTAGAAAGGCAGATTACCATACAAATAGCATCGTTTACATAGATTAGGGGAACAATGTCTGAGTATAACATAATGGTTTGTCAAGTAGGTTCTGAGACATTAGGCTGAACCGACTTGAAGACAGAGTCTGGGGTAAATGCATAGAACATTAACATAGCTTAAGATAAACATTTCCATAAGAAAAATGCATTGGTTAACTCAAGGTTTGAGAATAGTTAAATTCAGGTGAAACCAGGTGTCATTATGGCAACACAGTAATTTAAGAGAAACCTCTTTTTAAATTTTTATAGAGAAGAAAAAAGTATCACTAGTTTGTTTGCTCCTGCAGCTTAAGAGAGAGAAAAATGTCTGACACTTGCAACCTATTTCCTCTGTTTGGAGACCCCTGGCCTTCCTGCATGTTACCCTCTCAGTATATCATCAATCTTATTTTATATTCTGGAGCATCTATAACTATGATATCAGAAAAATGACAATAACAATTGAGGTATAAAAACTCTCAAGTTCAGTTATCTGATAATTATGTTTAAAACACCTTTAAAAATGTAACCTTGTTCTGTAGAGTTTCATGCCATTTCTTAAAATGTGTATAGAGAATTCACTAAGAATTGCTTTCTCAGAAATATGGGTTTCTGTTTGACCATCTGGTTTCCATCAATCTTGATAAATTCAGTTATTATTTGTGTATATTACCTAGATATTGCTTTTAACAAAGCAACCTACAAGTTAAAGTACATTACAGAAGATAATTTTGTGGTAATTTGTTTGGAAACATAAAGATGCAGTTTGCTAAAAAGCCAAAATAATTTCATCCTTTTCAATATTTATGCCTTATTTTTTCTCTTTTCTTGCACTAGTGCCCTGGCTAAGACCTCCCTAAAATGTTCAATAGAACTTGTGCTAAGTAGGCATCCTGTTCTCATTCCTCATCTCAGGGAGAGGTTTTCAATGTTTTGCTAGGAGGTATAATATTTGCTGCAAATTCATGAGTATTTCTTTTCAATCATAAATGAGTGGTAAATTGCATCAAATGGTGTTTCTGTATCTGTTGTGATGAGTTCAGTTCAGTTCAGTTCCATCGCTCAGTCATGTCTTACTCTTTGCGACCCCATGGACTGCAGCATGCCATGCCTCTCTGTCCATCACCTACTCCCCGAGCTTGCTCAAATTCATGTCCATCGAGTCGGTGATGCCATCCAACCATCTCATCCTCTGTCATCCTCTTGTCCTCCTGCCTTCAGTCTTTCCCAGCATCAGGGTCTTTTCCAGTGAGTCAACTCTTCACATCAGGTGGCCAAAGTGTTGGAGTTTCAGTTTCAGCATCAGTCCTTCCAATGAATATTCAGGACTGATTTCCTTTAGAGTTGACTGGTTTGATCTCCTTGCATCCAAAGGGACTCTAAAGAGTCTTCTGTAACACCACAGTTCAAAAGCACCAATTCTTCACCGCTTAGCTTTCTTTATAGTCCAACTCTCACATCTATACATGACTCCTGGAAAAACCATAGCTTTTACTAGATGGACTTTGTCAGCAAAGTAATGCCTCTGCTTTTTAATATGCTGTCTAGGTTTGTCATGGCTTTTCTTACAAGGAGCAAGCATCTTTTAATTTCATGGCTGCAGTCACCATCTGCAGTGATTTTGGAGTCCCCAGAAGTAAAGTCTGTCACTGTTTCCATTGTTTCCTCATCTATTGGGACCGGATGCCATGGTCTTCATTTTTTGAATGTTGAGTTTTAAGCCAACTTTTTCACTCTTCTTTCACTTTCATCAAGAGGCTCTTTAGTTCCTCTTCGCTTTCTGTAATAAGGGTGGTGTCATCTGCATATCTGAAGTTATTGATATTTCTCCCGAAAACCTTGATTCCAGCTTGTGCTGCATCCAGCCCCACATTTTGCATGATGTACTCTGAATATAAGCTAAATAAGCAGGGTGAAAATATATAGCCTTGAAGTACTCCTTTCCCAATTTGGAACCTGTCTGTTGTTCCATGTCTGATTCTACCTGTTGCTTCTTGACTTGCATACAGATTTCTCAGGAGGCAGGTCAGGTGGTATTCCCATCTCTTGAAGAATTGTCCACAGTTTGTTGTGATCCACATAGTTGAAGGCTTTGACGTGGTCAATAAAGCAGAAGTAGATGTTTTTCTGAAACACTCTTGCTTTTTTCAATGATCTGATGGATGTTGGCAATTTGATCTCTGGTTCCTCTGCCTTTTGTAAATCCATCTTGAACATCTGGCAGTTCTCAGTTCACGTACTATTGAAGCCTGGCTTGGAGAATTTTGAGCATTACTCTGCTAGCATGTGAGATGAGTGCAACTGTGTGGTAATCTGAACATTCTTTGGCATTGCCTTTCTTTGGGATTGGAATGAAAACTGGCTTTTTCCAGTCCTGTGGCTACTGCTGTTTTCCACATTTGCTGACATATTGAGTGCAGCACTTTCACAGCATCATCTTTTAAGATATGAAATAGCTCAACTGGTATTCCTTCACCTCCAGTACCTTTGTTCATAGTGATGCTTCCTAAGGCCCACTTGACTTTGCATTCCAGGATGTCTGGCTCTAGGTGAGTGATCACACCATCGTGGTTATCTGGGTCATGAAGATCTTTTTAGTATAGATCTTCTGTGTATTCTTACCACCTCTTCTTAATATCTTTTGCTTCTGTTAGGTCCATGCTGTTTCTGTCCTTTACTGTGTCCATCTCTGCAGAAAATGTTCCTTTGGTATCTCTAATTTTCTTGAAGAGAGCTCTAGTTTTTCCCATTCTATTGTTTTCCTCTATTTCTGAGGGCCACTGAGGAAGGCCTTCTAATCTCTCCTTGCTATTTTTTGGAACTCTGCATTCAGATGAATATATCTTTCCTTTTCTCATTTGTCTTTCACTTCTCTTCTTTTCTCAGCTTTTTTCACCATTTAAAAAAAATCCCTTTAGCATTATTGACCAGTTTTTTGCAGTTTGATTTATCCATCATAACTTTAAATTTTTGTTTCTGGCTTTGATTTATATTCCTACTTTATTTTCCAATTTTGTGAAGTATATTATCATATCCTAAATTTTCAGGGTTTCTTCCTTTGCATTAATGGTATAAATTTTCCTTTAGGCGCATGCTTTGATGCATCCACACAGTTTTTAATAGCTTCATTGAGGTATAATAGGTGTAAAATAAACTGGACAACTTTAAAATAAATAATGTAGGTTTTGAAATATCAATCTATCTAAAACCATCACCACAATTAAGATAATATAAATAGACATCCCCTCTCACCAAACTTCTTTGTTCACCATTTAATTTCCCCTTTTTGTTCCTACTCAAACTGTTCTTCCATCCATATGTTATGAATATTCTTGCACAAGTTTCTGTGTGAACATATACTTTCTCTCTGTTTCTTTGTTAGTTGGTTGAAAAAAAAATCAAAGAAAAGAATGACTGGAACACATGAGAAATGTATATTTAGTTTTTTTCTAGAACACGTCAGATGTCTTGCCGTGTGATTGTACTAATTTACATCCTATGAGCAGTATGAGTTGCAATTGTTTTACATCTTTGACAAAACTTGTGGTTAGTATATTTAATTGTAGTTCTGCTAATCATCATGCAATAGTATCTCACTGTCACTCTAAATTGCAAGAGTGTTAGCTTTGAAAGTCTCAGCTTTCCATCCCAGGCATCCTCAGCAAATGGAGAAAATAGATCACATTTATATACCTAATCTTTCCCCTCCCCCATTTTATTTTGAATGTAGTTTTTTTTTTGCTGTTGTTGTTATTGTGTGTGTGTGTGTGTGTTTGCTGGATTTCCTGTGTGGTATACTGTAAGAGATAATTGCAGGCTCTACATGATTTTATTTTTGTCCTGGGAGCATTTTCATTTTATTTGGATAGTTGCATAGTTCTCATCTCAATCAGTAATTCACTCCTTTTGAAGATGTATGTCATGTTTTGTGAGGAATTTTCCATTTCTGGCTCACATTGACACTAAAGATGTAGCCCATCAGGGGTGCTAGTTCAACTCTTCAGTTATTTTCTAGGTCCTGGGGCTTCCCTGATAGCTCAGTTGGTAAAGAATCCGCCTGCAATGCAGGAAACCCTGGTTCGATTCCTGGGTCTGGAAGATCTGCTGGAGAACGGATAGGCTACCCACTCCAGTATTATTGGGCTTCCCTTGTGGCTCAGCTGGTAAAGAATTCGCCTGCAATTTGGGAGATCTGGATTCGATCCCTGGGTTGGGAAGATCCCCTGGAGAAGGGAAAGGCTACCCACTCCAGTATTCTGGCCTAGAGAATTCCATGGACTGTATAGTCCATGGGGTCGCAAAGAGTTGGACACGACTGAGTGATTTTCACTTTCACTTTCTCTATCAGGGTGGGCCATGAACCCCGTGTGTTCACTGGGCTGGTGAGACTGCTGGGAGCCCTGGTCAGCTGCTTAACTTCTCAACTAAAATTTTCTACTTAGCACGTTAGTTACCACCTCTGAATCAGTAAAAAGCCTGGAGGAAAAAAAGGTACCAAATACGAGTCTTCACTCTCTGTGCTTCTCTTCTGAGATCCAGTTTCTTCAACTGCTTGTTTCCTTGGGTTTGTGGTACCTTTGAATAAGATGTTTCATATCTTCCAGCTTTCTTAGTTTTTCTTAGCAAAGATGGTTGGTTGGCAGTGACTTGTTTTCCATTCATAAAAGCAGATGGTTTCATAATACTGTTCTAAATGTGTTTTTGTTTTCAGTTATTTTTCCTCCTCTAGCCAGTTAATCCATACTTTATATCAGTAAGATAAGATAAATTTTATGGCAACAATCTACTCAAGCAGTGGGGCTTTTCTATCATTTTTTTGTTTAATGAGCTTCAATTAAATTTTTTCAGGGATTTCTAGATGTTTCCCAAGTTACCAACATGTGCCAGGTGTGGATTCTGTGGTGGAGGTACATTCTTGAGCTATAACCTAGTGAAAAAAACACAAGTAAGTATGAGTATATTATAGATGATATGTTACTGGTAATCCATTATTCAACAATAGTTACCAGAATGTTACTTATGCTACTTTATGTTATGTTCAATCATTTCTCTAGGGTCTGGCATATGAATCCTTTTCTTACCTTAGACTCCTTCTATTGAGGATTGTACCCTCCTCTGTAAATGTAACTTCACAATACTACAATCCATTTAACCCCCCTTTACTGTGTTCTCTTTTTGTCATGTATTTTATTATTTAAATGTTATTTGTTAATTATAACTTATATTTGCCTTATAATTTTGGTTCAGGGGTCAGCACATTAAAGTAAATGAACAAATCTTAAAACAGTTTGATATATTTTACACATGGTCTTTATCATCTATAATTCTACTTACTGTTTTGTTTAGAGTCATTTCTCTTTTAATGAAATAATAGAAAAAAGTAGCCTTAATATTTCTGCAAATACTTTTCCTTTCAAGACCTCGTCACTCCTTTCTGTGGTTCTCAGTTTCTATCAAATGTCATTTGCCCTCCACTGAAGAACTTCTGTGGCTTTATTTAGATTACAGTCGGCCAGTGAAAAATTGTCTCCAGTTTGTTTATGTGCCTATGCCTCAGTTTGAGAGGAGAATTTTGTTGAATGTCGAATTCTGGCTTGAAAGTTTCTTCTTGCAGCATTGGAAAGACTCTGGTGCATTTTCTCTGGTTCTCCATGGGTTCTGTTGAAAAAGTGGCCATCATTTAAATAATTGTGCCTGGATTTGTATTAATATGTCTTTATTTTTTTGGAAGATTTTGTTTGATACACATTTGTTCCCAGATATTCCTGATGCTTAATATAAATATCAAATATAAATGATACTAATCCCAAAGAAAGGCAATGTCAAAGAATGCTCAAACTACTGCACAATTGCACTCATGTCACATGCCAGTAAAGTAATGCTCAAAATTTTCCAAGCCAGGCTTCAGCAATATGTGAACTATAAACTTCCAGATGTTCAAGCTCATTTTAGGAAAGCCAGAGGAATCAGAGATCAAATTGCCAACATCTGCTGGATCATCTAAAAAGCAAGAGAGTTCCAGAAAAACATTTATTTCTGCTTTATTGACTATGCCAAAGCCTTTGACTGTGTGGATCACAATAAACTGTGGAAAATTCTTCAGGAGGTTGGAATACCAGACCACCTGACCTGCCTCTTGAGAAATCTGTATGCAGGTCAGGAAGCAACAGTTAGAACTGGACATGGAACAACAGACTGGTTACAAATAGGAAAAGGAGTATGTCAAGGCTGTATATTGTCACCCTGCTTATTTAAATTATATGCAGAGGACATCATGAGAAATGCTGGGCTGGATGAAGCACAAGCTGGAATCAAGATTGCTGGGAGAAATATCAATAACCTCAGATATGCAGATGACACCACCCTTATGGCAGAAAGTGAAGAGGAACTAAAAAGCCTCATGATGAAAGTCAAAGAGGAGAGTGAAAAAGTTGGCTTAAAGCTCAACAATCAGAAAACTAAGATCATGGCATCTGGTCCCATCACTTCATGGGAAATAGATGGGGAAACAGTGCAAACAGTGTCAGACTTTATTTTTCTGGGCTCCAAAATCGCTGCAGATGGTGATAGCAGCCATGAAATTAAAAGATGCTTACTCCTTGGAAGCAAAGTTATGACCAACCTAGATAGCATATTGAAAAGCAGAGACATTACTTTGCCAACAAAGGTCCATCTAGTCAAGGCTATGGTTTTTCCAGTGGTCATGTATCGATGTGAGAGTTGGACTGTGAAGAAAGCTGAGCACCGAAGAATTGAAGCTTTTGAACTGTGGTGTTGGAGAAGACTCTTGAGAGTCCCTTGGACTTCAAGGAGGTCCAACCAGTCCATCCTAAAGGACATCAGTCCTGGGTGTTCATTGGAAGGACTGATGCTGAAGCTGAACCTCCAATACTTTGGCCACCTCATGGGAAGAGTTGACTCACTGATGCTGGGAGGGATTGGGGGCAGGAGGAGAAGGGGACGACAGAGGATGAGATGGCTGAATGGCATCACCGACTCAATGGACATGAGTTTGAGTGAACTCCGGGAGTTGGTGATGGACAGGGAGGCCTGGGGTGCTGTGATTCATGGGGTCGCAAAGAGTCAGACACGAATGAGTGACTGAACTGAACTGAACTGAATATCATTTAAAGGGCTTCCCTGGTGGCTCAGTGGTACAGAGTCCACCTCCCAATGCAGGAGATGCGGGTTCAATCCCTGTGTTGGGAAGCTGCCTGGAGAAGGAAATGACAACCTGCTCCAGTTTTCTTGCCTGTGAAATCCCACAGGCAGAGGAGCCTGGTTGGTTAAAGCCCGTGGGGTCGCAAAGTGTTAGACATGACTTAGTATCAGAATGACAACAGATATCATTTAAAATTTCAATAACTATTTTGTCAACCAAAATTTTTCCATTTAAGTAAATGAAGAGATAACTCATTGGGTTGAAAAGAGCAATAAAACAAGGCAAAAACAAAAAACAGCTACCATTAAAAATAAAAAAGCCTAATTTTTTCAGTTAAAATGTATAAATGTGTTGGTGCAAATTATATACAAATTAAAATAATTAAAGCACATTCACAAGCAAAATATTAAAATGGTTGTCATAATTATTGATATGTTGATAATGTTAACATACACAAGATAGTGTACAAGAACAGATTAAAACCCTTAATGCAAAATAGTAAAGCAACATGTATATTACCTATAGCAAAATATTTTATATACATACTGTCATTGTATAATATACAGTATAATTCTTATTTTATATATAGTACTTATCAGAATAAATTCACTAACAGGAAATGTATAGAGTATAAGTGAAAGTAATAATTTATCCATATATGTAGGCCTGATATATAGTATAGTCATATGTTATACTAGATTTTAGTATTCAAGTAATTTTGAAATGACAGTCTCTATAATTACAAACGGAACTAGTAAAATACATCAAGGATATACACAAAAATAAGTTTAAATTGGCAATTAACATATTAGATCTGTTTAGTACTTAGTGGAAGTTAGATAACAAGATATCCTTTTTTTATATTGATACAATGGTCCTGAGTTTTTAAAATTAATTTGGTATTTTTTAGCAAAGTTTTAAATTTGTCTACCCTTTCATATAGTAATTGTCTTTCTACCACTGTATCTGACAGAGCTTGTTAAACATGTGTATTTATATGGTTTTAAAAAGGCAAAACAAAACTATTTTTGAAGTAACTTATACTCTGTTAAAATGGTGAATACTATGCAATTTTTATACCCAGTCAGATAAATCTTACAAAACTGCAGAAGGTTTACCAAAGGTATTACTAATAAAAAAAGAAAGCAAATTGTACCTTATTTCATTTGTGTGCAAAAGTATATAAATGTATTACTTATCTAAATATTAGTATATCTGTTGACAAATACACTGCACTGCTAATTGTGCTTACTTCTGTGAAAGGATATGCATTTCTATTTTGGGTGAAATTTTACACTAAGCATATGCCAGAGTGTTATTTGGTAAAATAAAATTAAAGAAATAGTCACATGAAGTCATATCAATAATGATCTTTTGAAAGATCCATACTTTTTTCTTTTTCTTTTGTAAGGAAATACAGAACAGGTAAGAGCTTATGTTTAAAGCCAAAAATAGGATACAGTTAGAAAGGAAATAAGAAAATACATAAAGAATTTATATAAAGAAAATAATATAATTTAGTAGTAAAACATTTAGAAATAACTCTAATTAGTTGGTGAGATCATTAACCTTGGGGCCATAAGTAAAATTGGCACAGTGGATACTCTAAACTGTTTCATGAGGATTAACTATAGGTATATTGTGAGATTTATCATATATTCAGGGGCCTCTATTACCATGATATCAGAAAAAATTACAACAATATTCAGAGCTATAATGATTCTTAAATTTTATCTGATAAGTATATAGAAAAAAACCTGAAAAATATGACCTTGTCTTGTAGGGTTTTGGGGCCATTTCTTATGAGGTGTATAACAAAGTTTAGTAAGAATTGCTATTCTCAGAAAAATGTGTTTAAATTTAACTGTATGGAATATGGCAGTCTTGCTAAATTCAATTCTAATGTATTACCTATAGATTGCTTTTCCATAGCCTGGAAAAATGATTGTTCAATCTGTGAATAAAAGTGGTTTCTTTCCTTTCTTTCCAATCTTTTTTTGCATGTTCTCTTTTTCTTGCATTTTTTCCTGGCTTTGATCTCCCTAAAGTGTTGAATAGAACTCATGATACTAGGCATTCTTATTTCTTTTACAATCTCAGGGGAAGGTTGTCAATATTTCACCACTAATTATGATATTTGCTGCAGTTTCCAGAGGGTTTTTTTAAAAAATATATATATAATTGGATGGTAAATTTTGTCGTATAGTTTCTCAGTATCTATGGTGATAGTAACATACTTCTGTCCTGCGATTTGTTAAAGTTGTTTCGTTTCAAAATGTTATCTCAACAATAATTCACACTTGAATTCTACACAATTTGTTCATGGACTTATATAGTTGAAATATTTGGGGGTTCTGTTTGTCAAATGAATGATTTTTTGTTATTGTTGTTTGATTTTCCTGACAGTAGGCAGTACGGTTTTCTGAGGAATATAAATGTTTGTTTTTACTTTCTTATGATTTCCTTATCATCATGGTATAAAATTTATAAGGTTCACGTGAAACATTGTTGGAAGTGATTGTACTGCTTCTAGTATATGAAAGAGCTTATATAAGATTCGTATTATTTCTTTCTTATTATATATCAGGTGCATGACTTCAGGCACCAGGGCTTAGAATTCATTTGTAAGAATTAGTTTTCAGTAAGTGCTTGTGTGTGCTAAGTCGCTTCAGTCGTGTCTGACTCTTTGCAGTCCCATGGACCATAGCCTGCCAGGCTCCTCTGTCCATGGGATTTTCCTGGCTAGATTACTGGAGTGGGTTGCCATTTCCTACTCTAGGGAATCTTCCCGACCTAGGGATCGAATTCACATTGTCTCCTGCGTCTCCACATTGCAGGAAGATTCTTTACCACTTAGGTACTGGGGAAGCCCAATTTTCAGTACAGATGTAGCTTATTTGTGAAGTACAGAATAATTGAGATATCTTAAGTTTTCTTGATTTGCTTAGCAGTGTTTTCTTAGAACATTCTCATTTTGTGTAATATCTCCTATTAGCATAAATTGTCTTCTACAACTATGTATATATCTCCAGGATATGGTTGAGATTTCCTTTATAATGCTGATATGCATTTTATCTTTATTTTTAAATTTGATCAGTCTGGTCAGGAGTTTATTATTTTTTAACTTTTTATGAAAAATGAACATTTTTAGATTGGTTGATTTTCCCCGTAATTTTAAAAATACCTCTCTCAGTGATACGTTACTCTGCTCTTACATGTTCTCTAGTTTTTCCATTAGAGCTCTTAGCTTAATAATCATAGTTATTTTAAATTCCTGGTGTGATAATTCTAAAATCTTTGCCATGCCTGAATCTAGTTTTGATGCTTTAGGTACTGTCTTTTCAAGTTTTGCTTTTTTTTTCCCTCCCCTTCAGTATGCCTTGTAATTTTCTGTTGAAAGCCAAATGTGTATTAGGTAAAAAGAACTGAGGTCAGAAGTCCTTTGGTGTAAAGTTTTATCTGGCTAAGAGTTAGGCTGTATTTTGTTTGCTGTAGTTGCAGGCATCATATGCTCAAATCTTCTCTGAGTCTGTGATAAGATGTCCTTATGTTTGTCTCCTTGGTGTCTTGAGGTTTCCCTAGAGACTTCTTAAATAAGGTCTAAGATATGCAGGTCTTTTCATTGTAATACCCTTGGTACTGGCCCTAGTGATGGGCGTCTGCTTCTGAACTTCTCTACTAATCTGTGATTCTCTGTATTTGCCTGTCTTTCCAGCATTTGGGACAGCATTTGGCCCTGTTAATAACAATTCTCTGATGAATTAGGAAGAATTGTTTTTTTCATTTTGTTCAGCTTTTTTCTTGTTTTGAGAAAATGAGAGTGATGACTTTCAATCTATTTACATGTCAACGATTAACAGAAACCATTAATCTCTACTGTTTCATTTCTGTATGCTTTTGGTATTAGATTAATGCTTTTTAAATAGAATCTTGAGATTTATTAAATCATAAATTCTAAGATTACGTTTTTCATTTATTACTATCAATGCTGCTTTATGACATATATTGTTGTACCTTACATTTTATAACAGATTCATTGGAATACAATTGAATTTTTTAAAATAAATACATGTATATTAGATATATGCATATACATACATTTGTGAAACTGTCACCTAAAGCAAGATAATGTTCATATCCATCCATACACTCAGTTTTGTCCTGCAATTTTTTCCCCTTTTTTTATTGCTGTTCAGTTGCTAAATCATGTCCGACTCTTTGTGACCCCATGGACTGCAGCGTGCCAGGCTCCCCTGTCCTTCACTATCTCCCAGAGTTTGCTCAAATTCATGTCCATTGAATTGGTGATGCTATCTAACCATCTTATCCTCTGCTGCCCCTTTCTGTTTTGCCTTCAATCTTTCCCAGTATCAAGGTCTTTTCCAATGAGTTGGCTCTTTCATCAGGTGACCAAGTATTGGAGCTTTGGCTTCAGCATCAGTCCTACCAATGAATATTCAGAGTTGATTTCCTTTAGAATTGATTGATTTTATCCCCTTACAGTCCAAAGGACTCTCAAGAGTCTTCTCTAGCACCACAGTTCAAAAGCATCAATTCTTTGGCACTCAACCTTCTTTATGGTCCAGCTCTCACATCTATACACGACTACTGGAAAAGCCATAGTTTTGACTATACGGACTGCTGTCAGCAAAGAAATGTCTCTTCTTTTTAATATGCTGTCTAGATTTGTCATAGCTTTCCTTCCAAGGAGCAAGTGTCTTTTAATTTCATGGGTGCAGTCACTGTGTGCAGTGATTTTGGAGCCCAAGAAAATAGAATCTGTCACTGCTTCCACTTTTTCCCCTTCTATTTATAATGAAGTGATGGGCCTGGAACCATGATCTTAGATTTTTGAAAGCTGAGTTTTAAGCCAGCTTTTTCACTCACCTCTTTCACCCTCATCAAGAGGCTCTTTAATTCCTCTTCATTTTCTGCCATTAGAGTGGTATTATTGCATATCTGAGGTTGTTTATACTTCTCCCAGCAGTCTTGATTCCAGCTTGTAATTCATCTAGTCTGGCATTTCACATGATGTATCTTCATGAAAGTTAAAGGTGACAAAATACTTCCTTGTCCTACTCTGGTCCAGTTTTGTTCCATGTCCAATTCTAACTGTAGCTTCTTGCTCTGCATACAGGTTTCTCAGGAGACAGGTAAGGTGGTCTGGTATTCCAATCTCTTGAGAAATTTTCCACAATTGGTTGTGATCCACTCAGTCAAATACTGTAATGCAGTCAATGAACCAAAAGTTAGATGTTTCATGATTCTGCCCCAATCCCTTTTTTCCCATGATGTTTATGTTATTTTACAGACCTTTGTATGGATGTATATTTTTATTTTCTCATGTAAACATCAAGGAATGGCATGTCTGGATATATTTACACATCTGATATGTGTAAATTTTTGTTATTTTAGAAAATGGCAAAGTATTTTAATCTTAATTGTGTTGTTTTATGCCCTCCTAGTAGTATATGAGAATCACATTTGCTTTGCAATCCTTACTAGGGCTTGTTATGATCATTGTTGTTTTGGTTGTTGTAGTAGCCCTTCTAATAGTTGTGCATTGGTGTCTCAATGCCACTCCATATTGCATGGGTGTGACAAAGTCATAGTTCTTTCTATCCCAGGAAATACCCATCAGGGGAGAAAATGGATCATAGGTTGAAACAAATCCTTTCCTGTCAAATAATATTTTGCACATATAATTGTTTTTGATTGAGTGCAAAAATTTGTGTAAGAAATATCATAGAAGTAAGTGGAGGCTCTGGATGATTTTTTTTTCCTCCTTGGAGCATAGTCATTTGCTTCTAAAAGGCAGTGGCAGGAGTGGAGTTGGAGGGTTAGAATGTAGTTCAACTCATCAAGAGAATGAGTCCTTTTGAAGCTGAGTCTTATATTTTGGGAGGATTGTTCTATTTCTGGTTCATATTGACACTTAGGGCATAGTCCCTTGGTGACATCAAATGAACCCTTAGTATGTTTTCCAAGGTTTATTGTCCTTAATAAGTCCTGAGATCCAAATTGAGCTTTCTATACTAGTAATACTACTGGAAAGTGGTCAGTTGCTTAGCTTCTCAGCTACAAAATTTTGCTTACTATTTTGGGTTCTCAATCTCCTCCTTTGATGTGGGATACCATGTGGGGAGAAGGGATATCAAATTTGGTTCTTATCACTAGGACTGCTTTCTTACCTGAAATCTTGTCCTTCTTTGAGTTTGTCATAGCTTCAAAAATATCTTTTATACTTTTCCATCTTTCCTAGATATTTTTCAGTAGAATGTTTGGGCTGAAATGTGTAGTCTGCCATTATTAGAAGGTGATGTCTTCACAAATACTGTTTTTAAAAATGTTTTAGTTTGCAGACGATTTGCCTCGTGGCTACTTAACTCAGTATATATATTAAAAATGTAAAAATTTTTAGTTACACTGTCTGTCTTGTGATAGTTCACTTTCACTCACAAATGTAAGAAATAACACAAAGACATCCAATGCACCCTTTTCCCACTTCCAGCCAGTTTTTTCATATTACAGAACTATAGTACAATATCTCAGCTAGGATATTAACGTTGATCCAGTCGAGATAAAATACATTTAACTCACTGCAATTATTTTAGTGTACTTTATAGGCACACCCATATCTAATTTCTATGGCCCTCCCATCCCTCATTGGAAAAGACCCTGATGCTGAGAAAGATTGAGGGCAAGAGGAGAAGGGGGCAAAAGAGGATGAGATGATTGGATGGCATCACCAACTCAGTGGACATGAATTTGAGCAAACTCTAGGAGACAGTGAATGACAGGGAAGCTGGCATGCTGCAGTCCATGGGGTAGTAAAAAGTTGGACACAACTGAGCAGCTGAAAACAACAAGATCCTTTTGATTAGTGGTACTGTTGATTTCTTTTGTATCTTTGCTGTGTAGTTCTTCTATCTGTGTAGTTCTTCTATCAATTGTTGAGAATGTGATGTTAGAGTATTCAGCTATGATTGTAGATTCATCTTTTTTTTTTCCTTTAGTTGTGTCAATTTAGCTTCACATATTTTGCAGCTCTGATTTTGGGTCCATACACATTTAGGATTGCCGTATCCTCTTCTTCAGTTGACCATTTGTTATTATAGAATGTGCCTCTCTGTCTCTGGCAAATTTCTTTGCTCTGAAGCCTATTTTATATGATATATATAACCATTTTTGCTTTCTTTTGGTTATTGTTGGCATGATATGTCTTTTCCATTGTATTTTCAGTCTATCTGTGTTATTGTATTGGAAACAAGCTTGTTGTTGACAGAAAATAGTTGTCATATTTTAAAATTTACTTTTCCAGTGTCTGTCTCCTAATTGACTTGTGTATATCATTTTCATTTAATATTATTGTCAGTGTTAGGTTTTCAGTGTACCTTCTTTACTTATTATCTCTATTCCTCTTTTCTGCCTTCTGTAGGTATTTGAATAATTTTTAGAATTTAATTTTTATTTATCTGTAGTGCTTTTTAATGTATGTCTTTGGATCACTTTTTTAGTAATTGCTGTAAACATTTTATTTATATATATATGTGTGTGTGTGTGTGTGTGTGTAAATATAAAAGATACATACTGTATATACACATATCTTATCATTATACCACTTTGAGTTAAGTGGAAAACATGTCTTTTATATCATTTTGCTCCCTCATTTATAATATAGTTGTATTAAATTTTTTCTACATATTTTGAAAATCAGGTCATAGAGTGTTATAATTTTTGCTTCAATCATCCATTTTAATTTATAAAACTCAAAAAGAGAAGGAAAGGCTTGTGTATTCACCCATGTATTTTCTTTCTTATGTTAGTCTTTCTTTCTTAGATGTTCAAAGATTAATTGTTTTATTCTTCCTTTTTATTTATAGAACCTCCTTTAGCCATTCTTTTAGGGTATTTTCCTTTACCAGTTTATTGTTACCAACCCATCTCCCTCCACTCTCCTCTTGCATGTGTGCTCAGTCATGTAATCCCATGGACTGCAGTCCGCCAGGCTCCTTTGTCCATGGACTTTTCCAGACAAGAATACTGGAGTGGGTTGCCATTTCCTTCTCCACTGATAACCAATTCTTTTGGTGTTCCTTCACCTGAGAATGTCTGGGTTTTTACTTTATTCCTAAAGAATATTAGTATCCTGGGCTTCCGGTTATTTTCTTTCAGCACTTAAAATTTTTTGTGTCACTTCCATCTGGCGTCTATTGTTTGTGATGAGGAACTTAACCTCATTAGGTAATGTGTCATTTCTCTCTTGCTGCTTTCATGTTTTTTTCCATTTTTAGTTTTCAGAAGTTTGACTATGATGTGTCTTGGTGTGGATTTCTTCAAGTTTATATTTTTAGGATCTAGCTTCTTGAATATGTAGGCTCATGTCATATGACACATTGTGAAGTTTTCAAGTATTATTGTTCTAAATTCTCTTCCAGCTCAACCTCTATCCTTTTATGAGGGGAGTCCAATGACATGAGTTGTTATAGACTCACAAGTCCCTATGTCTTTATTATTTTTGTTTTTTAATCTGTTTCCTTTCTCTTGGTCTGTTGGGTAATTGCTCTTTATTTTTTACCTTTAAGGCCATTGATTATTTCCTCTGACACCACACCAGCAGGGGAAATGTGGAGGTACCACCTCAAGTGGGCTTCCTTGGTGGCTCAAATGGTGAAAAATTTGCCTGCAATGCAGGAGACCCAGCTCAATCCCTGGGTTGGGAAGATCCCCTGGAGAACAGAAGGGCTACTCACTCTAATATTCTTGCCTGGGAATTTCATGAACAGAGGAGCCTGGTGGGCTAAAGTCCATAAGGTCACAAAGAGTTGGACACTACTGTGTGACTAACACATACATATATAAATATACCACCTCAGTTGCCAGGTGCTGAAGTTCAGATTTTTCCCGTAACCCCACTGACTTGAAAGTGGGGAATGTTTTTGGTTACTCCTAATCAAGGTTGGGAGTTCTGCTTCCCACTGTTGTTTGTTGTTCAGTCTCCAAGTCGTGTCTAACTCTTTGTGTCCCATGGACTGCAGCACACCAGGCTTCCCTGTCCTTCACTATCTCACAGAGTTTGCTCAAACTCGTGTCCATTGAGTTAGTGATACCATCCAACCGTCTCATCCTCTGTTGTCCCCTTCTCCTCCTGCCTTCAATCTTTCCCAGCATCAGGATCTTTTCCTGGTGAAAAACTGACTCTGCATGAGGTGGCCAAAGTATTAGAGCTTCAGCTTTAGCATCAGTCCTTCCAATGAATATTCAGGGTTGATTTCCTTTAAGATTGACTGGTTTGATCTCCCTGCTATCCAAAGGACTCTCAAGAGTCTTCTCCAGCACCAGGCCTCCACTAATGCCTCCTTGATAAGAAGAAATAGTGTCAGATTACAGGTCCTCAAGTGGACTCCACTGATACCATGCAGAATGACTTCTTTAACATGGACTTTGGTGAAAGCTATTAATCTCTGTTAAGCCTCCTCTGACATCACTTCAGCTAGGAGGGGAGGATCATCTCATTAATTCCTAGGGACTGAAAGTCCAGTCTCCCGACATAATCTCCACTGATACTGTGGTGGAGAGGTACTCTTTATGGCCACAATGTATGAAACTCTTAGTGCCTACTTGGCTTTTTCTGACATCAGGGCATTGGCAGTTTGGGGTGATTAGTTACATCCTGATGAATGTGGGAGCCTAAGATCCCCACAGGGCCTTTCCTTGCATGGGATCTTTCTAAAGTCAGGACCTCCATTTTATCTGTCATGCTGGCTGGAGTAGGGTGCTTATTGTCTTAAAATTTTCTATCTTGTTAGACTGTATTTTTCCTACTTTTTTTCTAGAGCTTGTTTTTTCATGGGGAGTTGGGGAGGCACTTTTTTTGGCCTACATCTTTCTTATTTACAGGTTGCTAGATTCTTCAGCTTCATGTCTGGTATTTATGAGGCAAAAGCAAAATAAAACAAAATGATAGAAAAAAGCAAAAATAGAATTCACCATCATGTTGTTCCACGAGTCCTGATGTCTCTAACCAGTCTCACTTCTCTGCACAATTGAAAGTCTTATTATGTTTGTTTTATTTTTTTTAATTTATTTATTTTAATTGGAGGCTAATTACTTTACAATATTGTAGTGATTTTTGCCATACATTGACATGAATCAGCCATGGGTTTACATGTGTTCTCCATCCTGAACACCCCTCCCACCTCCCTCCCCATCCCATCCCTCTGGGTCATTCCAGTGCACCAGCCCTGAGCACCCTGTCTCATAGTGAATTTATTTTCATAATGTGTTTAATTTCTTTCAGTCGAATTATTTCTTTCATTCCATGTTTCTTCAGTTCCTAACATGTGTTAAGTGTGGATCATATCCTAGAATTACGTTCTTTGGAAGAGCCTATTGAGAAAGTAGACAAGGAAACTGGTGTTTTATATCAGGTAAGTTTAGTGGTAATTTGTTAGACAATAATAGTAACTAGAATATCAGTTATATATTTTTGTGTTATATTTAGTGATTTCTCAAGGAATTGTTATTAGACTCTTCAAGTTCTACATAGAGCTATTTCACCTCCTATGTTTTATTGGTACCTATAAAACAAAAACCAAATTAAAGGTGAAAAAAATTATCTAATAATTAACTTAAAAGTTTCTGTTGTTTAAAGCAAGTAAGAAAAACTGATTTCGGAAGCTTCATTTGTGGCCTTTGCTTCCCGTCAATGAGTCTTAAAAATGCTAATGAGACATTTGAATAATTAATGTTAACGAGAAAAAACTTGTAAGGATAGTCTAGCTACTATTTCCAATAAGGTAGAATTTTTTTTTAAGAAATTATCTTAAATGAATAAAGAAATCTTTAGATGGTTATCTAAAGTGGAATAAATAATATGGGCATGTATGTGTTTAAAACAAGATTTGATATTACTGCACTCAGTTCAGTTCATTTCAGTCACTCAGTTGTGTCTGACTCTGCGACCCCATGTACTGCAGCATGCCAGGCTTCCCTGTCCATCACCAACTCCCAGAGCTTGCTCAAACTCATGCCCATCTAGTTGGTGATGCCATCCAACCATCTCATCTTCTGTCGTCCTCTTTTCCTGCCTTCAATCTTTTCCAGCATCAGGGTCTTTTCCAATGAGTCAGTTCTTTGCATCAGGTGGCCAAAGTATTGCAGTTTCACCTTCAACATCAGTCCTTCCAGTGTATATTCAGGACTGATTTCCTTTGGTATTACTACACTGCCTAAGGTTAAATGGGCCCAAAGGACCCCGTTCCCTACTGGACCCCAATATTAAAAGCCAAACAAGTCTGTTCTATTTACCTTAGTTTAAGAACAGATATTAGGGATGTCAAATAAAAATGTAGTCACAACGTGAAAGTAGAGAGTTATTTTATTTGGTGGGAATATTTAGGACTCGAGGTCTGGGAGACAGCATCTCAGTAGCTCTGAAAAAACTATTACAAGGAGGCAGGAGGGGAAGTCAGGCTATATAAGTTTGCAACAAAGGGAGCAGGAAGTCTGAACATCAAAGATGAGGTATCAAGTTAAGGAATTTAGCGTTCTGTGTATGGGATGATGTAAGCCTCTGGACTCACTGAATTTGTTCCTTTCATATGCACCTCAGCGATCTGAGGCTAATCCTATTTCCTTATTCACCTTAAGGAGTGACAGAAGGCTGCTTCTTGCATTCCTTCAACTCCTTAGCAATCACCATTGGGGGTGGCAGCATCCATTGGATGGCAATTTTAGGAGCCCTCATTTACATTTGGTGGCCAGAAATCTCTGATGGCTGTGACATTTCCTATTTATTGATATGGCAGGAGATGTTTTCATTTCATAGGGGCTAGAAGAATTTACACTGAGATATCTGACCACCAATTACTTGGGGCAAATGTTAGACCAAAGGGCTGGACCTCCTTGGCTCAACCCCTCTCTGGAGATCCCAGAGCTTTTTGTATAAAAGTAGGTATTAATAAAATGGACAGGGAACAAAAAGAAAAGAAAAACTTCTAAAACTTCCTCTAAGACCACGCTTGTTAACTGCATCCTAATGAAAACTAAAGTTAAAGATACAAAAGTTGACAAAATTAAGATAGAAGTATATAAAATTGGTATATTTAAATAGACTTTACAATCACAGACAACTAGCCAATCAGGTCACATGGACCACAGCCTTGTCTAACTCAGTGAAACTAAGCCATGCCGTGTGGGGCCACCAAAGATGGCCATGTCATGGTGGAAAGGTCTGACAGAGTGTGGTCGACTGGAGAAGGGAATGGCAACCACTTCAGTATTCTTGCCTTGAGAACCCCATGAACAGTATGAAAAAGCAAAAAGATAGAACACTGAAAGATGAACTCCCCAGGTTGGTAGGTGCCCAATATGCTACTGGAGATCAGTGGAGAAATAACTCCAGAAAGAATGAAGGAATGGAGCCAAAGCAAAAACAACACCCAGTCGTGAATGGGACTGCTAATGGAAGCAGGGTTCGATGCTGTAAAGAGCAGTGTTGCATAGGAACCTGGAATGTTAGGTCCATGAATCAAGGCAAATTGGAAATGGTCAAATAGGAGATGGCAAGAATGAACATCGAAATTCTAGGAATCAGTGAACTAAGATGGACTGGAATGGGTGAATTTAATTCAGATGACCATTATATCTACTACTGTGGGCAGGAATCCCTTAGAAGAAATGGAGTAGCTATCATAGTCCACAAAAGGGTCCAAAATGCAGTACTTGGATGCAATCTCAAAACGACAGAATGATCTCTTTATTTCCAAGGCAAACTATTCAATATCATGGTAATCCAAGTCTATGCCCTGACCAGTAATGCTGAAGAAGCTGAAGTTGAACAGTTCTATGAAGACCTACAAGACCTTTGAGAACTAACACCCAAAAATGATGTCCTTTTCATTATAGGGGACTGGAATGCAAAAGTAGGAAGTCAAGAAACACCTGGAGTAACAGGCAAATTTGGCCTTGGAGTACAGAATGAAGCAGGGCAAAGGCTAATAGATTTCTGCCAAGAGAACGCACTGGTCATAGCAAACACCCTCTTCCAACAACACAGGAGAAGGCTCTACACACGGACATCACCAGATGGTCAACAATGAAATCAGTAGATTATATTCTTTGCAGCCAAAGATGGAGAAGCTCTATACAGTCAGCAAAAACAAGACTGGGAGCTGACTGTGGCTCAGATCATGAACTCCTTATTGCCAAATACAGACTGAAACTGAAGAAAGTGGAGAAAACTACTAGACCATTCAGGTATGACCTAAATCAAATCACTTATGACTATACAGTAAAGTGAGAAATAGATTTAAGGGACTAGATCTGACAGAGTGCCTGATGAACTATGGATGGAGGTTCGTGACATTGTACAGGAGACAGCAATCAAGACCATCCTCAAGAAAAGGAAATGCAAAAAAGCAAAATGGCTGTCTGAGGAGGCCTTACAAATAGCTGTGAAAAGAAGGGAAGCGAAAAGCAAAGGAGAAAAGGAAAGATATACCAATTGGAATGCAGAGTTCCAAAGAATAGCAAGGAGAGATAAGAAAGCCTTCCTCAGCGATCAATGCAAAGAAATAGAGGAAAACAATAGAATGGGAAAGACTAAAGATCTCTTCAAGAAAATAAGAGATGCCAAGGGAACATTTTATGCAAAGATGGGCTCAATAAAGGACAGAAATGGTATGGACCTAACAGAAGCAGAAGATATTAAGAAGAGGTGGCAAGAATACACAGAAGAACTGTACAAAAAGATCTTCACGACCCAGATAATCACGATGGTGTGATCACTGACCTAGAGCCAGACATCCTGGAGTGTAAAGTCAAGTGGGCCTTAGAAAGCATCACTATGAACAATGCTAGTGGAGGTGATGGCAACCCACTCCGAATTCCAGGGACAGAGGAGCCTAGTGGGCTGCCGTCTATGGGGTTGCACAGAGTCGGACACGACTGAAGCAACTTAGCAGCAGCAGCACACGCTAGTAAAGTAATGCTCAAAATTGTCCAAGCCACGCTTCAGCAGTACGTGAACCGTGAACTTCCAGATGTTCAAGCTGGTTTTAGAAAAGGCAGAGGAACCAGAGATCAAATTGCCAACATCCGCTGGATCATGGAAAAAGCAAGAGAGTTCCAGAAAAACATCTATTTCTGCTTTATTGACTGTGCCAAAGCCTTTGACTGTGTGGATCACAATAAACTGTGGAAAGTTCTTCAACAGATGGGAATACCAGACCACCTGACCTGCCCCTTGAGAAACCTGTATGCAGGTCAGGAAGCAACAGTTAGAACTGGACATGGAACAGCAGACTGGTTCCAATAGGAAAAAGAGCACGTCAAGGCTGTATATTCTCACCCTGCTTATTTAACTTATATGCAGAGTACATCATGAGAAACGCTGGGCTGAAGAAGCACAAGCTGGCATCAAGATTGCCAGGAGAAATATCAATAACCTCAGATATGAGGATGATACCACCCTTATGGCAGAAATTGAAGAAGAAGTAAAGATCATCTTGATGAAAGTGAAAGAGGAGAGTGAAAAGTTGGCTTAAAGCTCAACATTCAGAAAACTAAGATCATGGCATCTGGTCCCATCATTTCATGAAAAACAGATGGGAAAACAGTGGAAACAGTGGCTGACTTTATTTTTCTGGGCTCCAAAATCACTGCAGATGATGATCGCAGCCATGAAATTAAAAGACGCTTCCTGGTTGTCCCTGGTGGCTCAGATGGTAAAAAATCTGCCTGCAGTGCAGGAGACCTGGGTTCGATCCCTGGGTTGGGAAGAACCCCTGGAGAAGGGAATGGCTATGCACCCCAGTATTCTGGCCTGGAAAATTCGTACAGTCCATGGGGTCTCAAATAGTCGGACACGACTGAGTGACTTTCACTTTCACTACTCCTTGGAAGGAAAGTTATGACCAACCTAGACAGCATATTAAAAAGCAGAGACATTACTTTGCCATCAAAGGTCCATTTAGTCAAGGTTATGGATTTTCCAGTGGTCAAATATGGATGTGAGAGTTGGGCTATAAAGAAAGCTGAGCACCGAAAAATTGATGCTTTTGAACTGTGGTGTTGGAGAAGACTCTTGAGAGTCCCTTGGACTGCAAAGAGATCCAACCAGTCCATTCTGAAGGAGATCAGCCCTGGGTGTTCTTTGGAAGGAATGTTGCTGAAGCTGAAACTCCAATACTTTGGCCACCTGATGTGAAGAGCTGACTCATTTGAAAAGACCCTGATGGTGGGAAGGATTGGGGGCAGGAGGAGAAGGGGACGACAGAGGATGAGATGATTGGATGGCATCACTGACTTGATGGACATGGGTTTGGGTGGACTCCGGGAGCTGGTGATGGACAGGGAGGCCTGGCGTGCTATGGCTCATGGGGTCGCAAAGAGTGGGACACGACTGAGCAACTGGACTGAACCAAACAGAAGATGATTGCATCTCTTTTGTTTAATTATATTATGGAATAGGGGCTTCCCAGGTTGCTCAGTGGTTAACAATCTGCCTGCCAAGCAGGAGACTTGGGTTCAATCCCTATGTTGAGAAGATCCCCTGGAGATGGTAATGGCAATTCACTCCAGTACTCTTGCCTGGGAAAGCCCATGGACTGAGGAACCTGGTAGGCTAAAGTCACGGGGTTGCAAAAGAGTTTGACATGACTTATCGGCTAAACAACAATAACATAATATACAATACTATTCTGCTTTGGCAAAATGTATTTTATATGCAAAATGATGTATGTAAACATAATCCATAATGGAAGCAGTTAGGTACCACGCACTATCAGTTCAGTTCAGTCGCTCAGTCATGTCCGACTCTTTGCGACCCCATGAATCACAGCACACCAGGCTTCCCTGTCCATCACCAACCCCCGGAGCTCACTCGGACTCATGTCCATCGAGTCAGTGATGCCATCCAGCCATCTCATCCTCTGTTTTCCCTTTCTCCTCCTGCCCCCAGTCCCTCCCAGCATCAGAGTCAACTCTTCGCATGAGGTGGCCAAAGTACTGGAGTTTCAGCTTCAGCATCATTCCCTCCAAAGAAATCCCAGGGCTGATCTCCTTCAGAATGGACTGGTTGGATCTCCTTGCAGTCCAAGGGTTAGATAATTGCAGCAAGTATTTATGCTTCTAGCTATCTGCCAGTATGTATGTGTATATATATTTAGGCTTAATGCACAATAATTTTGGCATTCCAAAAATTGTGAAAGGATAGAAGAATACTTAAAAGTGGAATTAGTAACATACATTAAAGGATGTATAAAATAAGTGGATATAAATGGAAAATTCTTTTTTTAATTAATTTAATATGATAATATTGTATGTTTTTCTTATCATATCGTAAGATAGTCATATGGTGACAATTGTTGAAACTAGAAGATGGATCCATGGGTTGATTGTACTAATCACTCTATTTTTGTACATGTTAGAAAGATTCTATACTAAAAAGTTTTAAAAAGTATCAAAAATTTTTGTTACTGAAGTATAGTTGATTTTTGTTCAGTCTGTAAGTTGTGTCTGACTCTTTGCGACCCCATAGACTGTGGCATGCCAAGCTCCTCTGTCCTCCACTATCTCCTGGAGTTTGCTCAAATTCATTTCCTTTGAAATTTTCTGTGGCCCTCTTGTCCTTTTGCTTTCAAACTTCCAGCATCAGGGTCTTTTCCAGAGTTGGCTCTTCACAACAGGTGGCCAAAGTATTGGAGTTTCAGCATCAGTCCTTCCAGTGAATATTTAGGGTTGATTTCCTTTAGGATTGACTGGTTTGATTTCCTTGCAGTCCAAGGATTCTCTAGGGTCTTCTCCAGCACCACAATTCAAAAGCATTAATCCTTCAGTGCTCAGCCTTCTTTACGATCCAACCTTCACATGTATACATCACTACTGGAAAAGCTATAGCTTTGCCAATACAGACCTTTGCTGGCAAAGTGATGTCTTTGCTTTTTAATACACTGTCTAGGTTTGTCAAAGCTTTCCTTCCAAGGAGCAAGCATATTTTAATTCCATGGCTACTTTCACCATCTGCAGTGAGTTTGGAGCCTAAGAAAATAAAATCTGTTACTGCTTCTACTTTTCCCCCTTCTATTTGCCATGAAGTGATGGTACCGGATGCCATGATCTTTGTTTTTTGAATGTTGAGTTTAAAGCCAGCTTTTTCAGTTTCTTTTTTCACCCTCCTCCGTGATGGTACCGGATGCCATGATCTTTGTTTTTTGAATGTTGAGTTTAAAGCCAGCTTTTTCAGTTTCTTTTTTCACCCTCATCAAGAGGCTGTTTAGTTCCTCTTCACTTTCTGCCAATAGAATGATATTATCTCAGATCATCATATCTGAGGTTGTTGATATTTCTCCTGGCAGTCTTGCTTCCAGCTTGTTATTCATCCAGCCTGGTATTTCACGTCATGTATTCTGCATAGACGTTAAAGAAGCAGGGTGATAATATACATCCTTGACATACTCCTTTCCCAATTTGGAACCAGTCAGTTGTTCTACATCCAGTTCTAACTGTTGCTTCTTAACCTACATACAGGTTTCTCAGGAGACAGATAGGTGGTCTGTATTCCCATCTCTTGAAGAATTTTCCACAGTTTTGTTGTGATCCACACTTTTGAAGGCCTTAGTGTAGGCAATGAAACAGAAATAGATGTTTTTCTGGAACTCTTTGGTCCAACGAATGTTCGCAATTTGATTTCTGGTTCCTCTGCTTCCTCGAAACCCAGCTTGTACATTTGGAAATTCTCAGTTCACATAATGTTGAACACGAGCTTGAAGGATTTCGAGCATAACCTTGCTAGCATGTGATATATAGTAGTTTGAACAATCACTGGCATTACCTTTGTTTGGAATTAGAATGAAAACTGACTTTTACCAGTCCTATGGCCACTGTTAAGTTTTCCAAATTTGCTGACATATTGAGTGCAGCACTTTAACAGCATCATCTTTTAGGATTTAAAATAGCTCAGCTGAAATTCTGTCACCACCACTAGCTTTTGTATTCTTGCCACTTCTTAATCTCTTCTCCTCCTGTTAGGTTCTTACCTTTTCTGTGCTTTATCATACCCATCTTTACATGATATCTCTAATTTTCTTGAAAAGATCTTTAGTCTTTCTCATTCAATTGTTTTCCTCTATTTCTTTGCATTGTTCCTTGAAGAAGGCCTTCTTATCTCTCTTTGATATTCTCTGGAACTCTGCATTCAGTTGGATATATATTTCCCAGTCTCCCTTGCCTTTTGCTTCTTTTCTTTTCTCAGCTATTTGTAAAGCCTCCTCAACCGCTTTGGTTTCTTGCATTGCTTTTTCTGTGGGATGGATTTGGTCACTTCCTCCTTTACAACAGAACAAACCTCCGCCCATAGTTCTTCAGGCAGTCTGTCCACTGGATCTGATCCCTTGACTCTATTTGTCACCTCCACGGTATAATCATAAGGGCTTTGATTTAGGTCATGCTTGAATGGCCTATTGGTTTTCCCTACTTTCTTCAATTCAAACCTGAATTTTGCAATAAGGAGCTCATGATCCAAGGCACAGTCAGTTCTAGGTCTTGTTTTTGCTGACTGTATAGATCTTCTCTGTCTTCCACTGCAAAGAACATAATCAGTCTGATTTCAGTATTGATCATCTGGTGATGTCCATGTGTAGAGTCATCTCTTGGGTTGTTGGAAAGGGTGTTTGCTATGACCAGTGTGTTCTCTTGACAAAATTCTTTTAGCCTTTGCCCTGCTTCATTTTGTGACTTCCCAGATAGCACTAGTGATAAAGAACCTGCCTGCCAGTGCAGGAGACATAAGAGACTTGGGTTCCATCCCTGGGTCAGGAAGATCCCTTGGAGAAGGAAATGGCAACCCACTCCAATATTCTTGCCTGGAGAACTCCATGGACAGAGGAGCCTGGCAGGCTACAGTCCGTGGGGTCACAAAGAGTCAGACACAACTGAAGTGACTTAGCACAGCACTGCTTCCTTTTGAACTCCAAGGTCAAACTTGCCTGTTATTCAGGGTATCTCTGAGGAAAAAAAGAAAAATATCTTTTTTAGTGTTGGTTCTAGAAGATATTGTAGGTCTTCATAGAACTGGTGAACTTCCGCTTCTTCAGCATCAGTGGTTGGGGTATAGCCTTGGATTACTGTGGTGTTGAATGGTTTGCATTGAAAACAAACTGAGGTTATTCTGTCATTTTTCAAATTGTACTCAAGTACTGAATTTCACACTCTTCTGTTAACTATGAGAGCTACTCCATTTCTTCTAAGGGATTCTTGCCCATGGTAGTAAATGAATTTGCATCTGAATTAAATTCGCCCATTACCCTCCTGCTTGACTTAGTCCAATTTACCTTGTTTCATGGACCTAACATTCTCAGTTCCTATGCAATATTGTTTTTTACATCATTAGACTTTACTTTCACCACCAAACACATCCATAGCTGAGCATAGTTTCTGCTTTGACCTAGCTGCTCGATCCTTTGGCGCTATCATTAATTCCCCTCTGCTCCTCCCCAATAGCATATTGGATACCTTCTGACTGGGGGAGGGGGTTGCTTATTTTCTGGCATCATGTATTTTGCCTTTTCATTTTGTCCATGGGGTTCTCATGGCAAGAATACTGGAATGAGTTGCCCTTTCCTTCTCCAGTGGACCACATTTTGTCAGAACTCTTCATTGTGACCTGTCTGCATGGCATGACTCATAGCTTCATTGAGTTACACAAGTCAGTTTGCCACGACAAGGCTATGATCCATGAAGGGGATAGTTGATTTACAGTGTGTTGATTTCAGGTGTAGAACAAAGTATTCAGTTAGTTTTTTTTCAGACTATACTCCATTATATGTGATTACAAGATCAGTTCAGTTCAGTCCCTCAGTCGTGTCTCACTCTTTGTGACCCCATGGACTGCAGCATGCCAGGCTTCCCTGTCCATCACCAACGCCCGGAGTTTACTCAGACTCATGTCCATTGAGTCCGTGATGCCATCCAACCATCTCATCCTCTGTCAACCCCTTCTCCTCCTGCCTTCAATCTTTCCCTGCATCAGGGTCTTTTCCAATGAGTCAGCTATTCCGATCAGGTGGCCAAAGTATTGGAGTTTCAGCTTCAGCATCAGTCCTTCCAATGAACACCCAGGACTGATTTCCTTTAGGATGGACTGGTTGGATCTCCTTGAAGTCCAAGGGACTCTCAAGAGTCTTCTCCAACACCACAGTTCAAAACCATCAATTCTTCAGCACTCATCTTTCTTTATAGTCCAACTCTCACATCCATACATGACTACTGGGAAAACCATAGCCTTGACTAGATGGACCTTTGTTGGCAAAGTAATGTCTCTGCTTTTTAATATGCTGTCTAAGGTTGGTCATAACTTTTCTTCCAAGGAGTAAGCGTCTTTTTATTTCACGGCTGCAGTCACCATCTGCAGTGATTTTGGAGCCCCCAAAATTACAAGATATTGAGTATAATTCCCTGTGGTATACAGTAAATCCTTGTTGCTTATCTGTTTTATGTATCGTGGTTTTTCTATGTTAATCCCATGCTCCTTATTTGTCCCTCTCTTTCTCCTTCTCCTGTTTGGTAACCATTAGTTTGTTTTCTGTTTAGTATATAGATTCATTTGTGTAATTTTTAGATTTCTCATATAATTGATATCATAGTATTTTTCTTTCTCTCTCCAACTTACTCTCCTAAGTATAATATTCTCTGGGCTTTCCTGATAGCTCAGTTGGTAAAAATTCCACCTGCAATGCAGGAGACCCCAGTTTGATTCCTGGGCCAGGAAGATCTGCTGGAGAAGGGAAAGGCTACCCACTCCAGTATTCTGGCCTGGAGAATTCCATGGACTATACAGTCCATGGGGTCACAAAGAGTCAGACACAACTGAGCGACTTTCACTTTCACTTTTCATATATATACACACACACCACATCTTCTTCAATCCAGCTATTGATGGGCACTTGGGTTGTTTCCATGTCTTGGCTATTATAAATAGTGGTGCTGTGGAACATTAAGATGTATGTATCTTTTCAAATTAGAGTTATCATTTTTTCTGCATGTACACCCAGGAATAGGATTGCTGGATCATAGGGTAGCTCTGAGAAACCTCTATACTGTTTTTAGAGTGGCTGCACCAATTTATATTCTCACAAACAATGTACAAGAATTTCCTTTTCTCTACACCCTCTCCAGCATTTATTTTTGTAGACTTTTTGCTAATGACCATTCTGACAAGTGTGAGGTGATAACTCATTGTGGTTTGATTTGCATTCTCTAAAATTGATATGTTGAGCACCTTTTCATTTGCCTGTTGACCATCTATATGTTTTTGGGAAAATGTCTGTTTAGGTCTTTTGCCTGCTTTTTAATTGGATTTGTTGTTGTTATTGTTGTGTGAGCTGTTTGTATATTTTGGTTATTGACCCCTTGTTGGCCACATTGTTTGCAAATATTTTGCCTCATTCCATAGGTTGTCTTTTCATCTTGATGGTTTCCTTTGCTGTGAAAAAGCTTATAAGTTTGAATAGGTTCAATTTGTTTATTTTTACCTTAATTCTTTTGCCTTGGGAGACTGAGCTAAGACAATGTTGCTACAATTTATGTCCAAGAATGTTTTGTTTATGTTCTCTTCTATGAGTTTTATGGTGTTACTTCTTATACTTAGGTCTTTAAAACATTTTGAGTTTGTTTTTGTATATGGTGTGAGGAAGTCTTCTAATTTCAATGATTTATATATAGCTGTCCAGCTTTCCCATCACCAGTTGTTGAAGAGGCTATTTTCTCTCCATTGTATATTCATTGCACATATGTCATAATTTAATTGACTGTAGGTGTGTGGATTTATTTCTGGGCTCTCTGTTCTGTTCTATTGGTCTATGTGTCTTTTTGTGCCACTACCATATTGTTTTGATTACTGTAGCTTTGTAGTATAGTCTGATATCTGGAAGGATTATGCTTTGAGCTTCGTTCTTTTTCCTCGAGATTGCTTTGGCAATTCTGGGCCTTTTATGTTCCATATAGATTTTAGGCTTATCATTTCTAGTCCTATGAAAAAATGTCTCAGGTATTTTGACAGGGATGTTATTTATTGAATCTGTAGATTGCTTTGGGTACTATGGCTGCTTTAATAATATTAATGCTGCCAATGCAAGAGGATGGGATATCTTTTCATTTCTTTGAATCATCACCAGTTTTCTTTATCAGTTTTTATAGTTTTAAGTATATAGGTTTTTCAGCTTTTTGGTTAAGTGTATTCCTAGGTATTTTATTATTTTTTTGACATGGTTTTAAATAGGATTTTTTTGGTATTTTTTCTTTCTGACATTTCATTATTAGTAAAAAGAAATGCAACAGATTTCTGAATGTTAATCTTGTATCCTTCTACCTTGCTGAAATAATTTATTAGTTCTAATAGTTTTCATGTGGAGACTTTAAGATTATCTATACAGAATATCACATCATCTGCACATAATGAGTTTTGCCTCTTCCTTATCAATTTGGATACCTTTTATTTCTTTTTCTTCTCTGATTTCTGTGGCTAGGACTTCCAAGACTGTGTTGAATGGAAGTGGTGAGAATATGTATCCTTGTCTTGTTACCTGATTTTAATGGGAAGATTTTCACTTTTGAGTGTTATGTTGGCAGTGGATTTGTTGTAAATGAATTTTATTGTGTTGAGATATATTTCTGTTATATCCACTTTTGTGAGACTTTTTATCATGAATGGATGCTGAAATCTGTCAGATGCTTTTCCTACATCTACTGAGATGATCGTGTGTGTCTTGTACTTTCTCTTGCAAATGTGCTGTATCGCATTAATTGATTTGCATATGTTGAACCATCCTTTTGACTCTGGAATAAATCTAGCTTGATCATGGTATGTGATCCTTTTTGTGTATTGTTGGATTCTGTTTGCTAATATTTTATGGAGGACTTTTGCATCTATATTCATGAATATACTAGCCTGTAATTTTCTTTTTCTTATAAGTGGCTTTGTTTGGTTTTAGTATCAGGGCAATGATGGCCTCATAGAATGAATTTCTTAGTGTTCCATCATCTTCAGTTTTTTGGGATAGTTTGAGGATAGGTGTAAGTTCTTCTCTGTACGTTAGCCAGAATTTCCCAGTGAAGCCGACCACTCCTGGACTTTTGTCTATAGGGAGTATTTTTTATTTCATTTCTAGTGATTGGTATGTTTAAAGTATCTGTTTCTTCTTGACTCAAGTTTGTCAGAAAAATATTTTGCTGTTGTTGTCAATGTTGACAGGAGATATAAACCTAAGAATCTCCTTCCTTAAAATAGCCTTAGTAGTTTTATATAAGTTTATATAGATCCAATAAAACATTTTAGAAAGTTCTTTTGCTCTTTCTATTCTGTGGAAGAAGTTGTATAAGACTGATTTTATTTCTTTCTCAATTATATGGAAAGTTCATTGCTTAGGGTACCAGGTGTGAAAATCATTTGTAAGAAGTTTTGTTAGACGAAACTTACTTGATTGGTATTTCCAAAAAATTTTGGATATATGTATTCCTTTTTGAATTTCATCATTTTGTTTAATTTCAAATATATTGGAATAAATTTCCTTATAATATTATGCATATGTCCTTAGGATCTGTAGTATTATACTCTCTTTGTTCTGATACTGATAATATGGGTCTACTCTTTTTCTTGATCAGTCTTCTCATGAGTTTATACTTTTTTTTAAACCATTTTACAAAAATGAACACCAACTTTTGAATTTGTTGATCTTCTCTTTGTAATTTTTTTTAAACTGTGTTTCCCTGACCTTAATATTATTGTTTCATTTTTATTATTTTTGCTACTAAATTATTGTTTCTTTTGCATTTTCTCATTGTGGATTATCAGCTCTTTAATTTTCCATATTTCCTCTCTTACATTTAATGATACATAATTTCTTCTAAAGACATATTTTATACATCCTACACATTTTATTACAGCTTCACTGAGATATCAGATCAGATCAGTCACTCAGTCATGTCCGATTCTTTGCGACCCCATGAATCACAGCACACCAGGCCTCCCTGTCTATCACCAACTCCCAGAGTTCACTGAGACTCACGTCCATCGAGTCAGTGATGCCATCCAGCCATCTCATCCTCTGTTGTCCCCTTCTCCTCCTGCCCCCAGCATCAGAGTCTTTTCCAATGAGTCAACTCTTCGCATGAGGTGGCCAAAGTACTGGAGTTTCAGCTTTAGCATCATTCCTTCCAAAGAAATCCCAGGGCTGATCTCCTTCAGAATGGACTGGTTGGATCTCCTTGCAGTCCAAGGGACTCTCAAGAGTCTTCTCCAACACCACAGTTCAAAAGCATCAATTCTTCGGCATTCAGCCTTCTTCACAGTCCAACTCTCACACCCATACATGACCACAGGAAAAACCATAACCTTGACTAGACGAACATTTGTTGGCAAAGTAATGTCTCTGCTTTTGAATATGCTATCTAGGTTGGTCATAACTTTCCTTCCAAGGAGTAAGCATCTTTTAATTTCATGGCTGCAATCACCATTTGCAGTGATTTTGGAGCCCAGAAAAATAAAGTCTGACACTGTTTCCACTGTTTCCCCATCTATTTCCCATGAAGTAATGGGACTAGATGCCATGATCTTCATTTTCTGAATGTTGAGCTTTAAGCCAACTTTTTCACTCTCCACTTTCACTTTCATCAGGAGGCTTTTGAGTTCCTCTTCACTTTCTGCCATAAGGGTGGTGTCATCTGCATATTTGAGGTTATTGATATTTAGTTAAATAAGCTGTACACTGAAATATCAGTGTAAGTTTTGAAATATATATTCCTTTATGAAATTCTCTCTATAATCAGTAACAGTTAAATATCCCTCCCATATGTCCATGTTTCCCTCTACATCTTTGTATTTCTTCCCTCTTAGTCTTGCCCAAGACCTGTCCCCTTTTCCATGATATAAACATATAAATATCTTTGTATGGATATATAATTTCATTTTTCTTGAAGAAGCTTCAAAGAATGGAATGGCTGTATCATATGATTGATGTGTCTTTATGTTATTTTAGAAAATGTCAAAGTGTTTTGCAGCATGCTTGTACCATAGTACACACCACCAGAAATGTGAGTCTTGCAGTTATTCTGCATCCTTGTCAGTACTTAGTATTTTTAGTTGTAGGTATGCAGTGATATCTCAGCCACTCTGAATGGTGTGCATGTGTGCTAAATTGCTTTGGTCATGTCTGACTCTTTGTGACTCTATGGTCTGTAGCCTGCTAGCCTACTGTGTCCATGGGGATTCTCCAGGCAAGATTTCTGGAGTGGGTTGTCATGCCCTCCTCCTAGCTAAATGGTGTATGTGCAACAAATTAATTGTTCTTTTTTTTTTCCCCCAAGCATCCTAGTAAATGGAGGTAATAGATCACAGGCCTGATGGTAATTATTCTATTTCTGTTTTACATGTATGGTTGTTTTGTATTGTAGGCTGGATTTTCTGTATTAAATACAGTGGAGATAATTGGAGTTTAGGTGCAATTTTTTTTGTTGTTGTTGTTTCTGAGAGGAGATTAGCCCGAGGGCAGTTCATCTCATAGCAGTTAGGAACTGAGAAGTTGGATATTGTCAGGAATTTTATCTTCTGGAATGTCAGATGAACCCCTGGGTTGTTTCCTAGGGCCTCTCCTCCTTTGTGAACCCTCAGGTCCAATTTGTTTCTCCTGGATTGATAAAAGCCCTGGTGAGTTGCTTAGCTTCTCACCTCCAACTTTTTGCTCAACATCTTGGCTTCTCAGTCATTTCCTGTGAATCAGCAAAATCCTGGAGGGAATAGGGGGTACCAAATTTGGGTCTCACCACCAAGGCTTATCTTGTAATTGAGCTCTTGTCTATTTAAATGTTTGTTTCCTTGGGTTTGTGGTGCTTTCAAATACATAATCTTATACTTCCAGTTTTCCTGATTTTTGGCAACAGTGTGGTTAGGCTGTAAAGTCTGAAAACTTTCTATCAAAATTATTTTTTAAATGTACTTTACTTTGTAGTTTTTTTTCCTTTATCCAGTTAATCTAATCAATATACCAATTTATTTAAGACAAATAACTTTCTCAAGAAGTGCATGATTTTTCTTTATATTTTACTTAATTTATTTGCTTAAATATTTCACAGATTCCAGTAAATCTTTATTCAGTTCACAGAGCATGCCAAGTACAGGCCAAGTGATGTTGGTACTTTATTGACAGACAGCCAGGTGGGAAAAATCTGAATAAATAGGAGTATATAGCCACCTGAGTTTGGGGCCAGCATAGCTTGTCTTAAAAACATGAATGGTCATCATCAGTCTTTCCCAAGCCTCATGCCATGCACCAGGTGGTTGAAGTGAGAGGGTTCTTTCTTGGTGTCATAGGAGCTAGTACTTTTCTTAGCATTTACTACTGATTGTAATTGTACATTTATTTAGGTGACTTTTTTTCTTCCATCCTTTTTTTACTGGAATGTTAAGGGCTGACACACCTTTAGTGCTTGGGAGGGATATTATAAATGCTTATTTTAAGAAAGGAGAGAGACTGGATATAAACTCATGCTACTAAAAATGTGATGAGAATTTTATGTCTTTGTGTTTCCAAGTAATTTTGATGAGACTTGTCATTTATATATGTGCAAATTATATATATTGACTTTTATATAGTTTTTAACAAATCATGCAATTCTAAAAAAAAAGAGTATATTATTAGAGATAAAGTTAGGCATAATTTGTTATGCAGCCATTGTGTACCAGGTTATTGCCTGTGCCATTTTGTATTTAACTGTTTTTCGAAGGATTGGGATATGAATCTTTGTCTTATCTTGGTCTACCTTGAATTATGATAGTACCACCCCCAAGTAAATATAATCTCACAACACTACATTTTCGTTTAATCCCCTTTCATATATTTTACATAAACAATACTAGTTGCCAGTTTTGATTCATAAATATATTTTAAAAATAAAGATAAATTGTCATTATAGTTATGCACATATTTTCCCTCTCTAGTGGTCTTCACTTCTTCCTAGAGTTCTTAATTTCCAAGTGGTGTCTTTTCTTTTAGCCTGAAGAACCTGCTGTAAGCTTACAGTGCAGGTTGTCCAGGAATAAATGGCTTCAAGTTTGATTGCGTGGGTGTGTTTCATTTCATTCTCAGTTTGGAGGGATAAATTTGATGGATATATAATTCTAGGTTTACAGCTTTATTTATCCTTTCAACATTGGAAAGATGTTCTTCCATATTCCCCAGTCTCAATGGGTTTTGTTGAGAAGGCAGCCATCATTTTAATTATCACTCTTAGGTAGGAAATTTTTCTCTATTTCTCTGGAAATTTTAATTTAACAAAAATTTTGGATTTTAGCTGTTTAAGTATGATATACCCATGTCAATATTTGTTTTTATTTCACCTGCATTGGTTCTATTGATTTTTGATCTATAATTTGACATATTTCTAAAAACTTGGAATTTTTAACAACTTTTCTATAAAATATATATTTTTTAATGATCTTTTTCTAGTTGCTCTTCTTAGTGGATTCTGATTAAACATTGGTGATTGAATGTTATCCCACAGGTTGCTCTAAGTCACTCTGTTTTGGCTAGATCAGAACCCCACCGCCTTTGGACAGTTCAAGACCTCTGGTCTCTCTGGTCTTCTCGTAACACCCACTGTGTGTTAGCCCTTGATGTATCTTGTGGCCATGTGCAGCCCAACTCTTGACCAAAGACCTGTTGTGAACTCCCACATAGACTTCTGCCCTAGTCCTGTATATAGCTCCCTCATCTACAGTGCTATACCCAGCTGCATTTAGCAGCTCCAGACTCCAGTCTCAGCCTCATCAGCTCAGCAACTCCTCCATGCTCTGCCTGGTTGCAGACTCCTTGCCCAGGGGAATTTGCCCTATTCAGAGTGCCTGGGCAGACTTGAGCTTCTCACTCTGCCACACCTTGTGTTGGTAAGGAACTCACATATATTGTTGTGGAAGGAAAATTTGTATCCAGGACTCTGACAAAGTTTTGGTAGATTCTATTAAATTGAAGAGACATATACAGTATGACTCAGTAATTCTACTCTGGCTTATGTAATTATCCTTAAAATCCACATGTGTGACAAAAAGCATTTAGAAACCCTAATTCCTAATTGCCCTAAACTGGAAACAACTTAAAAGTCCACCAGAAAAAGTCCACTTTTTACTCTAAGAATGGGTACACTGTATATATCATATCATACACTGTAATATCATACACCAATGAGTATGAACAAACTTCAGTGTTCACTGTGGATAAGTTTCATGAACATAATATTGAACAAAGGAATACAAACCCCCCCACCCCACAATCCATATTTTCTGAAACTATATGTGCTGCCAAAATACCTGTTTTGTCATGAGTTGAATTGTGAAATTAGACTCATGTGAATGGTAGAACTTAAACCAAGTTTTTATAATTATTCAAAGGGTTGAGGCAAACATTCAGCCAAAATACAAAATATTTGGGGGATCAGGAACGTATCAGACAGAAGCCCTGCTAGTGCTCTTTTTCGTCCCTGTTAAGTTGCATTTTGGTTTCATAATAAAAGGTGAGTTGTAATGTTGAATATCATTTGTGAAGATATAAGTGATGTTTGTGAAAAAATTTACAAAATGTAGTCACTTAGTTTTTGATTCATCCTATTTTACTGTTAATTACACAGCGTCTGTCTCTCATTCTCCAGAAAGTCATTCTCCATAGATCCCTAACTTCCAAGGTAGTTTAAACAACCTAGACAGACAAAGTATACCCTGGTAAAAGTTATATCTATTAGCATGTTTATAAGGAATTATTAACAATGTCATTAACACATTTACTAGAAGTTCGTTTATTCTCAAACATTCCATGTAAGGGATAGCTACAGGCTTGCTCTTACTCCTTTCCTTCACAACATGTAAGATGAGTCTAGGATTTTAGAAGTCAGGAAAGTGGTTACTATGGGGAAAAGGGGAGGCATAACAATAGCACTTGGCAGAAAAGATTTACCTCTTTTGAAGTGAAGTGAAAGTTGCTTAGTCTTTGTGAACCCATGGACTATACAGTCCATGGAATTCTCCAGGCCAGAATAGTGGAGTGGGTAGCCTTTCCCTTCTCCAGAGGATCTTCCCAACCCAGGGATTGACCCCAGGTCTCCCACATTGCAGGTGGATTCTTTACCAGCTGAGCCATCAGGGAAGCCCAAGAATACTAGAGTGGGTCGCCTATCTCTTCTCTCACATATCTTCTTGACCCAAAAATCACACTGGGGTCTCCTGCATTGCAGGCAGCTTCTTTACCAGCTGAGCTACTAGGGAAGCCCTTATTCTTCTGAAATTCTGACATTGTTTTATCCTGCATCTGAGTGGTGTTTATACAGCTGTGTTCTCTTTGGCTTACTACATAGCCCTGGTTAGTTGGTGTTATTGCACTGTTTTCCATTTGTATTATGCTTTGAAGGATAAATAAAAATGACATACAAATACAATAAATGTAACCTCAAAAAGCAAACAAATGATCAGTACCAAATGTTTGATGTGTCTGTGTTTTCCTAGAAGGATGCAAAGTGATATAATTAGGGGAGTGCACAAATGGAGTCCTAAATGCATTGATCATATTTTCTTGCTGGTGGATATAAGTTGTCTCTTTCATTAGTATTGTCTATATTTTATATACATCAGGTATATAGTTTCCTAATATTAAAAAAAATTCCAATCATATTTTTTCAATTAAAATTATTTTCTTTATGTGAAGTAAAGGATACCTAATTTGACAATAGGAGCAAAACCAAATAAAAGGAATAAAAAAATCACAAAGTCAAGAAGAATTTTAATTATGATAAGGCATGTTAATTTGGTGAAGGTTTCTATGCACATATAGAGCTAAAGTACCTTCTAGAAATATTATTTCTGATCTTATTTGTGTCTATGTTTTTCTATGATAAATTGCTAATGAGATTTCTTAAACAGTGAAATTGTTTGTTTTGTACATTTGAAAGATTTGTCTTAGTAGTACAATAATCAAACATTGCCACATGCCAAAAAAGATCACAAAAGCCAAAACATCCAAGTTAAAAAAATAAAAAACAGTAAAAAATGTCTGAATCAACTATACCCAAATTAAAATAATTTAAGTATATTCCTAAGAAATATTTCAAGTGATTTGTTAATTGGTGTTCTGAACCTAACATTGACCTGGACGATAAATTATATAGGAACTGGTGGGACTTCCCTGGTGGTCTAGTGGCTAAGATTCCGTGTTCCCAATGCAGGGGGCCTGGGTTCAATCCCTGGTCAGGGAACTAAATCTTGGCATGCTGCAACTAAGATCGAAAATACCACACGCCACAACTAAGGCTCAATGCGCCCAAATAAATAATGAATAAATATTAAAAAAAGAGAGAACTGGCAAGTTCTATTGATATGGGGTAGTAAATTGACACCTATATATATCTATAGCAAAATACCTTATTTCTACAATAATTAATATACAGTAACATTCAGTTCTGAGAAAACATATTTTATGTCTACAGTAATTTATATAGCCTTATTAGTGAACACTCAATTTAAAATATAAGATTTATTTTCAATCTCTGGTACTAGATTTTGCAAGGGATATAAAATCATACTGACTTTTTTGGAAAGCTATTTAACATTTTAAAGCAACATTTTGAATTACATATCCTATACACAGTAATTCCACTTCTAGAATTGTACAGCTACTCAGGCAGGTATACAAAAGTATGGGTACAAAAAAAGCAACAGTAGTTTTTGAATAAATTACATTGTATCCATACTATGAATACTCTTCAAGGCTTGCAGTCACCTATGTCTATATTGTGAAGGTTTACACAGAACACCTCTAAGACATATTGCTAAGGAAAAAAAATGTGTTATAGTTTAATTCAGTTATATGCACAAATATATAAATATGTGTGCTAAAGTATGTTTGTGTGTATATGATTCATATACAGACTTTACTGCTAATTATGGTTATCTTTGAGAAAGAGAAGTACATCTACAATTTTTTGAAATTTTACACTGAGCACACTCTATTTCTAATAAAAGAAAAAAACCAAATAGTCACGTGATGGCATATCACTAATGATTATTTTGGAAGACTTAATATCTGCTTTTTCTCCTTTTCATAAGTAGTACAGAATAGGATAAAACATTATACTTAAGTTGCAATTAGAAAAGAGAAAGAAAAGAAATATTAAGAAAATATATAAACAATGTGGAGAAAATAAATTAGTGAGTCACTTGAAGAAGCTGCCCTCTATTTATCAGTGAGATGATTAAGCCAAGTGAAGTGAAAGTCACTCAGTCATGTCCAACTCTTTGCGACCCCATGGACTATATACAACCCATGGAATTCTCCAGGCCAGAAAACTGGAGTGGGTAGCCTTTCCCTTCTCCAGGGGATCTTTCCAACCTAGGGACTGAACACGGGTCTCCCACATTGCAGGCGGATTCTTTACCAGCTGAGCCACAAGGGAAGCCCAAATAAGCCAAGGGTTGTAAGTAAAGTTGTCACATGGAATAATCTTTTATTGTTCCACTTGGATTAAATGTCATGTTTATTAGGAAGTTTATTGTATATTAAAAGTCCTTGTTCCCATCATACCAGGAAAAATGACAATAATGGTCAAGTTTGTAATGACTCTTAAGTAAATATATAGAAAAAAGCATTAAAAGTACAATTTTTCATGTAGAATTTTGTGTCATTTTTTATGATATGTATAAAAACCTTATGAAAAATTGTTATTCTCAGAAAAAATGCACTTATGTGTAACTGTATGATAGGACCATGACCAAGTCCAGAGAATCACTTTGTTGGAGTCTTTGCAACCTCATGGGCTATAGCATGCCATGCTCCTGTGTCCTCCACTATCTCCTGGAGTTTGCTCAAATTCATGTCCATTGAACCAATGATGCTATCTAACTGTCTCATCCTCTACCACCCCCTTCTCCTTTTGCCTTCCACTTAGAACCACTTAGGTGCCATCAAAATCACTAGACAATTCAATGTATTTTGGAAGGGAAGAATAAAATATATAGTAAAAATCAGCTCCCAGGAATAATTTGTTGAAGCACAATGTTTACTCTGTGTGTGATTTAATATCACAGAAATTGAAAATATAATTTGTTGTGATTTGGACCAAAATAGAGCTCAGGTATAACATATATTCAAATTTGAGGAAATGATTCTGATGGTTTTGAATGTGCCTGTCTCACATTTAAAGGGAGGTACAGTTGTCAATGAATGGTTGCATTTATGGAAATTTACCTTGAGAGAATAGCATTATGTAATGTTCAGGACTGGATTACAGAAGGGTGACTCCTAAATTCAGTTGTGCCATTCTTCTGCATAAACTTGGGAAAATTGCTTCCCTTCTCTGACCTCACTGTATTTTTATCAAACATATGAAGCCAAATGTAAATGTTTAAATTCTATGGGATTTATATACCTACATACATAGCACGAACATGAACATCATCCACTATATTCTACAATGCTAGCATTCAAATTTTCAGTAAATTAAACACCTTACCTTTTATATGGGCTTTCCAGGTGGCACTAGTGGTAAAGAACCCACCTGCTAGTGTAGGATACGTAAGAGACACGGGTTCAGTCCCTAGGTTGAAAAGATACCCTGGAGGAGGGTAGGGCAGTTTACTCCAGTATTCTTGCCTGGAGAATCCCATGAACAGAGGAACCTGGTGGGCTGCAGTCCATGGGGTCACAAAGAGTTGGATATGACTGAAGTGACTTAGCACACTCATGCATACCTTTTATATAAAAATACCATTTTAAAGTAGTCATAAAAGTGAAAAATGTCCCCATGGTTTGAAGATTCATTCTAGAATACTACAGTATAGAAAATTCAGATATCCAAATACAATGGAATCATATAAACTCAAACACTAACATAACAGTGTAGCTGTCACAAACCATCAACCTATCTTTAATTTCCCAGTAGAATATCTTCACCAGGATACTGTACAGCTTTTATTTGAACTGCAGTGGCAGGAAACCACAGTTTTGAGAACTGTTTTAACATTGACCAGTGGATTGTTCCTTTATTCTGTTTAGCTGGAATCTAACTTCCTGTTAATTATTCCCATTGGCCCCATTTTTTACTTATGCCTTTACAGAACATGCTGAATTATTGAACATGCTAGGATTTGACTTGCATTCACATTGAATAGGATTGCATGTGCTTTAGAGCGGGAAGAATTGATCACCTGAAAAAAATGAATCTTCTGTTGAATAAGCTTTGAACACCATTCCAGTTGTTCATATCTTCATTAATTCCTATCAATATAATTTCCCCATAGTTCACTATGTAAAGAGCTTGCACAGATTTCATTAAAATTTTACCTGAGAGATTGATAATCTTTGAGTTTGTAAATGATATTCATAATCAACTTAATCATTTAATATGCTGGCATTTGGAATTACAATTTTTATTAATCATGTATCCATCAATCTTGCCAAATTCTCTTGTTAATTCTAATACATATAGATTGATGTTAGATAGTATAGAAATATACTTACACGATATGTGAATAATAAGTTTCATTTCTCCAGGTCAGAATACTGGAGTGGGTAGCCATTCCCTTCTCCAGGGGATCTTCCCCACTCAGGAATTGAACCGGGGTCTCCTGTATTGCAGGTGGATTCTTTACCAGCTGAGCTACTAGGGAAGCCCTACAGCTGGAGTGGGTTGCCATGTCCTCCTCCAGGGGATCTTCCCAACCCAAGGATTGAACCCAGGTCTCCCACATTGCAGGCAGATCCTTCCCTGAGCCACCAGGGAAGCCCAAGAATACTGGAGCGGGTAGCCTATCCCTCCTTCAGGGGATCTTCCCAACCCAGAGATCAAACCAGTGTCTCCTGCATTGCAGATGGATTCTTTACCAGCTGAGCTACCCAGGAAGCCCCAAAGTTTTACCTGGGAGTTTTATAGTCTTTGAGCTTGTAAATGATATTTATAATTAATTTAATCATCTAATTTGTTGCTGGCATTTGGAATTACAATTTTTATTAATCATGTATCCATCAATCTTGCCAAATTCACTCGTTAATTCTAATATATAATATATAGATGTTAGATAGTATAGAAATATACTCACACAATATGTGAATAATAAGTTTCATTTCTTCCTTTCTCATCTTTATGTCTTTTCTTTTTCACGTATTATTGCCCTATATAAGTACTGAATTGAAATGGTGACAAGAATTCTTTCTCATTCCTCATATCAGGAGAAGATTTAAATATTTCAGCACTTATTATGGAATTAGCTGCAGTTTTACGATTTTTTTTATAATCTTAATGGGTGATAAGTTATGTATATTTTTGCATTTATTATAATAATGGCACTATTTTGTTCCTTTGTTTTATTGAAGGGATTTGATTTCAAAGTATTAATTCAACAAGAATTCTTGGTTAAAACCCAATTTGTTCATTTTGTATCAGACTTGTTCTATCTTTAAATTCAGGTTGTTAAATATACTGAATTTTGTTGGCTTGTCTACTGTTTCAAGTCTATAATATCTTGTGTAAGATGTGTCATTTCTTTATCAATTGTTGGAGAAAATTTACCAAGTTAGTCACTAGCGCATGTGATTCAGTTATGGAAGATTTTTCATTACAGTTGCAATTTATTTAATAAACATATGACTATAAACATTTCTAAGTTATTTTTGGTTGAATTTATTTACTTGGAGTTTTACATTTCATATAGTTTTAAATTTATTAGCATGAAACCACTTATATTTTGTTTCTCGATTCTGTAATGATGACATTTCTCATATAAATAATGTTTCTTATTATATAACAATATTATATAATGATAATGGCCCCTTACTGGGCCAACTTTAGTGACCATTCTTGATGAATGAATCCTTATTATGATTATATAATTAAGTGGCTTTATATCTTATAAAGGAGTCATCCTCCTTTCCTGAAAATCTAGTTTAGCATTAATTTGCCCATCCCAGGTTTCTTATTTCTTACCAATTTTGCATGGTATATCATTTTCTGCATTGTTACTTTCAACCCTACAGTACCTTTCAGCTTAAATTGCCTTTCATATAAACAGCATATACAATAACTGGGACTTTTTTTTCTTGTCTGAAAAACTTTACATTTTAATTGGAATGTTTATACTTTTAAAACAGAGAAGGCAATGGCACTCCACTCCAGTACTCTTGCCTGGAAAACCCGGGTTCAATCCCTGGGTCGGGAAGATCCCCTGGAGAAGGAAATGGCAACCTTAATATTTTACTAATATAGACTGACTTAAGCTAAAAAGGGATGTGTCATTATAATTAAAGGACTTCCTTGGTGGCTCAGACGGTAAAGTATGTGCCTGCAATGCGGGAGACCTGGGTTCGATTCCTGGGTTGGGAAGATCCCCTGGAGAAGGAAATGACAATCCGCTCCAGCACTTTTGCCTGGAATATCCCATGGATGGAAGAGCCTGATAGGCTACAGTCCTGGGGTCGCAAAGAGTTGGACACGACTGAGTGACCTCACTTCGCTTCAATATAGACTGACTTTTAATTATCTCTCTTTTCCTCCTGTTTCTGTTTTATCTATCTATGTCTATTTTTGTGCTTGCTGCTGCTGCTAAGTCACTTCAGTCATGTCTGACTCTTAGCAACCCCATGGACTGCAGCCTACCAGGCTCCTCTGTCCATGGGATTTTCCAGGCAAAAGTACTGGGGTAGGGTGCTATTGCCTTCTCTGATTTTTGTGCTTACTTAGGTATTTATTAGATGATTTTTGTTATTCATTTTAAAGTCCTCTCTTGGATTTTTATCTGTGGCAATTTAAAAAGATGCCTACATTAAAAACAAAGGAAAACAAAACATGCCCACATACTTTCTGGCATTCCCTTGCTTCAAGTGTGTTATTGGGACTCCATGGACTGTAGCCCACCAGGCTCTTCTGTCCATGAAATTCTCCAGGCAAGAATACTGGAACGGGTAGCCATTCCCTTCTGTAGGTGATCTTTCCCGACCCAGGGATCAAACTCAGGTCTCCTGCTTTTTAGGCGGATTCTTTACTGTCTGAGCCACCAGGGAAGACCCTTGCTTCAAGAGATAGCCCCTTACTGGGCCAACTGTAGGGACTCTCTCCTAACCAATAAAATGCAGCAGTTTTGTTGCTGCATAAATTCAGTTCAGTTCAGTCGCTCAGTCATGTCTGACTCTTTGCGACCATATGGACTGCAGCACAACAGGCTTCCCTGTCCATTACAACTTCTGGAGCTTGTTCAAACTCATGTCCATCAAGTCGGTGATGCCATCCAACCATCTCACCCTCTGTCGTCCCCTTCTCCTCCTGCCTTCAATCTTTCCCAGAATCAGGTCTTTTTCAATGAGTCAGTTCTTTGCATCAGGTGGCCAAAGTATTGCAGTTTCAGCTTCAGCATCAGTCCTTCCAATGAATATTCAGGACTTATTTCCTTCAGTAATTTAGCTGCATAATTTCTGCAGGTAATTTAGTTGCATAAATGCAGGTAATCTAGCTGCATAAATGCAGGTAATCTAGCTGCATGCTGCTGCTGCGTCACTTCAGTCGTGTCGGACTCTGTGTGACCCCATAGACAGCAGCCCACCAGGCTCTGCCGTCCCTGGGATTCTCCAGGCAAGAACACTGGAGTGGGTAATTTAGCTGCATAAATGCAGGTAATTTAGCTGCATAAATTACCAGGCCGGAATTCCAACCAACTGCCCTTACCAACTGCTGCCACTGGAGCATGCCATCTTGCCTCTTTAACCCAGTTTTTGCTGCGTGGGGGTAATTCCGCTTCTATCACATGGCGCTCGCAGTGTGAATTAAAGTTCGTCATGCAGTAAATTGTCTCAAGTTCTTTTATGTGGCTGTATCTTACTTAACTTTCAGTTTAGAAGGATAATGTTGATGGTTGTAGAATTCAGAGGTGATGGTTTTATTTTTTCTTTCAGCTTTGGAAGAGTCTCCGTTTTCGCTGATTCTCCGTGGACTCTGCTGAGAAGGCAGCAGCCATCTTTTAAATCGTTGTTCCAGGCTGCTGCTGCCAAGTCGCTTCAGACTCTGCGTGACCCCATAGACGGAAGCCCACCAGGCTCCCCCGTCCCTGGGATTCTCCAAGCAAGAACACTAGAGTGGGTTGCCTTTTCCTTCTCCAGGCTAGGTAATGTATTTTTATTTGTCAGATGTTTTAAATTGGTATACATTTGTTCACTTCACTGATACTCTTTATATTTCATATGTGAAGTGAAAGTGAAGTCGCTCTGTCATGTCCGGCTGTTTGCGACCCCATAGACTATATCGCCTACCAGATTCCTCCGTCCATGGGATTTTCCAGGCAAGAATACTGGAGTGGGTTTCCATTTCCTTCTCCATTATGTTTCATATAGATGCTTAATATATAGCTTAAAAATGAAATATTAAAAAAAAAATCTATACCTATATTGTCAATCCAAATTGTTCAATTTATCTAAATAAAAATAGAACTATTTGATTGATAGTAACAACAACAGGCAACAAAAGCAAAAGAAAGTCTCCCAAGGGGGGAGGAATAATTTTTATTTCTTATTAAATATATATCTCTAAATTATATACAAAAGAGAATAAGCACATTCCACAAAAAATCCTAATTGTTTTTATAATTGTTGATCTGTTTCTAATGACATGCATGAAAAACTATGTAAGACAGAATTAAAATATAAAGAATAGTGAAGCGACGCTTATATTACCTACTGCAAGATACTTGCTTTGGCAAATCATATTCTATTTGTGAAACTATTTATATAAACACAGCACATATAGAAATTGATTCAGTAACAGGCATTATATGGAACAAAAGGGAAAGTAATAAGAATAAATAAATATATATATATAATCTTAATATATAAAATGATTATTTCAAATAATTATAAAATGATTAAGTTGCAATAACAATTGAGCAACTTCACTTTCACTTTTCACTCTCATGCATTGGAGAAGGGAATGGCAAGCCACTCTGGAGTTCTTGCTTCAAGAATCCCAGGGACGGGGGAAACCTAGTGGGCTGCCCTCTATGGGGTCTCACAGGGTTGGACATGACTGAAGTGACTTAGCAGCAGCAGCGTTTCAAGTTGGATACAGTATTAAAATACAAAATAATATATAAAAAAGAAGTTTCTAAAAATGGCAAATTAATTGTCAAAAGCCCAGTACCATTTAGCATCAAGATGAGGAATATCTTATTTATTTTACACTAATTAGCAAACATTTCAATACAGATATTGAAAATTTATGCTTACTTTTGTTTAAAATGCTTCCTGTAGTTTACTGTTCCAACTTAGTTTATCATTTTATAATTATTTGAAATAATCATTTTATATATTAAGATTATATATATTTATTCTTACTACTTTCCTAGTTGTTCTCAGTAGAATAGTTGGGCTAGTGAAGTTGCTTAGTCATTACTGAAAGCAGACATCTTTCAATGTGTGTATATAGTCTTCAGTGTGTGCGTATACTCTTTTTGGAATGAGTTTTTATAGTTGTTTTTCCTCCTATACCTTATTAATCAAATCTTTATATCAACTAGAGGAAAAACTTATTTTAAGGCAAATAAACTTCCAAAGTATAGATCTTTTTTGATCTCACTTGATTAATGTACTCTAAATTTTTTCATTGATTGCCTAAATGTTTTTTAAGTTCCCTACAAGGGCCAGATATAGATTATGTGGTGAAGTTATGTGATTTCACTAGGTATAATCTAGTGGAAAACAAGTAAATTTGGATTATATTATAGAAGATAAGTTTTGTGGTAATTATTTAAGCTATAGTAGTAATTCAAATGTTACCTATACCTCTTTGTATTATGGTTACTTGCTAGTCTAGAATTTGGCAAAGCTTTTATTGTCTTGGCCTACTTAGATTTAAGAAGGTACCAATTTATGCCAATACAAAATTACAAGAGGAAAATTTCCCTATTTCTCATATTATTGGTCTTTTTTTCACATTTTATTTGAATATTTTATTTAAAATATTGATGGTTATTTTTTCCTTTAATTTCTTAAATGAGATAATTTTATATTCAGTTTAATATACAAATCTTGAGCTTCCACTGCAGTGAATTTTGCAAGTTATATATTTTATGTACAAAATGTTGTTTTACATTTTTACTTTAAAAATCAGTTCTCTTTTTAATTTTCTGATTTCCCATTTGAATTCTTCTTTAATATATTGTTTTGTTTATGTGGTTCAGAGTGGTTTAATTTTTATTTATTTTTAAAATTTCCAAATTTCTATTGGTTATTTTTTTCTAACAGCTTTATTGAGGTGTAATTTATATACAAAAAACTGCACATATTTAATGTGTACAATGGGCTGGAACACATGCATGTACCCATAAAAACATCATCACAATTAAGCAGCCATTAAGTAATTAACAGCCATTAGTTAACTAATCAAGCACACTTAATAAACAGTCATTTAATTTCAGTCCATTGTGTCAGAGAATATACTTTGCTTTATTTCAGTCCTTTTAAAACTACTGAAGTTTGTTTTATGATCTAGTATATAGTCCTCACTGGAAATGTTCCATTTGTAAATGCAAAGATTGTGTATTCTGCAATTGTTGGATGAGTATTTTATAGGTGTCTTCTAGGTCTAGCTGTTTGTGGTGTTGTCCATGTCTTGTATTACTTGTTGATTTTTTCATTGATTTTATTTATTTATTTTTTTTGCCCAGTTATTCTGTTCACTATTCAAAGAAAAGTATTGAAATCTCTTAATAATTATGGTTGAAGTATCTATTTTTCTTCTCAGTTTTGTCAGTTTTTTGCTTGAAGTATTTTTGGACTCTGTAGTTAGGAGTATATCTGTTTACAATTTTTCTTTGTGATTGACTCTGTTATCATTATCTAGTAACAGTTTTGTCTGTTTGTCTTCTTTTGTCTGATATTAATGTGAAAGTGAAGTCGCTCAGTCGTGTCCGACTCGTTGCAACCCGTGGTCTGTAGCCCACCAGGCTCCTCTGTCCTTGGGATTCTCCAGGCAAGAATATTGGAGTGGGTTGCCATTTCCTTCTCCAGGGGAATCTTCCCTACCCAGGGATCGAACCCTAGTCTCCCGCATTGCGGGCAGACGCTTTAACCTCTGAGCCACCAGGGAAGCTCCACTCTAGCTCTCTTATGTTTGGTCTTTGTATGGCATACTTTTTTATTCTTTTACTTTTAACATGTTTACAACTTTGCATCTAAGGTATGTCCTATATAGACAATACATGGTTGCATCTCATTTTCTTATTTAGCCTGATAATCTTTTCCTTTACTTAGATCACTTAATCCATTCACATTTAGTATTATTATTATCGGTATGGTTTTTATTTATGTCAGCATTTTTTTCTGTGTGGCTCATGACTTTTTCTCCCTGTTTCTCACTAATTTCCTTTTATTAATTAGAACTTTGTGTGTAACATTTTAATTTCTTTAACAATTTTAACCATATTTTGTGGTTATCATCTTAGTGCTTTATTATGTTATTAAGATAATATAAATCTTAAGTTATTAGAATCTACTTCCTATTTACACAAAATTTCAGTATAGTATGGAACATTTATTCTTATAACTCCCTCAGTTTTGTGCTATTATTATATATGTTATGTTTATATGTGTTACATACCCAGCAGTGCAGCTATATAATATAGTAATTGTTTTATATAATCTTACTTCTGTTGAAAAAGCTAGAGGAAAGGAGAAAAATTATATTTATAGATTTCATTTTATATTAAAATTTCTGTGTACTAGTCCTGAATCTTTTCACTTCTTCCTGTGAATTTGTGTTGCCATTTGTTTTTATTTCTTTATTCCAATATAGATTCATTCAGAGCTCCCACTTTTGTGTTCTTATTATCAAATATATCACATTTGTGGGTTACATGACTAAAATACAGTTTTACAGATATTATGTTGTGCAGTTGTCTCAATAAGTTATGATGAGAAAGGAAGATCATTAAATATACTTTGTATTGTCATTACCTACATATTTATTTTTATGCGAGATTTTCATTCTTCCACATGGATTTTGTCTACTGCAACTCTTTCATGTTGCAAAACTTCCTTTAGAATTTCTCATATTTCAGGATTTGTAACAAGTTTTATTTGTATGTCTCTAGTCTTTGTTGTCAGAGAAGGCAATGGCACCCCACTCCAGTACTCTTGCCTGGAAAATCCCATGGATGGAGAAGCCTGGAAGGCTGCAGTCCATGGGGTCGCTGAGGGTCAGACAGGACTGAGCAACTTCACTTTCACTTTTCACTTTCCTACATTGGAGAAGGAAATGGCAACCCACTCCAGTGTCCTTGCCTGGAGAATCCCAGGGACAGGGGAGCCTGGTGGGCTGCCTTCTATGGGATTGCACAGAGTCGGACACAACTGAAACGACTTAGCGGCAGCAGCTGCAGTCTTGGTTGTTAAAAAAACAAAACAAAACAAAACAAAACTAGACATCTTAAATAATGTAGGAAATCTGGATACTGATTATCCCACCTGGCTTGTTGTTGTTTGGTGATAAGGCTGGACTTATCATATGAATTCTGTTTCCACTACAGTGTACATCTTCTGATATATTTGCTCACGTTTTCCCCCATCTTTTTAATCTTTTAGCATGACTTCTTAGGGGTCCTTCTTCAGTTGCTATAAGGCACTTGTTGGTCAGATGTTGTGTATTTAAGACCCTGAACTGAAAAGATGTGGCTTAGAAACTGCTTTCATGATTCTGATGTTAAAATTGTATCTTTTCTTTCATCATTGGAGAGAGCTCCATTTTTCTGGTTGTCTATGAATCCTGTTGAGAAGGTAGCCATAATTTAAAATATTGTTCATGGATTAGTAGCATATATTTATTTCTCAGAAGTTTTTGGTAGGCATACGTTTGTTCACTTCATTAATATTATTTATATTTGATATAGATGCTTACAAATAGATGCTTTGATATAGGTGCAAACATAATGCTTACTAATAGAAAAAGACATTCAATAGATTTTATGTCAGAAACTTCAGTAGCTTTTATGTCAGTACAAATTGTTCCATTTATGTAAATAAAATGATAATTTACTTGACACTGGCAATAAGACAGTGCAAAAGCAAAAATATAGCGGTTTATACGAAATAACAAAAGTTCCAAATCAAACTTTTTTTCATATTAAATTTGTAGAGCTATCTGTACATATTTTACACAAATTAAAGCACATTCCAAGCAAAATGCCAAATGATTTATTATTATTGCTAATCTGGTGTTACTTTTAACTTGAATGAGAAACTGAATAAGAGCAGTCAAAAATCTCTTGATAAATAATAATGAAGTGACACTTGTTTTACCTACCTCAAAATAGTTTATAGCTATTATATAATATATAATACCGTTATACTTCAGTAAAATATATAATCTATATCAATAGTTAATATAAATACAGTATCACAATGAATCAGTAATAAACAATATATAGAATGAAAAGACAGTCATGAAAAGATATGCTTAAGAATATCTGTAGGCTTAATATATAGTTTTGTCATTTCAAATAATTATTTAAGAATAGGCTAACAAATGAACTTAGCAATTGCATCTAAGTATATATACAAACTAAACATAAATTGATGCTTAAATATGCTTAATACTTTGTGCAAGTTAAATGCATAACCAGACAGTTTTTGTCTTGATACCAGTTTATTGAAGGGGTATAAAGTTACACAAACTTTTTGATAGTAATTTGGCATTTTTTTTTACCAGTTTTAAATTTGCCTATACTTTTGAATAGTAATTTCCCTTCTAGTCCTGCATCTGACTTTGTTACCATACATGTACATTAAAGTATGTACAAAAAAGGCAAAGCTTCTATTTCTGAATAAATTATGCTTTGTCCCTATCAAGAACACTGTGCAGCTTTTGCAACCAATCAGGTTGACCTATATATACTTATGGAAGAAATTTTCAAGATAAATTGCTAAAAGAAGAAAGCAAATTATAAATTACTTTCAGATATGTGCAAAATTTCGGAGAAGGCAATGGCACCCCACTCCACTACTCTTGCCTGGAAAATCCCATGGACAGAGGAGCCTGGTGGGCTGCAATCCATGGGGTTGCAAAGAGTTGGACACGACTGAGCGACTTAACTTTCACTTTTCTCTTTCCTGCATTGGAGAAGGAAATGGCAACCCACTCCAGTGTTCTTGCCTGGAGAATCCCAGGGACAGGGGAGCCTGGTGGGCTGCCGTCTATGGGGTTGCACAGAGACAGACACGACTGAAGAGACTTAGCAGCATATATTCTTTAATACATATTTATGTGTGTATCTGTTAATATATACACCTCATTTCTAATCATATTACTTTTGAGAATGAATATGTCTGAATTTTTCACTGAGCAAACAGTACATATGTAATTAATGAAAGATAAATAGAATCAAGATGGCATGTTTTGTGTTTCCCCTTTTTCCTGTTTCTTATAAACAGGATAAGAAATTATGCTTTAAAATAAGAGGGTTAGAAAAGCATTCCACTGGCATTAAATGTCAAGTGTATTATAAAGTTTATCCTATGTTTAGCTGCTTTTGTTACCGTGGTATCAGAGACAGTAATAACAGTGATGAGGATTATAGTGACTCTCAAAGTTTATCTGATGAGTATATAGGAAAAGCCTTAAAAAATATAACCTTATGTTAGGAAGTGTTTGTGCCATTTTTAGTGATTTGTGTAAAAAGTTTGTTAATAACTTTTTATCAGAAAAGTGTGGTTTTTTCACTGTATGGTACTTATCAGTCTTGCTAAATCTTTTATTTTAATACATTAGCTGCAGATTGTGTTTAGATAGCTGTGGAATATAAACACAATCTCTGAACAATGACGGTTGCATTTCTTCCTTTCCTGCATTGCCCTGGCAAGGACTGCCTTAAGATAATCAGTAGAACTAGTGACAGTAGGGAGAAAGCAGTGGTAACCCACTCCAGTACTCTTGCCTGGAAAATCCCATGGACGGAGGAGCCTGGTGGGCTGCAGTCCATGGGGTCGCTAGGAGTCGGACACGACTGAGCGACTTCCCTTTCACTTTTCACTTTCATGCATTGGAGAAGGAAATGGCAACCCACTCCAGTGTTCTTGCCTGGAGAATCCCAGGGATGGGGGAGCCTGGTGGGCTGCCGTCTATGGGGTCACACAGAGTCGGACACGACTGAAGTGACTTAGCAACAGCAGCAGCAGCAGCAGCGACAGTAGACATTCCTGTACCCTTTTTGATCTCAAGAGGCAGTTTTTCAGAATTTCATTTCTAAGTATGATGTTTGCCGCACTGTTATCAGTTTGAGGGTTTGGGGTGTTTTGTTTTGTTTTTTTTTTTTTTTGGTTTGTTTTTAGTCTTGAGTGGTAAATTTTGTCAAATGGTTTCTCTGTATTTACTGCAATAGTACATGATCCTCTACCTTTCTTTTCTTTCAAGTGGTTTTATTTCAAAATGCTAAATGAAGAATTCATTCTTGGATTAACATCAGTTTATACATCGTGTTTTATAGTGATGCCTCTTTTTAAAAATTAATTTATTTTTTATTGAAGGATAGTTACTTTACAGAATTTTGCTGTTTTCTATCAAACCTCAACATGATTCAGCCACAGCCATCCAAATATCCCCTCCCTTTTGAAACTCCCTCCCATCTCCCTCCCCATCCCACCCCTCTAGGTTGACCATGTTTGAGTTTCCTGAGACATATAGCAAATTCTATTTTACATATGGTAATATAAGTTTCCGTATTACTCTTTCCATACATCTCACCCTCTCCACCCCTCTCCCCATATCCATAAGTATATTCTCTATGTCCATTTCTCCATTGTTGCCCTGTAAATAAATTCTTCAGTACCATTTTTCTAGATTCCATATATATGTGTTAGATTATGGTATTTATCTTTCTCTTTCTGACTCACTTCACTCTGTATAATAGGTTCTAGGTTCATCCACTCACTAGAACTGACTCAAATGCGTTCCTTTTTATGGCTGAGTACTATCGCATTGTGTATATGTCCCACAACTTCTTTATCCATTCATCTGTGGGTGGACATCTAGATTGGTTCCATGTTCCAGCTATTGTAAATACTGCTGCAATGAACAGTGGGATACATGTGTCTCTTTCAATTTTGGTTTCCTCAGCGTATATGCCTAGGAGTGGGATTGCTGGGTCATATGGTGGTTTTATTCCTAGTTTTTTAAGGAGTCTCCATACCATCTTCCATAGTGGCTGTATCAATTTACATTCCCACCAACAGTGCGAGAGTGTTCCCTTTTCTCCACACCCTTTCCAGCATTTATTGTTTGTAGACTTATTGATGAGGGCCATTCTGACCTGTGTGAGGTGATATCTAACTGTAGTTTGTATTTGCATTTCTCTAATAATGAGCGATGTTGAGCATCTTTCCATGTGTTCGTTAACCATCTGTATGTCTTCTTTGAAGAAATGTCTGTTTAGGTCTTTTTCCCGCTTTTTGACTTGGTTTTTTGTTTTTCTGGTATTGAGTTGTATGAGTGCTTGTATATTTTGGAAATTAATCCTTTGTCGGTTGTTTCATTTGCTATTATTTTCTCCCATTCTGAGGGTTGTCTTTTCACTTTGCTTATAGTTTCCTTTACTGTGCAAAAGCTTTTAAGTTTAATCAGGTCCCACTTGTTGAAACTTTTTTTTTTCCCCATTACTCTAGGAGGTAGGTCATAGAGAATCTTGCTTTGATTTATGTCATCGAGTATTCTGCCTATGTTTTCCTCTAAGAGTTTTACAGTTTCTTGTCTTACCTTTAGGTCTTTAATCCATTTTGAGTTTATCTTTGTGTATGGTGTTAGGAAGTGTTCTAATTTCATTCTTTTACATGTAGCTGTCCAGTTTTCCCAGCACCATTTATTGAAGAGGCTGTCTTTGCCTCATTGTATATTCTTGCCTCTTTTGTCAAAAATGAGATACCCATAGGTGCATAAGTTTACTTCTGGGCTTTCTATCTTGTTCCATTGGTCTATATTTCTGTTTTTGTGCCAGTACCATACTGTCTTGATGACTGTAGCTTTGTAGTATAACCTGAAGTCAGGAAGGTTGATTCCTCCAGCTCCATTCTTCTTTCTCAAGACTGCTTTGGCTATTCGGGGTCTTTTGTGTTTCCATATGCATTGTGAAATTTTTTGTTCTAGTTCTATGAAAAATGCCATTGGTAATTTGATAGGGATCACATTGAATCTGTAGATTGCATTTGGTAGTACAGTCATTTTCACAATATTGATTCTTCCTACCCAGGAACATGCAATATCTCTCCGTCTGTTTATGTCATCTTTGATTTCTTTCATTAGTGTCTTATAATTTTCTGTGTACAGTTCTTCTGTCTCCTAAGGTAAGTTTATTCCTAGATATTTAATTCTTTTTGTTGCAGTGGTGAATGGGATTGATTCCTTAATTGCTCTTTGTGATTTTTCATTGTTAGTATATAGAAATGCAAGTGATTTATGTGTATTGATTTTGTATCCTGCAACTTTGCTAAATTCACTGACTAGCTCTAGTAATTTTTTGATACTATCTTTAAGGTTTTCTATGTACAGTATCATGTCATCTATAAACAGTGAGAGCTTTACTTCTTTTCCGATCTGGATTCCTTTTATTTCTTTTTCTTCTCTGATTGCTGTGGCTAGGACTTCCAGAACTATGTTGAATAATAGTGAGGAAAGTGGACATCCTTATCTTGTTCCTTATCTTAGGGGGAATGCTTTCAGTTTTTCACCATTGACAGTAATGTTTGTTGTGGGCTTATCATATATGACCTTTACTGTGTTGAGGTAGGTTCCTTCTGTGCCCAATTTTTGAAGACTTTTAATCATAAATGGGTGTTGAATTTTGTCAAAGGCTTTTTCTCCATCTATTGAGATGATCATAAAGTTTTGATCTTTCAATTTGTTAATACGGTGTTTCACATTGATTGATTTGCATATATTGAAGAATCCTTCCATCCCTGGAATAAACCCAATTTGATCATGGTGTATGAGCTTTTTGATGTGTTGCTGAATTTTGTTTGCTAAAATTTTGTTGAGGATTTTTGCATATATGTTCATCACTGATATTGGCCTGTAGTTTTCTTTTTTTGTGTTGTCTTTGTCTGGTTTTGGTATCAGGGTTATGGTGGCCTTGTAGAATGAATTTGGAAGTGTTCCTTCTTCTGCAGTTTTTTGAAAGAGTTTTAGAAGGATAGGCATTAGCTATTCTCTAAATGTTTGATAGAATTCTCCTGTGAAGCCATCTGGTCCTGGGCTTTTGTTTTTTGGGAGATATTTGATCACAGCTTCTGTTTCAGTGCTTGTAATGGGTTGTTTATAATATTTCTTCCTGGTTCAGTACTGGAAGATTGAGCTTTTCTAAGAAACTGACCATTTCTTCCAGGTTATCTATTTTATTGCCATATAGTTGTTCATAATAGTCTCTTATACTCCTTTCTATTTCTGCATTGTCTGTTGTAACCTCTCCTTTTTCATTTCTAATTTTGTTGATTTGATTCTTCTCTCTTTTTTTCTTGATGAGTCTGGCTAAGGGTTTGTCAATTTTATCTTCTCAAAGAACCAGCTTTTAGTTTTATTAATCTTTACTATTGTTTAATTCATTTCTTTTTCATTTATTTCTTTTTTTCCCCTAATAATTAGTCGTGTTGAGCATCTTTTCATGTGATTATTGTTTATTTGTATAGTTAATCAAGTCTTTGCCCATTTTAAAACTGGGCTGTTTGTTTTGAAATGTGTTTTTATAAACTTTCCAAATATTTTGGCAATTTCTAGTATTTCTTGCTATTATTTGTTTCTTTTTTTTATTTTTTAACTTTAAAGTATTGTATTGGTTTTGCCATATATCAACATGAATCCACCACAGGTATACACGTGTTCCCCATCCTGAACCCTCCTCCCTCCTCCCTCCATGTACCATCCCTCTGCGTTTTCATTTATTTTTGCTCAATCTTTATGATTTCTTTCCTTCTACTAATTTTTTTTTTTTTTTTAATTTATGCCCAGGTCTCTGGTCAGCCGGCCCCGACCCCGCACCTCAGTGTCTGCCGCTGCCTCCAAGCGTCTCTGGCCCTAATTTTGTTTTTTTTTTTCTTCTTCTTTCTCCAGTTGCTTTAAGTGTAAAGTTAGCTTGTGTATTCAGTGTTTTTCTTGTTTATTGAGGTCTGATTGTTTTGCTATAAACTTCCCTCTTAAAACTGCTTTTGCTGCATCAGAATAAGTTTTGATTGTCGTGTTCTCATTGTCATTTTTTCCTATTTCTTGAGTAACCTATTGGTTATTTAGAAACATGTTGTGTAATCTCCATGTGTTTGTGTTTCTTACATTTTTTTTCTTGTAATTGATATCTAGTCTTATATTGTTGTGGTCAGAGAGGATGCTTGATATGATTTCAGTTTTCTTAAATTTACTGAGGTTTGATTTGTGACCCAAGATGTGGCCTATCCTGGAGAATATTCTATGTACACTTGAAAAGAAGGTGTATTCTTCCACATTTATATGGAATGCCCTGACAATATCAATGAGATCCATCTCATCTAATGTATCATTTAAGACTTTTGTTTCCTTAGTAATTTTCTGTTTTCATGATCTATCCATTGGTGTGAGTGGGGTATTAATGTCTCCTACTATTATTGTGTTACTGTCATTTCTCCTTTTATGTCTGCTAGGGTTTGTGTTATGCATTAAGGTGCTCCTATGTTTCGTGCATAGATATTTACAATTGTTATGTCTTCCTCTTGGATTGATCCCTTGATCATTATGTAGTGTCCTTCCTTATCTCTTGTAATCTTCTTTACTTTAAGATCTGTTTTAAGGTCTATTTTGTCTGATATGAGGATTGCTACTCCAGCTTTCTTTTGTTTCCCATTTGCATGGAATATATTTTTCCATCCTCTCACTTTCAGTCTATATGTGTCTTTAGGTCTGAAGTGGGTTTCTTGTAGACAGCATATATATGGGTCTTATTTTTGTATCCATTCAGCCAGTCTGTGTCTTTTGGTTGGAGTATTTAATTCATTTACATTTAAAATAATTATTGATATATATGATCCTATTGCCATTTTCTAATTGTTTAGGGTTGATTTTCAGATTTTTTTACTTCTGTTGTGTTTCTTGACTATACAAGTCTGTTAAATATTTGTTGTATAGCTGGTTTGGTGGTACTGAATTATCTTACCTGTTGCTTGTCTGAAAAGCTATTTATTTCTCTATCAATTTTGAATGAGATCCTTGTCAGGTACAGTAATCTTGGTTGTAGATTTGTTCCTTTTAGTACTTTAAATATGTCCTGCCATTCCCTTCTGGCTTGCAGAGTTTCTGCTGAAAGAACAGCTGTTAAGCGTATGGGGTTTCCCTTGTATGTTTCTTGTTGCTTTTCCCTTGCTGCTTTTAATATTCTTTCTTTGTGTTTAGTCTTTGTTAGTTTGATTAGTATGTGTCTTGGCGTGTTTCTCCTTGGGTTTATCCTGTATGGGACTTTTTGTGCCTCTTGGACTTGATTGGCTATTTCGTTTTCCATGTTGGAGAAATTTTCAACTATAATCTCTTAAAAAATTTTCTCATACCCATTCTTTTTCTCTTCTTCTTCTGGGACCACTATAATTAGAGTGTTGGTGCATTTGATATGGTCCCAGAGGTCTCTGAGACTGTCTTCAGCCCTTTTCATTCTTTTTACTTTATTCTGCTCTTCCTAACTTGTTTCTGCCATTTTATCTTCCAGCTCACTGATTCGTTCTTCTGCTTCAGATATTCTGCTATTAATTCCTTCTAAATTATTTTTAGTTTCAGTGTATTGTGTTGTTTGTCTCTGTATGCTTATTCTTTAATTCTTCTAGGTCTTTGTTAATTGATTCTTGCATTTTCTCCATTTTGTTTTCAAGGTTTTTGATCATCATTACTATCATTATTCTGAATTCTTTTTCAGGTAATTTTCCTATTTCCTCTTCATTTATTTGGACTTTTGTGTTTCTAGTTTGTTCCTTCATTTGTGCAGTATTTCTCTGCCTTGTCATTTTTTTCTTTTTTAAGTTATTGTTTTTGAGTTCTCCTTTTCCCAGGCTTCAAGGAAACTTGAATTCTTTCTTCCTTTTTGTTTCTGCCCTCCTAAGGTTGGTCCAGTGGTTTGTTTATAGGATGAGATTTGTGCTGAGTTTTTGTTTGTTTGTTTGTTTGTTTCTCTGAAAGGCAAGGCTGAGTGAGGTGGTACTCCTGTCTGCTGATGATTTGGTTTGTATTTTTTGTTGTTTGTTGTTTAGATGAGGCATCCTTCACAGGGTGTTACTGGTGGTTGGGTGATGCTGGGTGTTGTATTCAAGTGGTTTCCTTTGTGTGAGTTCTCACTATTTGATGGGGCTTCCCTGGTGGCTCAGACAGTAAAGCATCTGCCTGCAATGCTGGAGAGCCGGGTTAGATCCCTGGGTCGGGAAGATCCTCTGGAGAAGGAAATGGCAACCCACTCCAGTATTCTTTGCTGGAAAATCTCATGGATGGAGCCTGGTAGGCTACAGTCCATGGGGTCGCAAAGAGTCAGACAGGACTGAGCGACTTCACTTCACTTCACTTCTTCAGGGTTAGTTCTCTGGTAGTCTAGGGTCTTGGAGTCAGTGTTCCCACTCCAAATGCTCAGGGTTTGATCTCTAGTCAGGAACCAAGATTCCACAAGTGGTTTGGTATGGCATTAAGAGAGAGTAAAACAAATACCCAAAAATGAGTAACCCAAGATGAACCCCAGACCAATGGAAGTTACAAAATCAGGAAAATAATAATTAAAATAATGGGGATGGGGAACACATGTATACCTGTGGTAGATTCATTTTGATATTTGGCAAAACTAATACAATTATGTAAAGTTTAAAAATAAAATAAAATTTAAAAAAATAATGGAATATACACATATACATATATAGCTATGAGAAAATTGAAAACAACCCAACAAAAATAAAGTACAGTAGATTGATCTGGCAAACAAAGGAAATCAAAAATTATATTTACCAGTTAAGAACAAAACTAACTTAAGCACAAACTGGAAAACAAAACTAAAGCAAGGTGCCAAGTGGGGAATAAAGCAATGAAAACAAAACTAACAAATATTTTGAGAGGAAAGGAAAGAAAGAAAAGAAATAAGGAATAGATATACAGAGTTAAATAGAGGTAGATGAAGAAGATTCATATACATTAAAGGTTAACTGCAAGACAAAAGAACAGTTGAAAGGCAAACAAAGGAATAAATATAGAAAAAATATCATAGGATTAAAAAATTAAAAATTATAAAAAAGAGAAGAGAAAAAAACGGAAGGAGAAAGAAAAAAGGGAGAAAAAAAGGAAAACTCCACAGAACTGCAAAAGCCCAATGTAGAGGCAGAGGTTTATAACAACAATAGAAAGTGTGACTGAATATATACATATACACATATACCGATAAGCAAAATCAAAACAGTCCAACAAAAATTAAGTACAATAGATTGACCCAGCCAACAAAGGAAACCAAAAATTATATCTACCAGAGCAAAACTAATTAAAACACAAACTGGAAAAGAAAACTAAAGCAAGGTGCCAGTTGGGGAATAAAGCAGTGAAAATAAAACTAAGAAATATGTTGAGAGGAAAGGAGAGAAAGAAAAGAAAGAATAGATATGAAAAGTTATGGAAGTAGATAAAGAAGATTTATATATTTTAAAGATTAACTGCAAGGGGAAAAGAACAGTAGGAAAAGCAGACCAAGGAATAAATGTAGAAAAAATAATAATAGATTTAAAAAATTAAAATTAAAGAAAAAGAAAAAAAGAGGGAAATTCCATAGAGCTGCAAAAGCCTAACATAGAGGCAGAGGTTTATGACAACAATGAAAAATGTGACTAAGGAAAAAGAAAAAAAAAGCTCAAAAGCTTAATTGGATTTCTTAGTGCCAATAAAATTGACAACTACAACAGCAGGGGGAAAGGGGGGAAAAAAGAAAACATTCCAAAAGAATCTACAGAAGAAATCAAAAAATAAGAATAATAAAGGTTTTTCTTGAGTCACTTTTGTCAGAGTCCTTTCCAGCACTGGGAATCACTTAACTTTCCTTTAGACCACCTTACTTTCCTAGGATGCCCTCCAACACTGTGCTGATCTCTGGACCTGCTGTGGGGGCAACTCAAATTCTAATCTGGTCCTACTCCTGTGTGTTCTTGCCTCCAGTGTCTGCAGCTATTAGAGCTAGTGCATTTTCTTTTGTGGAAGCTCTCAGTGTCCTTTTCTGTATTCCGTAGACTCAGAGTCTGCCTGGTTGATCGTGTGAATTTAATCTGCAGCTTGTACAGCTGGTCTCAAGGTTTTGGATCTTCTTCCTTAGCCACACTGCCCCTGGGTTTCAATTGTGGTTTTATTTCCACCTCTGCATGTGGGTTGTCCACTGGGGTTTGGCTCCTGAGGCTATCCTGAAGGGCTTGGGTTTGCCCCTGTGAAGGCCAGGTGTGGAGGTGGTACAGCTGCTTGGTTTCCAGGGGTTCTGGCAGCACCAGGGACTCAGGGGGTTTGGCGGCTAGGGTAGTAGGAAATATAGTGCTCTAGAAGGGTATGGCAGCCAGTATTGGCTGATAGGCTCCAGTATTCTTGCCTGGAGAACCCCCTCTCTGACAGAGAAGCCTGGCAGGCCACATACAGGGCTGCAAAGAGTCGGACACTACCGAAGTGGTTTTTTTTTTTTTGCCTGTGGCAGCTGTGCTCCACTGAGAGTTGAGCGTGAAGGTGGTGCAGCTGCTTGGCTTGCAGGGACGCTGGCGGGGCCAAGTGTGCAGGGACACAGACTGCCTCTGCAGCAGAAGTTATGGCCCTATCAGAGTCTTTTTCGAGCCTCTTGTAGCTGGCGATCAGAAGGCCTCTTTGGCCAGTCTTTTTCTGTAGCTGCCCCCCGTTCAGGCACTTAGAGGGATCCTTTGCCTGGTGTCCTTCTCTGTTGTTCCACACATCAGGCACATAGAGGGGCCCCCCTGGCTGTGGTCCTATTCTGTAGTTAAGTGCCTCAGGTGTTTGATGGGCCAGCCTTTCTATTGTTCAGCTGCCGATTCTGGCACATGGAGAGAGAGAGGCTATGGTGATGGCTCCACCCCCTACGTGTTGGACTCAGCAGTATTGCCTTGCTTCCATGGCTGCCTGGCTTTCCTCCACCGGCATTTCCCAGCACGATCTCCTCCCTCATTTCCTCTCGATCCGTCTCTCTGCAGTCAACAGCAGTCCTCACCCTGGGATCACTCCGTAATCCCTAACCTCCAGCTCCCAGCCACTGCCCCTTCCAGTGACTGATTCTCATTCCATTTAGGCTGCCACAGATCAGCTGTTTCACTCTCAGCCTTAAATGTTTCTCCTCTGACTCAGACAATTGCCCTGCTATGGGTATCAGACCCCTGCTTCACTTTCCCCACCCACTGAGTGCAGGTCCAGTCCTACTAACACTCCTGTTTTTCCCCCTAGTTTCTTTGTCTTTCCAAGTTTTGCTTGGTTCTGTATATTCTTTTCCACTGGTCAAGTACTCCTGTCCACTCTCAGCTGGTGTTCTGCATGCACTTCTGTGTCTGAAGGTGTATTCCTGATGTATCTGTGGAGAGAGATGTACTCCACATCCACCTACTCCTCTGCCATCTTATTCTCCCCAGTGACGCATCTTTGATTTCATTTATCAAGCATAAGTTACTCTCGTTTTTTGCATTTAGTTACGTGAGATGTAAACCATATATTTTACTTTCTTATTATATGTTCAGTTTGGTGTAAAGTTTATAAGGGTCTTCTGGAACATATATAGTGGTGTTTTTCTGTTTTGAGAAAGAGTTTATACAAGATTATTTCTTTCTCATACAGAAAATATCAGGAATTCAGACACTGGGACATGGAATTCATTTGTAGGAATTCATTATAGACACTATCTAATACTCATAGGACCTTTGAGATTTCCTAAGATTAAAAAAATTGTCATTTCATATAATTTCAAATTTATTAGCATAAATTTTAAAATAATATGTATTTGTTTCCAGGATCTGTAGTGATGATCTCTTTTACATTTATAGTATTGGTAATGTGTCTTTTATTTTTCTTGATAAAACTTGCAAGGAATCTTTTAAGTTTTTATTCCAGCTTTATTGAGTTGTAATTGACAAAAATTGTATGTATTTAAGATGTACAACATGGTTATTTGATACATATTGTGAAATGATAACCACAATCAAGTTAATTATTTTATTCTATTAAAAAATCTTCAGGATTAGTTAGTCTTTTTGTGATCATTAAAATTTCACTAACTGATCTTAATTTTGTTGTTTCATTCTTTAATCATTATTCATAGTAAATTGCTTATTTTTTCAATTTCTTGAGGTAAAATTATCTGATTTTAAAATTTCAGCATTTCCACTTGTGCAGTTAATAGTATAAAGTTTCCTTTAGACAAATATTTTCGTGCAGCTTACATATTTTAACAATTTTATTGAGGTATGATTGATTTAAAATAAACTGCACATCTTTAAAATGAACAGTATATGTTTTGAGTTATGTCTGTGTTTGTGAAACAGTCAACACAAGATAACGTAAACGACTATCTCACTCACCTTTCCTTGTGGTACATTCATATTCTCTCCCTGATAATTCTGCACAACCACTTCCATTATCTCATGCTCTGCACATTCTTATACAGTTTTTTATATGGTCAAATGCTTCCATTTTGGGGGGATAAACTTGAAAGAATGGGTTGTGAAATCACATGACTCAGTTCAGTTCAGTTGGTCAGTCATGTCCGACTCTCTGCGACCCTATGAATTGCAGCACGCCAGGCCTCCCTGTCCATCACCAACTCCCAGCGTTCACTCAAACTCACATCCATCGAGTAGGTGATGCCATCCAGCCATCTCATCCTCTGTCGTCCCCTTCTCCTTCTGCCCCCAATCCCTCCCAGCATCAGAGTCTTTTCCAATGAGTCAACTCTTTGCATGAGGTGGCCAAAGTACTGGAGTTTCAGCTTTAGCATCATTCCTTCCAAAGAAATCCCAGGGCTGATCTCCTTTAGAATGGACTGGTTGGATCTCCTTGCAGTCCAAGGGACTCTCAAGAGTCTTCTCTACCACCACAGTTCAAAAGCACCAATTCTTCTGCGCTCAGCTTTCTTCACAGTCCAACTCTCACATCCATACATGATCACTGGAAAAACTATAGCCTTGACTAGACGAACCTTTGTTGGCCAAGTATTGTCTCTGCTTTTCAATATGCTATCTAGGTTGGTCATAACTTTCCTTCCAAGGAGTAAGCATCTTTTAATTTCATGGCTGCAATCACCATCTGCAGTGATTTTGGAACCCCCCAAAATAAAGTCTGACACTGTTTCCACTGTTTCCCCATCTATTTCCCATGAAGTGATGGGACCAGATGCCATGATCTTAGTTTTCTGAATGTTGAGCTTTAAAGTGATTTTAGAATATGACAAAATGTTTTGCAGCATGTTTATACTACTTTATACCCGCTGCCCACCCCCCCGGTTGTGTGAATGTCTCAGTTGCTCTACATTCTTGCAGCACTTGTTATAGGCATTGCTGCTGCTGCTAAGTTGCTTCAGTCGTGTCCAACTCTGTGCGACCCCATAGACGGCAGCCCACCAGGCTTCCCTGTCCCTGGGATTCTCCAGGCAAGAACACTGGAGTGGGTTTCCATGTCCTTCTCCAGTGCATGAAAGTGAAAAGTGAAAGTGAAGTCCCTCAGTCGTGTCCGACTCTAGTGACCCCATGGACTGCAGCCTACCAGGTTCCTCCGTCCTTGGGATTTTCCAGGCAAAAGTACTGGAGTGGGGTGCCAAAGTCCATCTAATTAAGTGTGCAGTGGTATCTCATTGTCACTCTGAGTTGCTTGATTGTAACCAAGTTCTTTCCGTCCCAGGCATCCCCTGTAGATGGAGAAAAGAGATCAAAGGCCTGTTGTTAATCCTTCCCATTTATACTTCCGCATGTATGGTTATTTTTATTGCCTGCTGGGTAGTCAGTATGAAATACTAGAGGGATAATAATAGGCTCTAAGTGGTACTTTTCTTTTTCCAGGAAGCATTTCTTTTGCTATTCAGGAGCAATTTCCTGCAGGAAGTTCCTTTTGACCTTGAGACATTTTGTAACTGAATCTCCAGACTTATGAGATGTTTTCTCTTTCTAGTGCATATAGACATTCAGGGCATAGCCCCTCAGAGATGCCAGCAGAATCCATGAAGTTTGTTTTGTTTCATTAGCCTTCTACCTTGCTGGGCCCTGAGCTCAGTGTGTGTCCCTGAAATGGTGAGAAGGCATGAAGACCTGTTCATGTGCTTAGCTCTCTGCCTCTTCTTTCTGCTTAACATCTTGAGTGTTCAGTCATCTCTTTTAAATTAGTGAATACTTTGTGGGGGAAAGTGGTACCAGATTTAGAGCTCACTACCTGGGCTTTTCTTCTTCCTTGAAATCCTGTCTCTTCCACGCTTACTTCCTTGAGTTTGTAACACCTCGAAGACCTGTCTTTCATATATTTCCAGCTTTCCCAGTATTTCTCAGCAGGATATCGGGGCTAGTTGACTATTACAAGAAGCAGGTGTCTTCCCTAAAACTAGTTTTGAAATAAGTTTTAAGTAATAGGTGTTTTTTTCTCCCGTAGCGAAATAATTCCGACTTAATATCAAGACTATAAACAATAATAAATTTAAGTTTCTATTTTAAGGTAATTATATATTCATTTTCAATTGTCAGAAATACTATAGAGGTATTCTAGTACCCAGTTTCCCCCAATTTTAACATCTTAAAAAACTATGAATAATATCTCAACCAGGATATTAACATTCATACAGTCAAGACACAGTACATTTCAATCACCACAAGAATCCTTTCATAGGGAAGCCCCTCTTGCCCCTTCATCCATCCCTGCCTTCTGGCAACTACTAATCTGTTCTTCGTTTCTATAATTTTTCCTTTAATGAATATTTTATAAGTAGAATCATTGTTTATGTGACCTTTCAGATTAGCTTTTTTTCACTCAGCATAATTATCTGGAGATCCATCAAGGCTGTTGAGAATATAGATAATTTTTTGTTTCTATTGCTGAGGAGAATGGTATGGATATACTACATTCTCTTTAATAAATTTACTCTTTTAAAAACATCTGAACATTCCCAGTTTTTTACTTTTACAGAAAGCACTGTGATAAACATTTCAGTACATGTTTCCTTGTGAGCATGAGTCTTCATTTCTCTGTGAAAAATACCCCAAAGTACAAATTCTGTATCATATTGTAGTTGCATGTTCTTTTTTTTTTTTTAAAGAAATTGCCTGACTTCCAGAGTCCACTGTCTTTTATGTGACAACAGGCAATGTATGAATCTGTCTGCATCCTATGGTGAAGCATTTTATGGTGCAGCTATCTTTTTATTAGCCTTTCTAATAAATGTAGTGATATATCATTGTAATTTTAATTTGCATTTGCCTAATGGCTTTGGTATTAAACATTTTCATGTGGTTACTTGCCATATGTATATCCTCTTTGGTGAAATTTCTCATTTCTTTTTTTTGGGGGGTGGCAGCATACCACACAGCATTTGGGACCTTAGTTCCCTGATCAGGGATTGAACCCACAATCCTGCAGTGAAGCATGGAGGCTTAACCACTAGACCACCAGGAAAGTTCCTTTCCTCATTTCTTTTGGTCATTTTCCAGTTGGATTTTTTAAATTTTATGTTTTAAGTGTTCTTTATATGTTATTTTCATCGTTTGTCAAATATTTGGCTTGTAAATAATTTATCCAAATAATTTGGCTTGTAAATAATAAAAAAATAATTTATTTATGTAACTTGCTGTTCCCAGTTGCTTAACAGAAGTTGAAAACTGGTAGCATAGCAAAAGGTTTAAATTTTGACAAAATCTAATTTGTTAATTTTCCTTTGCATGGATTGTACATATGGTGTCAGATCTATCGGCTATTTGCTTAGCCCTCGGACCTGAATGTTTATCTTATTTCTTTTCTGTAAGTTTTATAGGTTTTATATATCTTAGGTGTGTGATACATTTTGAGTTGCCCTTTTTTTTTTGGTATGAGGTGTGAAGTTTAGATTGAGGCTTAATTTGGGGCCTATGGATAACCAATTTTTATAGCATAATGCTTGAAAAGACTATTATTTCTGAATTGAATTGCTTTTGCAGTTTTATAAAAAATAAATTGGCCATACTGTATGGGGCTGTTTATAGGTTTCCTTTCTGGCTCATTGATCTGTATCTCTCACTTTCTGTCTTTCTCACTCTCTCTAGTAATACCACACAGTCTTGGATATTGTAGCTATAAAATACGTCTTAAAATTGGGTGGAGTGATTCCTCCAAGTTTATTCTCCTTCAGTTCAGTTCATTCGCTCAGTTATGTCCGACTCTTTGTGACCCCATGGACTGCAGCACACCAGGCTTCCCTGTCCATCACCAACTCCCAGAGCTTGCTCAAACTCATGTCCATTGAGTTGGTGATGCCATCTAACTATCTCATCCTCTGTTGTCCCCTTCTCCGCCTGTCTTCAATCTTTCCCAGCATCAGGGTCTTTTCAAATGAGTCAGTTCTTCACATCAGGTGGCCAGAGTATTGGAGGTTCATCAGTGTTGTGTAGTTTTTAACATAGAAGGCCTATACATATTTTGTTAGGTTTACTTCTAAGTACTTAATTTTTGAAGCAATTGTAATTTGTATTTTTTATTTCAATGTTCACATGATCACTGTTAGTATATAGAAATACAGTTGAGCTTGTGTATTCATCTTGTATCCAGTGTAATCTTGCTGATATCACGTACTTAAGAAATTTTTATAATTTCCTTGGAATTTTTTTATGTAGACATAATGACATCTGCAGATAGCAATAATTTTATTTCTTTCTTTCAAGTTTCTATGTCTTTTATTTCCTTTTCTTGCCTTATGGCCCTGACTCACCTTCCAGCACTATTTTGAATAAAAGTTATAGAAGTCAACATACTTATAGAAGTGGACATACTTGCCTTATTCCTGAACTTAGCAGGGAAGTTCACTTTTTAACCATTATGCATAATGTGTATTGTAGATCTTCTGTATATGCTCTGTATCATTTTTCAGAAGTTCCTTTCTATTTCTGTTTTATGAGTTTTTACCTTCAATGAGTATTGCTTTTGGTTAGTAGTTTTTACTTCATTAATTGATATGTTTATTTTCATTCCTTAGCATGTTAATTACATTGATTGGTTTTTAGATACCAAGGCAGCCTTAAATATCTGGAACTAAACTTAGTTGTTTGTAGTGCATATGTTTTTTTAGTATATTGATGAGTTCTACTTGCTAATATTGTATTAAGGATTTTGTGTCTGTATTCAAGGGCTATTACTGTGTCTTTTTTTTTTTTTTTGGTACTTCTTTGTTTGATTTTGATATCAGTATAATATTATCTTCATTAAATGAATTGTGAAGTGTTTTCTCCTCTTTTTCTTTCTGTCTTAAATTTTGATATATTGCTTTATTTTTATTTATTTCAGTGATTTGATTTTTTTATACTTCTTCTTTAACCTATTTTTTTTCAAGTGTGTTGTTTTGTTTACAATTTTTTTAAAGATTTTCCTGGTATGTTTCTTCATTTTCTTTTTGATTCCCTCGTGCCCAGACAATATACTCTTATGATTTTAATTATTGTAAGTTTGTCGAGGTTTCTTTTATGCCCCAAGATATGGTCTATCTTGGTATATGGACATTCCATGGATATTTGAAAAGAATTTGTGGGTGCAGTGTTATGTAAATATTGATTAGCTCCTATTGGTTAATATTACTGTTGATTTCTTTTGTATCTTTGTTGAATTTGTATAATTGTTCTGTCAGTTATTGAGAGAGGGGGTTGAAATTTCCAGAGATAATTGTGGATTCATCTATTTCTCCTTTCAGTTTTATCAGTTTTGCTTCTGATATTTTAAAGCTCTATTTGTTAAGTATAAACATATTTAGAATTACTGTATCTCCTTGTTAGACTGAACATTTGTCATTATATGATGTCCATTTTGGCCTCTGGTCATTTCCTTAACTCTGAATTCTGCTGTATCTGGTTGATATTCATACTTTCTATTTATTGTTGGTATGATGTATCTTTTCCCATCCTTTGCTTTCAAACTGCCTGCATCATATTTAAAATGAATTTGGTATAGACAGAAAAAAGTTGTCTTAAAAAAAAATTCACTCATCCAATATCTGTCTTTCAGTTCATGTATATAAGCCATTTTCATTGTATATTATTTCTCACATACTCTCCATTGACACTGCGGTGTGGTGGAAGACAGGCATTTTTTTTACCACCCAGCAAGTATGAAAGTCCTAGCTCCCTACTTGAGCTTTAGACATTACAAGTAGAAGGTTTGGGTTAAATGGTTACGACCTAGTGATTGTGGACCTTTGGTGGTAAGGATAAGGATGAAGTCTCAGTTTTTCCTGTGGTGTTTGGAGTAGAGCAGTTCTAGTCAGTTATTAAAGAAGTAAGAGAATAGTCATATATTTATCCATGTAATTACATATATTCAGAGAAGGCAATGGCACCCCACTCCGGTACTCTTGCCTGGAAAATCCCATGGACAGAGCAGCCTGGTAGGCTGCAGTCCATGGGGTCGCTAAGTCGAAGACTGAGTGACTTCCCTTTCACTTTTCACTTTCATACATTGGAGAAGGAAATGGCAACCCACTCCAGTGTTCTTGCCTGGAGAATCCCAGGGAAGGTGGAGCCTGATGGGCTGTCGTCTTTGGGGTCGCACAGGGTCGGACACAACTGAAGCGACTTAGCAGCAGCAATTACATATATGATGGAAGCCTAATTTTTCTGCAAATGGAATTCTGGGTTGAAATCTTTTTTTTTTTGCAGCATTTGAAAGGTAGTGTTCCATTTCTCTAGTTCTTTACCGTAAATCATTGATTTTCCTTTCTTCTAATACCCTTGTCATTTTTGTGTAAAGTTTATAGCAGTCTCATAACACAATTGAGAAGTATTTTTACTATTTCTATTCCATAGACAAGATTATGCAAGACTAGTGGTGTTTTTCATTATATGAAAAAGATCAGGTCTTGAGTTGCCAGTAGAATCACTGGTAGGAAAGATTTAATTACAGATGCAGTTTATTAAATAGATACTGAATTGTTGAGATTTTCTGAATTTTCTTTTTGGGTAAACTGATTATTTCTTGGAATTTCAGGTAATTTCAGAATATTAGCATAACTTTGCTTATACTATTAATGTTGTCTTAAAGATCTGTGTGATAATCCTCTCTGTATTTTGGTAATGGTAATGTTTAACTCTTTTTGGAGGGTGGAAAAATGTTGTCAAGAGTTTATCATTTTTTGCCCTACTCCATAAAAGTAAAACAGCAACAAGAGCAACAACAAAAAATGACTTTTGGATTTTAAAATGTTCTCTTTATAATTTTAAATTTTCATTCATTGATTTTAATAATATTATCTTTAAATTTTCCTCTTTTTTTGGCTGAAAATTGTTTCCAATTTCTTGAGGTGTATAATTAGACTTAAAATTTTTAGAACTTCTTTTGACTTTAATGCTTTAATTCCTCTTTAAAATGCATATTTTGTGTATGCTGCACATTTTGAACAGGTTCTTTAAGATATAATTATCATAAATTACATAACATTAAAGTTAACAATATAAGTTTAAAGATATATATGCATTTGTGAAACCATCACTACAGTTAAGATAATATAAATGTCCACTCCTCTCTCATCAAAGTTCCTTGTGAATTTTATATTTCTCCTCTTTGATCCTGCCCAAGCCTTCTACTTTTTCCCATTTTTATAGACATTCTTGTAGGATTTTTTGGTATGGAGATTTAGTTTCATTTTTTTCTTGGAAAAACCTCAAGGAACAGAATGGCTGGATCATGTGATAGTTGTCCATTTCAGTTATTTTAGAATATGTCAAAGTGCTATGCAATGTGAATATGCTGTTGTACTCCCTATCAGAAGTACATGAGAGTCATGTTTGCTCTATTTCTTTGCCATTATTTGTTATGGGCAGTGTTTTTTATTGTTGCCCATCTAACAGGTATGTAGAGGTATCTCTGTTGCTCTAGTTTGCATGGGTATAACCAAGTCTTAGTTCTCTCTGTCCCAACATCCTCAATAAGTGGAGAAAATGGCTCCCACGTCTGATATGTTGTTGTTTTCCTTCCCATTAACTTTTTGCATGTGTAGTGTTTTTCAATTGCAGGTTAGATTTTCTGTATGAAATACTAGAGAAGGAACTGTGAAGTTCCTGAGTGATTTTTATCTATTTTCAGTGAGCATTTGCTTTTGTTTTTGAGAGACAGTTGGGGCAGTTCATTAGATCAAAGATTGAGTCCTTTTGAATTTAGATATCAGGTTTTGTGTGAAGTTTTGTTTTGGGTTCTTATTGACATTAAGACATAGCCCCTTGAGGATACCAAATACCAGCTGGATTGTTTACCAGAATCTCCCCCGGTGCAGGCCAAGTCCTGGTGCACTGTCACATTCAGTCTGTTCCTCCTGAGTTGGTTGAGACTACTGGAATTCTGTTCAGCTGCTTAGCTGCAGCTTTTTGTTTGGACCCTCAATCGCATCTTTGGAATCAGCAAAAGCCTTCAAGAACAAAGCAGTATCAAATTTGGGTGGATCACACCACGAAGTCTTCTCTTCTAAGATTCAAGCTCTTCAAATGCTTGCTTCCTTGGGTTTGTGGTGCCTTCAAACAATATGCTTAACATCTTCCAGCTTTCTTAATTTTTCTTAGTGGGATGGTTCAACTAAAATGGCTGGCATGCCACTAATGAAAGTGTTTATCTTACAAACACTAGTTACTGAAATATTTTATATCCGTAGATGTTTTTTCTTTTGTAAGAAATTGATATAATCTGTATGCCCATAATGGAGAAGGAAATGGCAACCCACTCCAGTATTCTTGCCTGGACAATCCTATGGACAGAGGAGCCTGGCGGGCTACAGTCCATGGGGTCACAAAGAGTCAGACACAACTGAGTGCATGCATACACACACACATACACATCAGTTCAGTTCAGTTCAGTTGATCAGTTGTGTCCGACTACACTGTCTGTGGCTCAGATCATGAACTCCTTATTGCCAAATTCAGACTTAAATTGAAGAAAGTAGGGAAAACCACTAGATCATTCAGGTATGACCTAAATCAAATCTCTAAAGATTTTACAGTGAAAGTGAGAAATAGATTTAAGGGACTAGATCTGATAGACCGAGTGCCTGATGAACTATGGATGGAGGTTCATGACATTGTAGAGGAGACAGGGAGCAAGACCATCCCCAAGAAAAAGAAATGCAAAAAAGCAAAACGGCTGTCTGAAGAGGCCTTAGAAGAGAAGCCAAAGCAAAGGAGAAAAGGAAAGATATACCCATTTGAATGCAGAGTTCCAAAAAATAGCAAGGAGAGATAAGAAAGCCTTCCTAAATGATGAGTGCAAAGAAATAGAGGAAAACAATAGAATGGAAAAGACTAGAGATCTCTTCAGGAAAATTAAGAGATACCAAGGGAACACATAGACATACATGCCCATAAATAAACAATTTTTGTGAAGGTGAATGATCTTCCAAAGGACTGCATCTTTTCCCTTATCATTTTACCTGATTTATTTCAGTTTAAATATTTCATTGATGTAATAAATTTTCTTCAGTTTCCAACATGTACTAGGTACTAGGTACTAGGTACAAGCCATGTGTTGGTGATACTTATTGAGGTTCAGTCTAGTAGGAGACATAGTAAATAATGAGCATATTATAAAAGATAAATTTTGGATGAATTTATTATACAGCTTTAGTAACCAGATTACTATCTATACTATGTTTATTAATTTTTGCTCTTGAACTGGCATATGAATATTTACCTTATCCTGGTCTATTCAGAGGGCTTCCCTGGTGGCTCAGAGGGTAAAGCCTGCAATGTGGGAGACCTGGGTTCAATCCTTGGGTTGGGAAGATCCCCTGGAGAAGGAAATGGCAACCCACTCCAGTATTCTTGCCTGGAGAATCCCATGGACAGAGGAGAGTCATGATAGTATCACTCAACAAACAGGAAACCTTACATCCTCTTCCTTTCCTTTGTCACATTTCCTGTGTGACAAATATATTCTTGTCATATATTTTACATATGTGATACTGCTTACCACTTTTTCTTTACAGAGATTTATTTCAAAAATAGAAAAAAGTAGTCATATATATCCATGTATTTCTTGTCACTCCTTCTTGTAATTTTTAATTTCCATGATGTGTCCTTTCCCTTCAACCTGAAGACCTTACTTTACTATTACTTGCATTGCAGGTTGTCCAGCAACAAATGGTCTCAGGTTTGATTGTGTGAATGTGTCTTATTTCATTTTCAGTTTGGAAAGATAATTTTGATGGATATAGAATTCTGGATTGACTCTGTATTTTTTCTCCCAGTGTTGGAAAAATGCTGCCCCCTTTTTCTCCGGATCTCCAGAGATACCCTTAAGGCAGGCAGTATTTTAATCCTCATTCCCAGGTAGGAAATTCATCTTTATTTCTCCAGCACTTTTGTTTTTTATTCTTTGACTCTTAGCAGTTTAAGTATGATGTACCCATATGAATATCTATTTTAATTTAACCTGCTTTGATTCTATTGATCTTGGATTTATAATTTAACATATTTCTTAAAAATTGGGAAATTTATTTTGATTTACATCTATATTTATCATATATAAATATGATTTTTTTGTGTGTCTGATCTTATATCCTGCAACCTTGCTGAGGTAATTCTGTTCTAGGAGGATTTTTTGTAGATTGCTTAGAATTTTCAGCACAGATAATGATGTCTTCTGTAAATTGGTATAATTTTAATTCTTCTTTCCAATATGTATGCATATTATTTATTTTTCTTAACATATTTTAGTGGGAAGATTTTCTAGCATTATGTTTAATTGAGTGGTGGGAGCAGACTACCTTGCTTTGTTTCTGATATCAAAGCGTTCAGTCTTTTACCATTAAATGTGATGTTATTTGTAGTATTTTTAAAGATGCTCTTTACCAAGTGGCACTAATAGACTCCATTGGTAACTTCATGGAACTGTTTTTTTAAATTATAAATGGTTTTCGGATTTTTTTCAGATGCTTTTTCCATGTTGGTTGTTATGATCATTTTTTTCCTTTTTTATCCTGATAATATGGTGGTTTACACTGATTGATTTTTAAATGTTGAACTAGTTTTGCATACCTAGAATGAATCCCATTTTGTCATGATGCATAATTAATTTTATACATCATTGCATTAAATTTACAAATTTATTGCAGAGTTTGCATCTATATTTATGTGAAATAATTGGTCTGAAGTTTTGTTTTAATGTATTTGTTAGTGTTTGTATCAGGATAATATTGGCCTTATAAAATGAGTTTGGAAACATTCCTTTCTCCTCAGATTGTCTTGTTTTACCTTGATTGAGTTATGGTGTTTGTGGTTTTTTAAGAATCCATCCATTTTTTCCAAATTGTCTAATTTATTTGTGTAAAGTTGCTTGTTAGCTTTCAGTGGCTGTAGTGTCTATAGTGATAGCCTCTCTTTCACTCTTCATAGTGGTGATTTGTGTCTTCTCTTTTTTTATCTTTGTCAGTCTTGCTATACAGGTTGACTGATTTTATTGATTTTTTTTCAAAGAAGCAACTTATTAATCATTGGTTTATATGTTGTTTTCTGTATTTTCAATTTTAGGGTTTCCTCTTCTTTTGTTGTTATTCCCATCTGTGTGCTTTGGGATTACTTAGCTCTTCTTTTTCTAGGTTTTAGCAGTGTTAACTTACATAATTGACTTGGGGCATTTCTTCTTTTTTAATGTGAGCACTTCTTACTAAAACTCCCTCTCAGCACTAGTATTTTTATGTCCCACATGTTCTCTCTGATATGTTATATTTCCATTTTCATTCAGTTCTGTGTATTTCTACAATTTACCTTCAGGCTTCCTCTTAGACCACAGAATATTTAGAAATCTGTTGTTTAATTTTTCAAATGTTTAGAGATTTTTCTATTTTTTCTGTTACTGATTGCCAGTTAGATTACATTGTGGTCAAATAACTCACTCTGTATGAATTCCAACTAACTATCTTTCTTTTATTGATTTATAGTTGAGTTCCATTGTGATCTGAGAGCATGTGCTGTATGATTTCTATTCTTTTAAATTTGTTACCATGTATTTTACGGCTCAGAATGTGGTCTGTCTTGGTGAATATTCTATGTGAGCTTGAGAAAATATGTATTCTTATGTTGATGGAGGTAGAGGTGGTCTATGATTTCAATTATATCCAAATTGAATGATATTACTGTTGAGTTCAACTCTGTCCTTACTGATTTTCTGCTTCCTGATAAAGGGATGTTCAAGTCTCCACCTATAATAGTGGATCCATATATTCCTCCTTGCTGTTAGTTACAGCAGCTTTTTCCTCAGAGTATTTTGATACTCTGTTGTTAGGTGCATACTCATTAAGGATTGATATGTCTTATTGGATTATTGACCCCTTTGTTATTATGTCATGCCCCTCATCGTCCCTGAAAATTTTCCTTGATCTGAAGTTTGCTGTATGAAATTAATGTAGCTACTCCCATTTTGTATTGATTTAGTGTTAACATGGTATAACTTTCTCCATTCCTTTACTTTCAATCTATTTGCTTCTGCATATTTTAAAAGGGTTTCTTGTAGACAGCATGTCATAGGGTCTTATTTTTTGATCCACTCTGATAATCTCTTTTAATTGGCATATTTAGGCCATTGGTATTGAAAGTGTTATTGATATAATTGTATTAATAACTACCATATTGAATACTGTTTTCCATTTGCTGCCCTTGTAACTTTCCTATTTTTGACTGCCACATTTTTTCTGCCTTCTTTTGATTTTATTTTTTGAATTTACTTCCAGTTTTATTGACGCCTAATTGACAAAGGAAAATTCTGTATATATGAGGTGTACAGCATGATGTTTTGCTATACATATTCATTGTAGAATGGTTACCACAATCAATCTAATTAGCATATCCATTACCTCACATAGTTACCTTTTTTTTGTAGAGAACACTTAAGATCTATTCTGTTCACAAATTTCAAGCACAAAATACAGTATTATTAATTCTCACCACCCTACTGTACATCAGATCTCTAGAACTTATTCTTCCTGCATTACTGAAACTGTGTACCATTTAACCAACATCGTGCCATATTCCCCACTCACTCAGCCCCTGGAAAATACCATTCTAATTTCTGCTTCTATGAGTTTGACTTTTTTACATTCCACATATAAGTGTGGTTTTATTTTTTGTTTTTAGTTTTTGGCCATGCCATTTGGCTTGTGGGATTTTAGTTCCCCAATCAGGGATTGAATCCAGACCCTCAGCAGTGAGAGCTCAGAGTCCTAACCATTGGACCCCCAGAGTATTCCCTAAGTGTGTGTGTGTGTGTGTGTGTGTTTAAATTAATTTGTATTGGAGAATAGTTGCTTTATAATGTTGTGTTTTCCTGAGTGTAATTTTAATTGAGCATGTATATGTTCCATTTTTCCTTTTTTTTAGCATATTAATTATACTTCCTTTGTACTTTTTTTCAGTGGTTGCCCTAGAGTTTGCAATATGCCCTAGAGTTTACATATAATCCAAGTCCACTTTCAAATAACACTACTGCTTTATGGGTAGTGCAGGTACCCCAAAATAACAAAATATTCCAAATTCCTTCCTCCCATCCCTTGTATCATTGCTGTGATTCATTTCACTTAATCTACTGATAATAAGAGCACAAAGCATACATTAACATATGTATAAATCTATATATACATATTAGAATACATTGTTGCTATTATTAGTTTGAGCAAGCTATTATCAATTTAGAATAAGAAAAATAAGTTCTTATTTTACTTTTACTTACTCTTTTTCCAGTGTTCTTCCTTTGTTTATGAAGATATGATTTTCTGACCTATGTTCTTTTCCTGCTCTCTAAAGAACTTCTTTAAATGTTCCTTGCAAAGGAGATCTTCTGTCAATAAACTCTCTCATTTAGTGTTTGCCTGAGAAACTTTTATTTCTCCTTTGCTTTTGAAGATTAATGTCAAGAGTACAGAACCCTAGGTTGGTGGTATGATATAGAAACTTTGCTGCTATAAAGTTCCATGCCCACTCACCTTTATCATGCTGTTGTTTTTTATATATTATGCCTGTATATATATCAATAAATGCAGTTGTAATTATTCAAGACATGCATTATTCTGATTATTCCTTTATGTAAGTTTGTATCTATTGAAGAGTGCAGTGGAAAGAAAAGCACAAACAGATTTTATAGAGTTCATTTTATTTTAATACTAAATTTCTTATGTTGTGTATCTGGTGTATTTATCTTACCATCTGGTTTCATTTCCTTACTCAAACGTAACTTCATTTACAACCCTCTCCTTTGTGTTCTTATTGTCAGTATACTGCATTTGTATGTTATATGACTAAAATGCAATTTTATAGATACTGTACAGTTGTCTTTTAAATCAGTTATGATAAGAGAGTGTCAATATATATTTATATTTTGTTTTATCATTTTCTGCACAATTTCTTTAACTGGAGATCATTGTTTTTTCCATATAGATTTTATATCTTATAAGCCTGGTATCACTTTTTTCATGCTGGAGAACTTCCTTTAGAGTTTCTTATATGGCAAGATTTATAACAAATTCTTTCAGTTTTTGTTTATGTGAGGATGTGTTCAATTTGAATGATAGCTTTGCTGGATATAAGAATATTGGTTATCAGATTTTTTTGTTTTTTTCTTTTTTTTCGTCAGCCCTTTGAGTATGTCATCCACAGCATTCTGGCAGTTTCTGATGAAGTATCAGCTGTTAGTCTTATTGATGTCTGCTTGTATATGATGGTTCACTTTTCTGTTCTTGCTTTCAATATTTTGTTTTTATCTTTTGCCTTCCATGTTTTGACTATGATATCTCTTGATGTGGTTCTTATACTTATGCTCTTAGAAATTTTTTGTTTCTTCAATGTATAGATTAGCAGTTTTCATCAGATCTGGGGAGTTTTCAGCTATTATTCCTTCAGATCCTCTTACTTCTCCTTCTGGGACTCCTATTATGTGTATTGAATGTTGACACTCTTGATGGTGTCCCACATTTCTTTGAGGCTCTGTTCATGCTTCTTCATTATTTTTTCTCTTTATTCTTCAGATTATATAATTCTTAGGGATTTAGTTTTTTAGTTTGCTGATTCATTCTTCTGTCATCTCAAATCTACTTTTGAGCCTCCCTGGTAAATTTTTAAATTTTGTTTACCATAGTTTTCTACCCTAGAATTTCAATTTGCTTCTTTATAAAAAAATTCTAGATCTTTATTGGTATTCTTGACCAAGTGTTTGTCCATTTCTTACCCTCTCCTTTGTCTTCACAATACGTCAGTCAGATCTCTTCTTTTTACCAGACCCTAAACTCTACTTGACCCAACTCTGAGCATGCTACAAAGGAAAAAAATGGGGCATTCCCCTTTATTGGCTTATCTTGACCACAACATGACTGTTTTCTTATCAATCTCACTGGTCATTTCCTCTTGCTTTTTATTTCCCTTCAAAGTTTCTGTTTATCTTTTGCTTGCCATCTCCTTTACCTTATCATTGAAAAACCTTTTTCTGTTTGATTTTGAGATATTTACATATTTTTGAGATTGGAGCATTCTCCCTATATAGTAGTCTTTCTAATTAAAATATCTCCCTTTCTGAGTCTGAAGTTGTTTTTAGTTGATATTCTATATTCATTAGTCATTATTGTCATATATTTATTTAATTCTTTAAACATGTTGTTGTTGTTCAGTTGCTCAGTTGTGTCTTACTCTTTGTGACCCTATGGACTGCAGCACACCAGGCTTCCTTGTCCATCACCAATTCCCAGAGCTTGCTCAAGCTCATGTCCATTGAGTCAGTGATGCCATCCAATCATCTCATCCTCTGTTGTCCCCTTCTCCTCCTGCCTTCAGTTTTTCCCAGCATCAGGGTCTTTTCCAATGAGTCGGCTTTTTGCATCAGGTGGACAAAGTATTGGAGCTTTAGCTTCAGCATCAGTCCTTCCAATGAATATTCAGGGTTGATTACCTTTAGGATTGACTGGTTTGATCTCCTTGCTATCCAGAGGACTCTCAAGAGTCTTCTCTAGCACCAAAGTTTGAAAACATCAGTTCTTCAGTGCACAGCCTTCTTTATGGTCCAACTCTCTTTAAACACGATTACCTTTAATTCTTTGAACATTTAGAATAACTGCTTTGAAATCTTTGTCTGATAGGTCAACATCTGGGTACCCTATTGGTACCCTATCTGGGTCTCTATTGTTTGGCTTTGGTCCTCCTGTATATGTGTCACACTTTCCTATTTCTTTGCATCTATTATAACCCCTTTTTTTTTCTTTAAAACTGTACATATTAGAAAATGTAGTGAATCTGGACACTGATCCCTAACAGGCTTGCTGCTGTTGTTTGTTCAGTGACTTGCCTGAAGTAATCGTCTGTGATCTGTTTCTTTGGCAGTGTGCAACTTCCGAAAGCCTTGCTCAGATATTCTCCACGTTTTTCTCTGTTAACCTGACTTCCTAGGGATCCTCCTTTGGTCAGCGTAACACACTTATTGGTTAAAGGCTGGACTTAAGGCCCTGAAGCAGATGTTTACTTTTTACCATTGAATCTGTTTTTGGCTTGGAGAGCACTTCTGCAATTATGGGTTCAAAGTTTTATCTTTTCTCAGCAACATTGGAAAGGATGGACTGAGTGAGATTTTATTTTTACCCCAGATTCCTAGAAGTAGCCCTGTGTCAGTGGTAAACTGTGATGAAAAGGGAGAGTATAGTGATGAGGAGTGATTAAAGGAATCTATCTTCCTTACACTTCTGGGAGTCTAACAGTTTCATTCTCCACCTGGGTGGTGCTTATCCAGCTATGTTCTATTTGGCTAACTACACTGAACTGGCTAGTTGGTATTTTTGCACTGTTTTCCATTATCATGCTTTGAAGGATCAATATATACAACATGTAAATACAGTAAATGTAACCTAGAAAAGCAAGGGAATGGTCATTACCAAATTTAAATTTTTGATAGGTGTATATGTGTATGTGTATGTTTATTTTCCTGGAATAAAGTAGGGTGATATAATTCGGGAAGTGTGTATATGGGATCCTAAAAGCATTGTGGTTTTTTTTATTTTTCTATTTGTATAGAAAAGTTTCGTATAGTAATTTATTCTGAACTTGACTTCATATACAAAATTAGAATGACAATTATACTTAAAATTAACACAGTAAAAAGTTTAAATATTATAGACATGTACTATTTGAAATTCCAGAAGGGATTCAAACAGGTAACAGATACTATTACTCATCTTTGGACAGATCCTACAGGTACAGTTATCTTTCAGGTGGATGTACATTTGTTCAATTCATTAATAGTCTTTATATTTCATATATATGTCAAATATAAAATACTAATATATTTTTAAAAAATAATTTCATTTCACTGGACTTTTATACTCTGTACTCTTTTGTGTCCAGTTTGTTTTGTTAAGTGTAATATCTGTATATTTGTTTGTAGGATCAGTTAATGTTTTGCTTTCTGTGCTCAATATTTTATTGCATAAATGTGCCATCATATGAATATTTATCCATTATATTGTTGCCTGCTAGTTTGAATTGTATCCTGTTTGGTGCTACTTCAGATAAATACTTGTTATATTTTTGCCTATCATTTGAATTGTATCCTCTCTGGGGTGAATTTGGGTAGTTTCTATCTGTATTCTGGTACATATGTCTTAGTGAAGATATGCCCTCATTTTTTAAAGATACATAGCTAAGAGTGGGATTGCTGAGTCACAGGCTAGACAGAGAAGGTCTAAGTTTAAATAAATGTTTGAGTTTTTACCATCATTAAGGTCCTGGATATTATAGTTACTAAAATAAGTCTGTCTTTTTGACTGTAAAGTGGCCAGAGGATATTTTATTCTCTGAGTGAGTGAAAAGCGGTAGAACATACTTAGGATTTTATGTATGGGGTTCAGGGTACAGAGAGTAAACAAATTTAAATGGGCAGTGGAAGGTCCAGGGAATACAAAAATTTTTTTTTATCCCAGATAGAGTATTGGTTGTTAAATAAAATGGTTATGTTTGCATATAACAGAGAAACAATGATGGTGTTTTGATATTAATTTACTTCACATAATGTAATAACAGTAGAATTGGTACTGAAATCTCCTTGCATTGTATCTCTTGATTACTCACTTTTGCAAGCAGTTTAGGCAGTGCATTCTTCATGTGATACTGTTTTCTGCATTGGCCTTAGATTTATAAAAGGGTGTTACAATCACCTGCTAAATAAATTATTGGTGCCAGATTCTACCACTTACAGAAGCAATATGATGAAAATAGTATCAGTCACAGAAAGCAGGGTTATTAAAACAATATCATATTTTCTTTCATTAGGAAATAAACATGACCTACTCTCAGCATCAAAGGGCACTTATTTTCATCAAGAAACAATTTTGTGATCAAAGTCCACATAGCACAGGCTTAAAGAACTATTCACTGTGTTTTAGCTTTGTTTAAATGGAGATCCAAATGAAGTGATAGAATCAAAGTACCTAAGAATTGGAAAAATTGAGAGTAACATCTACCAGAAAAGGGTATTATTAAAAGGGGAATGGAACTGATAATAACAGGTCCTAATTTTTGAGTGCTTGCTGTATCTTGCATGCTGAGCAAAAAACTTGAATTCCTGCACTTAATTTCACAAACACAGACATATACATATAATTAGATGTTTTAATGATGCTGCATTAGATGTTTTAATGGTTTAGAAAGTATACAACTTGGCTATGCAAAGTGGTAAAGCTGAGAATTAGGTCTAGACACTTGAAAGTCCAGAAATTTCTCTCTTTACACCTTTGTTATAGACATAACTCACAGATTTTTTTTCTTTCTTGTGAATAGCAATTGCAGTTGGGATACTGGGGCTAAAATATCTTAATAGTTGTGTAAGAGTCTCTTTTCCCTTTTCTTCTCCTTTGCTCTTTCCTCCTCCTCTGACTTCTTGTCTTTTCCTTCTCCTTTTTCTTCATTACTATTATCATAATCATTATATATGAATGATCAGTTCAGTCTCTCAGTCGTGTCCGACTCTTTGGGACCCCATGAATTGCAGCACGCCAGGCCTCCCTGTCCAACTCCCGGAGTTCACTCAAACTCATGTCCATCAAGTCGGTGATGCCATCCAGTCATCTCATCCTCTGTCATCCCCTTCTCCTCCTGCCCCCAATCCCTTCCAGCACGAGGGTCTTTTCCAATGAGTCAACTCTTCGCATGAGGTGGCCAAAGTATTAGAGTTTCAGCTTCAGTATCAGAGCATGGTTTTTCTCTATAAAATGATGTTTGCCTGCAGAATCACTTAAAAATGACAGTAACTACAAACTTAGGATTATCTATCTGTTGTGCTGTTATGTCAGCTGTAGCTTAGTTCTCACTGATCCCTTTGTGATGAGAGACAGGTTAAAAGAAAGATTATAACTTAAAAGTAATGCAGACTTTTATTTGACAAATGAGTCAGCATTTCTCTTTGAGGAAAGAAAACCTCGTATGAATAGGTTTTGTAATATTTAAAAATCCAAATCAAGGTGGCCTCTATAGATCAATGTGTGATATATATATGTATACACACATATGCATATGTAATATGTTATAGGTTTTGTTGTTCAGTCTCTCGACTCTTTTTGACCCCATGGATTACAGCATGCCAGGCCTCCCTGTCCCTTACTATCTCTCAGAGTTCACCCAGGTTCATGTTTATTGCATTAGTGATGCCATCCAGCCATCTCATGCTCTGACACCCTCGTCTCCTTCTGCCTTCGATCTTTCTCAGCAGCAGGGACTTTTGCAGTGTGCCGTCTGTTTGCATCAGATGACGAAAATACTGGAGCTGCAGCATCAGTCCTTCCAGTGAATATTCAGGGTTGAACTCCCTTAAGATTGATTGTTTTGATCTCCTTGCTGTCCAAGGGACTTTCAGGAGTCTTCTCCAGCACCACAGTTCAAAGGCATCAATTATGTTCTGCCTTCTTTATGGTCCAGCTCTCACAACTGTATGTGACCACTGGGAAGATGATAGCCTTGATTATACGAACTTTTGTTGGTAGAGTAATGTCTCCTGCTTTTCAACACACTGTCTAGGTTAGTTATCGCTTTCCTGCCAAGAAGCAATCGTCTTCTGATTTCATGGCTGCAGTCACCGTCTGCAGTGATTTTGAAGCCCAAGAAGAGGAAATCTGTCACTACTTCCACCTTTTCCCCTTCTATTTGCCATGCAGTAATGGGGCTGGATGCCCTGATCTTAGTTTTTTTTTTTTAATACTTAGTCTTAAGCTGGCTCTTTCATGCTCCTCCTTCACCCCCATCAAGAGGTTCTTTTTAGTTCCTCTTCACATTCTGCCATTAGAGTGGTCTCATCCACATATCTGAGGTTGTTGATGTTGCTCCTGCCTATTTTGATTTCATCTTGTAACTCATCCAGCCCAGCATTTCTCATGATGTGAAAATATATAACATATAGGTATATGAAGCACAAGCTGGAATCAAGATTGCTGGGAGAAATATCAGTAACCTCAGATATGCATATGATACCAGCCTTATGGCAGAAACCAAAGAGGATCTGAAGAGTCTCTTGATGAAAGTGAAAGAAGAAAGTTAAAAAGCTGGCTGGTGCACTGGGATGACCCGGACGGATGGTACGGGGAGGGAGGTGGGAAGGGGGTTCATAAAGGGGGACACGTGTATACCCGTGGCGGATTCATGTTGATGTGTGGCAGAACCAATACAATATTGTAAAGTAATTAACCTCCAATTAAAATAAATAAATTTAAATTAAAAACATGAAGATCATGGGATCTGGTCCCATCACTTCTTGGAAAGTAGATGGGGAAACAGTGGAAACAGTGACAGACTTCATTTTCTTGGGCTCCAAAGCACTGCAGATGGTGACTGCAGCCATGAATTTAAAAGACGCTTGTTCCTTGGAAGAAAAGCTATGACCAACCTAGATAGCATATTAAAAAGCAGAGACGTTACTTTGCCAACAAAGGTCCTTCTAGTCACAGCTTTGGTTTTTCCAGTAGTCATGTATGGATGTGAGAGTTGAACCATAAAGAAAGCTGAGCACTGAAGAATTGATGCTTTTGAACTGTGGTGTTGGAGAAGACTCTTGAGTGTCCCTTGGACTTCAGGAGATCCAACCAGTCCATTCTAAAGGAAATCAGTCCTGAATATTCATTGGAAGGACTGATGCTGAAGCTGAAACTCCAATACTCTGGCCACCTGATGTGAAGAACTGATTCATTGGAAAAGACCCTGATGCTGAGATAGATTGAAGCAGAAGGAGAAGGGTATAACAGAGGATGAGATGGTTGCATGGCATCACCAACTCAATGGACATGAGTTTGAGCAAGCTCTGGGAATTGGTGATGGACAGGGAAGGCTGGCGTGCTGCAGTCCATGGGGTCGCAAAGAGTTAGACAAGACTGAACTGAACTGAGGTATGTATATAGCCAGTTTGGTTGGGTACCCATTTATAGAGGGAAAGTGTTGTTGGACTCTACCCTGAACTGGTTCATTGGGAACTAGTCCTCGTGGGGCAAGCCCCACCCTAGTTGAAATTAGCTCATTTGTAGGGTAAATTTATTTACCTGATTTGGGAACTGATCCAGTTGGAACAAGTTCATTTGGAAGCTAGCTGTTGTGGGGGTGGGTAGCCTCATTGGAATTAGTTCATTTGTTTTGTAGGGTAAATTTACCGTATCTGGGAATTGGTTCATCTGGATGCATTGATGCTGGAATCTGTCCCATTTTGTTGGAATTTGTCTGCATCTCCTGTGTTTGGTGTTGCTGCTAAGTCACTTCAGTTGTGTCCGACTCTGTGTGACCCCATAGACGGCAGCCCACCAGGCTCCACCGTCCCTGGGATTCTCCAGGCAAGAACACTGGAGTGGGTCGCCATTTCCTTCTCCAGTGCATGAAAGTGAAAAGTGAAAGTGAAGTCGCTCAGTCGTGTCTGACCCTCAGCGACCCCATGGACTGCAGCTTGGTGTTATACAGCTTATAAAAATGAGAGCTATTTCATCTATCCTGAAGGAAAATCTTTGGGGTGTACATTAGATATGTTAAGATCAGAAGAACAATGACCCCTGAATGGCTCACAGTTAAACATTCTGGCAGTCAAGGAGCATGTTACAATGCGTTGATAATAAACATGCCTGGGATTTGGGGGGCTCCACTGGACTTAAGACATCCAATTCTAATTTCCCCTAAAGGAGCCCCAGTTAATTTTGACAGTGAGGAACAAGTTGATTGGCTCTCAGATAGATACTAGTCTCCTTTGTAAATTAAATGCTTAAATAACCTTTTGCCCAGAACAGCTTGACATCAAGGGTCCCATGGTAGCCTTTTTTGACCTTGTACAATCTGGGGAGCTTTGGCTCCCGTCTGGAGGCTATGGCTTCAATTTCAAATGTTCTCCCTGTGAAGGGAAACTCGCTTTTATAAGGCTCTTAGGATAAAAGTTGCTGGTCTAATGGGACTGGGAACCCACGTTAACGTGACTTTTCGGCTGGCTAGGTTTCGGTTTATTCTGGTTACTTTGGTGATGTGCAAACATCTGGTACTGCTTCTTCTAAGGCTTCCTCTGTGGTTTTCTCCTCTTTTCTTTCTCCTCACACCCTCTGCGAACAGGTCAGTGGCTGTGGAAGCAGCTGAGGAACTCTGGCCAGGATTACCCTCTGGTGTGTTCCAAAGGCCCCACTGCTCACTGGGCCCCAGTAGTTGCCACCCAAATTGGTGGGGGTCTCTGCTTTTGACTCCTTTCTGAAGACCAGACCAGTGGATCACAGGGCGGGTTCCTCAGTCTTCCCTATCTTTCCTGTTACATTTGCCTTTTTCCTGTGGGAGCCTGCGTGTTGCCCCTGGGCCTTCCAGAGAGGCCTTCTCCCTTATGCTAGAGGAGGAGAGGTGAAGCTTTCCAACATGAATGGATAGATGTGTCAGTCCTTGTTGGGGAGGCTACCCAATTCTTTTGGGAAAGAAGGGAAAAAGGAAACTGTCTTTGGTTTACAAGTGTAGTCTTTATAGGACCAGAAGGGTGGTTCCGAAAATCCTTTCACCACTCTTGTGGGGCTTCCCAGGTGGTGCTGGTGGTACATAACCCATCTGCCAATGCAGGAGACATAAGAGACTGTGGGTTCGATGGGAAGATCCCCTGGAGGAGGGCATGGCAACCCACTCCAGTATTATTGCCTGGAGAATCCTCTGGAGAGAGGAGCCTGGCAAGCTATAGTTCATGGGGTTACACAGAGTCAGACAGGACCGAAACAACTTAGCCCACACACACATGTGTATATATATATATGTATTTATATATTGTATATTCCTGGAGAAGGGCATGGCAACCCACTCCAGTGTTCTTGCCTGGAGAATTCCATGGACAGGGGAGCCTGGTGGGCAACAGTCCATGGGATCGCACAGAGTCGGACACAACTGAGTGACTAACACACAGACACACACACACATTATATGTTGGGGCTTCCCTGGTAGCTCAGCCGGTAAAAAACCCAAAGAGATGTGAGTTTGATCTCTGGGTCGGGGAGATCCCCTGGAGAAGGAAATGGCTACCTGCTCCAGTATTCTTGCCTATATCAGTATATAACTATATATTATGTATAATTAAGTTACATACATTAAATTATGTAATAACACATATATATTGTGTTATGTGTGTGTGCGTAGTTATATAGGAGTAATTTTAGATGTATCTGTGAGAAAATGATACTGAAAAAGAAATGCCCAAATCACAGTCTGTAAATACTAAAAAATATATTGGATAAAGATTGTGACATTGTATATACTAACTAGATTGTAAAGATTGTAAATGTAATTCCTTATTAATTAAAAATGTAATTCCTTATTACTTACAATATTTTATCACTGTTTAGTTGAAATGTGTATTAGGCATATCCAATTTATTATATCTTTATTTTCAGTTTACTTCAGCTTTCATTTATAGAACATGTACTCTTTTCCAGATATTGTTTTATAAGGAAAGGCAAAGCATAACTTTTTCTCTTGAGTTCACAGTTTAGTCAGGGGGATGGAAAAGTAAACACTGATGTCCATAGAGTAGGAAGTGATATCAGGTAGTGAAGAAAGGGTGCAGAATGATGCCCTGGGAGCACAGAGAATAAGGATAGCAAGGATGCTTGAAGGTCTGAGGTGTTCTGGATACGTAACAATAGTCCCACAGCCCAGTGAGTGCATGTGAGGGCACATGCAATGCGATACTTTAAGGTGACATAAGAAAACCAACAGAAAATGTTCTTTGAAAATGATGAGATAAATCAAACCTAACCATTGAATAGTTTGAGGTTTAAAATTATGCAAGATTAAAGCTTATACCCTGCCATACAAGTTAACTTTTTGAACGTTATTCTTCCCTAATATTTTGTGTAGTAGAATCCTTTGATAATGTTTTTCTTTCTGGTATAAAGTGTTTATAATGTGTCTATATTAAAATGTGTTTAGTTGAGTCTGCAGTATTAAGTGGTACAAACCTAATCTATGCATATTTTAAGTAAAATCGCAATTTAATTTTTTGCTTTTTAATTGCTTACATTCTGATATTGGAAGTCACTATTTTAGGCTAAGTCTGAAGTGAAGTGAAATCGCTCAGTCGTGTCCGACTCTTTGCGACCCCATGGACTGTAGCCTACTACACTTCTCCGTCCATGGGATTTTCCAGGCAAGAGTACTGGAATGGGTTGCCATTTCCTTTTCCAGAGGATCTTCCTGACCCAGGGATCAAACCCAGGTCTTCTGCACTGTAGGCAGATGCTTTACCCTCTGAGCCACCAGGGAAGTCCTTAGGCTGAGTCTAATGGGCTCCAAAATCACTGCAGATGGTGACTGCAGCCATGAAATTAAAAGATGCTTACTCCTTGGAAGGAAAGTTATGACCAACCTAGACAGCATTTTGAAAAGCAGAGACATTACTTTGCCAACAAAGGTCCGTCTAGTCAAGGCTATGGTTTTTCCAGTGGATGTGAGAGTTGGACTGTGAAGAAAGCTGAGCACTGAAGAATTGATGCTTTTGAACTGTGGTATTGGAGAAGACTCTTGAGAGTCCCTTGGACTGCAAGGAGATCCAACAAGTCCATTCTAAAGGAGATCAGTCCTGGGTGTTCTTTGGAAGGAATGATGCTAAAGCTGAAGATCCAATACTTTGGCCACCTCATGCGAAGAGTTGCCTCATTGGAAAAGACTCTGATGCTGGGAGGGATTGGGGGCAGGAGGAGAAGGGGACGACAGAGGATGAGATGGCTGGATGGCATCACCGACTCAATGGACGTGAGTGTGAGTGAACTCTGGGAGTTGGTGATGGACAGTGAGGCCTGGCGTACTGCAATTCATGGGGTCGCAAAGAGTTGGACACTACTGAGTGACTGAACTGAACTGAACTGAATAGATCTCTGGACTCCAAGGTGGCAAATACCTTGCTAAGGAATGATTTGTCAGTGGTAAAGTTATTCATTGCAGCTATGTTATAAATTATTTTTTACCCCTAATAAAAGTATATTGGAAATATGTCATGAACTGAGACATGTTCTTCAAAGGCATTCTTTTTCTTGTCTTCTCTCTCTCCACCTATTTCTTCTTCATTGGCTTTTCCCCTTAGTTTCTAAAACTTCTTAAATAAGTCATTATATAAATAAGTAAGTAATTACAAAGATAATGAAAATTAGCCATTAACTAGGCTCAGCAGCAGACTCCTGGCCCACACTGTACTCTTATCTCCCTGTGATCATCAAAAATGCAATATGCCTCCTCAGATGGTCACTTAAGGATGAGTAAATTATACCAGAACTCACATATCCCCATATAGTTTGCTAATTTCTTTGGATATCTCTCAACTCGTAAAACTGAGCCTGATAATTCTTCATTGTATTGTTACTTCTTTGGTAGTATTTTAAAGCTTCCTGAAGTCAGCTCATTGATAGAGATAGTATATATAACCTACTTCATCATTTCCAATAGACATTTTTAACCTGTCTTAACTAGACTTTCTTATCCAAACTCTGGATGCATGTACACATGCACACAAGCTCACATATACAGATTCAAAGTTTTAATTTCCTCATACTGTCTCTGGCAAGACCCAATATTTACCAGCCATCATAGAAAAAAAAATTGTAAATAACCATAGACTCCTCTCTGTACCTGGGAAATCCTTGTGATTCTACCGTGTAGATGAATTACAGCTTTAGTCCCTTTTCTCCATTACAGCAGCGTCAGGTTTTCACCTCACAAACTTCTCTCATTCAGGCCCTGATCACTTCTATCATACCCTCATAAATGATCTCAGTACTAGAAATTCTTTGAATGAAACAAGCTCCCTCCCCTCTCCCTGTTCTGCATACATCATATTTTTCTTATTCCTGGACTGTTCTTACTCACTTGTCTCTCTTGTAAACATACACTCAGCTTTCAGTTGGCAAAGCAGATTTCTCCAAGGTTTTTCCTGATCCTTACTCCCCATACTTCCTATTACCCAGTATAGGTAGGGAGTATGTCTTTTTTTGGGGGGTGTCTCAAATATCCTTCTTCCAAAATCGTACATGGGAAATCTGTAAGCTCTTGAAGACCCAGCTCAACTTTGATATGGTTGGAAGTGTCCCTCATTAGTGTAGGTCTATGATTCTCACATTGTGATCCTCAGACAAGCAGCAAAGGCACCTGGGAAACTGATAGAAATGCAAGTTCTCAAGCCACGTAACAAAACTATTGAATCAGACTCTGGAAGTTTCTGTTTTAACAAAACCCCCAGGTGATTTGAGTGCGGGCTAAGTTGGAGAAACATGCAAAGACAGTATTTTTCTCATTCTCCATGCTTTCATAACAACTTCCACACATCTTCAGTTGTAGCACCATATTATATTTACTTTTACTTTATATTTTGTTTTTATATTTACCATATGATAATTACTTCTCAATTATTCTCTTAAGTATTCTCTCGTTCCTTTCATAGGTGGTGGAGATGGAAAAAAAATCAATCTATGCTAATAATCTTTGTAACCCTCTTGTTTTCTCTGCCTTTAGCAGCTGCTGGCCAGTGGCCACAACTGGCCCAAGTTCATGTCTTACACCAGCCTTGGCAAGGATGGGTGGGCTATTTTAAAGTCAGTATAGTGCTGATTGAGTTTTTCCTCACAGGTTAGAAGGAACCTTATGAGCATGAGTCTGAATCACTTCAGCTCAAAACTCTTAATGACCTTTCTGTAACACCTGATTCACGCCTCCCAGCTTGATAGCAATGCTGGTGCCAGGTGTCAACTGCATTGGATTGTTCTTCCCAAGGTTCACTCACCCTGTATTCAAACCGTTCTGTAATTGCAAACCACGGGCACGATCTAATGTGGATTCATACACTTCATCAGACCTGCAAAGAGTCTAGCATTTTCTGGTAGTACTGCTTCTGGCAAGTTTTTGGTGGCAGTGAGGTTCAGGAACCTGTTTTTCCACTTTTCAGATAACCTCAGAAAATTATTACTTCCTTTGGTCTTCACAAAATCCCTGGAATTAAGCAAGACAGGAACAGTAGATAGAGAAAACTGAGGGTCAAATACTTAAGCAGAGCAGATCTGCAACTACAAATGTATTCTGTAGGCTCAGTCTTTGTTATTTAAAAAAATATGGATATGGATAGGTTTTTGCTAGTTAATATCAGCTGGTGTTTACCCCCCTCTTGGAAAGACAGAGACTGTCTTGTCTGTAATTTCATAGTATCAGTGATTCATGTGTGTCATAGCTATGGAGATGATTGCCTTCTACCCAAAGAGTTTCATTTCTACTTGTTGCAGATTTTCATTACCTATTGCTAACATGATGGAAATGATGGAGTCTGATTTAATCCTGTTAGCTGATTCATCCCGAGAATTAGTCAGCTCTCATTTACCCACCAAGATCTGGTTGTGCCCAGTAGTGCTGTAGGATTAGCACAGGGCCAGGGGTGCCAGAAGACTCGATGACACTGAGGTGCAAGGTTTGGAATGTCAGTCATTAGTTTATAGACTTATTTTTTCTTTTCTTTTTTTTTTTAACCCTTAAAAGGGCCAATGTGTCAGTTCTCCAACAACTGTTACAGTCTTATGAAACAGCTCCCCACAGGTGATTCAGTCTTGATGACAGTGACGGTGGCAGTCTTGGACTGTAGATACTGACAGTCTCCAGAGTGTTTCATTCAGTATTTACCCCACTCAAGGCCTCATAAAGTTATTTTCAAGGACTCGATGCATAATATGAACAGAGCAGGTACATGTCTCCTGGGTGCGGACAATAGGGAACATATTGTAGAATGCAGCAGATTGGTTTTCCTCAGAATAACTCCCTGCATTCATGACCTTCAGTTTATGGTGGCCATTAAACTACATTTCACTCATTGCAATTACTCTCTAGGTCAGAAGTAACTCATGTTATATAGTCCATATATTGCTGCTTTACAGGGTATCCAGGTGCATAAAAGAATACTATGCACATGAGATTCATCCTCTTCTCCTCAAGATGCTTGTTGACCTCTCCTCTCTGTCCCCATTGGATGCCTCTTTGCTACATGGCACTTAAAATACCAGGTTTAAAATCTACTGGATGGGTTTCTAACTAACTGACATTACCTGTGTACATCCCACTAAGCCTATTTACAATAATTATGCAAAATGTCAGATAAAATGAGAACACACAAACAGCACAATATACACAGTGTAAATAAAATGCAAGTGCACAGTCTATGTGGTCCACGGAACCACTCAATCTGAAACCTTCAGTTTCAGTAGAATTTGGCCATAATCAGTATAGACCTAATTATCTCTACCACCTGGAGAGTAAAATTGTCTTAACAGATTAAGTTAAATCTGCTGGAATGATTGGTTTTAGTCCTAAGAAATGACATGCCAATGAAATGATCTGCCTTTATTTAAGAACTGTCATGATACCATCCTGAAGGGATAATAAAAATGCCCTGCTTAGAATAATATAGGTAGGTTCATGCTAAAGGTGTTCAAGTTGTGCTCACTACACTCCCAGGTCAGTCAGTTGTCCTGTTTATCAGTTCGAAGTGTCGGTGCTGCTTTGGTTCTTTACATCATGAAGGCTGATATAGTGATAGAGGTGACTCACTGCTCCACCTTTACATTTTCATTGCTTGCCAACAACAGGATGAAAACCAGAGATTCTGTCTCAAAACCACTAAATGATTTCTCTGAGAATTATTTACCTTGCATTTATCCACTCGGAGTTGTCATTGCCCACTCCTGTTGTTGTCCAGTGTTGTCGTGGGATGTGAACACAACCTTGTGGCTGCCACATGACCTGACAACCATGAAAGTACCATCCTTAGTATGTCAGTCATTGGTTTTCTAGATTTAAATTTTTCATTTGGATCCCCAAGGGGACATTCTAGTAATGGTCCAGCAAGTGTTATAAGCTACAAGTACAACTACTGATGACACTGGTTTGCTGACAGTGGTGGTATGAATCTTAGATTGGATGGTATAGATTGTCTTCACAGTATCTCACCCTGCATTTACCCTGGCTCATAGCCCTTTGGCATCATTTCCTAAAATTCATGGAAGGATATGAACAGAGGATCAGGTGTCTGTCCCCTGGGTCAGGATAATTTAGAGCAAGTTGTAATAATACACAGTGGAATGGTTTCAATCACCCCTGCCTTCAGTTTCTGGTAGCCATTGTACCAAAAGTATTTGTTATAATTAATTTCTAGGTTTGAAAGAATTGAGAGTCTGTATACAGTGTGTTGCTCCCAAAGGGATTTCTCTGGTGCATGAACAAATATTGTGCAAATGAGACTTCTTCTCTTCTCCTTTGCATGTTTAGTGAACTGTCCTCTGTGACTCCATTTATTAACCATTTACAGGGTGACAATTTACAGGGTGTAGATCCCAGTGTATCCTTTTGCATATGAATAACTCATTCCAGGTCACCTCACTTAGTGCCTTTAATGGTTATTTTTTAATATGTGATGCAGGATCTGAACACATACCCAGTGGGCATGCCCAGTGAAAGAAGAATAAAGTTGTCATTCAAGGAATGCCAGACAATGATTCTAAGAACTGCTCACTCTACACTGACCACTTTGTTTTGGCTGAACTTGGTTATTATGGGCATTAATTTCATTTTCTTCAACTCCCTGCAGAAAACATGTGATACCAGAACAAATTACATCTGCTACAGCTATTGGTTTGTGACCTGAGAAATGTATGCCCATGAGACTGATTTTTCCTTAAATACAGAGCTATGAACTCATATGTGTTCTTCCAAAGCATGTAGCAGTGCTTGAGGTGTAGTGAAAAAACTTTGCTTTGGACAATAAGTATAGTTTTTGCCAAACAGTTTTAACATGTTTTCACTGTACTCTCAGGCCAGTCAAGAATGTTTTCACCCTAACTTCAGCATGTTCATTTTTTATTGGTCTTCACATTACTGAAGGCTAACATATTCATGGAGGAGATTCACGTCCTTTATAGTGCTTCATCTCTGCTCATTTAAACATTCACTGCTTGCCAAGGAGCTTGATGGAAAATTAGGGGTTCTGGCCAAAAACCATGGACAATTCTTATGAGGATTATTCATCTTCCACTCACGTTGTCATTTTCCAGTGTTACTCTTGGATCTGAACACATCTTCAGTGGCTGACACACAACTTGGTAACAGTGAGGTTTCCAGGTTGCCTATGTCAGTCATGGGTTTCCAAGATATGTATTTTCCATCCTGACCTTTTAGAAGGCCAATGCAGCAGATTTCGCTAGTGTTGTAAACTGTGAGCACAAAAGCTCTTGAAGACACAGGATTATTGACAATGTTGGTAAAAGGGTAGGATTGGAAGGTTGTGGATTGTTTTTAAATTATTTTTATTTATTTATCACCCACCCTGCAGTGGTCTTTGTACTCTAGATTTTGTTGTGGCATGTGGGGTTTTTAGTTGTGGCATGTGAGATCTAGTTACCCACCAGGCATTGAACCCCGGGCCCCCTGCACTGGGAGCATGGAGTCCTAGCCACTGGACCACCAGGGAAGGCCCAGTTGTAGATTGTTAATATCCACAATATATTGCCCAGAATTTACTCCACTCTGAGTCCTTTGGAACAATTTTTTAATTTTTGCTATAGGATATGAATAAAACACAAGGTACAGGTCTCCTGAGTAAGAATACTATGGAGCAAGTTGCAAAATGCTGTAGATTAATTTGACTCAGACTCCCTGCCTTCACAACCTTCAGTTTCTGGTGGCCACCACACTCCAGGACACAGGGATTCCTTGATGAGTGGAAATAATTGGAACTCTGTATTCTGTATCTTCCTGCTTCAGGCCTTTGTCTGGTGTATGAAAGAGTATTATGCACATGAGAATCCTACTCTTCGGCTTTACTTGGTTACTGACTTCTGCTCTTTGTCCCTACCCTTGGCCTTTGCTGGATGACCCTTATTTGAAGGCTTTCAATTACAATACACTCTTCCCATTGGAATGACTTTTCCTGAATCACCCTATTCAGGGTTGCCAACAGTCATTTTTTTTTAATGTGATTTATTGCATGAATGCATACTGGAAACCATACCTGTAACCATACCTGTGTAACCTGGAGAAGGAAATGGCAACCCACTCCCATGTTCTTGCCTGGAGAATTCCAAGGACAGAGGAGCCTGACAGGCTACAGTCCACAGGGTCGCAAAAGAGCCAGACATGACTGAGTGACTAAACAACAAACACATACACTATAAAAAGAGTATGAATTTGCTGATGTATGAAGGCTGGGCAGTGGTTGCCCAGAACCACTCACCTTATGTTTACTGCCTTCAGTATCTGCTGAACTTACCCATTGTGGGCACTGATTTCATTTTCCTCATCTCCTTAGAAGAAAATTTGTTGTACTAAGGCAGGTTATATGTAACTTAGTGACTGACTTCAGATCTGATCCAAGTTATGCTCCTGAGACTATTCTCTTCTTTTAGTACAAGTCCTGGACTCTTGCATGTGTTTTCATAGTACGAGGCCTTCCTCAAGGGTTAATTGAAATGCTTTTCTCAGAATGATACGGATAAGTTCATGCCAGAGGTGTTCAGCTTGTGTTTGCTATACTCCCCAGTCTGTCAATATTGTCCTGTTTTTTTTTAGTTCAAAGTTTTGGTGCTTAATTGGTTCTTTACAGTGTGAAGCCTGACATAGTGATGGAGGTGACTCAGTTCCTTTAAAGTCCTTCCCCTCTGCCTTTTAAAATTTTTGTTGCTTGCCAACAAGAAGAGGAAAATCAGAGATTCATTGCTCAAAACCACTGAATTATTCCTATGAGAATTATTTAACTTGCATTTGGTCACTCAGAGCCTTCCTTTGCCATTGTCCCATGTTATGGTGGACATCCACTCTAGAGGCTATTCCTGAGTAAAGAAGTTAATTGACATCCTCTGAATGCTCGTCCACTTGCTATTTACCCAAAATCAGTTTCTGGTGAACTTGCCAGTAATAGGTATAAAATTCATGTTTTTCACTAGTCAGGCAGGAAGCTGAGCCAGTGAAGTTATAAATACTTTATAGGTTGGTTTTCAGTCCAAAATGTTTTTATGTTCTTGGGTCTATTTCTGTACTTGTGGTGGAAGATGGATTACTTCATATATTCCCATAACACGATCCCTCAAACAAAGACAATGTAGGTTTCTCATGTAAATAATAAGGATAGCTTCCTATTAGAGGATTTCACCATGTATTCATGCAACTCATCATGATAGACAAGATATTCACGTCTGTCATTTCCTGTATAAATTGTTCAGAGACGCCTAATATTACTGAAAGTATGTCATGGTCACAGAGTCGATTACCTTCGTCTCAAAGTGATTCTTTCTTACTCTTAAATTTTCATTGCTTGTATACCTGCATTGCTTCTCAAGTGGCTCAGTGGTAAAGAATCCGCCTGCCAATGTAGGAGCCACAGAAGACCCAGGTTCAATCTCTGGGTCAGGGAGATCCCTTGGAGAAGGAAATGGCAAGCCACTCCAGTATTCTTGCCTGGGAAATCCCACTGACAGAGGAGCCTGGTGGACTACAGTCCTTGGGGTCACAAAGAGTCAAACACAGCTGAGCACACACACACATATACTTGTATTATGAAAATTATGGAGTTGGTGAAATTCATTGGCTGACAAATACTGAGAATTAACTTCTCTTGTATTTTACCCATTCAGAAATGGTTTTTCAGGCATCCAGTTGTTCAGTAGAATGGTAACATGAATAAAATTGATGCCACATATCTTGATGATGATAAGTGGTCAGGGTTAACTTGTCACCCCTTGATTTATAAGACTTTTTTCCTGCACTTATGCCTATATAGGCCAATGTTGGAAATTTCTAGCAAATTATATAGTCTGTGAACAAAGCACTCACGAAAGACACAGACTTGAAGACAGTGATAACTCCAGTCTTGCAGTGAAGGATATTCGTTAACTCCATTATAACTTGCCCTTCTTTATTCCACTAAGGGTGGCTTAGAGTCATTGTCTGATATGTGCTATAGAATATGAACAGAGAACCAAGTGGATGTTCCTTTAATGAGGATAATGTAAAGCAATTTGTAGAGCACAGTGGATTGGTTGTCCACCAAATCATTTATTTTATTCACCACCTTCAGTGTCTGGTGGACTTTGCACCACATGTGTGGAAATACAGTTGCTTTCCAGGGAGAAATAATTGATGATCTGTTGTCAATGTACTGCCTTCTCAAAGCTTTTTTGCTTGTTTTTGTTTTTTTGGTGCCTAAAAGAACATTACACTTATGAATCTCAGAGTTGTTGCCTCATGGAATTTGGTAATCTCTCCTTTCTCCTCATGGAATTTGGTAATCCTCAATGGGTGACCGCATTGCCTGCTTCTTTGCTAGATGGCACTTATTTTGCCAGGATAGACTAGCTTGGATAAACTTCCATCTGAATGCTTCCTACTGTATTCACTCCACTAAGGGCTGTTTGCAGTCATGGAACATGTGATGCACGATGTAAGCCTACACCCAGTGGGATACTTCCTGTGTAAGGAAAATGAAGGTGCTGGTCTTTGTAGGCCTAGAAATGGTTTCCCCAGAACTGCTCCTCCTGAGTTGACCACCTTAATTTTCTGCTGAGCTTGGCCACAGTCAATATTGAGTTTGTGTAATTTAGCAACCCTAGAAAAATTGGTTGGTCTATCAGCTAACAGTATATGGCCTTCAAGGGTTCGATGCTGGCCAGAAAAATTTGTATGCCCATGAGGGTGAATCTCTTCTAATACTGTGTAATGATCTTTCATGTAGGTTCCCACGTGGTTCCTAACATTACTGAGAGTATCTCAAGGTCATTGAAGTGATTTTCCTTCTTTTGAAGTGTTTCATGTGTGAAATCCCCATGATGGCAATAAAGTCATTCTTAACATGTCTGTCATTAGTTTTCCCACATTCATCTCTTCTGTGTTCATTCCTCCCAAGGCCAGTTGTGGTAATTGTCCAGCAAATGCTGTTGCCTGCAAACATACTTCCCACTGCATGCTACAGTGGCATTTGATGACATTAATGTAGCCATTCTTAGATTTCAGAAAACAGCTTTGCCTCAAAACTCCTCCTGTTAAATTCATCCCATGCATACGTGGTTGAAGCTGTAATCCAGCATATGATATTGGCTGTCCACACACACTCTTCAGGGAATTCCCTGTGCAATTATAATGAAAGTGTCAATCTGGGAGTGCCGTGTAGTGGCTTCTCCAGAATCTTTCCAATTGCATTTACCACCTCCTGCTAAAATTGGCCGTAATATCCTTTGAGTGATGAACATCACCAGTCCTGGCAAGAATGCATGCTCTCTCATATATTGCTTATTTGGGCATTGCTGTCATGTATATATATATAAAAAAATAGTATTTCCATGGGGAATTATCTTCTTCTAAAAAGCTTGACTCCTTCTCTTTTAAACCTCATTGAATGCCTTTTGCCCTCACGGCAATTATGTTTCCTGGTTTCAAATGCGGCTATTGTGTTAACCCCAGATACTTGTTTGTTTTCTACCCTAGTCTCGTTTGATTTCAGTCATTGTCCCATCTGTCCTATAGGAAAATGGTAGTAAATAAATTGTATGTTCTGTAGGTGAGCATTATGAACGTGCCAACCTTTGAGTGCACCAAAATGGTTTAGCATAGACTCACCCACCTCTACTCAGTACCTGCAGTTTCTGCTGAACTTTGCAGTGGAAGTCACTTATTACAGTTACTTTCTAGGTCAGAAATAATGGATTGTCTTTGAGGCATGAAATGGTATTTTGGGGGTTTCTAATGTTCCTGAAGGAATGTTATTAAGTTTGTAAGATCCCTACTCCTCTCCTCATGGTGCTTGACACCCTCTCCTGTAAGTCCCTATTCTACCCATTGGCATGTAAACCACCCTTCAGCCTCTGGTGAACTTGACCACAGTTCAGTTCAGTTCAGTCGCATTCGACTCTTTGTGACTCCATGAATTGCAGCATGCCAGGCCTCCCTGTCCATCACCAACTCCCGGAGTCCACTCAAACTCATGTCCATCGAGTCAGTGATGCCATCCAGCCATCTTATCCTCTGTTGTCCCCTTCTCCTCCTGCCCCCAATCCCTCCTAGTATCAGTGTCTTTTCCAATGAGTCAACTCTTTGCATGAGGTGGCCAAAGTATTGGAGTTTCAGCATTAGCATCAGTCCTTCCAATGAACACCCAGGAATGATGTCCTTTAGAATGGACTGGTTGGATCTCCTTGCAGTCCAAGGGACTCTCATGAGTCTTCTCCAACACCACAGTTCAAAAACATCAGTTCTTTGGGGCTCAGCTTTCTTCACAGTCCAACTCTCACATCCATACATGACCGCTGGAAAAACCATAGCCTTGACTAGACGGACCTTTATTGGCAAAGTAATGTCTCTGCTTTTGAATATGCTGTCTAGGTTGGTCATAACTTTCCTTCCAAGGAGTAAGCGTCTTTTGATTTCATGGCTGCAGTGATTTTGGAGCCCCCAAAAATAAAGTCTGAGACTGTTTCCACTGTTTCCCCATCTATTTCCCATGAAGTGATGAGACCAGATGCCATAATAGTTTTCTGAATGTTGAGCTTTAAGCCAACTTTTTCACTGTCCTCTTTCACATTCATCAAGAGGCTTTTTACTTCCTCTTCACTTTCTTCCATAAGCGTGTTGTCATCCACATATCTGAGGTTATTGATAATTTTCCTGGCAATCTTGATTCCAGCTTGTGCTTCATCCAGCCCAGCGTTTCTCATGATGTACTCTGCATATAAGTTAAATAAGCAGGGTGACAATATACAGGCTTGACGTACTCTTTTTCCTATTGGAACCAGTCTGCTGTTCCATGTCCAGTTCTAACTGTTGCTTCCTGACCTGCATACAGATTTCTCAAGAGGCAAGTAAGGTGGTCTGGTACTCCCATCTCTTGAAGAATTTTCCACAGTTTATTGTGATCCACACAGTCAAAGGCTTTGGCATAGTCAATAAAGCAGAAATAGATGTTTTTCTGGAACTCTCTTCCTTTTTAGATGATCCAGCAGATGTTGGCAATTTGGTCTCTGGTTCCTCTACCATTTCTAAAACCAGCTTGAACATCTGGAAGTTCACGGTTCATGTATTGCTGAAGCCTGGCTTGGAGAATTTTGAGCATTACTTTACTAGCGTGTGAGATGAGTGCAATTGTGTGGTAGTTTGAGCATTCTTTAGCATTGCCTTTCTTTGGGATTGGAATGAAAACTGAGCTTTTCCAGTTCTGTGGCCACTGCTGAGTTTTCCAAATTTGCTGGCATATTGAGGGCAGCACTTTCGCAGAATCATCTTCGAGGATTTGAAATAGCTCAACTGGAATTCCATCACCTCCACTAGCTTTGTTCATAGTGATGCTTTCTAAGGCCCACTTGACTTCACATTCCAGGATGTCTGGCTCTAGGTGAGTGATCACACCATCATAGTTATCTTAGTCGTGAAGACCTTTTTTGTACAGTTCTTCTGTGTATTCTTGCCATCTCTTCTTAATATCTTCTGCTTCTGTTAGGTCCATACCATTTCTGTCCTTTATCGAGCCCATCTTTCCATGAAATGTTCCCTTGGTATTTCTAAGTTTCTTGAAGAGATCTCTAGTCTTTCCCATTCTGTCGTTTTCCTCTATTTCTCTGCATTGATCGCTGAGGAAGGTTTTCTTATTTCTTCTTCTTCTTCTTTGGAACTCTGCATTTAGATGCTTATATCTTTCCTTTTCTCCTTTGCTTTTTGCTTCTCTTCTTTTCACAGCTATTTGTAAGGCCTCCCCAGACAGCCATTTTGCTTTTTTGCATTTCTTTTCCATGGGGATGGTCTTGATCCCTGTCTCCTGTGCACTGTCAGGAACCTCCGTCCATAGTTCATTAGGCAGTCTATCTATCAGATCTAGTCCCTTAAATCTATTTCTCACTTCCACTGTATAATCATAAGGGATTTGATTTAGGTCATGCCTGAATGGTCTAGTATTCCCTACTTTCTTCAATTTAAGTCTGAATTTGGCAATAAGAAGTTCATTATCTGAGCCACAGTCAGCTCCCAGTCTTGTTTTTGCTGACTGTTTAGAGCTTCTCCATCTTTGGCTGCAAAGAATATAATCAGTCTCATTTCGGTGTTGACCATCTGGTGATGTCCATGTGTAGAGTCTTCTCTTGTGTTGTTGGAAGAGGGTGTTTGCTATGACCAGTGAGTTCTCTTGACAAAGCTTTATTAGCCTTTGCCCTGCTTCATTCTGTATTCCAAGGCCAAGTTTGCCTGTTACCCCAGGTATTTCTTGACTTCCTACTTTTGCATTCCAGTCCCCTATAATGAAATGGACATCTTTTTGGGGTGTTAGTTCTAAAAGGTCTTGGAGGTCTTCATAGAACCGTTTAACGTCAGCTTCTTTAGCATTACTGGTTGAGGCATAGGCTTGGATTACTGTGATATTGAATGGTTTGCCTTGGAAACGAACAGAGATCATTCTGTCGTTTTTGAGATTGCATCCAAGTACTGCATTGTGGACTCTTTTGTTGACCATGATGGCTACTCCATTTCTTCTAAAGGATTCCTGCCCACAGTAGTAGATATAATGGTCATCTGAGTTAAATACACCCATTCCAGTCCATTTTAGTTCGCTGATTCCTAGAATGTCGACGTTCACTCTTGCCATCTCTTGTTTGACTACTTCCAATTTGCCTTGATTCATGGAGCTAACATTCCAGGTTCCAATGCAATATTGCTCTTTACGGCATCGGATCTTGCTTCTATCACCAGTCACATCCACAACTGGGTATTGTTTTTGCTTTAGCTCCATCCCTTCATTCTTTCTGGAGTTATTTCTCCACTGATCTCCAGTAGCATATTGGGCACCTACTGACCCAGGGAGTTCCTCTTTCAGTATCTTATCATTTTGCCTTTTCATACTGTTCATGGGGTTCTCAAAGCAAGAATACTGAAGTGGTTTGCCATTCCCTTCTCCAGTGGACCACATTCTGTCAGACCTCTCCACCATGACCCACCCGTCTTGGGTGGCCCCACGGGCATGGCTTAGTTTCATTGAGTTAGACAAGCCTGTGGTCCCTGTGAGCAGATTGACTAGCTTTCTGTGATTACGGTTTCAGTGTGTCTGCCCTCTGATGCCCTCTTGCAATACCTACCATCTTACTTGGGTTTCTCTTACCTTGGATGTGGGGTATCTCTTCATGCACAAGCGTGCCAGCTGCAAGGACTGCACAGAAGCATGGCTGAAAGGAGCTACCCCTCGCCCAAGGTCAGGGGTGGCGGCCTAGAGGAGCTACCCCATGTCCGAGGTCAGGGGCAGTGGCTGAGAGGAGCTACCCGACGCCTGAGGTCAGGGGCGGTGGCCGAGACGAGCTATCCCACTCCCGAGGTCAGGGGTGGCGGCTGAGACGAGCTACCCTACATCCAAGGAGCGGCAGCTGCTGGGGTGCAGGAGGGCCGAGAGGAGCTACTCTATGTTCAAGGTCAGGAGTGGGGGCCATGAGGAGATACCCCTTGTCCAAGGTAAGGAGCAGCGGCTGCGCTTTGCTAGAGCAGCCGTGAAGAGAATTTGACCACAGTTGTCCTTAAATTCATATATTTTACCAGGCTTTGATAGAAATGGTGATGTACCAGGTTTAGTGTATTGTTTCATGCATTCTTCAGAAGCTCTAATAAATTTCAGGGTAATGATGCCTGAATGTGAAAGTGTTAGTCACTCAGTTGTGTCTGACTCTTTGTGACCCCATGGACTGTAGCCTGCCAGGTTCCTCTGTCCATGGAATTCTCTAGGCAAGAATACTGGAGTGAGTTGCTATTCCCTTCTCCAGGAGATCTTCCCTGACCCAAGGATCAAACCTGGGCCTCCTGCATTGCAGACAGATTCTTTACCACTATGCCACCTGATCCCCTTTGCTAAAATACTTGATGAGCACTCCCATAAGGCTTTCTGTGTGTCCCCCTGCTTGATAGCAATGAGGGTAGGCTTGGTGTTTGCTATGGTTCCTTAAGCTGGTAGAGGGCTGGAGTGGCAGAGATGAGATTTAGGAACCTGATTCACCATTTTTAAAGTGTTTTTGAAATTGAAATGATCGCTTCTTTCAGTTTTTAGAAATTCTCTGGGATGTAAATAAGACAGTAAGAAAATCAACAGCCACATATTTAAGCAGAGTAAGTCTAAATTACTGCTGCATTCTTTCTGCTGAGTTAATCTTCCTTTTTTAAAAGAAAACTTTTAGTTGATGTCTTCAGTGTTAATCCAGTTACATCATTTTGGTATATACTTATTATCATTCATAGAAGTGCATTGATTCAGTATATTAAATGTTCCATCTCTTGCTTCTTTGTATCATTTTCTTCTCAGCTTAAATTGCACCTTCAGAGAACACATCTCTGACCATAACTCTGGAGTATCACTCTAAGTGATTCTCTGAATCCCTGTCAATCACCCATGTTTGAATTATTTATCAGCATCTAATTTTCTAAATGTATTTGGTTATTTGTTTTATTTTGGCCAACATGCAGATTCCATAAGAGCTAAGACCCTGTTTTGTGTTCTTTTGTCTTATTTTATCACGTCATCTGGAGAAGTGCCTTGTATACTTGATGTACATATATTTATAAATGCACATCTCCGCTGAATGAATGCATGTGTAAATTAATTGTCATGTCAAGATGGGTTTCTGAGGAGTGTGTAGTTGAACCACAGAAAGTACACAGTAGAGTGTAAAGGACTCAAATAAAATAACTACTCACACATCTACTGACTGTAACCTTAACAAGAGAAACTCATATTGGCGTTTTTAGCATGTTTTTAACATATTTTTAGGAAATGAGCCAAAGATGACTTTTGTGTTTTGGCCCTTAAGTTTTTTACTGTTTTTGACAGCAGGCTGAGACCCATTATCTCAAAAGCCCACCAGCACTGAACTCAAAATTTTTCACATTCAGTTGATTTAAGCATAACCCAAATAAGCAGATTTGTAGCCAATTATAGCTTGCCTGCTTTGCATCCCCTGTGTAACTGTGACCAACATCTGCTGGCCATAGATAAGATAAACCCAATGCTAAGAAGACTATGATGGTGCACTTTGAAGATCTGTGACCAAGAGACACTCTGCCTTGTGACTGACTAATACATAAGATTCCTCTTTGACCCTCTTTCCTCCCAAGAGTTTCCTTGTCAATTTGCTGGAGCATGTCCCCTGCGCGGTTGCTTCTGGACAGTCTTTTACTGGTGGATAGGGTACTTCCCCCACATGCAACCCTGTCGGAACATTGTCCAAATAAAGCATGTATGTGCCACCTTATTGTGGTCTTACTTTTTTCCTTCATCAGCCTCGAAATCCCTAGAACCACCTACATAGAGACAGGAATTAAGGGAGCTATAGCAACAATGGAATATCTGGTTTATAAGACTCTTTTTAGAACATATTGTCACATTTCATGTATGCCAGGGAGTAATAGGATGAGGATATTTTGGCAAAGCGTCACTATTCTACAACAGTAATTGCTTTGGCAGAAACCATATTGAGACCTGTTAGACTCAGCATATAGACAATAGAATGTCTTATCTATTAGCGTTTTCCTTGAGCCTTGTACTAATTTTGGCACATAGCAGATATTCAGACATATTGGTTGTTTTGTTGGTTGAATAAATGAGTGCTTGGAGAATTGAATGAATGTCAAAAGAGTATAATTTTTCACTTAATTAGAATGTATTAAAAATACCATATTTTCTTGCAATTCTCGTGATGCTCAGGGCTCATGATTTTATTTATTTTTTTCTGCTAGAAAAGAAAACCATATACATCACACCTGTGAAAAATTCTTTACTCTCTATTGCTATTGCTAAGTCACTTCAGTCGTGTCCGACTCTGTGTGACCCCATAGACAGCAGCCCACCAGGCTCCCCTGTCCCTGGGATTCTCCAGGCCAGATTACTGGAGTGGGTTGCCATTTCCTTCTCCAATGCATGAAAGTGAAAAGTGAAAGTGAAGTCGCTCAGTCATGTCCGACCCTTAGCCACCCCATGGACTGCAGCCTTCCAAGCTCCTCCATCCATGGGATTTTCCAGGCAAGAGCACTGGAGTGGGGTGCCATTGCCTTCTCCAGGGCTCATGATTTTAATTGTGATATTCATTGAACAGTATACATGTTTATATACATAATAAAGGAGATTGGTTGAGGAAACATTTTTTTTCCAATCATCCATCCTAGAAAGGTTTTGATTTTCTTAAACCTTGTTCATCAATTTAATATATTGGAATGAATAAAAAAATGCAAAATATGTAAAAAGAAACGTAGTGCTGTTTATTATTTTTTTATCTGATTTCCTTGGTTTCTAAATAAAGGAGAGAGTATTCAACCATGGAAAAGTGTCATCAATTTTTCCATCTCAAAATAGTGGCAGAAAAAAAAAGTGGTCTTTAGTTTTCTATATGCATATAAATAAAATAGAAGAGATTTTCCAAAGAGGATTTCTTTGTCCAGAAAAGATTTAGATGAAAAGATTGTATTTATTCTCTCTCTCTCTCTCGTTCACTCACTGTCTTTCGTTGTTTTAGTATACCTGATTTATAAAGCCAGCATTTCTCCAGTGAGTTTGTATCTCAGCAAACCACACACTATTTTATCTTTAGTCATTGGTCTTATATAACTAAATGAATTCTCTTCTTCATTCTTTGAGGAAAATACTTTACATGCTTACCTATACTCAGGCAAGTGAATTAAATATTAATTTTCTATTTGGTAATTTAGTAGAATATTGACAAATAGAATCGTTTAATACTTCATGCATTGGAGAAGGAAATGGCAACCCACTCCAGTGTTCTTGCCTGGAGAATCCCAGGGACGGGGGAGCCTGGTGGGCTGCCGTCTATGGGGTCGCACAGAGTTGGACACGACTGAAGCGACTTAGCAGCAGCAGCAGCAGCAGTACTTTAATACTGTATAGAAAGTTGCTGAAATTGTCAGCAGATGTCGGATTAAAATATAAAACATCAGTTCTTCTTGAAGTTATGTAAGTAATGCCTTTCAAAGATTTAGAAAGTTAATATCATTTGAACTTATAATGTTCAGCAACAGTTTTAGCATGAGTGATTTTGTTTCAGAGGGCTTATCCTTTACATAAACTGTTCGTTCTCCATTTTGGTAATCATTTTATTTGTAGTATTTCTTTTCTTTTTATAAAATGCATTGTTCAAAGTTTTCTGAGAAATGGAATTTGCAGTTATCTCCTACAGCCAAAGCGTATTACTTATCATTTATCAATTGTGTGCATTTCCCTTGTTCATTTGTATTCCAAATACACAAAGTTCAAGTAGCATGAACTAAAATTGCTGTCTTATTATTCTTCAAAACTATCTTTGAAGCACATTTAATATGTTACAGAATAACATTTCTATCTAAATCTGAAATCTGTTCTAAAATACAAAACACCATTACTCTAAACCCTAAATCAAGTAGTATTTAAAATAATATATACAAATAGAGCAATAAACTGTACGCCCTTGAATAAAAGCCAATGTAAACAAATTATTCTGCCATGTGAGTGTGATGGAAGAGGGCTTGTAAAACTGGATTAACGTTTAGATGAGTAGAAAAATCATTTTTAGAAATGTAAATTATAAATTATGAAATATAAATTATGTTGAAATTTTTAGCCTCGAATTTAATCTTGTAAAAACTCTTATCATGACTTAGAAAACTTTTCGAATTTAGCACAGTAACCATTTCCCTTTTCCTATTGTTCCAATTCAACAAATATAACCCTAACTCCATTTATTAATTAAGTTTATGTATTTGCACTGGACAATAAGCAATATATGAAACTGGAAAGTAAATGTGCCATTTTTATCTAATGACAGTGTAATTCCTTGAACTAGATTATTTGCAATGATAATATGTTGTATTTAACTCAGAAAAATTCCAATCATTTATATATATGACTGGACACTTGCATTTGACTATTGCAGTGGGATGAAAGTCTGGATTTACATTAGCTTTTTAAAAAATTTTTAAAAATTATAAACAACAGTCTTTTTAGTCAAAGTGTCTTTACTTTTGAAGAACAAGTAGTGGAAAGGATTTCAGGGAAAATCTTTCTAGAGATTGCTGATGATAGAAGCCGAAACTTCTAGTTTCTTACAATTGAGGGTGTCGTAGAAATAATGGTTATGCCACTGTTTTCTAGGTCATCAGTGAATACTTTAGCAGAAATTGTGTTCAACCACCTTACCTTCTGTTAAAGAATGCAGTAGTTTTGCAATTTTAATTTTCAATCCAAGATACTTTCTGAGAATTTTGTGGATTGTAATGTTAGAGAAACCTAGCATAAAGAAAAATAAAGGAAAAGTCTGTATGTTTTTAGGACCATCATAATAGATAAAGCAGTGATCAAAAGGAATTTTCTATGAAACAGAGTTCATCTGTAATAGAAGTATTTTTAACCATAAAACAAACACAAAACCTGTTGATTTATTTGGTTTATTTATTGATAAACCTTGATTGGCAATATTCTGTATTTGGTGGGCTTCACAGAGAGATAGTGATTTTTGGAACCAAACTATTCCTTTATTTAAATGTAGAAAAGTTCTAGAGATGGTTTGTAATCAAGATATATTTTTGTGAGCAATAATACATTTGGATTGAAAGAATTGATCTTTATTAGTTCACTGTTGTCATATCCATGTACCCTCACTGAAAGGTAGAGATTGGTAGGGCAAAAATGTTACCTTATTGTAATTTTCCCAAATTCTTTCCATTATTACAAAAAATGAGCATTTTGCAATCTTCCCACATTGCACTTCATAGTTGAGAGTTGATAAGAAAGTCAGGGATGTAAAATGGAATGAAAAATTCTCTTTACTGATTCAGGGGAGTGCCAAGTTATTTTTCCCCCAGCTTTATTGAGATACAATCAGTTCAACTCAGTCGCTCAGTCGTGTCCGACTCTTTGTGACCCCATGAATCGCAGCACGCCAAGCCTCCTTGTCCATCACCAACTCCCGGAGTTCACCCAAACTAATGTCCATGGAGTCGGTGATGCCATCCAGCCATCTTATCCTCTGTCGTCCCCTTCTCCTGCCCCCAATCCCTCCCAGCATCAAGGTCTTTTCTAATGAGTCAGCTCTTCGCATGAGGTGGCCAAAGTACTGGAGTTTCAGCTTTAGCATCATTCCTTCCAATGAACACCCAGGACTGATCTCCTTTAGGATGGACTGGTTGGATATCCTTGCAGTCCATGACATTGTGCAAATTTAAGGTGTACAGTGTGCCAAGTCTTAGTAAAAAGAAGACCAGTTATCATTTCTCAACATCTTGATAACCAGTGTAAAGGGAAGACTGACAATGAAATGTGATGGCTGAGTAGATGAGAGGTCACTGTTACCATCTCCACTTCCCTTCCTAACAGAACCCTTGGAAATGTGATAAAGAGTGGCTGCCTTGAGATCAATAAAAAGTAGATTCTAAGCTCCACAAGGTTAATTAATACATATGTCTTACCGATATACCTTCATCCCTGACCTGATTGCCATGCACGCAGTAGATTCTATCAATGAGCCAATTGGGTACATTTATAGCAATTGCTTTGAGACTCGAAATAAACTACCTATCAAAGCTGGATAATGAATTATTATTATAGGACCACACCTACAAAGAGGATAGTGCAGTACCTGGTACATTGAATCACTTAGCTGAGATAAAAGGAATGTAATAATTAACTATATTAAAATGCAAATATACAATGAACATATATTTATAATTTCTTAAGATAAATTGTAATTTTAGATTCATAGCAGTGACCTGATTATTAGTCTCATTATTACAAGGATATTTGAAAGCCTTTTTTACCATATGATTTGATTTGCTGTCACTCAGATGTGTTTTCGTTTTAATATCACTGAAGATAGAAATTTGATTTTTTTTATGTGCCAACAGGAGGAAGAGAAAGAAAACAACATTTATTGAAAGCTTTTCAGTGCTCTACAGAATTTGGATTTATTCTTAAACTCATTTTAATTAAAATATATTTTGCTCATTTTTATTTTTTCTGTAGTTCAGTATTTCTTACAGAATAACATAGGTAAAATAGAAAAATACAGTATGGTAATACTGTAGATGTGTTGTACACCATTATGCTTTTGATATTTCTGACACTGCTTTAGAGTAGAGCCATCAAATCTGATTACTGTTCAGCACTTTAGTTTTAACACACTCTAGAATCTCTTTTGCCTCTAAGTTAAATCTTACTTGCAACCTATCATTTAGTTTTGATCATTACTTTTTTTATTAGTATGTTTAATATTTTTGCATTTGTAGTTAATCTTGAGGTATTTTAAACCACCGTTTATAAATATAATATGGTATGATGTATATGTATTCTCTTAAATGTGTGAGAATAAGCCTTATTAACTTGATAAGTACTAGCTGTGCTCGCAATGAGAAAGTAGGTCATAGGAAGAATACTGGAAGGAGTTGAAGGACTGCTCTGAACACGCAATGAGTGATTTCGTTGTTACTTTCAATCTTCTTTCACACTTGGATCCCCCTCCCAGAGTGCTTCCATGCAGCTAAGGGAGTTAAGGGAAGCTGGACCAAGAATATTCCTCCCGTGTTTACAGTGCATGTGTTATAAATAATAAATGAAAGTATATTTGTAGGATCATTAGCTTACAATCTATTGAACATGACTCGTACTCACATATATGAATTTAGAGCACAGGTTGGAAAATTTTTTCTTTAGAGGGCTAGATAATAAATATTTTACACTTTAAGGACCATCTAGTCTCTGTCTCAACTATTCACTTTCCTCTGGTACCATGAAAACAGTCATCAATCATATATAAATGGATGAATGTGGCTCTATTCCAAACAAATACAAAATTCTTTGATTTACAAAATCAGATTGGACCAGATTTGCTTTTGGAGCTTGTCAGCCTGCTGGTTTAGAAGGTAAATTCTCATGCCCATATTTCCCAAGGTATAATTTCATCAGCATAAAATCAAGATAAAATTTTATATGATAATTATTTCCAAGCTATTCAGTGATACATGAAAATTACATGTTTATAACTAAAAATTGATATTCAATTAGAACTAGATTACCAGTGTATTAAGTAATAAATTAACTGAACAGAAGACATAACAGACTAAGAAATAGTGGAGGTTCCAGTGGAAAAAGCCTACATATATATAACATCTCTATGAAAATATAATTTGAATGTTATAGATACATTTTTTTATGATTCTGTATTCCATTATGCTGGATTGATTCATATGTATACTGTTAAATTGACAACATCAACTAGAACATAGAACTCAGTTTTGAATCCACATCTGATTCTCTCGGGAGTTTTAAGAATTCCAGATGAAGCATTTTCATTTAAGATCATGGAAGAATAACTGATAATAAAATTGCTCCCCCACCCATCACTATGAATAACTAGAAAAATGGAGAAAAATATGTGGAACAACCCTTTTCAGACTTGAATAAGTGGTAGGGCAGGATCCCAGAGGGAAGGGAAAGAACAGGGTGGGCTATACAATAGACCCTGATGTCAGCCCCAAGCATTTACTAGACTTCAAGGAACACAGTGGACTTCTCTGGCATTAAAAATAGAGACAAAAGCTTAGAGAGCTGAGGTGACTGCAATTTGTGGAGTAGAGTACCAGAGCAGAGAGAATTGTTCACTGAATGAGTCCTATGTATCTGAATTGGATCATATGGAACATTTGGCTGAGTAAGTGTCACACGCATAAGGGGAGACTTCACAAGGCTGGGTAAAAGACAGCTCACAGAGAGCTGTAAACTGAACAGTCATCACAGTTCACATGGGGTTGGAATATAACCAAAGTAGAGTAGCCTTCTTGATTACCCCGAGAATTCAGTAGAAACCCCAGAAAGGCCAGATTGTAGAAGGAAGGTTGTATAATCCCTGGGATAAAGGGTAACCTAGCTTAATTATCATTAAGCAATCCTAACAAAGCTTAGAAAAAACTCTCAACAAGAAAATGCTGATATAAAAGTACATTATTTTCCAAAATGAAACTCAACATTTTTTGCAAGGAAAGCAACAAAATTTGGACAACATCATCATTTATAATGTCCACTTTCCAGTCAATAATTTCCGTACTAACCAGTCATGTAGTAGGAAAATATGGCTTATAACCAGGGAAAAAATCAGGTAAAATATCCTAGAATTGACAGATACAATAATATTAAAAGATTTAAATAGTTATTACAAACATGACTAAGAAAATAAAGGAATTGTTAATGAAGAGAAAAATAGGAACTTAAAAAAAAGAGAAAGAAGATCCAGAAATTATACTGTGGCTGCACGTCCTCTCTCTCCCGAGTCCACTTGTCCTTGACCTGTCAGTAATAAGGAAATAGTTATAGCTAATGCTCTGCTACTAATTTTGCTTTGCTTGGCATTTCAAATGAAATATTCTTTATAGTATATTTTTATATTCACTTTTACTGGAGATTATTCCACCCTATAAAACACATATCTAATATACTTAACAGCTGACATTATTTAAAAGAACTGAACTAACTTTGACTATAAAATATAAAACATATTTCTTGAAAGTGATAGGTAAAAGTTCCAATGAAACAAAAATCATCAAATATCATTCAAAGCTAATTTTTTACAGTATATTGCTGCACTACATACTTGAAAGTTAAATCTGAGTCTGATTAGAGGATGTTTCTCCTTAATTTGCTTTCATTTTCCCTTTCAGAAAGATTTGAGTACCTGTTCTATATTTGACAAGGATAATTTACTATATTTTCTCAAGCAATTTCTGGATGTTCCAAAGATATATCAGTAACCATCATATGCACCCATAATTAATGCCGGAGTTGAGTCAGCATACAGAAAGTATGGCCTTTGGATGGCAACTCTTGGCTGAATTCCTAATGTTCTGTTTCAATTTCTGATGAGGTGATGAAGTGGAAAGCTTGTACGATGTAATTTTGCCATATGTTTCTTTTGGGATTTTTGAAAGAGGATCAACGACTTAAAATCACCAGATGAAACATTTCAGCTTTTCAGAGACTAGAATAAGGAAGGTCAAAGCTAATTTTTAAAAAAATTCAACCTGAAGTATCTGAATCCATTCCAGATAAACCCAAGTACAGTGGTAGTAATACTTACTAGGGCTACAACAATATGATACAAAATTTGTGAAATATGGTATAATTCATATACATGCTACATTTTCAATATTAGGAACAGATACACTCAATTTATTTTCCAAAGATCAGCATAATGCCAATATTTAAAATGTAAGCATTCCAGTCTAAATAAGCCAAAAACATGATGAGGATCAATTTACAAATGTAACATTTTTCAATAATTACTTTAAAATACTCCCTACAGTAATCCTAATAGTTACCTAATAAATTCATTTTGATGATAGTCAGTGGTTCATATTGGTTAGTATTTAATATTTATAATTTTGCAGAAAATGAGCATTAACCTTAAAGAAAACTGTTTTCTAAGTGTTTTAAATTGGTTTGGCGTAACAGCATTCTTTCAATAAATGCAATAACATATATACACATTTAAAAACAATTGTAAGAGTGCTCGGATTACCAACATTGATGACCAACCAATGTTCTGATGACCAACCAAATGATCAGACATTTTCTAAGGCATGAGGACATTTTTAAAGGGCTTCTATTTATTTACCCAGCCAGGATAAAGAAAATGATAGAATATTCCAAAGGAATTACTTAGAACAGAGAAATTAGGGCCATGGTAAAGTCCTCTGAATCTTTCTTTTCTTTCCTATATTTCTGACAGGAGTCATCTTATTTCACCTACATGTTACCTTTCTATAACTTTTGATTTATTCACTGAGATATTTTTTTTCTTCTAGAATAATCAAAAGCTACTATATTCTATCCCCCACCCCTACCCTTTCAAGAATGTGAACAAATTTAGTTCAACTCAACTAGAAAATTGTTGCTGTTTTTGTTATGAAGCATATATTTCATATAAAATAATGTATATGTTATTCACTGTTGTATGTTGAGTGCTTGCTCAGTCGTGTCTGACTCTTTATGACCCCATGGATGGCAGCCTGCTAGACTCCTCTGTCCATAGGATTTTCCAAGCAAGAATACTGGAGTGGGTTGCCATTTCCTTCTGCAAGAGAGCTTCCTAACCCGGGAATCAAACCTGCATCTCTTTGAGTTTTCTGCAGTGGCAGGCGAATTCTTAACACTGTGCCACCTGGGAAGCCCTACATATGTCTTTTTGGAGAATATATATTTACCATCACAGAAATTTCCAAGATTGTAATGGATGGAGCCTGTTCATTATCACCATAGTATGAGCTTTTTCAGATTTTTGTTTCCATTAACTATTTTTAAAATATTTTTTCTGACTAGAGTGTAATTCTTGTTACCACTTGCCAAGTATTTTGCACAATTTGATATGGTTAATTTTTTCTCAACAACAGTCAGTTCAGTCACTCAGTCGTGTCCGACTCTTTGAGACCCGATGGACTGCAGCACACCAGGCTTCTGTGTCCATCACCGACTCCCGGAGCTTGCTCAAATTCATGTCCAGAGAGTCGGTGATGCCATTAACCTCTCATTCTCTGTCGTCCCCTTCTCCTCCTGCCTCCAATCTTTCCCAGCATCAGGGTCTTTTCTAATGAGTCAGTTCTTTGCATCAGGTGGCCAAAGTATTGGAGTTTCAGCTTCAACATCAGTCCTTCCAATGAATATTCAGGACTGATTTCCTTTAGGATGGACTGGTTGGATCTCCTTGCAGTCCAAGGCACTCTCAAGAGTCTTCTCCAACACCACAGTTCAACAGCATCGATTCTTCAGCCCTTAGCATTTCTTTATAGTCCAACTCTCACATCCATACATGACTACTAGCAAAACCATAGCTTTGAGTAGATGGACCTTTGTAGGCAAAGTAATGTCTCTGCTTTTTAATATGCTGTCTAGGTTAGTCAACATATGAGTATGAAAATTGCTGAATAGAAAATTTTAAATATTTGTGGAGTAAATACCCATATAACTACCATTTGAATCCTACAATTTCTAACATCTTGCTGTATTTGCTTTTATCTCATATATTTGTATCTATCCATCTATCAATCCATCTTACCCTTTGATGCACTTTACTCCTAAACACATCAGCATGCATATCTTTATCTAGAGTTCAGTATTTGTTTTCAGACATTTAATTCTTAGAGGCCAACTTGACACACAGTGAAATGAACAATTCTTGTATGGACTGTGCCATGAGTTTTGACAAAAGCTTACACTGTGTCACCAGCCCCTCAAGATATGAAACAGATGCAAATCCTTGTCAAGATATGACACATTTCCATCACTACAGAGAATTTCTGCATGCCCCTCTCAAGTCAGTTCCTTCTAAGTAACCTTTTTCTTATTTTCTCCATAGTTTAGTTTTGAGCTTAGCCTAATATCTCTGAGCTTCCCTGATGGCTCAGATAGTAAAAAATTCACCTGCAGTGCAGGAGACCTGATTTCAGTCCCTTGGTTGGGAAGATTCCCTGGAGAAGGGAATGGCCTCCCACTCCAGTGTTCTTACCTGGGAAATCCCATGGACAGAGAAGCCTGGCAGGCTACAGTCCATGGGATCGCAAAGAGTTGGACACGACTGAGCAACTAACACTATCACACTGTTAATATCTCTACTTCTGTTTCTCCATACTCAAGTAGTTCATTTGTCTCACTGTGCTAAGACATTATACCATTTCTATAGTGAAAATCAAACAAATATGCAAAATAACATAAACTAAAAACAGTTGACCCCGTCCATTAAATAATGGAACCATCATAACATTCCACATCCATTACAATTTGGTTCCATACTTGCTTTCTAGCATTACTTACAATATTCCCCATAATTTCCATCATTTCTGTAATCACACTGAACTTACTTAAACCATAAGTATTATATGCTGTTATCTTGGGTCATACATAAGCATTTAATAGATTTAATAGTCATAGTTTTGGCTCTCTGAGGATCTGTGATGTGGTAAATTTAAATACAGCTGAATGACAGATTTGAATTACAAGCTTGGCAAAACTGACATGTGGAAACAAGCCCTACAGTAAGTGAATGAGCACAGCCAGCTCCATACATCTGCCTCTCAATATAGTGACATTTGTTATCTACATCAAGTGTACATTCACGCTCACCCAGATTTTGAAGGGATCACTTAATTTGTTTCACTATGTTTTAAAGAGAAAGTTGTAAGATATGAGGAAACACGACTTACAGGATTCACAGCCTTAGGGTTTGTTCCTCAGATATATAAATGTTCTATCCTAGTTACTTCTTGGTGCTGCAAGAAATAGGAAAATAAACTTTTATTCTTTCTAAATATATTAGTTTCTATCATAGTCTTTTATGCCTTTTCTTAATTACCTATTTGTATGCTAATTCTTCCTTACAAATTAAAGAAAATTAGAAAGCACCCCACATACTTGAAACACTGTAGCTTGCCTTTTAGAATATATATAATATATAAATATATATAATATAAATTATGTATTTATATATATATATAATTGAGATATTTCTTACTAAGAAAGATAAAAAAGGATTTTTAAGAGACCATGATGAGTTGGTTATATATGGAAACTAATATCAATCTAATATCTTAAAAATATATCTTATATACATAATTATTCATCTTTCATTTGCTTAGAATATTTTCTCCCTTATACTGCCCCATGTGCTACATTCATACAAATTTAAGAACAAATAGGGAAGCATACGTTTTTCCCCCCCTCATACTAACAAGTTCAGTTAATTGTATTTTAGGATTCAAGAAATTGAATCTACCACAAAAATACCAAAAATCTACCACATAGATTGGTATGTGGTCGTCAAATAACTTTATCTCACAGGAAATTTCTTCTGTTCAAATGACAATGAAACTGCCCAGTTTTGAGAGATTCATGTAAGAGTTGATATATGTACAACATAGAAGTGAGACATAACAAAATATAAACTGATTTTTTAAATCATGTTAATACTATTATAGTTAACTCCCTCCAAGCAAGCTAAACTGATGTTAAAATAATGATTAAAAAAATATATCTTAAGAGTTCATGAGATGCACAATACCTGATGTCATATTATCCATAAACAGTATTTTCACTAAATTAGGAAGAGAAGCCAGAACCTCAGAGGCTCAGCACAAGAGTTCCTATCTGACTTATGCCTGATTCAAATGCTGTTTAGCAGAGAATCTGGATATCATAGTCATTTGGGATATATGGTGATGAAAGCTCCAAACTTTTAAAATGTTTCCATCATCTCTCAAAATGCAGGATTATGGGAAATCATGTACTGGTTTGTAAAGATCCCACTTACAGAGACAAGGCTTCCTTGGTGACTCAGAGGATAAGGAATCTGCCTGCAATGCAGGAGACCTGGATTCGATTCCTAGTTTGGGAAGATCCCCTGGAGAAGGGAATGGCAACCCATTCTAGTATTCTTGCCTGGAGAATTCCATGGACAGAGGAGCCTTGCAGGCTACAGTCCTGTGGGTCACAAAGAGTCAGGCACAACTGAGTGACTAATACTTTATAGAGACATTTCTTTCCCTGATTTTTAATTGTCTAAAGGAATACTCACTTCAGTAATCTTGCCTGGGAAATCCCATGGACAGATGAGACTGGCAGGTTACAGTCCATGGATTTGTAAAGAGTTGGACACGACTGAGCTACTGAGCATGCAAAGCAATTCACATGGCTGCACTCAACTGTAAAATGTATATGGAAGTGCCAATCTAAAACATGTGCCTGAAAGGAGAAGAGCAGAATGTAAACAGCTTCAGTGACCACTTCGGTATTTTTGGCAGTTGATGATCAACTGGTTTTTGTGAAAGCCTGGGATTTTTTTTTCTTTTTGCATTTGTATTTGGGACCTTTCCACCACCATGGAAAACAGTAGTTTACTTAGGTGTGTTAGGTGAGTGGGCAGAGTTTCTTTAATTCTTTATCAAGTAACTGTCATCATTCACAATTTCTTAGCTTTCCATATACTTATTAGCTGAGTGGGAATTGTTAACTGAATAGACATTCCATTAATTGAGCAATAATAATGAATTAGTGATGTAATTCTACTTCAAAAGAAATGGGCTCTACTTTATTTTTCGTGCCTTCTTCCATTGCTGCTGGGGACCAGCCCCAGTGGATCCAGGGAATTCGAAGCGGGGATGGCGTCGGCGAGGATCAGGAAACAACTGCTTAATTAAACTTTAATTAAGGATATAAAGAGTAATGGAATAAGGATAGCTCAGTGAGGAAATTCAGTGGAGAAAAGAGGCTGAATAATTCAGCCAGAAGGTAAGAGAAAGAACAACATGGTGAGACCAAGTTTCGGTGAACAAGGCCTGCACTTTATTTTCCAAAGTAGTTTTTATACCTTAAGTTATGCATAGAGGATAATGGGGGAAGGGGTAGAGTCATGCAGTAAGCCAGGCTTTCTTCCGGCAAACTTATCATATGCAAAAGCTTAGGTGATTTGCATCATCTGGCCCGGAGGCCTTTTTCTCTAAAGGTGATTATTCTAAAGTCAGGCGCCAGCCTCCAAAAAGCATTAGATAAAGTTGCATTCCTACAGAGCAAAGGTGTGGTGGGCTATAACAAGAAAAAGAATTAACTCAAGGGTCCCAGGTTACAAACATTAAAGCTACTACTTACACCAATTATATTAATCAATACACTGCCAGGGACACAGCAGGTAAGGGATATGGAAACTTAGCAGCAAACATTGGCCCAACAAGTGAAAATCCCTTCACCAATACAATTTCTAATCAATCTTTTAACTGCTCAAAGGACTCTGTATTCAGACAGTTAGAACATCTCATGCCTCTCACAGTTGGGAGGCTCTGAACAATCACATGTGGCCAGAAAAACCTATTCAGGCAGGCTAGAGAATTTCCAAAGGAGTTTGTAGGTTAAACACTGTCACACCCAGGAATTATTAACTAGAGCTGTAAGCTAACTCTTTTTTCAGAGACAGGTAGTGGGGGACAGCCCCCGTAAAGTCAGAGGTGTAGGTGAAAGCACAAAGCAGAAAGTAGGCAGACTCTGGTTTTGGGGGTAGATTGCTCGAGAATTTCCAGGGAGACTCCTGAGGCTTGATCCCGCCTTTGCGTATGTCAAGCCTCCTTCCTCATGACCTTTGCCAGGGGCGGAGCTCGCTCCCCACTCATTGCCATAAGGTGTAAGATGTATTCATCAGGTCCACAGTGCCTTGTCATGCTTAACTCGTGTGTATGTGTGTGTGACGGGGAGAGAGAGATCTGGGAAAATGTAAATGCGTACTAATAATGTCCAATGGAGTTTAAAGGCTTCAGGAAAATAAAATAGCCCAATAGAGTCTGAAATTAAAAGATATATCAGATGGTGTTCAGCTTGAAGGACGTTCTGCAAAAATAGGAGCAGGGACTGAAACAGGCATGTCTTACACCAGAGTACAACAAGCAAATCAGTGTGAGGAAGGGAAGCCTGAGAGAGACAAGAATGAGATCATGACATGTCTTATGTATATTGTTAAGAACTTTGTATATTATCTTATAAAATGAGGTTACAATGAGAATAAATTTTAAAATTGTGAATAAATATGTTGTACATTTGAAAGTTATATAATATTGTACATCTGTTATATCTCAATGGAATAAAAATAACATGTTTGGATGTGTTTGGTGTGTTCTGGATATATATAGCCATTAGACATTTGGGTATTTCAATTATAAATATGGAGATAGCTTGTTGCTGTAGAAAGAGATTGGAATGTGATCAGTGTAGAGATGATGGTGAATAGTGAAGATTGGAAAATTTACCCATGGGAAAATTATGTAGAGGGAGAAAAGCAGTGGACAAATGATGAAACCAAAGATTCTTGACTATATTATGTTCTATTTGTACCAGTTGTAGGCAAAATTAGCTTACTCTCCATGACAGAATCTACTGACTATAATTCTGAAAATTACTGGCAAGAAGTATAGTTCAGTCCAGTTGCAAAGTCATGTCAGACTCTTTGTGACCCCATGAACTGTAGCATGCTAGGCTTCTCTGTCCATCACCAGCTCCCAGAGCTTTCTGAAACTCATGTCCATAGAATCGGTGATGCCATTTGACCATCTCATCCTCTCTTGCCCCCTTCTCCTCCTGCCTTCAGTCTTTCCCAGCATCAGGGTCTTTTCTAATGAGTCAGTTCTTCACATCAGGTGGCCAGCTTCAGCATCAGTCCTTCCAGTGAATGTTCAGTACTGATTTCTTTTAAGATTGACTGGTTTGATCTCCTTGCAGTCCAAGGGACTCGCAAGAGACTTCTCCAAGACCACAGTTCAAAAGCCTGATCAATTCTTTGGCATTCAGCTTTCTTTATGGTCCAACTCTCACATCTATACAGGACTACTGGAAAAGCCATAGCTTTGACTTGATGTACCGTTGTTGGCAAAGTAATGTCTCTGCTTTTTAATATACTGTCTATGTTGGTCATAGCTTTTCTTCCAAGGAGCAAGCATCTTTTAATTTCACGGCGGCAGTCACCATTTTCAGTGATGGTGGAGCCCAAAAAAATAAAGTCTGTCACTGTTTCCATTGTTTCCCCATCTATTTGCCATGAAGTGATGGACTGCATGCCATGATCTTTGTTTTTTGAAGGGTGAGTTTTATGCCAACTTTTTCATACTCCTCTTTCATCAGGAGGCTCTATAATTCCTCTTTGCTTTATGCCATAATGGTGGAGTCATCTGCAAATCTGAGGTTATTGATATTTCTCCTGGCAGTCTTGATTCCATCTTGTGCTTCATCCAGCCCAGCATTTCCCATGATGTACTCTGCATATAAGTTAAATAAGCAGGGTGACAATATACAGCCTTGTCATACTCCTTTCCCTGTTTGGAACCTGTCTGTTATTCCATGTCCAGTTCTAACCATTGCTTCTTGATCTGCATACAGATTTCTCAGGAGGCACGTAAAGTGATCCGGTGTTCCCACCTCTTGAAGAATTTTCCAGTTTGTTGTGATCCACGCAGTCAAAAGCTTTGGTGCAGTCGATAAAGCAGAGGTAGATGTTTTTCTGGAACTCTCTTACTTTTTCTATGATCCAGTGGATTTTGGCAATTTGATCTGTTTCCTCTGCCTTTTCTAAATCCAGCATGAACATCTGGAAGTTCACGGTTCACATACTGTTGAAGCCTGGCTTGGGGAATTTTGAGCATTACTTTGCTAGCGTTTGAAATGAGTGCAATCATATGTTAGTTTGCACATTCTTTGGCATCGCCTTTCTTTCAGATTGGAATGAAAACTGACCTTTTCCAGTCCTGTGGCCTGGTGAGTTTTGGAAAACTGCTGAGTTTTCCAAATTTGCTGGCATATTAAGTGCAACATTTTCACAGCATCATATTTTAGGGTTTGAAATAGCTCAACTGGAACTCCATCACATCCACTAGCTTTGTTCATAGTGATGCTTCCTAAAGCCCACTTGACTTCACATTCCAGGATGTCTGGCTCTAGGTGAGTTATCACACCATGGTGATTATCTGGGTCATGAATATAGTTCTTCTGTGTATTCTTGCCACCTCTTCTTGATATCTTCTGCTTTTATTAGGTCCATACTCTGTCCTTTATTGTGCCCATTTTTGCATGAAATGTTCCCTTGGTATCTCTAATTTTCTTGAAGAGATCTCTAGTCTTTCCCATTCTATTGTTTTCCTCTGTTTCTTTGCATTGATCGCTGAGGAAGGCTTTCTTATCTCTCCTTGCTATTCTTTGGAACTCTGCATTCAAATGGGTGTATCTTTCGTTTTCTCCTTGGCCTTTCACGTCTTTTCTTTTCATAGCTATTTGTAAGGCCTCCTCAGACAACCATTTTGCCTTTTTGCATTTATTTTTCTTGGAGATGGTCTTGATTACTGCCGCCTGTACAATGTCACGAACCTCAGTACATAGTTCTTCAGGCATTCTATCAGCTCTAATCTCTTCAATCTATTTGTCACTTCCACTGTATAATCATAAGACATTTGATTTAAGTCATATCTGAATTGTCTAGTGATTTTCCCTGCTTTATTCAGTTTAAGTCTGAATTTGACAATAAGGAGTTAAAGATCTGAGCCACAGTCAGCTCCTGGTATTTTTTTGCTGACTGTATAATCAAAGAATATAATCAGTCTGATTTTGGTGTTGACCATCTGGTGATGTCCCTGTGTAAAGTCTTCTCTTGTGTTGTTGGAAGAGGGTGTTTGCTATGACCGGTGCATTCTCTTGGCAAAATTCTATTATCCTTTGCCCTGCTTTATTATGTACTCCAAGGCCAAATTTGCCTGCTACTCCAGGTGTTTCTTGACTTCCTACTTTTGCATTCCAGTCCCCTATGATGAAAAGGATATCTTTTTTGGGTGTTATATCTAGAAGGTTTTGTAGGTGTTCATAGAACCATTCAACTTCAACTTCTTTGGCATTAGTGGTTGGGGCATAGACTTGAATTACTGTGATACTGAATGGTTTGCCTTGGAAATGAACAGAGATCATTCTGTCGTTTTTGAGATTGCACCCAAGTACTGCATTTCAGACTCTTCTGTTGACTATGAGCCCTACTCCATTTCTTCTAAAGGATTCTTGCCCACAGTAGTAGATATAATGGTAATCTGAATTAAATTCATCCATCCAAGTCCATTTTAGTTCATTGATTCCTAAAATGTCAATGTTTCACTCTTGCCATCTCCTGTTTGACCACTTCCAATTTGCCTTGATTCATGGACCTGACATTCCAGGTTCCTGTGCAGTATTGTTCTTTAGAGCATCAGACTTTACTTCCATCACCAGTCACATACACAACTGGGTGGTGTTTTTGCTTTGGCTCCATCTCTTCATTCTTTCTGGAGTTATTTCTCCACTCTTCTCCAGTAGCATATTGGGCACCTATCGACCTGGGGAGTTCATCTTTCAGTGTCTATCTTTTTGCCTTTTCATACTGTTAATGGGGTTCTCAAGGCAAGAATACTGAAGTGGTTTGTCATTCCCTTCTCCAGTGGACCATGTTTTGTCAGAACTCTCCAGCATGACCCATCCGTCTTGGGTGGCCCTACACGGCATGGCTCATAGTTTCATTGAAATAGACAAAGCTGTGGTCAATGTGATCAGTTTGGTTAGTTTTCTGCAATTGTGGTTTTCAATCTGTCTGCCCTCTGATGAATAAAGATAAATACAGATGAAGAAGAAAACAGTGTGCTCTAAAAGACATAATGATGGGGATAGGGAGAACACAGCATGAGCTACTCAAGCTTGTCAAATAAAAAGGAAATGACAGCCAACAGCTTGTTTATAGTGCTCACAGTGTGCCAGGTACTATTCTAAATTATATATACATATCCTCACTTAATCCTCAAAGCAGATTGGAACAGAGAAAGGTCAAGTAACTTGCAAGGCTTGTAAGAGTTAAAGTAGTTAAAATCTTTTCTTGTAAGAGTTAAAGTAGTTAAAATCTTTTTTTATCTATTTTAAAAATTTTAAATCCTTATTTATTTATTTTTTCTTTTTTGAAGAGCAAAATTTTTTTACCCAGGACTTCTGGCTGCAGCATGTCTGCTCTCAACAATGAGATCACGGTGGTATTTTAGAATCTTATAGCTTCAGCTGTAGTCTCCCTGGCCTTGTGTTAGAAGCAACTAATATACTACACTTCCTTGCTTCAGTTTGTACCCTAATAGGTTCTGACTTTTTGGTAATCACTATAGTGATATTGGACTTCCCTGGTAGCTCAGACAGTAAAGTGTCTGCCTACAATGCGGGAGATCCGGGTTCAGTCCCTGGGTTGGGAAGATCCCCTGGAGAAGGAAATAGCAACCCACGCCAGTGCTCTTGCCTGGAAAATCCCATGGACAGAGAATCCTGGTAGGCTATAGTCCATGGGGTCGCAAAGAGTCGGACACGACTGAGCGACTTCACTTCATAGTGATATTAACCATAACAAATAGAATATTAAGTATGCCAGTTTATTCAGTATTATTTACTTGGAAATCAGAAGCTGTTTAAACTCTTTTTAAAACAAAAATAATTCAAAAAAGAAGTAGAAATTTTAAGAAAATTTAGAATAAACATGTCCTATGATAAAGATATACAACTATTTAATCTTTGTGACATCATTTTCTTCATTTGTGAAATGGTATCTACATTAAGAATAGTTGTAGGAGTCAAAGTGTGTGTTCATAGAACATATCATATAATATTTTCAAGCTAATTTCTCAATATTTTCTAACTTCATTTAAAAATATATATGAAAGTACAACTCAAAGTTGTATTCCAAATATAGTGACTGCTATAAGGAAGAGAAATGCTCTTGTCTAGCTATTAATAGAACATGAAATTGTCTTACCTTCATTCACTTCACAAAAATCTAATTTCATTAAAATTTAAAACTTAGAATAATGATGTCTTAATTTCTGGTTTAGGGTACTTTGAAATTTTTAGTTTGAATATTCTAAAATTATATATTTAATTTGCATCACCTCAAAGTATGCTTATAAACATCCTTCATACATCTAAGTTTGTGAGGTAGAGCTAATGTGACTTTAAAATAACATTTTAGTCACAGGTAAAGGGAAAATAAATTTCTCAAAAATATCCCATTAAGATAAGGAAAGAATAAAATCAGTAAAATGAAAATCCCTTCACATAATAGTCTACTATCATGTATAATTAAAATCTCATTTGGGTTTTAGAATTTTTGGAAAATATTCCTAATCAAATATAAGCTGCTTATAAACAATGGGGAAAGATGAAATAGAAGGTTTTATTTTTCCTAATCATAAATAATATCTGTATATGCACATTAACACTTTTGAATTTGCATTAAAACTGAAATATTTAGTCTGTTGAGAAAACATTTACTAAACACCTACTCTGTGTGGTACTATGTTAGGTTTTGAAGATACAAAAGAGAAATGGTATTACCAGCAGTTAGATCACAATGAAGAGCAACAAGAAGAAATTACTATGGAAACAGATCTGTGCCATATTAGGAAGTAATTAGGGAAAGCTTAATAAATGAAATGTTATTTTGCCTGGACTTTTATCTTTTCAGTAGGAGGGGGTAATGTCCATAGTAATGTGATCATGAGTAATAGAGGAGAGGAAAAAAAATCAGAGAATCTAGTAAATTATATTTTAGGCAATTAGAGTGTTCATAGTATCTATTTATCCATACTATATACTTATAATATCTATTTCATAAGACTATATAAAAATATTCCATTTATTAAAACCTTCTAAAGTTTCACAAAATGTTGATTTTCATTTAGCAAAATTAATTTAATGGCATTAAAAAGTGTTGATTTGGTAACATATAGAAAATGAGAAAAGCAAACCTGAGGAAACCTAATATTTTCTAATGGAATACTTTTTTCCCCTATTGGAATACTTTTAAAATAGAATTTTATCGTTTATTCATACCCTGGTTGTGTGTGTGTGTGTGTGGTGGGGGTGTGTGATTTAACATGTGTCCTGGTTTGTGATGAAAAAAATTGAAGACTTGTGTGACCATGTAGGGCTTTTGTAAATAATACTCTCTATTTATCTTTAAAGTTTTTCTCAAAAAAAAAAAAAAATAGACTATTTGAGTGCCAGTGGGAAACTGTTTTAACAAAACTACCTGTTCTCAGGTTTGATATAAAATTTAGAATTTGCTCACCTTACTTCTTAGAATTAAGTCTGAGGTATTGCCACATGCAATACCTGTTGGTGGCAGTGAAGATGGTAGGAAAGTAACTAAAATTCTGTAGAATATAGGATTTTTGGAATGTGTATCTTAAGGCTTTAGGCAGAGTAGCTGTATAGAGACAGCTGTTGTAAGAAATGTGATTGTAGGCTATGTCTTACCATATCATATTCATCGTCTTCCCTCTTCTTTTTTTTCCCACTAGCAGTTAGTTATAGGTCAGATAGTTACCTGAAACTCACACATACCCCAAACACTTTTCCCATACCCCAAACCTACTCGTTGGAGATGGCTGGTGTGGAGAGGCATTTAGTGATCAGTGATTATAGAATCATAGGATATCATTCTGGAAACATAGTTACTTTATAATTTCTCATTCAAAACCTGAAATAGCTCTTAGGAAGAGTTGTTGAACCCAATAGATTAATTACTGTTTTCATACTATCAGCATAATCTAGAAGAAAAAGTGCTGTAGTAAGCACTTTAAATATATAATATGTAAAAAATATAGGCATGTTAAAACATGTGCATGCACACATTTCCAAACCACCCCAAAGCTGTTGCTTTTGAAATATACACACTTATTATATCATCTTTTTGAATAAATAACTGGAAAATAGCAAAACTGGCTTGAGAAACTGAATTCTTCCAAATGTGAATGTTGAGTGTAAGCCAACACTATTAATTTCATTGGAATATCCAAATGCAGGCATCTGGATGTGAGGATTTTAACAAGAATCATATTTCTATTTTAAATAGCTTGAATATTAATTTGCAGTATTATATACATGTTTTAATGCAAAATTATTTCCAGTCTCTTTTATCTAAGCCACTGAACAAACCTTAGCATTTGCAAACTTCATCTTCAAACTTCAGTCTGACATTTAGTCTCTCCTCTTTTAGTTGTCTGATTGGCATTCCATACTACAGTATGTACTGCAGGGCTTGTGTACCTCAAACTGCATATTTTAAACCCATGTGTTAATCACTGGGTGATAGATCTCTCTGCATCATTCATGTATCTACATGTTTTGCAAGTGAGACACCAAGTGCCCTATTTTAGAAATTCTCTTTTCAAGGATATTTACAAAGCAAAAGGCCATGAAAGATAAAGGCTGAAGCTGCTCCAAGAGGAATAAGCTTCCTTGTAAGAATAACTTTAATATGAAGCTGATTGTATAATACAGTTAGATTTTAATTAGTAAAATTATAATTTAAAATGTAATAATATACATCTTCAGCAGTATTTTAATAGAGATTTCAACTAGCTATTGTATTCTAGCTAAATTAAACTTCCTTTGTTCTTTTTTTATTAAAATTTTACATATCTACTTTTATGCATGGCGTTCAAAGTTTAGTTTGGCAAAGTCATATTTTATTTAGCAGTGGATTGAAACAAAAAGAATATAGAGTAAGAAGTAGAAGACTTAGGTTACATTCTGCCTTTTTTGCATTCTAATCAAATGCATAATCAAAATTACCCAAATATACTTGATGTCTACTTTCCCTTAGAATTGGCAATAAAAAAGTCTATCTTGACTTCTTTGTCCTCACATTGTGGTGTGGATTAAATGAAATTAGGTGACATATTTTCCATATTATTATTTCCATGTATTTCTCTATAAAATGTAATTGCTTATTTATATATATTTTGCTTTATTACAAAAAGGATTGAATGCAGTTTACAATCTTAGCAGATTGAACTGATGCAAATCCCCTTTGAATACCATCTACCTCCACCACTAGGAATGACAAGCACATAGAAATGTCGGATGAAATGTATTTGAAAAAAGTTCAACTATTTTTGCAGTTGAAAGCAAATCTAAAAAAAAAAGAGTCTACTCCCAAAGTATCGGCAAGGAATAAAGAACAAAAATACAACAATAAGAGAGGGATCTTATGCTACAGAGGTTTAAATTATTAATTTCTGAACCTGAAGCTAGAACTGTAGGATAAATCTCTTCGTAACAACAGTTCTGAGATACATATAACAACATGAATGAAGCTCAGAAACATTATGCTAAGTGCAAACACATGACTCAAAAGGTTACACACTGGGCTGTTGGTTACAGATAGAATGGAACAGACTGGTTTCTCCCTTCTCCTCCCTGATGAGTACAACTCAGGACCCCGGACTAAGAGACAGTCATAAGAGGAAAGAGAGCATACTGGGTAGGAAATCTCTGATCTTGAGCATTGACATAACGGCAAGTTCTCTGTATTTTCTTACCTTAGTTTTTCTCATCTTTTCTTCTTCTTTTTTTTTAAATCTATATATCCTGACTGGGCATTGGATTACTATATAATGTGCAACACGAAATAGCCACATACCCAGAAAAGCCCAAAGAAAAAGCCTGATTTCTTAGGCAGAAGATGAGGAGAGGGTCAGTCTAGGATGATAGAAATTTTTTGTCAAATAATTGCCTAACCCTAACCAAACACCATGGATGCTGTCCCCCACCCTGTCTACCTCCCCATGTGGGGCCACTGGAGACTGAGTGAGGAGTCTGGATTTCACACTGTTCTCCTGGTGGTGGTAGGAGGAGCCCCTCACCTTCTTAACTAGACAGTTGCAGAATCTTGAAGAGAGGAAGAAGCAGGAGACAGAGATCCTTTGAACTTGCATTGGAAGCCCTGGGCAGATCTTTGAACAACCCACATGTGAAACTGACCTGAATTATCACACCTAAGGGATCAGGAACTGAACTGCAGTGTGGAATAACACCTAGGTTTTCAGATTGATTACTCGGTGATATGCTTCATGAAAGTAGAATAGCACTGCAAAGGCCCTAAAAATTAATTTGTCATTGGATCCAAACCTTCAAAAGTAGGTCAGGACCTACATGCTAAACCTACACAGGGTGACTGCCAGCTAAAATAGGACCCAGAATCTCCTAACATAATAGTCACAATATCCAGGATACAATTGCTAATTGCTAGTCACACCAAGATGGAGAAGGCAATGGCACCCCACTCCAGTACTCTTGCCTGGAAAATCCCATGGATGGAGGAGCTTGGTGGGCTGCAGTCCATGAGGTCGATAAGAGTCGGACACGACTGAGCGACTTCACTTTCACTTTTCACTTTCATGCATTGGAGAAGGAAATGGCAACCCACTCCAGTGTTCTTGTCTGGAGAATCCCAGGGACAGGGGAGCCTGGTGGGCTACAGTCTATGGGGCTGCACAAAGTCGGACACGACTGAAGCGACTTAGCAGCGGCAGCAGCAGTCACACCAAGAACCAGTAAATTTCCCACCTGAATGAGGAAAGATAATCAAGGGATGCTGGTGCCAAGATGACTCAGATGTAGAAAGTATCTCACAGGGATTTTAAAACAGTTATCAGAAAAATGCTTCAATGAGCAGTGCTTTTTAAAACAAATGAAACAAAGAAAATATCAGCAAAGAAATAGAAGACATATAAAAGAGCTGGACTAATGGCTCAACCCAGGGAAGAATAGCCTGAGATATAATAGACATTTCAAATATTAAGAATACCATGAAAAACTATGCCCATACATTTGACAAAAAGGTTAAAAGTGAAAACCTCTGTGTAAAAGTATAGCTTAGAGCTTGACAGAAAACAGCAAAATTCTGTAAAGCAATTATCCTTCAATAAAAAATAATTTAATTAAAAAAAATGTGTAGCTTAAAAATTTAACTTATAAGAAGAGAAACTCAGAAAAAAAGCAACAACAACAACAAAAAAACTTAAAAAGTGGATCAATCAAAATGAACCATTCAAATTAAGCCCTGGGATTATATAATTTTATATTAGTTATTATTCAAGAAAATATAATCTCTGTTATGCAGAGTGATTTAAAAAAATAGAGAGGAGAAAACTATCATTACTGTTAGGTTAAATTTTTATCTTAAATTGATAGGTTAAATTTTAACTTAGATTTTTAACTGAAATTTCATATATAGCAGAAGTGCAAATGGTTTATTTCCAAATAACAAAATTCCAAACTCAACCATTCAAAAAAGAAAGATATATATTTTAACCATGGGGCAGTATATAGTACTAGGTAAGTGAATTGCTTTTTTTTTTAAATATACACTGGTTTTTTATAAGTTAATGAAATGATGGAGGGCATCGAACTGGAATGGTGGTTTTGATTTAGGGTTAGTTAATCAGAAACCATTATTTTGGACAGTAATTAGGGAGTGGATCCAGTTTTGTTACAGTCACTTACATATGTATTACAACAAAATATACACATTGATGACAACAGAATCATCTTTTTAGTCTGTGAGAGACTGCTTATCCCTCTATTTTCTATACCAGAAGCAGGGCAAATTAGAACTCAGTAGTTTATTCAAACTGTTATAAAGTAATAAAAGCATAGTTATAGAGCTGTATGGTGAGTAAGAATGAACACATTCCTGTTCACTTCACAGGACATTACTCTCTGTTCCTCCGAAGGCAATACCCATCAACCTTCTCTCACACTAGCATTAAGACACAAGTTCTAAACATCATCGGTAACTAAAAGTCTATCAATATATTGAGTTCTTTGTTACTGTTTTACTTAAAACCAGTTCCTGCCCTTGGAAAGATATGTCAGGGAAATAGCAATAAAAATGTCCCTCTTAGTGTAGATATAAATTGCTTCTGCCTTTGTGGAGGCAAATGGACAGCATATATTGAAATTTAAATGTGAATTATCTGTGATCCAGTAGTTATTTTGTTTAAAAGTAAGGAATCAGATCAGATCAGTTGCTCAGTCAGGTCCGACTCTTTGCAACCCCATGAATCGCAGCACGCCAGGCCTCCCTGTCTATCGCCAACTCCCGGAGTTCACTGAGACTCACGTCCATCGAGTCAGTGATGCCATCCAGCCATCTCATCCTCAGTCGTCTCCTTCTCCTCCTGCCCCCAATCCCTCCCAGCATCAGAGTCTTTTCCAATGAGAGAGCGGTTATTAAGAATACTGGTCCTGACACTAGATAGTATGTGTGGAACGCCCAGATCTAGCACTTACTCTGTGAACTTAGACAAGGCAATTTTTACCTTCAGTGCAGTGTAAAGATAATAACACCTTTCTCACATAACACAGTACTTGGCACATAATATTATCTTAAAGCAATCATTGTACAAATGCACCACGAGACATATACAGCAGTCTCCCTAACAATATTTTTCTAAAAACTTAAAAAACAACTACTTAAATGATGACTAGCATAGATGTTACTAAAGACTTGCATTTACATATATTTGATCACTGTATCCCTGTACATAAATGAGATATATTTCATATGCAGAATGAATAGCTTCAGTACAAATTGAGTGGGAACAATTGGTTGACATAAGCCATATTATTTAATTTGCCTGTAAAATGTAAAAGAAACTATTTGTCTAATAGCTATTTTAATATGTGTATTTAAATCCCCAGAGATATAAATGTACAAATACTAAAATGATAGCAGTAGATATTTTGGGAAGAGGAGTGTAATTTTGATGAGATCAAGAGAAATTTTTTCATATATAAAGTTTTCATTTTTATAAAATATATGTATGTGTTGCCTGCATGCATGCTAAGTTGCTTTGGTCATGTTCAACTCTTTGTGACCCCATGAACTACAGCCCTCCAGGCTCTTCTGTCCATGGGGCTCTCCAGACAAGAACACTGGAGTGGGTTGCCATGCCCTCCCTGAGGGGATCTTCTCAACCCAGGGATCAAACTGACATCTCTTACGTTTCCTTCATTGGCAGACAGGTTCTTTATCACTCACCCCACCTGGGAAGCCCATATGCATGTGTTGCTTAGGGTTTATTAGACAAATTTAAAATTAATGATGACAGCACAAATTTTATAAGTTGTTTTCACAGTGTGGTAAAATAAAAAATATTGACCAGAGACCCATCAATATTGCGTTTCGATAATGAATTTTGAATATGTATTCAAATGGTATGCTTGCCTGTTAAGGCAATGGACCTATGCTTTGTGATAATAAACAGATATTTTAGAAATAAGACAAATTTCTGTTTTGGTTCAAGCAACCTGGACCTTACCATAGAGTTAATCAAGTCACTTCAGTCGCTCAGTCATGTCCCACTCTTTGTGGCCCCATAGACTATAGCACGCTAGGCTTCCCTGTCCATCACCAACTCCTGGAGCTTACTCAAACTCATGTCCATCAAGTCAGTGATGCCATCCAACCATCTCATCCTCTGTGTCCCTTTCTCCTCCTGCCTTCACTCTTTCCTAGCATCAGGGTCTATTCTAATGAGTCAGTTCTTTACGTCAGGTGGCCAAAGTATTGGGAGCTTTAGCTTCAGCATCAGTACTTCCAATGAATATTCAGGACTGATTTCCTTTAGGATGAACTGGTTTGATCTGCTTGCAGTTCAAGGGACTCTCGAGAGTCTTCTCCAACACCACAGTTCAAAAGCATCAATTCTTTGGCGTTCAGCTTTCTTTATGGTCCACCTCTCACATCCGTACATGACTATTGGAAAAACCATAGCTTGAACTAGATGGATCTTTGTTGGCAAAGTAATGTCTCTGCTTTTTAATATGCTGTCTAGGTTGGTCATAGCTTTTCTTCCAAGGAGCAAGTGTCTTTTAGTTTCATGGCTGCAGTCACCATCTGCAGTGATTTTGGAGCCCCCCAAAATAATGTCTGTCATGGTTTCCATTCTTTCCCCATCTGTTTGCCATGAAGTGATGGGACTGGATGCCACAATCTTAGTTTTCTGAATGTTGAGTTTTAAGCCAACTTTTTCATTCTCCTCTTTCACTTTCATCAAGAGGCCCTTTAGTTCTTTTTTGCTTTCTGCCATAAGGGTGATGTCACTTGTATATGTAAGGTTACTGATATTTCTCCCGGCAAACTGGATTCCAGCTTGTGCTTCATCCAGCCCTGAGTTTCGCATGATGTACTCTGCATATAAGTTAAATAAGCAGGGTGACAATATACAACCTTGACTTACTCCTTTCCCTATTTGGAACCAGTCTATTGTTCCATGTCCAGTTCTAACCTTTGCTTCTTGACCTGTATACACATTTCTCAAGAGGCACGTATTCCCACCTCTTGAAGAATTTTCCACAGTTTGTTGTGATCCACACGAAGTCTTTGGCATAGTCAGTAAAGCAGATGTAGATGTTTTTCTGGAACTCTCTTGCTTTTTCAATGATCCAGCAGATGTTGGCAATTTGATCTCTGGTTCCTCTGCCTTTTCTAAATCCAGTTTGAACATCTGGAAGTTCACGGTTCATATACAGCTGAAGCCTGGCTTAGAGAATTTTGAGCATTACTTTACTAGTGTGTGAGATGAGTGCAATTGTGCAATAGTTTGAACATTTTTTGGCATAGAGTTAATAAGTACCCTCAAAATTTGAGGAATAGAAAATCCTGCCTGGATGTTTTATATATTTAAGTTTTTAAATGAAAAAAGGTACCTGAAGGAACGTTTCATAGCCCAGGCAGGAGAAGCCTTTGGTATATAAATTTCAGAGTATTGGTTTTCATTTACAAAATTTTACAAATTTTGCCAGTATGTGAGAAATTGACAATTTTTTTCTGGGTTCCCTAAGCCCTGATTCACCGAAGTTATGTGATCCATCACTAGTTCCAAAATTTCTCATTCCTGGACTTATTAGTCTTATTTAGGTGCTGAGAAACAATTAAATGGGGCACAAATAATAAAGCTTAAAAGGCTGTTTATAAAGATTATTTAACTTAGAGTGCATCTATTGCCACAAGCATGATAATGAAAAGATGGGAATAACCCTTTTCCAGTTTGCCATTTATTCAACTCAGAGTAAAACCTGAAGGATTCAGAGGAGAAGCCACGTAGTATGTGGCTGGGAACAAACACAGTGCTAAGAACTTTCTTCTTTTCTTCAGAATTGGATTATAAAATATTATCATTTGTCAACACATTACTTTTTCTAATAGGTGTAAAAACAAATCCAAAAATATCATAGTGGCATGAAATTGTGATATTCATAAAGCTCCATCTTGATCCAATTAAAATAATGAGAAGGCCTGCATACTAAAAAGTTTATGGTATACCCTTAATATATAATAATATTTTTAAAAATACATTAGGCCATAAAACAAGAGTAAGCATGTATATCAAGTGTTCTGCTCTTTCCTTTGATGACAAAATTAGTGTTTTATTGAAAATTATTAATAGAACACTAACCAGAATTATTGTGTATATTTTTCTTCTGCTTTAAACATTTAGTTTGCCTTTTGGGGAAGCTGAGATTAAATTCTGCAAAAAAATAGATGAACTTGACAAGTATTCCACTTCCATTAATAAAAAAGTGAAATGGACGCATAGTGTTCTCATTATAAGCTATTATAATAGTACTAATTATACATATACTCTGATATGTAATGATATATTCTGTTTTTTAACTCAGAGCTATAACTATCTTCATATTTCAAATATTTCATATTAACTCAAATTCCGGCCTTACTTTGTACGTTATATATCTTTTTAATGTATTATCAGTGTTTTTTATTGACCAATTTCAATTGAGAAAAGATTTTATCATCTCATTAAAGATAAAACTGTAGTTGCTGAGTTCATGAAAAAGAGGAAGGATTTGTAAATCCATAAGTAGACTATCCTACTAAATAATAATTTATATATAAAGTTCTAAAATGGACAATGCATTCTGTATTTAACCAAGTAACTGCAAATACATTAGTTAATCAATTTGTAATTTATAATTTCATAATTTCATGTGGATAATAATTTTATAATTATAATCATAAATTTATAATTTCATTGTGTATCACATGAACTGACTTCACAAAATTATTTTTATTCTGAAAATTGTGCTAAACCTCTTAGCGATTGCAAATAAAATTGGAAAGAATAATGTATCATTTCCATATTTTGAAATATTTAAGGATGAAAGTTTGTCTTAACTTGTTATTTCCAGCACTTTATCCTATGCAGATACTCAGAAGTTATCCACTGTATGTTGTCTGAATTTCGTTCATAAAACTTTAGCAGAAAAATACAAGACTATTCAGATACATGATGATAAGTTTAGAGATGCTGACTAGCTGAACTCATATTCATTAATCTACAGTTATCAAGATATTTTATTTTTTTTTCCCTCTTATAGAATGCTTTATTGTGTGGCATCCTTGAGCTAAAGGGTCACTTGGGGAGATTTCTGGTCCCTAGATTAGGTCTCTCTTTAAAATGTTTCTTTCTTTTTTTTTTTTTTTTTTATTTCTTAGGACCAACCTAAGTATATCAAAGCTGAAGAATTGATGCTTTTGAACTGTGGTGTTGGAGAAGACTCTTGAGTGTCCCTTGGACTTCAGGAGATCCAACCAATCCATCCTAAAGGAAATCATTCCTGAATGTTCATTGGAAGGACTGATGTTGAAACTCCAATACTTTGGCCACCTGATGTGAAGAGCTGACTCATTTGAAAAGACCCTGATGCTGGCAAAGATTGAAGGCGAGAAGAGAAGGGGACGACAGAGGATGAGATGGCTGGATGGCATCACCAACTCGATGGACATGAGTTTGAGAAATCTCGAGGAGTTGGTGATGGATAGGGAAACCTGGTGTGTTGCAGTCCATGGGGTCACAAAGAGTCAGACATGACTGAGCAACTGAACTGAGCGGAACTGATTGCAAATAAAACTAGCCTCCAGGCATTAACTCAAAGACTGACATCTGCCTACTGAAACGAAGCATGCAGCGAGCCAGGAGCTTCCTAGTCTCATCTTTGTTGTGCACTTAGTATTTGTATGATCATGGCAAGACGTTTAACCTGAGTCAGTTTCTACATCTGTAAAATCAGAGATTTAGATGTCACATACTTTAGTGACATCACTTTAGTGGGTGTTTACCCTGAAGGTTTGCATGTGGTTGTGTGTGAATAAGACAGCCTTCATTTAATTCCCTCCTATATCACTTAGCTAGTGCCTAAGATTGTCTCATCGTATTCAAAAGGGATATAAATAAGCATGTGTTAGGAAGATTAAACACAAATAGGGATGTAAAATGCTTATGATATATAGAATCTCTCAAATTTTAACTGTTATTATGAGTTTTTAAGCCATGAAAATGCCTTAAATATTTTTGTTTAATTTTAGTATAAAGCCTTCTATTTGCAATATGAATAGCAATATGAATTTGCAATATGAATAAACTCTTCTGGTTCAGCCTTTTAAATTATGTTCCAAGTTTGATCATAAGTATGAAAGAAAAACATAGTATATTTTATTACATATGCTTTATTGTATGGAAAAATATTTCTGAAGATACGGAGTGTCAAGAGCTAAACTAATTAGTCAATGAAAGATATAATGTAAACCTCTTTAATGAGTAAGTCAGTGCTGTGCTGTGCTGTGCTTAGTCACTCAGTCCTGTCCAACTCTTTGCGACCCCATGGACTTTAGCCCACCAGGCTCCTCTGTCCGTGGGATTCTCCAGGCAGGGATAGTGGAGTGGATTGCCATGCCCATCTGCAGGGAATCTTTCCACCCCAGGGATCAAACACAGGTCTCCCCCATTGCAGGTGGATTCTTTACAGTCTGAGCCACAAGGGAAGCAGTGTAAATCAATATAAAATGCTTATTTCTATATGGATTTTGGCGTATTTCAAATCTTTGCTCTTAAAAAGAATTTATAATCTAGATATCAAAGTAAGAAGTAAACAGTAAAAGTAGTATAATTCATAGTTAAGAACAAATATTAATTACTGGACTTTGAACAAGTCAGATTAGCATATGATTTGGTGATGAGAAAAATCCTGAGTTAGGAAACAGACAGTCATTCAACTGAATGTTGATAAAGGGCTAGACTGCAATGAACAAAGAGTGATGCACATGAAGTGGAAGAACGATATGAGTATTTGCGCAGGCGTAGAAAAGACCGTGATGTGTTTTGGAGACAGTGAATAGATAGGGCTGGAGATGTTAAGGAGATAAGGCTAAAATGATGAAACTGAGATCCTTAAATGCCTGTTTAAGGACTACAGTTTTTCCTTCCAAGACAGAAAGAGGAAAGTGTAATTTTAACACAGGACAAGTAATTTGCAGGGGTGTACCTAACCTTTCCTGATAGCTCAGCTGGTAAAGAATCCGCCTGCAATGCAGGAGACCCTGGTTTGATTCCTGGGTCAGGAAGATCCCCTGGAGAAGGGATAGGCTATCCACTCCAGTATTCTTGGGCTTCCCTGGTGGCCCAGATGGTAAAGAATTTGCCTGCAATGCAGGAGACCTGGGTTAGGAAGATCCCCTGGAGGAGGGCATGGAAAGCTTGCATGCTGATGTTATTGGCTAAGTCTAGCCTTTACATTGATCTGATTTGTTGTCATATATCAGGTACTTTGCTCTAACTGGCTGATTTCTACCTCAGTTTTCTCTGATTGGCAGACTCCTGGTCTGTACATTGCTCTGATTGCCTGACTTCTAACCTGACTCATTTGGCTTACCTCAAGCCTGTACATCGCTCTGATACTTTGCTCTGATTGGCTGACTCCTAGCCTGAACCTTGCTCTGATTGCCTGACCTCAGGCCTGTACTTTGTCCTGATTGGTGGAATCCTAGCCCATACTTTGCTCTGATTGGCTGAGTCCTGGCCAGTACTTTGTTCTGACTGACTACTTAGACCATCCATATGTATGATTGGCTGAATACTAGTTCATACTTTGCTGTGATTGCCTGAATCCTGGCCACTACTTTGTTCTGATTGGCTGACTCTTAGGCTGCACCTCTTGTTGATTGGCTGATTGTAGCTTGTCCTTTGCCCTGATTTCCTGACTCAAAGACTATAAATTACTCTGATTGCGGACTCTAACTTGTACTCTGAGCTGACTGGCTGACTACTAGCCAGTACTTTACTCTGATTGGCTGACAGTAGCCTGTAATTTGCCCTTATCAACTGACTACTAACTTGTATATTGCTCTGATTGGCTGACTCCTAACCTGTGCATTGCTCAGAGTGGCTAAATCCTATCATGTATATTGCTCTATTAAAGACTCTTAGCATTTCCCTGCACTGATTGGCTGACTTGAAATTGCACACTGCTCTGATTGTCTGACTCTGGATGGTGCATTGTTCTGATTTGCTTACTCCTAGACTGTGCCTTACTCAGATTGGCTGACTCGAGCCTGTACATTGCCCTGATTGGCTGCCCCCTATCCCCTACTTTCTCTGATTGGCTGACTCCTGCCCTGTATTGCTCTGATTATCAGAGTCCTAGTCCTATGGTCTGATTGGATACTACAGAGTCTGTTCACTGCTATAATTGGCTGAATCTGAGCCCCAGTGAGATTGCCTGACTCCTGGCCTGTATGTTGCTCAAACTGGGTAACTCCAAGTGTTCTTTGCTCTGATTGGCTGACTCTTAGCCTACGCCTTGTTCTGATTGGTGAAAACTAGCCTACCCTGATTGGCTGACTTCTGTCCAGTACTTTGTTCTGATTGACTGACTCCTAGCCAGGTCTTGGCCCTGATTGGCTGACTCTGAGCCTGATCTTTACCCTCATTGGCGGAATCTGAGCATGTACATTTAACCGTTTGGCTGACCTCAAGCCTGTAATTTGTCCTAATTGGCTGACTCCTAGCCTGTATTTTGCTCTGACTGGCTAACTCCTATCCAGTAGTTTGCCCTGATTGGATGACTTCTGGCCTGTACTTTGCACTGATTGGCTGACTCAAAGCTTGCATGCTGATGGTATTGGCTAAGCCTAGTCTTTTCACTGATCTTATTTGCTATCTTACTGTATTATGGTCTGACTAGATGACTACTCGGAGAAGGCAATGGCACCCCACTCCAGTACTCTTGCCTGGAAAATCCCATGGACAGAGGAGCCTAGTAGCCTGCAGTCCATGAGGTCGCTAAGAGTCGGACACGACTGAGCGACTTCCCTTTCACTTTTCACTTTCATGCATTGGAGAAGGAAATGGCAACCCACTCCAGTGTTCTTGCCTGGAGAATCCCAGGGACGGGGGAGCCTGGTAGGCTGCCGTCTGTGCGGTCACATAGAGTCGGACACGGCTGAAGCGACATAGCAGCACCAGATGACTGATTGGCTGAACTCTATCCTATTCTTTGCTCTGATTGGCTGAGTCCAAGTCTTTACTTTGCGCTGATCAGCTGAGTCCCGCTACTGCTGCTGCTAAGTCGCTTCAGTCGTGTCCGACTCTGTGCGAGTCCTAGCCTGTACATTTCTCTGATTGGCTGAACTCTAGCATACATTTTGCCCTGATTGGCTGACTCCTATCTTATATTTTTCTCTGATTGGCTAACTCCCATCAGATAGTTTGCTCTGATTGTCTGACTACTGGCCTGTACATTGCTCTGATTGGCTGACTTCTAACCAATACCTTGTTCTGATTGGCTAAACTCTAGGCTATACTTTGTTCTGATTGACTGACTCCTAACCTGTTTTTTTCTCTTATTGGCTGAGTCCAAGTCTGTGCTTTGCCCTAATTGGCTGAGTCATCCTGTGTTTATTTCTCTGATTGGCTAAACTCTAACTTGTACTTTGCTTTGATTGGCTGACTCCTAGCCTGTTCCTTGCTCTGATTGGCTGAGTTCAAGCCTTTACTTTGCCCTTAGTGGCTGAGTCCTATCCTGTATTTTTCTCTGATTGGCTAATTCCCATGAGGTAGTTTGCTCTGATTGGCTGTCTCCTAGCCAGTTCCTTATACTGACTGGCTGAACTCTAGCCTATACATTTCTCTGATTGGCTGACTCCTAACGTGTCCTTAGCTCTGATTGGCTGAGTTCAAATCTGTACTTTTCCATGACTGGCTGAGTCCTAACCTGAACATTTCTCTAATTGGCTGAAGTCTAGCCAGTCTTTTGCCCTAACTGGTTGACTCCTAACTGTTCTTTACTCTTATTGGCTGAGTCGGAGCCTGTGCTTTGCCCTGATTGGCTGAGTGCTAGCCTGTACATTTCTCTGATTGGCTTAACTCTAGCCTGTACTTTGCTGTGATTGGCTGTCTCCTAGCCAGTTCCTTATACTGATTAGCTGAACTCTAGCCTATACATATCTCTGATTGGCTGACTCCTAACTTGTCCTTGGCTCTGATTGGCTGAGTTCAAACCTGTACTTTGCCATGACTGGCTGAATCCTAACCTGAACATTTCTCTAACTAGCTGAACTCTAGCCAGTCTTTTGTCCTGACTGGCTGACTCCTAAGCTGTTCTTTACTCTTATTGGCTGAGTCCGAGCCTGTACTTTGCCCTGATTGGCTGAGTGCTAGCCTGTACATTTCTCTGATTGGCTAAACTCTAGCCTGTACTTTGCTTTGATTGGCTGACTCCTAGCCACTACATTGTTCTGATTGGCTGAAGTGTAACCAACACTTTGCTTTGATTGGCTGACTCCTAACCTGTCTTTGGCTCTGATTGGCCTAGCCGGAGCCTGTACTTTGCCATGATTGGCTGAGTCCTAACCTGAATATTTATCTGATTGGCTGAACTCTAACCTGTCTTTTTCCTTGATTGGCTGGCTACTGGCGTGTACATTGCTCTGATTGGCTGGCTCCTAGCCAGTACCTTGTTCTGATTGGCTGACTGTAGGCTCTAGTTTGCCCTTATTACCTGACTGTTAACTTGTATATTGCTCTGATTGGCTGATCCTTAGCCTGTGCATTGCTCTGATTTTCTGACTCCTATCCTGTACTTTGTGCTGAGTGGCTAAGTCCTATCTGGTAGTTTTCCCTGCTTGGCTGAGTCCTGGCCTTGCCTTGTACTGATTGGCTGACTTGAAATTGCTCTCTGCTCTGATTGTCTGACTTGAGCCTCTACATTGGTCTGAGTTACTGACTCCTCTAGTCAAGGCCATGGTTTTTCCTGTGGTCATGTATGGATGTGAGAGTTGGACTGTGAAGAATGCTGAGCGCCAAAGAATTGATGCTTTTGAACTGTGGTGTTGGAGAAGACTCCTCAGAGTCCCTTGGACTGCAAGGAGATCCAACCAGTCCATTCTGAAGGAGATCAGCCCTGGGTGTTCTTTGGAAGGAATAATGCTAAAGCTGAAACTCCAGTACTTTGGCCACCTCATGTGAAGAGTTGACTCACTGGAAAAGACTCTGATGCTGGGAGGGATTGGGGGCAGGAGGAGAAGGGGACGACAGAGGATGAGATGGCTGGATGGCATCACTTACTGGATGAACCTGAGTCTGAGTGAACTCCGGGAGTTGGTGATGGACAGGGAGGCCTGGCGTGCTGCGATTCACGACTGAGTGACTGAACTGAACTGGACTGAAGTATATCAAAATATGTATCTTCTTTATCTTTTGTCCTGAATAATTTTAACACAAGCACATATGTAACCCTGAAATACTGGGGTAATTTTGTTTGTATGCTGGCCTGGCTGGAAGAGTTAATAAAAATAAAATTCTGCATGTTGTTGTTTGTGTAGTTTGGTTTTCTTGTTTTGTCCTTCCGCTGCTATAAATCTGACTATAGGAAAATCGGAGCTGTGAAAAGGTTTATGAGAAATTGATAAATACTGGTAATGTTTATGTTTCATCACCTCATAGTAGGCATCTACTTGAACTTTATCAGCTTTCTGAAAGTTGATGAAAAATTGATAATGACAGAATAATGGCCAGGTAACAAAGTGAGAGTTCTATATGAAAATGATGTATATGTGTGTATATATATATATATATATATATATATATATTAACATGGTTCAACTTTAGAGAGAATTTCACATTTTCAAACACTTATTTGTACCCATATACTAAGAAAAAACAAATGACTTTTAGAAGTAGGAAAAAATCAATCTAAATCATGTTTCTTTTCATAGACTCTTTAAATACATGGTTGTATCTCAAAGCCTGTGTTTTGCTTATGTATTACTGCGTAGAAAACCATCCTAAACTTCATGATGCAGAGTGACCATTCGTTTCTTATGTTCGTGGATTCTGAGGCTTGGAGATTTGGAAAGGGCCCATTGAGGTCAGCATGTCTATGTTCTATGTCAGAGACCTCACCTGCAAGGTGAATCCACAGCTGGAGGCTGGAATCATCTAAAGTTTGTTTTTCACAAGTCCGGTGTTTAATGGTGGCTTTTGTTTGGGACCTTCGAAGGGGCGCTTGGTCAGAACACCTACATGGGGCTTCTTCATAGGATTCTTTGTGTTTCCTCACTGCTTGGTGACTGAATTCAAGAGCACGCATACCAAGAGAACTAGATGGAAATTGTATCATCTTCTAAGAACTTAAGTGGCCCAGCCTGAGAAATTACATGATTAACCAAATTCAAAGAAGAGGGACATAGACCATATCTCTTGCTGGTCCGTGTGTTACAATCACAATGTAAGAAAAACATGTGAGATAGAAGATACTGTCATGGCTATTTATGGAAAATGCAATCTGGCACAGGCAGATTGAAGGGACACTATACAAGAGAAGATCTACAAATGGACCAAGAAACAGAAGAAAAGACCACCAGAATAATTAGTCATCAGATAAATGCAAGTGAAAACCACCAAAAAGTACTACTACATACTCACTGGAATGGCTGGGTAATTAAAGAGATAGAATAGGCCAAGTTGTTAGTATGTGGAACAACTGGAGCCGTCATACATCACCAGTGGGGATGCAAAGAGCACAACCACTTTGAAAAATAGCTAGGTCGTTTTCTCACGAAGTCATAGCAATTGCACTCTGAGTTGTTGACCCAAGAGGAATTAAAACATATGTCCACACCAGTATTTCCTTATGAATGTTTATAGCAGCTTTGTTTTTTCATTAGCAAAAATCTGGAAACAATGCCAAAACCCATCAGTAGGTAAATGAATAATCACATTTTGGTCTTTATGGAATTCTATTCAGCAATGAAAGAGAACAAATTACCCACACATGTAGAAACATGGAAAATTTTAAGATATTCTACTGTGCAAAGGAGCAGTGGAGAAGAGGGTGTATGATTTCATTTGTATGAAATTCTAGAAAACATCAAAGTAATCTATAGTGACCAAGATTAAACTTGTGGATGTCTGAGGCTGAGAGTGGGTTGGAGGAAAACCACCTTCTGGAAGCTGGAGCCTAAGCCTGCTTTAGGTTTAGCCAATCATTTACCCCACCTCAGGAATTTGAATAGAAGGAGATGGTGTGGTGATGGAAGGGTGGTTGAGAATTTAGTCATGCCTGCGATGACATGCTGACAGCTTCTAAGTCTGAGAAAATGATGCCAAATCAATATCGTATCCTGGCAGTTTCTGTAGCATGATGTTGGTTGTGTCTCCATTACTCAGATCGCTTTGTTTTCTACTCATCTTCTGAGCCTGGTTCCTAAGCCTTCCTATTGATTCTGTAAGCTGCAGCTATCCTTCCAATAAATTTACATTCGGCTGAAGTTACTTGGAGTCAGCTTCTGTTGCCTTAAAAAAAAAGAACCTGGACTGAAACAGACTTGCAGGTGCTGAATAATGGAAAATTTTCTTACTATGCAGCAGGAAAGCTTTTCAGTAGGGAATTCAATAGGAAAGTACTATTGCGTGCAATATACTTAATGATACCATTGTTTTCAGTGCACTCTGGCTTACATTGCACTCATATTCTAAGAATCATCATACTTTGTCTTAATTATGCAGATAATGGTAATAAATGGCCTGGTTTCTTGATCATTTATCTATCAAGGTCCCTTTTTTAGGGTGGCTTAATTTTAAAACTCAGGCTGAAATCAATATCCCCCTCTGGAATAATCTCCTCTCTACTGGAGGGTTTCTTAACTGTCTCAGTTGATAATTCTATTGATCAACTTCAGGTTCACCTTTGATGCCAGTTCTGCTCTTATTTCTAATAACTGGCTCTTGGCTATATACTTGGCAAAGGCTTTTTCTTCTAACTCTAGGTAATTCACTAGATCCTTGTTATTTCCCCATCTTTGAGCAGACATATTAGTATTGAGTCCCTTTAACTGGCCACAAAGTACTACCTTAAGCCAAGCCTCCATCATGTTGAGCTTTGCCTTTTAGTACTTGTATTGATTACCAGTCAAGAGATTTTCCTAACACCTTTTTCCTGCCAGAATATCCACTGGCTGCCCTCCAGTGGACATTGCTGATTACATGGGCAGGCTGCCTGCTTGGTTATTTTCCTACTGCCTACTGACAAAATTCCCCAAACATTCAAGTAGCCAATCCAGATTCTTACTATTAATTGCCAGAAACTTCTCAGACTATGCTTCCTATAGCTTGATGAAGTCTCTGGTTCCTTGGTCTCTTGATGTGTCTACTCAGTTTTGATGGATGACTTGATAAAATCATAACTTTTGTTCTCATTTTTAGTGTAGTTAAAATCCACTTTTATGCTTATACCTGGCCTGGTTAGATTTGATTAGGTTTCTCATATATTGTATTTTCTTTCTCTCTCTCTCAATGTAGGTAGAGGAACTTTTATCATTATTGAAGCCATCCAGGAAATTTCTGCAGACATTCTCCAAATTTAAATTTATACAAGAAGATATTCTCAGTAGGGTCTTTGTAATATTGTGAGTTTACTTTCTCTGTCTGAAAACAGGTACGTAACAGAGGCTGAATTTCAGCAGAAGGAGAGACTAGATTTTCTCAGTGTCCTATGTATTTTAATTTCATTTTCATCATGTTTTAGATTAGTTATTTTTTAGTAAGATCAATGTAATAATAGAGCATTGTTGGTTAAAACATGTAACATCAATATTTAGAGATACATTTTTTCTTCTATTGGCTCACAAAATAATTATTTTTAAAGACCATCTTTTTAATGTATGTAAACATAAAAACAAAATCTACCAAAACCTTTTATGCTTTTTGTAGTATAAAACCATTTGGAACTGGGACTCTGTCAGGTTTATGAATGCATTGACGCTGTTTACCTGGATCGGTACTTTAGAATGTTTGTCAGGACAGATGTATATTCTGTACTTCCTAATGAAAGATAGGCAGATGTGGGGAATATATTTTGTATTGGGCTTAATACAATTTTTAATATTTGGATTAATATAAATACCTGTTCAAAGTTACCAGGTGCATTTAATTATACTCCATTTCAAAGGATATTTCATTCTGTTTATTTGGAATTTTATTCATGAGAAGAATATGAAATTAATGTTATATATACAGTTAATGACTAACCTTTCTTTACATAAATAATATTTTATTTATTATTCATGGACAAAAGTGTAAAAACAGTCTGTCTATTACTACATGTATTAAGACCAGACTTCAGGACTGTTGATATGATAGCTAATGGTTCTCTTAGTCTTCTTGTTTTGGGTTGGCTTTTAATATCCCAGGTGGCTCAGATGGTAAAGCGTCTGCCTACAGTGCGGGAGACCCGGGTTCAATCCCTGGGTCGGGGATATCTCCTGGAGAAGGGAATTGCAACTCACTCCAGTATTGTTGCCTGGAAAATCCCGTGGACGGAGGAGACTGGTAGGCTACAGTCCATGGGGTCGCAAAGAGTCGGACACGACTAAGTGGCTTCACTTTCACTTTAATATCCCCAAATGATAATGACATAAGGAGCAGACTTCAGTTTACTTTAACCAAAGTTAAGTGTTACAGAAGAATAGCCTGACAGTGTCTGTGCTTATATTGAAACCAGTGCATTGGGCCAGCTTTCTTAAGCATTGAAATAAAGATTGTAAACAGTTTCATTACTCACATGTTTAGGGGTATAGTTTGTGGCCAGTTCGATCAGAGAAATCCATATTAGAGCAATATTCTTTCCTTTTCTTTTCTACCCTCCAAGGCTAAAATCAGATGTTTTTGATATTCTATTATTTTATTCTCAAATGAATTTCCTCACTTACTCTTTGAACTTACTCAAGCTAAATTGACTTTTTTTTGGCTTTTCTCTCTTATACTGTGATAGTGTGGCTGATTATAATTATATGGATGAAAATCCAAATTTATTTTTAAAGATATTGTTGATTTTGCCTATATTCATATTTATGAAATTTTTATGTGTTAAGATATGGTAAATTTGCAGGGAAATATATTTTTTGTTATTTTATTTACATGTTTTATTTATTTAAAAAAGTGCCTCAATTTTCCCAAGAGGAAGCTACATTTATGACCTGCTTATCTGGAGTGCTGAAGCATTTGCAGAAAATCATTGTTCATTTTTAAGGTACACATATGGTCATAGCAAACACCCTTTTCCAACAACACAAGAGAAGACTCTACACATGAACATCAACACTGAAATCAGATTGATTATATTATTTGCAGCCAAAGATGGAGAACTGTATACCATCAGCAAAAATAACCAGGAGCTGACTGTAGCTCAGATCATGAACTCCTTATTGCCAAATTCAGACTTAAATTGAAGAAAGAAGGGACAATCACTAGACCATTCAGGTATGACCTAAATCAAATCCCTTATGATTATATAGTGGAAGTGAGAAATACATTCAAGGGATTAGAGCTGATAGACAGAATGCCTGAAGAACTATGTACTGAGGTTCGTGACATTGTACGGGCAGCAGTAATCAAGACCATCCCAAAGAAAAATAAATGCAAAAAGGCAAAATGGTTGTCTGAGGAGGCCTTACAAATAGCTATGAAAAGAAAAGACGTGAAAGGCCAAGGAGAAAAGAAAAGCTATACCCATTGAATGCAGAATTCCAAAAAATAGCAAAGAGAGATAAGAAAGTTTTCCTCAGTGATCAATGCAAAGAAATAGAGGAAAATAATAGAATGGGAAAAACTAGAGATCTCTTCAAGAAAATTAGAGATACCGAGGGAACATTTCACACAAAGATGGGGACAATAAAGGACAGAAATGGTATGGACCTGACAGAAGCAGAAGATATTAAGAAGAGGTGGCAAGAATACACAGGAGAACTATACAAAGAAGATCTTGATGACCTAGATAATCACAATGGTGTGATCACTCACCTAGAGCCAGACAACCTGGAATGTGAAGTCAAGTGGACCTTAGGAAGCCTCAATACGATCAAAGCTAGTGGAGGTGATGGAATTCCAGTTGAGCTATTTCAAATCCTAAAAGATGATGCTGTGACAGTGCTACACTCAATATGTCAGCAAATTTAGAAAACTCAGCAGTGGCCACAGGACTGGAAAAGGTCAGTTTTTATCCAATCCCAAAGAAAGGCAATGCCAAAGAATGCTCAAACTAATGCATAATTGCACTCCTCCTACATGCTGGTAAAGTAATGCTCAAAATTCTCCAAGCCAGGCTTCAGCAGTATGTGAACCATGAACTTCCTAATGTTCATGCTGGATTTAGAAAAGGCAGAGGAACCACAGATCAAATTGCCAACATCCATTGGATCATCAAAAGGGCAAGAGAGTTCCAGAAAAACATTTGCTTTAATGACTATGCCAAAGCCTTTGACTGTGTGGATCACAACAAACTGGAAAATTTGTAAAGAGATGGGAATACCAGACCACCCGACCTGCCTCTTGAGAAATCTATATGCAGATCAGAAAGCAACAGTTAGAACTGGACATGGAACAACAGGCTGGTTCCAAATCAAGAAAGGAGTATATCAAGGCTGTATATTGTCATCCTGCTTATTTAACTTATATGCAGAGTACATCATGCGAAATGCGGGGCTCGATGAAGCACAAGCTGGAATCAAGATTGTCAGGAGAAATATCAATAACCTCACATACACAGATGATACCACCCCTATGGCAGAAAGCAAAGAAGTAAAGGGCCTCTTGATGAAAGTTAAGAGGAGAGTTGGCTTAAAGCTCAACATTCACAAAACTAAGATCGTGGCATCTGGTCCAATCACTTCATGGCAAATAGATGGGGAAAGAATGGAAACCATGACAGATTTTATTTCGGGGGGCTTCAAAATCACTGCAGATGGTGACTGCAGCCATGAAATTAAAAGACACTTGCTTCTTGGAAGAAAAGTTATGACCAACCTAGACAGCATATTGAAAAGCAGAGACATTACTTTGCCAACAAAGGTCCGTCTAGTCAAAGCTATGGTTTTTCCAGTAGTCAAGTATGGATGTCAGAGTTGGACTCTAAAGAAAGCTGAGCACCAAAGAATTGTTGCTTTTAAACTGTGGTGTTGGAGAAGACTCTTGAGAGTCACTTGGACTGCAAGGTCCAACCTGTCCATCCTCAAGGAAATCAGTCCTGAATATTCATTGGAAAGACTGATACAGAAGCTGAAACTCCAATACTTTGGCCACCTGACAGGAAGAACTGACTCCTTTGAAAAGACTGATGCTGGGAAAGATTGAAGGCAGGAGGAGAAGGGGATGACAAAGGATGAGATGGTTGAATGGCATCACCGACTCAATGGACATGAATGAGTTTGAGTAAATTCTGGGAGTTGGCGATGCACAGGGAGGCCTGGAGTGCTGCAGTCCATGAGGTCACAAAGAGTTGGACACGACTGAGCAACTGAACTGAACACATATAACTTTCACTTAATGTCCCTAAGGACTTGAGAAAAGTACTGTTCACAAAATCCGTGCTATAGTTGACAGTTTAAGAGATAATTGGTTATTCTGGTTACTCCCATTTAAATCCCCAAAGAGCAATGGACTTAGACTATATAAACTCTATTAACTCAGCTTCTTAAAGAAATACTTTTGATTTTTTGGAGAACTAGGTAAACATACTCACCTGATAATATTTTACAGTTCCTGGTACCTTTGTCTCTTCTTATTCTATATTGATTTCTAACCTTTATTTATACTTTATTTTATCAGATTAATTCTAACAACCTAACATTTTTCAAATAGTTCTAGAGACAGATATAAAATATCTTATCAATACTCTTTTCTTCCTAGTTGAAGAATTATCTTTTGCTCTCTTATCCTAAGCCCTCCAGTATGTCAACTGATTCAGTTGCTTTTGTGTTTTCTCATTTGCTTTGTTGTTTTGTCTGTACTTTATTGAACAGCTACTTTGTGCAAAGTGGAGTGAAAAGTATAGTATATCTTTTTTCTCATTTAATCCTTACAACTGCATATTTGGAGGCAAAATACATATTTAGAAATTAAGCAACTGGTATTTAATAGATAGTTAAAAGCAAAAATTTTTCCCTTGGTAACTCAGTTGGTAAAGAATCTGCCTATAATGCAGGAGACCCCGGTTTGATTCCTGGGTTTGGAAGATCCCCTGGAGAAGGGATAGGCTACCCACTCCAGTATTCTTGGGCTTCCCTGGTGGCTCAGAAAATAAAGAATCTGCCTGCAATGCAGGAGACCTGGGTTCAGTCCCTGGGTTGGGAAGATCCCCTGGAGAAGGGAACAGCTACCCACTCCAGTATTCTTGCCTGGAGAATTCCATGGACAGAGAAGCCTGGCAGGTTATAGTCTATGGTGTCACAAAGAGTTGGACTTTCACTTTTCTTTCACTTACACTCATATACACACACACACACACATCATTTAAGTGGGTATTGATACCCACAAAGTATCACTTGACAACCTGCTATTAGAGAAACATTAAGGCATGAAAGACTAGTATGTTTTCTTAATAATAAAGAACATTAAAACTTGTAATCCATTCTCTCTAACTTCATATGTTAGATATGAGTTGACAGTCATTAAGTTAAACTACAATGAGGGGAGTAAATTGCTAATGATTTTTCAAAAATTAAAACTGTTAGTTAGCATTTGTTGCCTAGTAACCCAATTATATATCTTTTTTTGTCCAATACCAATTCTGCTCAAGGGTAGATGAATTACAACATATTTCATACAACTGCTATTACAGTTTTCTCCTTTGCAAAATAAAATTAAAACACCTTTGTTGTTTGTTTATATAGAGATTGCATCAGGTAAAAATACTTGCTTAATAAATAGGGTTGTGATATCTAAACCATAGCAGAACTGAGTAAATATTGATTCCAGAAATATTTACAAATCAAGTACTGTCTGAGAAGAAACAAGTGTCTTCCTTTGCATATCTACTCAAAACAGTTTGCTATAGCTGTTAAGATCTTCAAATGAAAACATCTCTTGTATTTCTTTTTATTTAATTAAAGTATAGTTGATTTACTTGTGGTAGTTTCTAGTGTACAGCAAAGTGACTCGTATATATATACACACACACATACACATACACACACACATATGTTCTTTTTCTTATTCTTTTCCATGTTAGTTTGTATTGTGTTAGTTTCTCTGTACATCAAAGTGCTATATACTCTTTTTTATATTCTTTTCCATTATGGTTTATTACAGGATATTGAATATAGTTCCCTGTGATATATAGGAGGGTCTTGTTGTTTATCCATCCTATATATGATAATTTGCATCTGCTGGTCTCAAACTCCCAATGCAACCCCCCTTGCCCCCCGCCCTTGGCAACCACAAGTCTATTCTCTGTGTCTTTGAGTCCGTTTCTGTTTCATAGATAAGTCCATTTGTGTCATATTTTAGATTCCATCCATGTAGCTGTAAATGTCATTATTTCATTCCTTTTTATGGCTGAATCTTTTATATTTCTTTCCATTTTTCCCAAAAGCAAAAACAGTGTAAAGACTGCCTGATTAATCAGTCATTTAGGTCATATTTTAAAACCTCACCTTGTTTGCAAAAGAATCAGACCATGGAATGCTTTGAACTCAACATAAATTATAACAGGGAGCCAAAAGTTTTTTTCAGTTTTGTGAAATTACCAGTTTTCTGATGAGTAAGTGTATTTTTTCAACATTCACGGTTCTTATAAAAACATTACATATGGCTGAAAGAGAAAGGAAGGGAAAACACAGTAGGATGGTTTCCCTGTGCCGTATAAATCCCTATTGCAACTTCTGAAACCAGCACTCAGACACTGAGTACTCCATGAATATGTGTCGATGATGATGATAGATTGCATGTTTTATATGCACTAATGTTAGCACATGAGCACATTGCTTATGTTTCTGAAACCAAAGCAAGCAGTCATGTTGACAAATGACCACATTCTCAGGTCCTTCTAAGTACTGTAGTTCAAAGTCAGGGGCCCTTATCCATTTCTCAGGACTATAACTGAAGTTCAGCTGCAATGTATTTGTCCAGTTTGAGCCTTTAAGCATAAACACCATTTATCTGGAGTTACTTCTTTTCTCTTTAGATAGGTCTTGAGGTCAGACTTTCTTCTCAAATACGCTGGACACACTCAGAAACTCTGTTTTCCATAAAGTATGAGATGTCTATATTTTAAAAAGTGTAAATAATAATTTAAAGGGAAAAAACCCTCCATTCCATCATGTGAAGCTAAACTAGTTTATGCAGCAGTTTAGCTTTCAGTTTTGGGAACCAGTAGAGGTGGTGTTTGAATCTTATGCCACCCATTTCTAGCTTTGTGTCCTCTAGCACATTAACTAGACCTTGCTAAATCTTAATGAAAGTCACCTGTAAAATGCTGCTACTAAGAATTCCTATCTCGTAAAGTTTTTCTAAGAATCAGATGATATAATGTACATTTTGCATTTAACAGAATTGCTGGTATATATTAAGTATTAGCTAAAATACCAATTTGCAGGTGTTTTAATAGAAAAACATCCATAGTTAGATATGGATGGATAACCACCACATTAGTACATTTCCTATTATTTCTGATGTTTACCCAGTCCCTTTTTTTTTTTGCCTGATTCTTTCTGACCACTTCGTTCCTTAGTTTTCCCAATGTTCATCCATGTCCAAGTGGCTTCCTTAGATTTTATGAAAGAAGAGGATCTCAACACTAGAAAACATAAAATTCCCATAATAGAAACCATAAAAGCTTTCTAGTATGGGAATTTTCAAATTTATACAAAAATATAGAGAAAAGTAAAATTAACTGATTTTTTTTATACCCCTGTGTAGACTCAACAGTTGTCAACATTTTGCAAATCTTGTTTCTCTCTTTACTGAGAACTAAGACCATCTATATCAACATGACTCAGTCATTTTATTTTGTTTCCAGGATAACTTTTCTTTGGAAAGATAAGGCTATAAATTTATTCAAATAACTTTACTATTTGCCTTAGGAAAACCCTACAAATTGTTTTATCCAAGATAATCTCTTCATCTAAACAAAGAGCTCACTTACTAAATAACAATTTACTTATGAAAACTTGTTTTAAGACCCTTGCTACCTCACTGTGTCTACTATTACTAAATAATTACAGTATGATCTTTGTCCAGTTTCATTCCGTTCCCTGCCTTAAACCACTTGAGCCTGATATACTGGTAAGAGTCTTTCAACATGGTTTTCTCCTTTACTTAAATGATTTTGAACAAACTTATTGTTTCTCTATTAGCAGGTTGTCAAGTGATACTTTGTGGATATCACTGCCCACTTAATATGATGTGTGTCTGTGTGTATGAGTATAAGTGAAAGAAAAGTGAGAGTGAAAGTCGCTCAGTCGTGTCTGACTGTTTGTGCCCCCATGGACTATAACCTGCCAGGCTCCTCTGTCCATGGAGTTCTCCAGGCAAGACTATTGGAATGGGTAGCCATTCCCTTCTCCAGAGGATCTTCCCATCCCAGGAATCAAACCCAGGTCTCCTGCACTGCAGGCGGATTCTTTACCAGCTGAGCTACCAGTTTTTGGAGTAGTTAAGATTATAAAAATAGATCCTATGTCATTTCAAGTGCAACATTTTCAGTTGACATCTCTAACTGATCAGGGCATTTACAATAACATAGTAATTATGCCATTATCATACTTAAACACAATTAGCAATTATTTCTTAAATTAGCTACTATTCAATCTGTATTCGTTTCTTTGATTATCTCAAAAGTGATTTTAAGTATTTTTTTTCTTTTAAATTAGGATTCAAATAAATTTCATACATTTGGTTACTGGATTTCTGAAGTCTCTTTTATTCTGTAACTCTTCATTTTTATAAAAAAATTGCTATTGATTTATTGGATAAACAAGGTCACTTGTTCTAAATTTTGCTTTTCTCATGGTATGCTTTTTCTTTCTATTCTACATATTACTCCCCATATTTCCTGTAAACTTCAGATAGATCTGTGGACTTTCTTTTATTTTGGAAACATTATTTTAACAGCATATCTTTTTAAGGTACTGTGTATTTCCTACTGTATCTTATCATAGACATATAATGTAGGGTTGTCCAACTATTAGTTACAGTAAGGCTAATAATGGGTTTCATGTGGTATCAGTGTTATCCTTCAGTTTTAAGTTTCTCCATCAGAAACTTACCTAAAGGATTAAGCATCCATTGAACTTTATGGACTACAACCCACTCCAGTATTCTTGCCTGGAAAATCCCATGGACGGAAGAGCCTGGTAGGCTACAGTCCATGTGGTCGCAGAGTCAGACATGACTGAGCGACTTTCTTTCACTTTCTTTCACTTTCCATTATTTCATTGGGTACTAAAATTGTAATTTTATACTGTTAGCATTCTTTCTGTATTTATTAGCTGAGATTCTCTTATGGAGAACTTCCCTCATCAAGCAAGTATTTGATTACTTTGACAGAGAATTTGTATGCCAGTGATGACCAATAAGGATTTTTTGAGCAACATTATGAACTGATTGTTTTTGTTTGTTTGTTTGTTTTTTAACATTTGATATATTTGCAACTGAAACAGTTTGTTCCTTACAGGTCATTAGAGGCTTTTTTTGTTTTGTTTTGTTTTAATTTAAATGTAAAATTCTTAGGACATATTCACAATTTATGATTATACATACCAGTAAATTACCACAGCTTATGTGACCATTACCCACTCTAAAAAAGTTTAAAAATATTAATTCCCCCTTTTTGTTCCATTCTAATCTCTGTAATTTCTTTTTGTAAGCTAATTTTTATTGGAGTATAGTTGATTTGTATTGTTATATTAGTTTCTGGTGTACAGCAATGTGATTCAGTCATACATATACATATATTCACTCTTTTAAGATTCTGTTCCCCTATAGTTTATTAGGGAATATTAAGTAGAGTTCCCTGTGCTATACAGTAGGTACTTATTAGTTAATTTTATACATATATGTGTCTATATGGCAATATATACACATATATGTCAACATATATGTGTATATATGTCAGTCCCAATCTATAATTTTTATAGAAATGTCAAATACACATATGTGTATAAAATATAGTTACCAATTATATGTATATGTTTGTATATGTCACATTGTATATATGTTGATCCTGATCTCTATAATTTCTTCCTTACCAAAGGTTGAAATGTTTTCACTATCATAATTTAACAGCATTTTAGTTTTCTTTATTTCTGAACTTGAAATAATGGAATTGTCCAGTATACATCCTTCTGTGGATGGATGATTTTACTTAACATCATTTTTGTGAGATTCATCCTTGATGATGCAAGAAACATTAGTTTGGTCATCTTCATTGTGTTCATTCATTGCATGAATATAATCCAATATATCAGTCTGTACACTCATTAATACTTTACTGTCATAAATATTTTAGGTCTGTGATATACAGTAACTTCTCCCAGCTTGTTTAGATTGATTTGGGTTTTTTCCCCATTAAATTTTTGAATCAACTGGTTAATTTTCACTTAGAAAAAAAGAAAACCAAATTAAAACCTATTGTTATTTGTATTATAAATTTAGTGGGTCTATAGATCAGTTGGGGGAGAATTGTCACATTTATAGTACCAGATATTCCAATGCATAGCTAATTTTGATTCACACAACCTTCACAATCCATTCTGTACATTCTTCCTTGTTAATGACTTTTTAAGTATGCCTGCTAAAATGATTTTTTTCCAATTTTTCTTTTTATTATTAGAATTATGTCAATTATATTTTTGTTCTTAAATATAAAATCATTCTCTAATCAGTTCAATATAGTCGCTCAGTTGTGTCCGACTCTTTGTGACCCCATAGACTGCAGCACGCCAGGCTTCCCTGTCCATCTCCAACTCCCAGAGCTTGCTCAAACTCATGTCCATCAAGTCGGTGATGCCATCCAACCATCTTATCCTTTGTCATCCTCTTTTCCTCCTGCCTTCAATTATAGTCAATATGATTTTCTGCCTGCACGTGCTTTTCTTGTTATCCATAAACAATTATCCATTCTTACACCCCCAGATCCTTGTGGATTTTTCCATTAAAGTTAATGATGGTAGATACGATACACTTGAAGTTTTAGGGAGACAAAATGTACAATTATCAAATATTTCCATTAAAGTTTATGGTGTGCTTGCCTGTTAGATTAGGATGATATATTATATATTGCTAGCTATTTTTAGTGCAGTGTTACTAGGTTTGTTTTTGTTTTTTTGTTTTATCTCTAGCAATATCTACATGATTCATTGTTCCAGTGTTAACTTCACAAAATAAATTGTCTCTAAAAACATATATATTCTGATGTAGCCTTGTGCTTTCCTCATGTCATTATTCTTTCCTTCTCTCCCCCAGAGCTTGCTTTGCTTAGGTTAATGCTGAATCATTCAAACTAATGTTTGAAAGAATAGAGGGAGAGAAGTTTCTTTTTGTTTTTTAAAGCAGTAATTATTTTGACTTGCTTCCAATGATTTCAGCAAATCTATTTTAGTTATCAGTTAATAGTTTTATCTGTTTTATCTCTTAATCACTTGGTTAAAAAGCTTTTATGTCTATTTAGCAGATAAAAGTCTAGCTATTCTGTTTCAAACTTCAGCTGTTCAAAAAGAACAAGTTCAGAGAAGACTTTACTTTTTTCCTCAGGTTATCATGTCTGAGCTCAAATGTTATTTGTCACTTTTGAAATGTTTAAAGCGGCCAAACTGGCATTTCAGTTCTTTGAGAACATCCTGCCTAATTTTCTGATACTTCACAGAAATTTTATTTAAAATAAAGTGAACTTTGATCTCTCAAACCCTGTTTCTGTTGAAGGTTTCAATAAAGTGTTTGATCAAAAGGTCTTGACAGTTTGAAATGGACTGTGAATTGTTGTCAGAATCTGCACAATCAGACTGAACATTTCCTGAGGAAAGAAATAATCTTTGTGGAGTCATAGTTCCTACTCAGTCACAAGTATCTTAAACCCCTGAAATTTCTCCTTAAAATAATTAAGGAGAGAGCTGTAAGCCCATGGAGCAGGGTTTCTCTTCCTCAGCACTATTGACATTTGGGGTCAGATAATGATTTGTTGTAGTGTTCTTCTGTATGTTGTAGGAAGTTTAGTAGTATCTCTGGTCTTTACTCACTAAATGAAAGGACCACCCACCTCCACCCAGTTGAAATAACCAACAGTGTCTCCATACATTGCTTAATGATCTGTGGGGAGCCAGATCAACACTGACTGAGAAGCAGGACTCTAGCATGTAATAGCCATAACTATTTATAGAAGAATTTTTTTGTTAATTAGTTTCCCTATTCCTATTAGAGAAGTGAGCTGAGAAGTAGCTCACTTGGTCTCTTTAGAAAAAGAATTTCTGGAAGAATTAAGTATCAATTCTTTGTTCCTAATCCAACCCCATCTCTGTGGGGGAAAGTAAAGATAGGTGATTTTTAAGGATATTCTCATGAATTAGGGAAACAAATCCTGAAAGAGCAAGATAGAGCGTACATCTGGAAAATATAGCCCACATTAATCCAACCAACATTTCGGAAATGCCGTATAGTCAGAAAGAATACAAAAGACAGATACTATGTGCTAAAGTGTTAAGAAAGCCAGAATTCATCACACTCAGATGAAAACAAAAGTCATCGGGAGAAGATGCAGGTGAAAAACAAGTGAAACAAGATGAAATTAGAAATAAGAAAAGATTGCAGGGCAAATAAAATTAAGTAGTAGTTTACAAATCCATTTTGGAAAAAATGACAGAATATACAATATTATGCATACTCACATTTTTTTCAGTGATAAGCCATTTTGCTTTACATTTACTGTATTATTTAATTTTCATAACAATCTATGAATTAAGCAATATGAACCAAGCCAGTGGTAATGAGCAATAAAACCAGATTCATTGCAGTGCTCTATTATACACAAGTTGCTTGAGAAGTTGTAAAAGGTGGAGAAAAAGACATTACTATATTCAGAGATGGTTGTCGTAATGAGGGTGTGTAATGTAAATACAAAATACAGAAATAGGTGAAGAGAGGAATGGCAGAGAAACAATACCAATTGATCAGTGTAACTAACAACTGATGAGAAGTTGCTTCTTGAACAATAGTAGCAACAACAAAAAAAGGACCTGAGGGTAAAGCTAGAAACAGTTGGTGAACACCGGCAAAATCAATGTAAGGGAAACTACATCAAGATACTTTGTCAAGTGAGATATGTTACAAAATTAAGTGTAAAAGTCTATAACATCCAAGAAAAGGTAGAGAAAAGATTACCTAGAAAAGAGTCAAAATAAGACTGCCTATGGACTTTTTTTCCGGTGTGAAGTACCAAAAAACAGTGAAGTCATAGACATCACAGTGAAGTTTTTAGACATCCTGGGGGGGAAATGCGGTAACCTGAGAATCTCAGGTTAAGATCTAAGATATCATGTTGTTGTACAGCCGAAACTAACACAACATTATAAAGCAATTATTCTTCCAATTAAAAAAATAAAATAAGATTTAAAAGATCTAAGATAAATTGTTTTTTATTCATGGACACAAATAACTTAATTCTTGTAGAGTTAAGAGTTTAGAAAATACCCTTCCCACGCATCTTTCTTCAAAATATTACTTGAAGACTTTTCCCCAAATTAATACTAAATCCTCCACTAGTTAAGTCATGACATGAATTGACTTTCCTGAACAGGCTGAATGCCCTGAATGCAATATATCTCTGAATGTTTTATTACCAGATGAGTTCTGCTGCTCAAAGTGAATGTTTCTCAATGCTTGCTAAAGTTTCCTCGCAATAATAATTACAGGATTGGTCTAGTACTAGGAGGTTTTTTTATTTGTTTTGTTTTATTTGGTTTAATTTCTCAAGTGTCTTTCATCTCACAGTTTAGTGGAAAACTCTTGTCACTTTTGAGAATGACATAAACTAATTACTCTTGCTGTCTTAAACCAGTAATTGGTAATAATGACTAAACTATTTTGGAGAACTTGCTGGATGAAATTGTATACAAAATGAGTTTTTTCTCTAGCCACAAGAGCATGCTTGAATAGAAAATTATAATAGCCTCATTCTTGTTGGAGACCTATAATGATTTTCTGCAACTATAAATGTTATACTGAATGAGTTGAGCCATTTCTTGTTACTTTATTTTTGTCCTACCATTTAAAAATCTTCAATGTTGTATTTATTAATATTTCCAAGTTAACTCTTTTTAAAAGTCCAGTATCTTCTGAATGATGTAAACTATAAAAACATGCAATAAGAAGCATAATAAAGAGATGCAGTAAAATGATGAGTCATTACATCTGGTTGGTGGGATTTTGTGTGGTGGTTTTTCATCATCATCATAATTTCCCATATTTTTAGAAGTAACTTTTATGATAAAAGTAAAAACTTATATCCAATCAATTACAAGTAGTATTCATTAGAGAATATTCATTAGTATATTCATTTATATCTAGGCACACATACTTTGTCAGGTGGTAAAATTAGTAATATTTTTTCTTTCATCTTAGAGTTTCTGTATTTTCTAACCATATCTCAAGAGTCAGCTTCCATCCTTCCCTTACCAAACAAAGTAAATGATGCCTTTCTCCATTATACATGGGAAAAAAACCCTCAAATTGCCTCTCAGGCATTGTGCTTTTATCTTCTCTGCACTGTTTTTATTCCCTCACCCACCCCAATAAATCCCTACTCTAAGGTGCTTTTTCTTCCTCATGAAAGTCAGTAAGAGACTAAGTGAGAAATATTGTGGTTATCCTTACTGTTCTTTTCACATCTCAAAGACACAAAGTAATCCTACCTCCTCCTGATGGTTTAGGTCAGTTACTCCTGCCAGAGTCATGACTCTTCCTAGTCTGCCAGAAGTGAGCTGGCATCAGCCATAGTTAATGTTAAATGGATTTCTTAGGAAAGGGATCCCAAAATAAAGAGGAAGCTAGGAGGGGAAAGGAGATGTATCTTTTCACAAAAACTTGTTCCATTCCCCTCCTCCTCCCCCACCTTGTTGGTTAACAATAAAACTAAAACTACATTCTTTGATAAGGAATTAATGCAAAATAATGATGATAATACCTTTAGGGAAATCTAGATTTTCGGTGACTAAAAAGTAATATGTAAGAAAAATTAATATCCATTTACTTGTTGCTTACAACTTACTGTGGTTATCCTTTTAATGTTATTGAAAAGAATAGTAAAGTTGGGATAATGGAAAACTTTAGATTGGGCTTGCCGGTATATTAGCCTTTTATAAGGTTTAGTTTGGGGCTTCCCAGGTAGCTCAGTGGTAAAGAATCCACCTGCCAAGCAGGAGACTCGGATTTGATCCCTGTGTCAGAAAGATCCTCTGGAGGAGGAAAAGGCAACCCACTCCAATATTTTTACCTGGGAAATCCCATGGACAGAGGAATCTGGTGGGCTACAGTCTGTGGGGTTGCAGAAGAGTCAGACACTACTTAGTAACTAAACAACAAAAAAGTTTAGTCTAGTCTTGCTTTTTTCCTTTGATTAAGGTGATTCATTTATGCTAGTTTATACATGTGGCTTGGAAATTAATTTTCAATGATACTGTTTTGTGTGTTGTAAAGAAATTTCTACTTTTATTTGTGTTAAGTCTGTATAAATACTTGCCTTTTGGTGCCTTTATATTCATTTTGTTGTTTATTTTCTAACATTTTAAAGTGAAATTTTACAAATTTGTTTTGTAGTTTCTTTATTCTTATTGAACGGACTCAGTGATTTAGCTTTCTTCTCTGTGTGGAACAACATCCCCATAAGATATTATTATGTATGTCCATATCCCCACTATTTTTGGATGGGAATATTCTTCAGTGATGGAGAAGGCGATGGCACCCCACTCCAGTACTCTTGCCTGGAAAATCCCATGGATGGAGGAGCATGGTGGGCTGCAGTCCATGGGGTCGCCAAGAGTTGGACACGACTGAGCGACTTCACTTTCACTTTTCACTTTCATGCATTGGAGAAGGAAATGGCAACCCACTCCAGTGTTCTTGCCTGGAGAATCCCAGGGACGGGGAAGCCTGGTGGGCTGCTGTCTATTGGGTCACACAGAGTCGGACACGACTGAAGTGACTTAGCAGCAGTAGCATTCTTCAGTGAAAGTTTTTGACTTTTTCTTTAACTTATTTATTTAGGATACTGTATCTTAGGTTTTTTTTTTTTTTTCTGCTTGTTGAGTTTTTGATACCATTGTAACCATAAACTTTTGTCTGCTTCAAGTTTACATTTTGGAATTCATCACAGTTGTCTCTGGACATATGATATTGTCCTTTGTTTTTGTACATATATCTTTGATAGCTGGCTCAAAATGGAGTCACTTGTGCTAAGCCTTACATCAGCAAACCACAATTTAATTTAAACTGATTACAGTTTCAGCCTCTTCAAGGAGTGGAATTTTTAACCTATCAGTCTGGAATATCTGATCAGAACTAGTAAAATAATCTGCATGATACTCTCCCTCCCACAGCTGACTCAGAGGAAGGTGACCTTGCCTTCTTTCTTTTGTTACCTCCTGGTTTCACCCTCTTTCTGCATATAAAAACCTGTCACTTTGTACAGTTCCTTGAGGTCTTGTTCTGCTTGCTAGATGAGATGCTGCCTGATTCATGAATTGTTGAATAGAGAAAACAGATCTTCAATTTTACTCAGTTGAATTGTATTTCTTAAAACTGTAAAATAATTTATTCTGATTTTGTAAGGCATTGATTTTAAACATAAATCTGTTGCATAGTTTTGTTTTTAATAGTACTTAAATCTTAATATTCTTGTTTTTTATTATAATCTATTAAGAATTGAGATATTGAGATATTGCCATAAAAATCACATAAAACTTTAATGTTTCTGTTAATGTGTGCTTATTTTTTAGGTGTTTTATTTTATAAATGTTAAATGCTATAGTACCCTTTATCATCATAAAATAAGTTCATTGTCCCACTTAATGAGTTATACCTTAAAATGATTTTTCATGCTAATACTGTATCTTTTTGTTTCATTGGTATGTTTTATCTTTATTGTTTTCATTTATAGTCAGTTCTTTCGAGGCAATTACTGAAATAGTATACATTCACCTTTTAAATATTTTGTTTTGTTTGTTTGTTTTCCTTGACCTTGAAAGTCATATTAATTTTATATATAAATTGTATTCCCTTTGTGTTTATTGTTAAAACTGGCAAGACTAATCTTGCTTTTGAAAGGTCAATTTATGTTATTTTGTGACTTAAAGTTTCCTTTGTTTTGTTTTTCTATTGCTGTGCTCTAAATTATGTAAATTGTGATTTTTGTATTTTTGGCATCACAGTTTTAAAAAGAAAAAAGAATTAGGGTGTATACATCCTGTTTGATTTCCTTTATTTCCAAAAATTAAGAGTGATTTCTTGTTAGCTACACAGTTGGTGTTCATTTTAATTTTAATTCTGAGTCTTTCTTTAAAAATTAATTCTTTATGGTACAAAAGTGATAAATGGCTTGTATCATTGCAGTTCAAGATTGTTTTTCTATTTTCTTAATTTCTGAAAGACTCATCATGTTTCAGGGAGGAAGCCAATTCTCACTGCATGCTGGAAACTGTTTCTTTGACTTGCTTTTATTATTATAATCATACTAAATGGCTTGCCTGAAGGACCCTGCAGCTCTGCTTAACTGTAAACTTTAAAGTGCCCCTTTTCAGCTCATGGAGAGATAGTTTGTCCCTGCCTACCTGTGAACAGAAGAGATTAACACATCCTTTCCAAAGGCTGGCCTTTCCCTTGGAGATGTTTTGCAAGACTGAAGACCCTTTCATTTTACTTCTCCACTGTATCTCCCTCTCTATTCTGCCTTTTGACTTGAGTTCCTCATTGCTTCTTTCTCTCTAATATATAAAAGAACCTGGCATCCAGACCCCAAGAAGATGGTTATTTTGAGGCACTAGCCTGCCATCTTCATGGCCTGCTGGCTCCCCAATTAAAGTCTCCTCCTTGCCTCAAAACCTCATCTCTCTGATTGATTGGCCTATAGGGCGGGGAGCAGAGTGAGCTTGGACTAGGTAACAGTCAGAATAGAATTTTCTGATAGAAACTTTCTTGTTTTGGTTCTGCTGTAGAAATTACTTCATTGACAATTAACGGTTACATTTGTAGAAGAGAGAATTGCATTTAGTACAGCCTTTTTTCTATTTTTCCCTTGGTTTACATGATTCTGTGTCACTTATTGATATTGGAAATGTGTAACTTCATAGTATAGGTTGTGGGTGTAGTTAATAATTTTTCAAAGTGTTAAAACTTTTAATTGGATATTTTCATATTTTTCTTCATTTGAAAAATTTTTTTCAAGTGTATCTGTGTGATTAAAAGAAAACTTTTCCATTTATCTTAGTCATTTCTTTAAGCATTCTAATTTTCCTGTCATCTGTTCTTTAGGAGTATTCACATTTTTGTCCTTGAATTCCATGTAATTTTCTCTAGTATACATTAAATACCACCGATTTTTCAGTTTTTTAAATAAAAGATTTGATACTACTGATTTATACTTTTAATTTAAAGTTTTGCAGTGTTATTATCTTTATTCTTAAATTGATTCTCATAACCTACCAGTTCCTCCTAAAGGGGAGCAGAGTTTGCCACACTAAAATACGCCTCTTTGGCTAAGGATTATTTTGATCTTGTTATTTAAAAAAAAAAAAAAAAAACAGATACAAAACTATGAAAACCAAGGAGAAGTTTTCCTTTCATAAGAGATATTTACATGTATAAGGGAAATGTCCATGTGTAAGGGTGTCCTCCCTGTCTGTAATGGAAGAGAAGGGTGATTAAATTTGTGGAAATTTATCAATAGAAAAGACAAGGACTTACATCTGCGTATCACCCTTACCACTGCTGCTTATTACTGTGCTTTTCTGGATAATCACCCATTAACAGCACTCTGCCACCCCTTCCAGAGAAACATCTGTTTCTACTTTATTGACTATGCCAAAGCCTTTGACTGTGTGGATCACAATAAACTGTGGGAAATTCTGAAAGAGATGGGAATACCAGACCACCTGATCTGCCTCTTGAGAAATCTGTATGCAGGTCAGGAAGCAACAGTTAGAATTGGACATGGAAAAACAGACTGGTTCCAAATAGGAAAAGGAGTACGTCAAGGTTGTATATTGTCACCCTGCTTATTTAACTTATATGCAGAGTACATCATGAGAAACACTGGAATGGAAGAAACACAAGCTGGAATCAAGATTGCTGGGAGAAATATCAATAACCTCAGATATGCAGATGACACCACCCTTATGGCAGAAAGTGAAGAGGAACTGAAAAGCCTCTTGATGAAAGTGAAAGTGGAGAGTGAAAAAGTTGGCTTAAAGCTCAACATTCAGAAAACGAAGATCATGGCATCTAGTCCCATCACTTCATGGGAAATAGATGGGGAAACAGTGGAAACAGTGTCAGACTTTATTTTTCTGGGCTCCAAAATCACTGCAGATGTTGATTGCAGCCATGAAATTAAAAGACGCTTACTCCTTGGAAGGAAAGTTATGACCAACCTAGATAGCATATTGAAAAGCAGAGACATTACTTTGCCAACAAAGGTCCGTCTAGTCAAGGCTATCGTTTTTCCTGTGGTCATGTGTGGATGTGAGAGTTGGACTATGAAGAAGGCTGAGCACTGAAGAATTGATGCTTTTGAACTGTGGTGTTGGAGAAGACTCTTGAGAGTCCCTTGGACTGCAAGGAGATCCAACCAGTCCATTCTGAAAGAGATCAGCCCTGAGATTTCTTTGGAAGGAATGATGCTGAAGCTGAAACTCCAGTACTTTGGCCATCTCACGTGAAGAGCTGACTCATTGGAAAAGACTCTGATGCTGGGAGGGATTGGGGGCAGGAGGAGAAGGAGATGACAGAGGATGAGATGGCTGGATGGTATCACTGACTCGATGGACATGAGTCTGAGTGAACTCCGGGAGTTGGTGATGGACAGGGAGGCCTGGCGTGCTGCGATTCATGGGGTCACAAAGCGTTGGACACGACTGAGCAACTGAACTGAGAGATGGTATTTAAGGAGATAGCTTAGGCCATTGGGGGAGTTACTCACTTTCCCTAGGTATTTCCCAGGTATATAGGAAGTATCTATGCTATTAAGTTTCTGTTTTTCTCCTGTAAATCTGTCTTTTAGCACAGGGCTGCTGCTGCTGCTAAGTTGCTTCAGTCATGTCCGACTCTGTGTGACCCCATAGACAGCAGCCCACCAGGCTCCCCTGTCCCTGGGATTCTCCAGGCAATAATACTGGAGTGGGTTGCCATTCCTTCTCCAATGCATGAAAGTGAAAAGTGAAAGTGAAGTTGCTCAGTCGTGCCCGACTCTTAGTGACCCCAAGGACTGCAGCCTACCAGGCTCCTCTGTCAATGGGATTTTCCAGGCAAGAATACTGGAGTGGGGTGCCATTGCCTTCTCTGTTAGCACAGGGGGACCTCAGGAAAAATTTTTTCCTTCCCTATACTTTCTCTCTAATTATTAATCTATCACTATTTTGTGGAATTCAGTGTCAAGGAGGAAGAAATTTTCCTCTACCCTTCTATGTTCTTATGGCTGATCTAGAATTAATTGACATGAAACAGATTAACAGGAGAAAATGAAACAAAATTTAGTAACATGTATACATGGGAGAGTAAACTCTGGGAGTTGGTGATGGACAGGGAGGCCTGGCGTGCTGCAGTCTATGGGGTTGCAAACAGTCAAACATGACTGAACGACTGAACTGAACTGTTATGTGGAAGAGACCTAGAAAAGCCGTGTAAGTAACCAAAAAAGCCAAAGCCCTCACCTTAAATACCATCCTGAGATACAAACAAAAGTTGATGTTAAGGATGAGGTTAGTCTGTTGTGGGGGGTTACCAAGAAAAGTATGATAAACAAGGGTGATTGTGATGCAGATTTAAGTCACTGCCTTCTCCACTTCCAGGTGCTGAGAGGAAGACACTCTTATAAATGGTGATTTCCCTTACAGATGTAAATGTTTTATACCAGAGGGCATAAACCAAGGCCAGACTCCTTAGTTTCCAGAGTCCTTTCCCTGTTGGCTGTTTCTCAGAAAATAACCTGCTTAAAATGGTACACAAAAGAGACATATTTTGGGGTGGCAAATTCAGCTCCCCTACACCAGAAACATAGAAGTAAAAATCTTCTCCTGTTTTTTTTTCCATGGTGTGTGTTTTGGGAGTTTTGTTTGTTTGTTTTTGAAGGATGGGGGTAGCAGAGGGCAATCATTTTATGTTTACTCTACCCAACTGGATTCCACACAAATGTGGATGGTGTTTGCTTGACTCTTTTTCCAGGTGATGGAAACGGCTTTTAAGATCAAAACATTGAAATTTGAGCTGAGAAACTGGAAGCTGATAATTGAATTTTCATGTTCAGCCATTAAGTTATTCAAGGTCAGTGAAAAGAAGATTCACTTCCTGGTACGTTCCTAATGGTGTCTTTGTCTTCTGTCTGAATGAATATTTTACAAGTTATAGAAAGAAAAAATTGAAACGTAAAGTAAAGTTTAAAAAATTTTGCAGTGAACTTCCTTATTCCCAACACTTAGATTATAGTCTTAACATTTTACTATACCTTTATACATCTAACCATTCATCTGAACGATTAATCCATCTCAATTTTTATGCATTTCACATTGATTTTCAGATATTTAGTTGTTAGTTATCTAAACACATCAGCAGGTATATCATTAAAGTGAAATTTGTTTGCTGTCTGTTAAAAAACAAAATTCAACTGAGTAAACGTAAAAATCAAACTGACTTTATTAAACAATTCATAAATCAAGCAGCATCCCATTCAGCATATAGAAAGGAGCTCCAAGGAGCTGTGCAGAATGAAAACCTTTTATAGACAGTTGGGAGACAGGGACAAGGAAAAGCAGATTGCCTCATGTTTCTTTGGGGGATAGAAGGGGTTGTTGACTTAAGAGAACTCAGCAGTTCAGTCACTTAGTTGTGCCCAACTCTTTGCAACCCCATGGACTGCAGCACGCCAAGCATCCCTGTCCATCACCAACTCCCAGAGCTTGCTCAAACTCATGTCCATCAAGTCGGTGATGCCATCCAACCATCTCATCTTCTGTCATTCCCTTCTCCTCCTGCCTTCAATCTTTCCCAGCATCAGGGTCTTTTCCAGTGAGTCAGTTCTTTGCATCAGGTGGCCAGAGGACTGGAGTTTCAGCTTCAGCATCAATCCTTCCAATGAATGTTAAGGACTGATTTCCTTTAGAGTTGACTGGTTTGATCTCCTTACAGTCCAAGGGACTCTCAGGATAGAGAACTGTATAGGGTAAAAAGTGCGAGTGGAGTTTATTCAATGTCTTACTGAGGACTATAGCCTGGGATCCAGCCTATCAGAGAGCTCTGAGAAAGTGTTTCAAAGGAGTAAGAAGGGAGGTCTGTATATATGTAATTCTGACAAGCAGAGTATGTGTAACCAAGCACACTTCTTGGTAGAACATTGCTAGTCACAGGAACAGATATTTAGTTAATTATTTTAATTCTGTTGTATGTGTAGGAAGATGCAACAATCCAGGTTCATACAATATTTCACCTGAAATTATCTTAACTACCTGAAGGCCTGTTCTACCAGTTTTCCCAGGGCACAGAGCATTTCATTCCTGATCTCCATCCTGAACTCCTTTTGGGATGTGTTAATGGCACAAGCAACTGCAGTGGCTAATGACTGAATCCTTGTAGAGCTGGATGGTGACCAACACTTTAGTTGGCAGGGTCTTAGGGGTATTACCTCACAACTGCTGACCAGAACATTCTAGACTGACCAGTTTAGATTACATTCCTGAGAAAGGTTGAAACTGCAGTTCAGTTCAGTTGCTCAGTCGTGTCTGACTCTGCAACCCCATGGACTGCAGCACGCCAGGCTTCCCTGTCCATCACCAACTACCAGAGCCTACTCAAACTCATGGCCATTGCATTGGTGATGCCATCCAGTGATCTCATCCTCTGTCGTCCCCTTCTTCTCCCACCTTCAATCTTTCCCAGCATCAGGGTCTTTTCAAATGAGTCTGCATGAGTCCAGTGAAACTGCAGTTAGGTTGGGTATTAAGTCTTGGTTTCCTGACATGGGGCTTAGCACAAGTCACTCATTTTGGGGCTTGTTATTTCTTCTTTTTTCAGAACAAGTTTTCTCTTTTGATGTGAAATTTGTCCTAATCTTATATACCCATTTGGTGAATTTTGACAAGTGCATATATACCTGTGTAACCCAGTCTTTTATTGAGGCATAAAATATTACAAACCCACAGTAAGTTCCCTCATGTCCCTTCCTAGAAAACACTAGCCTTTACCATCCCAGAGATTTTTCTCCATACATTAGTTTTACGTGTCCTAAAATTTCATGAAAGTTGAATAATGGAGTATATATTATATCACTTATGAATATAGGACAGAATATAATATAGGAAAGAGTATGCACTCTTTTGTGTAAGTCCTCTTTCACTCAGCATAATAGTTTGGAGATCCATCCATACTGTTGAGTATCTCATTAACATTATTCCTTTTTAGTACTAAGTAGTATTCTATTGGGAGAAGGCAATGGCACCCCACTCCAGTACTCTTGCCTGGACAGTCCCATGGACGGAGGAGCCTGGAGGGCTGTAGTCCATGGGGTCGCTGAGAGTCGGACACAACTGAGCGACTTCACTTTCACTTTTCACTTACATGCATTGGAGAAGGAAATGGCAACCCACTCCACTATTCTTGCCTGGAGAATCCCAGGGATGGGGGAGGCTGATGGGTTGCCATCTATGGGGTCGCACAGAGTGGGACACGACTGAAGTGACTTAGCAGCAGCAGCAGCAGTATTCTATTACCTGAATATACCACAGTTTGTTCTCCAGTTGATCAGCATCTGAGATGTTTAGATTTGGGGCTATTATGAATAAAACTACTGTGAACAGTTTTTAGATCTTATTATGAAACATATGTTTTCTTTTCTCTTTATTAAATACCTAGGAGAGGGAGAACTTTGTCATATGATAGATGATAGATGGTTACTTTTAAAACAAATTACCAGAATTTTTTCTGAAATGATTTTAACATTTCACACCCCCATCAACAGTGTATACAAGTTATGGTTGCTCACACCACCACCTATATTTGTTTTTGTCATTCTTTTAATTTTAGCCATTCTCTTAGAATGAAATAGAATCTTACTGTGGTTGTGGATACGTATTTTTCAAAGAATATTCATCTCTGGTTTACAGGTGCAAAGTAGTTTTGTTTCAGACTTCAAAAGCTAATACTGATCAGCCTTATGTTTTTACCCACTCTGCTAATGTTACTGTTTATACGTGGTTAGGAAAGAAGCCCTATAAGCCAAACATTCTCAGACCCTCCATTATTGAAGATGCCCAGCAGGATCCTTCAGAACACATTCGGCTAAATTTTCTCAACAGTTTTGTGTCAGCCCCCAATATCCTCTTTCAGCTGGGACCAAATTGCATTATATTTGGCACATCCCACCATGATGATTAGAGCCTTTTCCTGTGTTAGTTATAAATGATGTTTTAGTCTGTTTTCATTATTATCACTAATTCTGGGGAGAAGTGAGAATTGTACATGGACATTTACTTCATCATTTCCCCATCTTTTAGGGAAATATTTAAAAGGAAAAAAAAATCAACAAATGATATACAGTTTTTAAATTATGAAGCAACATTGCAGAAAGGTCCATTAATTCCTAAATCCATTTGTATCATCATATTATGGTAGTGAGAATGGACCTATCTGCAATCTATTTTTCATCACTATATTAATGACTTTTGGATGGTTTTGTTTTATTTTGATCTCTAATTAAATTTCACCCCAAGCAGGATTTTCTTACTGAAAATTATAATAAGGAGCTTTTCCATGTAGTTGGTAGATTGGTTTCAAGGCTTCTTAATTTTTTTCTTTTTGAAAACAGGAGCAATCAGTTTCTAAGCTGTGACATGACAAAAGCTCCTACTAATTCTAATATACTGAAATACAATTGAAGTAACTTTCTAGCCTGGGAAAAATACTAAATAAATGTGCAATATGATATTAGCTTTTCATTCTTCAAGGCACAGTTTGTCTAAAAGTTAATGTTCTGTTATTAAATATTCTGATATCCAGGCAGTTTTCTAATTCTAAAGGCCAACTAGCTGTCAGTGCTTGTTCTGAAAAGTCAGCATCCAGAATCCAACAAGCTTTTTCCTCCCTCCTTCCTTCCCCTCCTCTCTTCCTTCCTTCCTTCCTCTCTCCTTCTTTTCTCCCTCCCTTTGTTTCTCTCCTTCTCTCTCATATATTCTTTCTTCTTTTTTTCCTATTTCCCTCTCTCTTTTTATTTTTTTCTGGCTCACTTCCACATGTAGACCATGGAGGAACTCTAATGATGTTCACACATAACAACTTGATTTCAAAACCTAATCTGGCGGGGGATGGGCTGCCTTCAGATCTAGTGGCAGGGGAAGACACCCTACATATCACTTCTATGAACACGTTGGAACATGCTAGTCCTTGTAAACCTTGTGGTTGAGCAACTGTTCAACCCATTCAAACTATGGAAATAAACAAATACCAGCCAAATGAGAATATTCAAAGGCTATTTAAATAGAGCTCCCTAGAGCAGGGAAGTCAGGCAAGGATCATTTAAGTTTTGATAAAGACTCAAAAGCAGGCAGGTATGTGGGAAAGTTTTAAAGTGGAAAAAAAGGGAAGGCTTCAGGTATGCCCTCCCTGATTGGAAATAGATGATAGGCTGGCTTCCCCGGGCTGATAATTATAGATAAGGAGTTCATTTCCTGGGCTGATTGCTGCAGGTTGGGGGTCAGAGCTTTCTTTTTATGTATGGCCTGGCCATTATGTATTTATATATTCAGTTTCTCCAAACTGAAGGTTGAACATATTGTTAAATGGGTACAGAGTTTAAGGTTTACATGGCGAAGAGTTCTGAAGATGGACCCATTTCCTTGCATTCACAAATTGGATCACCTCCCATTCTGAGCACCCCTTCTGAAGACTTTGAACAGTTTATCAGTAATCTCTATGAAGAAATGTCGTATTGATAAACAGCCTATTGGAACTCAAGGGAACACCTGAATTATCAGGGGAGAATATCAATCAAGGGCTACTGTGAAATATTTTTCTGTGGCTTTCCAATAAAATTTCTAGATAAGTTTTCTTTTCCTACAAGCTTAGTGTTTAGATTCAGTGAGAACACACAAAACCTACAAATTCATATGGGGGCATTTTTAAGCACTTAAAAAACAAAGAACTCTTCATGTTATGCCCATGTATCATGGCCATAAAAATGACTTGTCTTTATTGGAGAGACTCCTGGAATTTTGTCTTTGAACATGGCTTTTTGGCAGATGGCAGAAGAATAGTCAACTGCCAAATAAGGCAGTGATTTGTATCTTTAGTATTGTAAGTGCAAATGTGAAAAAAAAAACTTGAAAAAAATATATTCAAGTAGTTATTCAAGTAGCTATTGGTTGTTCAGTCACTAAGTCATGTCCGACTCTTTGTGACCCCATGGACTGCAGCATAGCAGGCTTCACTGTCCTCCATTTCTGTTCAGTTTTTTAATAACTATTATATTCCTGAATATTGAATATTTTGCTACTTCAATACTATAAGTATTTGGACTTCCCAGGTGGTGCTAGTGGTAAAGAATCCTCCTGCTAGTGCAGTTATGACACAAAAGATGCAGGTTCTATTCCTGGGTTGGGAAGATCCCCTGGAGAAGGAAATGGCAACCCACTCTAGTATTCTTGCCCAGGAAATCCCATGGTCAGTAGAGTCTGGCAGGCTACAGTCCATGGGGTCGCAAAGAGTTGGACATGACTGAGCACCTGAGCACATAAGTGTTTAATCTGTGAAGTTGGACACCAGTTTGGATTCTGCCATTACCAGTGGCTGGCAAGTCTAATGCAAGGGCTCTAACCACCTGGAATAACCAGACCATGATCTTCTAGACCTTTGCCCCATCTACTTAGATTAGTTACAGTATGCTATTCATGTCAGTGGGCTTCCCTCATAGCTTAGTCAATAAATCATCTGCCTGCAATGCAGGAGACCTGAGTTTGATTCCTGGGTCAGGAAGATCCACTGGAGAAGGAAATGGCAACCCACTCCAGTATTCTTGCTTGGAAAATCCCATGGACAGAGGAGCCTGGAGGACTACAGTCCGTGGGGTTGCAAGAGTCGGACATGACTTAGCCACTAAAACCACCAACCACCAAAAATTAGTGATAATCACCTATGTCCAAGAATTTAATCAATCATGCCTGTGTAATGAGGCCTCCATAAAAACACAAACGATGGAGTTTGGAGAACTTGTGACTTGGTGAACACGTGGAAGTTCAGGGAGAGAGGTAGGCCTGGCAAGAGCGTGGAAGAGCTATGCCCCCTCCCATGCTTTGCCCTGTGCATCTCTTCCTTCTGTCCATTCCTGAGTTACATTCTTTTATAATAAACCAGTGATCTAGTAAGTAAAATGTTTCTCTTGAGTTTTGTGAGCTGCTGTCACAAATTAGTCAAACCTGAGGAGGGAGTCTTAGGAACCTCTATCTGTAGCCAGTTGATGCCAAGCACAGATAACAACCTGGGTTTGTGAGTGGCATCTAAAGTTGTGGGAAGGGTGGACTCTCGTAGGACTGAACCCTTACCCGCGGAATCTGATGCTATCTCCAGGTAGACAGTGTCAGAATTGAAGTTGAATTGTAGGACACTCAGCTGGTACCTGGAGAAAACTCCTCTCCACACACTGGAAATGGAATCTCAAACTCATTTTAATAATATGATCATATTTTTTATTTGCTTATTTTTCAGAGTATTTTTTGCTGATCCTTCCTCAGTAATCCTTGAGCTCAGTAAAATGTTTTTCAATATTATCTTCTGTATAGGCAAATGTGTGAGATAATTTCCTAGTCTCTCTCCTAAATTGTTATTAATTTATTGGACATTCTGTTTTCTTGTTTCTCTCTTACTTAGTTTACTTACATACCTTCCTGAAAAAGAAGGCATGAGAGAAAAGTAGTATGAGTTATTGTATATCTAAAATATCTTTGTTTTATCCTTTGGGTGGTTTGGCTGAATATAGTTTGCAATAACTGTCCCTCGAACTTTTTGTTTCATTTTCTTCAAGTTTTCTTTGTTGCTATTGAGAAGTTCATTGTCATCCTATCGGAAAAGGTCCCTTATTTCTCTCAAAAGCATTTTGAATATTTTCTGTAAGCCATATTCATTTCTCTTATCCAATTGTTTTGGTTATTACCTCCAAAGCAATATTAATTAGTAGTACTGACCATGAAAACCATTTCTCTTCTACATAACTCTTAGTGGAAATGCTTTTAGGTGTCCCCATTAATCACATTAATCATAATATCACCTTTGTCCTCACACAAATGCTTTCCTATTCCATTATTGAGGCTGTGTAATTGGCAATCCTCTTTAATGTGGTTAATTTCTACATTCATGCTCTGCCTCATTTCTGCTCTCATTTCTCTGAAAGATGCTTTCTGATTTACTTAGTTCAACATTTGGGTCGTTAACCTTTTCTTCTACAAACCAGTAGTGTTTTTAAACATTTGAGTTTCTCATGTTAACTTTTTAAAAAATTCCTTGTGGTCAAGGTGTTTCTTATATCTTTTTATTGAACAAGTTAAATGTTAAATACACTTGCAGTCTCTGATTCAAAAAAAAAAATCCATCTACATTCAATCAACCACATTCTAGTCTGTATTCACACTCCTGCCACTACTCTTGTCAAGGATATCCACAGCCATCCAGTTGATAAAGCCAATGGACTACTTAAACCTTATTTTGTTTGATAAAACATAAGCATTCCAAAATGTTGATCTTTTCCTTTTAAAAAACTCTTCTTTCAGTTTTTATCACAATGTATTATTCTGTTTTCTTTCTACAAATTCTGGTTGTTCCCTTTTGTTTTTTTCTTGTGGGTGGATTTTATTCTGCCCAACCCTTGAATGGTGGAGTTCTTTGAGTTTCCGGTCTTGGTTATCTCCTTTGTTCAGTGGACAGCTCTCTCTTGGACAGTTTCACTACTCCCAGGACTTTATTGGCCATCTGGCATATAGCTGACATGCCAGCTAATTTAAGCTAACATTTCCAGATGTTTGCCTCCAGCCTAAGACTTTGCCTTCATATTCAGGGGCAAGAAACTAATAGCTTTATAGATATTTCCATGTGAATTTCTTATAGAATCTCAAACTGATTGTGTCCAGATGATAGGATAATCTTTACTACCAGAACTATTCCCCCGAGTATCACTACCTTGTTATTGTTGTTCAGTCACTCAGTCATGTCTAACTCTTTGCGTCCCCACGGACTGCAGCATGCCAGGCTTTCCGGTCCTTCACTGTCTCCCAGAGTTTACTCAGACTCACTTGCATTGAGTTGATAATGCCATCCAACCAACTCATCCTCTGTCACCCCCTTCTTATTTCTGTCTTGCTGAATAATAAATTCAGTCATGCTAATAATAAAATTATGCACTTTTCTTAACTATTTTCTCTACCTTATGTCCAATTTCCAATAAATCACCTAGTCTGTTGACTATACATTGTAAATGTCTTTTTAAATCTTTCTTTTCTCAATATTTACTGCCCAGAAGAAACCAACCACTTCTCATGAGTTGATTACTCTTGACCAGATTCAAACTGAGGTTAAAATCTCTTCTTGAAAATTTTCTTCGTGTTTGCCTTAGACTGCTCTCCTCTTTTCTTAAGCACCACAGACATTTGTATATAGTCATAATGTATTGCACTGAATGGCAAATATTTACTTATTCATATTCCCCAGTAGATTATAAACTTTGTGAATGACTGAATCTTCCTTGCTAATCATTGAAAAGCTAGCAACTAGCAAAAAAGGCAATACAGTGCACTCAATATAATAGCTCAAGTTAATTAAAGAAAACATCATATGCGATTTATTAGGTGTTGTCATTTCCAGTGATTATCATAGTCCAAAAGAGACAGAACATATTAGACTTCCTTAAAAATATTCTCCTGGGGAGAAAAACACAAAAGATGAATAGCAGAAATTTTTAGTATTATTGGGAAGTCTATTGGCCAATATATCTTTAAATATTATTTCATTATGTGTTTTTTAGTTAAGGAAAATGTAATATCAATGTGATATTTTTTACCAACTTATTGCTGGAAGTTAAAAGGAGAGCATACTCACCTTCAGTTTTGACAAACTGAGATACTGAGTTTCATTATATCTACAATTGGGTGGGAAGAAATCCAGATTATTCCACAGGTGCCATCTTTAGGAATAGACAAGTGCTGATTGCCTTTACTGAAGATTAAGTGTACCACTTATGTTTTTTATTCATATTTCAGACTATGCATAATGTGATTGATTACACTGATGTCCTGATCCCTCTCATCTGCCTATATCCATGCATTTTGCAGTGTTATTTGTAGTCTCACCTGCTCGTCACTTGTGTTGTCCTAAATGATGTTAGCATATGTGATGTAAGTAGAGATTTGACATGAGCTTGCACATCAGATGATGCATTTTCTTGTGCCTCTGTTATTACCATGAAAACATTCCTGACCTAGTCTGCTGGAGGATGAGAGACATTTGGGTACAGCCAGGTTACCCAGTTCACCCCAGCCAAAGTGAGCCTAGATCAGGTGACCACCAGATCACCTAAAAACATATAAGAGAGGCGAGTCAAGATAGGCAGAACTGTGTAGCTGACTTCTAGCAGAGTGTGTGTGCATTGAGTGTTTACTGCTGCATGCCACTAAGGTTTTGTAGTTGTTTGCTATGCAGAGAAAGATAACTGGTACATTACAATCCTTTCTGTATTCAAAGTCCATTCAAAGTAGTTTCTGAAGAAGCATTAAAAAGTAAGTGGCAAACTTGAAATTAATTTTTTAAAATAATTGAGCAAAGTGATAAAAATATTCTGACTCTATAAATAAACCATGAAAAATAGAAATTCAAGGAGTATTTAATAGTGTAGAATCTCTCTTTGAACATATTGAACATCCCTCTTTCACTACTTTGGCTCTAAAAGCAGGAGCCAGGTGGCACAGACAATGTTACCTGTAAAATATTTCTTCTTCCAGATCCAGGTGACTTCATACCGACCTCCTTTGCATTTTGACTAGAGTTGTGTACTTGAGTTTTTACCTATTAGAATATGAGAGAAGTGATGTGTTTTTTATGGTTCAAGGCCGTTAAGGATGGGCTTCCCTGGTGGCTCAAATGGTAATCCCTGGGTAGGGAAGATCCCCTGGAGAAGGAAATGACAACCCACGCCAGTGTTCCTGCCTGGAGAATTCCATGGGTAGAAGAGCCTGGTGGGCTACAGTCCATCGGATCACAGTCGGACACAACTGAACGACTAACACATGGGTTCTCCATGTTCATTCTTTCCTTCATGTATAGCTGAAAGTGAATTAATTGTAGTAGCTGTTTTGTTTTGTTAAAGAAATCCAGATCCACAGTGCACTTTTAAAGGAAAGTCACCAGGTAGAATCTATAGGTTTGAATTGGAATGTGACATGAGCCAGGAAATAGACTTTGGTCTATTTGTACAGTGTTCTATTTGGCCACTAACTTTAGTTAGCCTAAATAATACAAAGTTAAATTCTCAGAATCCTTTAAATACTATGCAAGTGAATAATCTAGGTAACATTGTACTCATTATCTATTGCTGCTTAACATATTCACCCCAAAACATAGTAACCTGAAGCAGCTGTATGAATCATTTCATAGTTTCTGTGGGTCAGGAATTCAGAAGTGGCCTCAGTAAGTGCTTTTGTCTTAGGCTCTCTCATGAGGTTGCATTCATGAGGTTGTTTGGGGCTACAGTCATTTGAAGCTGAAATATCTGCATCCAGACTCACTCTTGTGGTTATTGGCAGACTCCACTTCCTTGCTGTGTGTGTTATTCCATAGGCTTCTATAAGAGTATTCATGACAAAGCAGCTAGATTCTTCCATAGCAAATGATTCAAGAGATAAAATGCCACTGTCCTTTGTAGTCAAATCTCAGAAATGATGTACCATTACTTCTGCTGTATTCTGTTTGTCACACAAAGCAACTCAGATACAGTGTGGGCATGAATACAGAGGGAAGGGGATCCTTGGAGACTATCTGAGCATCCCTCTAGCTACTACAAACACAGTAGAGAATGGGGAGGCCTGAGATGAACTGGTGAGTGCATGCCCTACTCGAGTAATTCTGTTTATCTTTTTAGAACACTGTGTGGGTCAAAAAAGCAAGTCTCATTACAACTGGAAGGAAACACTCTTTTAAAAACACTGTATATATCAGTGGAAAATGTGGGTAGCAGAATGTTTCAGTGAAAGAGAAAATGATATACTATAGGAATATGTGTCATTTTCAAGTTATGTCAAAAGAGAAAATGTCCTTTCTGTATATCTTTGATTTGAAATGGTAAGATCTTCTTTTATTTCAGTCAGTGTTGAGGGGCAGGTGGTATAATTGTCTGGTTCAAGCTGGAATAATTAGTAGCTATCATTATATGTACATTAAGGTAATTTAAAAATGTAATTTGCATAAAATGTCATCATAATAATCTTTAAGTCATTTTGCCCACTATAAAGAGGACCCAAAAGAAAGCCATATGGCTAAAATTTTAATTCTTACTACTTGTTAAAAAAACATAAAAATTGTGGTCATACCTTGATTCTCATAAATGTAGGTCTCCCAATTTTAGCTGTCTATTCAATATTTGCCAAAAAAATGAGTTAGAGGATCATAACTATAAAAATAATTCCCATGTAGGTGGCTCATCAATTGAGAAAAGAAGAGGTGTGTTGAATACTAAGGAATATAAAAGGAAAACTGTATATATCATAATTTCTGGAACTCAGATAAAATAGAGGTACATTTCTAACAGATTAAGTTAATGGTATCAGGTAGTGGCATCTGTAATTGATAGAAGCAGAAAGAAGAATTCAGAATCTGAGGAGAGAAAGGCAAGAAAATTGGGTAATAGATTTTGTTCTGTTTTAAATGTCATAATTTTTTCTCAGCTTACATACAGATCTCATATCCTTGTTATTATGGATGTGTGGTGTTTGTGTGTATGAGTTTTAAACCACACAGTTAACAGTAAAACATATATATATATATGTATATATATGCTTATCTTTGTGTTGTGATAGAGTTCATTTTCATGTTATCTAGAGTAGTTACCAAACCTCTGTATTAGGAAAATTCACATGGCAGATGAAGAAAATTAATTATAGTTCATGATTATATTCCCTCAAAGGGAGTTCTCTTAAAATGAAAATGACTGTTGAAGACGTCCAGATTAGGTAAAAATACTGGATGATAAAAAGGGCAGCATCAATTTTTTTTAAATTTAGTATGATGAATAACCACTTCAAATTTCTGTAATGATATCTTGGCTGTCGATAATGGCAGAAGAGCTATTCAATAAAACAAATTTTAAGATACAGTTTTAAGATACATACCTATTTAGGTGGAAATCAACACAGATCGTTTTAGAAATCAGTATATAGTGTTGATTTTATGCTCTATAAGCATTGACTCTACTTTTAGTTTTCCATGACAACTTTTGAGTCATCGTTAGGGTATGGGGGGCAGAATACTGGGCTTGGACTTGACCTAGACCTGGAACTCCTATTTCTGATTGTGCGATACCTGGTGATTTGAGGCTCAAATCAACAGTAATGAAATGAAGGTAATGACACTTACCTCAAAGGACACTTGGGATATTGTTTGTTTATCTTTGGCTTTGTTTTGTTTTAGATATTTTGTTTATTTATTTGGTTGTGCCCCCAGGTCTTAGTTGTGGCATGCAGGATCTTTTAGTTTCAGCATGAGAACTCTTGCTGTGGCATGTGGGATCCAGTTCCCTGACCAGGGATCGAACCCGGGACCCTTGTATTGGGAGTGCAGAGTCTAAGCTACTGGAACACCAGGGGAAGTCCCTCAGAGGACATTTGTGAGGAGTTAATGAGCAGCACATTTGCAAATAATTTGGAACTTGAAAAGTACTATGCAAATGTAGATTATGAATAGTTACCTCCAATTTATGCTGGAAAACAGGTTTTTTTTTTCCTTTTCTCGTTTATTTTCCTTCGTTTCTAACCATTTTATACCTCTGTCACTGCTCCTGCTGTCACAGAACTCGTCTCTAAACAGTTCCTGTCTTATAGCCTCCTTACAGACTGCTGTTTCTGATATGCTGGGCACTAAAAATCAAAATGGAACAAAAAACAAGCTATTTGGATAGCTTATTGGAAGTTTTGCATTAAATAAATATGACTGTAATTTAAAGGCTCTGGTTTAAAACAGGAGGCAATAATTGTGCAGTAAACTGGTAGCCTTGTTTGGAATGATCAGGATCATCTACTATTTATTTACTTCCTGGTTCCTGTTGAGTTCCAGAAAGATGAAATCTGAGAAGTGTGAAACAAAAATAAATGAAATGTTATAGATTGTGGATATGTGGATAGAATATATGAACATATAAATATATTTGGGATATATAAAAAGGCACAGCTCTTTGCTAGATAATAATATGTCCACATGGAGATTACTTCAGTTCAGTTCAGTTCAGTCCCTCAGTCGTAACCAACTCTGTGACCCCATGCACTGCAGCATGCCAGGCTTCCCTGTCCATCGCCAACTCCTGGAGCTTACTCAAACTCATGTCCATCGAGTTGGTGATATCATCCAACCATCTCATCCTCTGCTGTCCCCTTCTCCTCCCACCTTCAGTCTTTCCCAGCATCAGGGTCTTTTCCAGTAAGTCAGTTCTTCGTATCAGGTGGCCAAAGTATTGGCACTTCAGCTTCAGCATCAGTCCTTCCATTGAATATTCAGGACTGATTTCCTTGAGGATGGACTGGTTGGATCTCCTTGCTGTCCAAGAGACTCTCAAGAGTCTTCTCCAACACCATAGTTCAAAAGCATCAATTATTCGGCACTCAGCTTTCTTTATAGTCCAACTCTCATATCCTTACATGACTACTGGAAAAATCATAGCTTTGACTAGGTGGACTTTGGTTGGCAGAGTAATGTCTCTGCTTTTTAATATGCTGTCTAGGTTGGTCATAGCTTTTCTTCCAAGGAGCTGGCGTTTTTTAATTTCATGGCTGCAGTCACCATCTGCAGTGATTTTGGAGACCAAAAAAATAAAGTCTCTTACTGTTTACATTATTTCCCCATGTATTTGCCATGAAGTGATGGGACTGGATGCCATGATCTTAGTTTTCTGAATGTTGAGTTTTAAGCCAACATTTACACTCCCCTCTTTGAGTTTCATCAAGAGGCTCTTTAGTTCTTCTTCACTTTCTGCTATAAGGGTGGTGTCATCTGCATATCTGAGGTTATTGATATTTCTCCTGGGAATCTAGATTCTAGCTTGTACTTCATCCAGCCTGGCCTTTCTCATGATGTACTCTACATATAAGTTAAATAAGCAGGGTGACAATATACGGCCTTGACGTACTCCTTTCCCTATTTGGAACCAATTTGTTGTTCCATGTCCATTTCTAACTGTTGCTTCTTGACCTGTATACAGATTTCTCAAGAGGCAGGTCAGGTGGTCTGGTATTCCCATCTTTTTCATAATTTTACACAGTTTGTTTTGATCTACACAGTCAAAGGCTTTGGCATAGTCAATAAAGCATAAGTAGATGTTTTTCTGGAATTCTCATGCTTTTTCGATAAGTTTACTTACTATTTCTCAAATCTAATGCCTTATCTCATGTCATTCTCATATCTGAATGATCTCAAAAAAAATAAAACAATTTTATCTCTAAAATAATTCCCATGCACTGCCACACTAAAGTTCCAGTAATATTAGTGTTATCAGTAATAGACTGTATAAGGTATTAAATAAATAGAAATGTACAAAATTTTTAAGAAATATACAACCAGGTAAATATCATAATAAAGATATTTCTGAAACCCCTTCACTTGTCTTCCTTAGCTCCTGTGCATAGCAGTGTCAGAGAATGTAACACAGTGCTCTGTACAGGCTGATTTTCTTGAGTGTCTCCCAGACTTGTCTGTAAACGCCTTTAGAGAGCAAATCACATCTTACTCTCCTTGCATTAGAACTACTAAGACTTGGTAAGACTGATATTTAGTAGCTCTCAATAAGTGTTTTTGAATGGATTAGTAAAAGATGAGAGCAAAGAGGAGAGATGACTGATACAAGCAAAGATAGAGAAAAATTCACACATAGTATTAGCATTTTAAAAATTATATATTTATTTATTTTTGGCTGTGCTGGGTCTTTGTTGCTGTGTGGGCTTTTCTCTTGTTGCTGGGAGTGGGGGCTACTCTCCAGTTATGGTGCGGTGGCTTCTCTTACTGTGGAGCACGGGCTCTAGGGCATGCGCAGGCTTCAGTAGTTGTGGCTCCCGGGCTCTAGAGCACAGACTCAGTAGTTGTGGCACATGGCCTTAGTTGCTCCATGGCATGTGGGATCTTCCCAGATCAGGAATCAAACCCATGTCTCCTGCACTAACAGGTGGATTCTTTACCACTGAGCCACCAGGGAAACCCTAGTATTAACATTTAATCTGTCTCTCTGTCTCTCATTTTGATTTTTTGTTTTTTTGAGTTTTATTTTCTACTTTTTTAAGTTCATTTATGAGTAATTGCCATATCATTGTCATTTTTGGTAAATCTGTGCAGTTGTGAATCTGTCACTACAATCCACTTTCAGAACTCTTTCATCACATGAAAAACTTTCTATTTTCCCTTGTGCAGCCAATCCCCACTCCCACTCCCAGCCTCAGGCAAGTAACTACTCATCTACTTTCTGTATCTATATTGCCTCTTTTTTCCCCTCAAAATTTCATACAAACTGAAAAAAACAAAGGTATGGTCCTTAGTGTCTTATATCACTCAGCATAATGCTTTCAGGGTTCATCCATGTTGTAACATGTATCAGGATTTTGTTCTTTTTTTGCTCAAATGTATTCCATTGTATGGATATATCTCGTTTTGTTCATCCATTCATCTTTGTTTTACAGACATACCCTTTTTTTCGGTTTAATCTTTCTTTGGGCTCTGCTAGTTTTATGGGGTAATTTCTGAGCCTGGCTTCCCCCCAGTGGCTGGAAGAAGCCTTTTTAGTTTTCCCAGAGTCTTTCTGGTTTTCACTCTCAACTTTTGTCAGTTAATCACTATATGCCTCTTTTAAAAGCTTTTCCCCAATGTCAATTATTATATTTAACATTATCTGTTTCCACTGTCATTTTTAAAATTTATTTACTTGGCTGTCCCAGGTCTTAGTTGTGACATGCAGGATCTTTTTAGTTGCAGCATGCAAAATCTTTAGGAATGGCATGTGGGATTTAGGTCTCCAACCAGGGATTGAACCTAGGCCCCCTTCTTTGGGAGCTCAGAGTCTTAACTACTGGACGACCAAGGAAGTCCCTGCACTGTCTCTATAGAAACTATTCCCTTCATTTTTCTCAAATGCCTGATACTCATTCATTTTCTTTCACTAGAATACTACCCCAGTTAACCACAGTAAACAATTGCCTGTTTCAGGGAATACGGGGAATATGTGTGTTCTACCTATGATTAGTGATGGAGTTCTCATTGCCAGCTGAACTTTTGAAGATCCTATCTTAGTATTTGATCTTTGACCACTCCTGGCCCAACTATCAGTGGTGGAGTTCTCCAAGAAGCAGACCCTAAGATGAAGATTAGCGTGCAAAAATTGTATTATGGAGTGCTCTTGGCATCAGCATCTGTTGGAAAGAAAGAAGGAAGCAGGATGTGTAAGGAGGGAAGGTTGGGCTGTGATGCAGTGTCTGTGAAAGCTTCATACAACTGAATGAAGCTTTGAAGCTGGGAAGAATGGCCCTGCAAAGTAGTCCAGAGTTGAGGCAAGGGAAGCATACCTTTGTATTGGTTAGTAAAAGTGACTTTGAGCAAGACAACTCCATCAGTGGAGACAATTCTTAAGGAGGGCTTCTCTTTAAGAGATTAGGGCTGTCTGTCAACACTTCTCATTACAGCTGAGAAAATAAATCCTTCTGTCTTTAAGGGGAATCCAGATTGTATATCTAGCATCATTGAATCAGAAGGATTTTCTCACTGATGACATGAATGGCAAACGGTTAGTCGAGGCATAAAGGATGGATCCAAGGTTTTTAGCCTGTGCAACTAGAAGGATGGGAGTTGCTATTAAGTGAGATGGCACAGGCAATAAATAAAGTTCTTTGAGAGGGATTTCAGAAATTATATTTGGGCCATATTGTGTGTGAGATATTGATTAAACATCGAAAAAGGTATGTCAAGTTGACAGTTGAATATATGTCTAAGACCCAAGATGATTTTATTAATAACTGCCAGTATTTTTGAATTGCACTTTCCCATTCTTGCGTTGTTATTTTCTTTTTGTTTTCTGGTAACTTTTAAATATATTTTCAGTCAACTTCCTTAGTAAAAATCCATGGTTGTTCCATTTACTGAAATCTTGGAAGTCTGATAATAATTTTTTTATATATTTCCACACTTGAATGGCAACTTGAGTACATATGTATTCCTGTGGAATTGTCCTTATTACTTTTTTCAAGCATTTCAGGTATTTATGAGTATTTCTAGACTGTTTCTCTTCATCTAGTCTGTAGTGGTAGGCTCAGTGGTAAAGAATCCACCTGCAAGGCAGGAAATACAGGTTCGATCCCTAGGTTGGGAAGATCCCCTGGAGAAGAAAATGGCAGCCCACTCCAGTATTCTTGTGTGAGAAATCCCATGGACAGAGGAGCCTGGCAAGCTATGGTCTATGGGGTTGCAAAAAGAGTTGTGCATGACTTAGTGACTAAAAAGCAACAATATTTTCATAGAACCCATGCTTAAGTTATTGTTTGTAGATATATCCTTGAACATAATCAACAGCAAAAATCTACCTACATCCAGTGTTTTAAGACACTCAGATTCGTTGATTGATTTTGGCTTTTTCTCAATCACTGAGGCCAATGAAGACTTATTATTCATAAGATGGGGCGTCTGCTGATATTTAAAAAGCTCAGTATTATTTTTGATTAATATTTTGTCCCAATTATGCAGATTTATTTTGGATGGTTAATATCAAATCATCTGTTAATGTTTTTGTCTTATCTCTGTTGTTATAGAAGTCATATAAAATACTTCTGGTCTTAGAATATGTTCATTTCTTATTTTTTGGTTTCAAACCCTCCTCTGGTTGAGCAGTTAGAAATGAGTAATAAATCTTTTAGTCACTCAGATATCTTAATATCAATTTAGAATTTTTGATTTATATATTAAATATGAATAGAGGTTTATCTCATAGGTAGTGGTATGGAGTACAAGTAACAAAGAAGAGTAAGTCCTAAATAATAATGTCACAGGTTATATACAAGGAAATGTGTAGTCAGAGTGAGTATATGGGCAGAAACAGTGACCTATTTTTATATTGAATTCCATATATGTGTATGTGTGTGTATGTATATCAGATCAGTTGCTCAGTCGTGTCTGACTCTTTGCAACCCCATGAAATCGCAGTACGCCAGGCCTCCCTGTCCATCACCAACTCCGGGAGTTCACCCAGACTCACGTCCATCGAGTCAGTGATGCCATCCAGCCATCTCATCCTCTGTCGTCCCCTTCTCCTTCTTCCCCCAATCCCTCCCAGCATCAGGGTCTTTTCCAATGAGTCAACTCTTCGCATGAGGTGGCCAAAGTACTGGAGTTTCAGCTTTAGCATCATTCCTTCCAAAGAAATCCCAGGGCTGATCTCCTTCAGAATGGACTGGTTGGATCTCCTTGCAGTCCAAGGGACTCTCAAGAGTCTTCTCCAACACCACAGTTCAAAAGCATCAATTCTTCGGTGCTCAGCCTTCTTCACAGTCCAACTCTCACATCCATACATGACCACAGGAAAAACCATAGCCTTGACTAGATGAAGCTTTGTTGGCAAAGTAATGTCTCTGCTTTTGAATATGCTATCTAGGTTGGTCATAACTTCCTTCCAAGGAGTAAGCATCTTTTAATTTCATGGCTGCAGTCACCATCTGCAGTGATTTTGGAGCCCAGAAAAATAAAGTCTGACACTGTTTCCACTGTTTCCCCATCTATTTCCCATGAAGTGATGGGACTAGATGCCATGATCTTCGTTTTCTGAATGTTGAGCTTTAAGCCAACTTTTTCACTCTCCACTTTCACTTTCATCAAGAGGCTTTTGAGTTCCTCTTCACTTTCTGCCATAAGGGTGGTGTCATCTGCATATCTGAGGTTATTGATATTTCTCCCAGCAATCTTGATTCCAGCTTGTGTTTCTTCCAGTCCAGCGTTTCTCATGATGTACTCTGCATATAAGTTAAATAAGCAGGGTGACAATATACAGCCTTGACGAACTCCTTTTCCTATTTGGAACCAGTCTGTTGTTCCATGTTCAGTTCTAACTGTTGCTTCCTGACCTGCATACAAATTTCTCAAGAGGCAGATCAGGTGGTCTGGTATTCCCATCTCTATGTATGTATGTATATACATATTTCATATGTATGTATATACATATATATGAAATATTGAAATATATAGCTGGCTTCAGGTTCACAGAAATTCTTTACTCTTAAACTAGCTGGGTAATAAGGAGTTTTATATGCTGCCTGTGTTTTCATGAATATTTCTATTGTTGAGTTTAGCATCAATAACAAAATCCCACAGCCTAGTAGACAGATCTAGGACTTTGAAAGATTACAGACAATAATTATGGTGAATCTGTTCCTACAGGTTAAATCCTGTGGTCCTCTCCTAAAAACATGCTCATTTAGTGACACTTTAGTAACAATACCATGAATTAAATTAGGAAGAGAAACCAAATCTTTTAAAAAGGTGGTACTTTTTCAAAGTCAGTGATAGTGACTCTTTGGAATAGAACCCTAGCATCATTTCCAGTATTCCTCATGACCACAAAATCCAAGGCTTCAATTTGACATTTAGTTTGTATTGTGGATATTGATTTCCTAGGGAAAAACGAAAATAGCTACTGTGGTCCTGTGTGCTTTATTGACCAAATAAATGCTGGTTAAGAAGGCTTATGTACTATCCTTTAGTTTGTGTATTACTGAAAATTTATTTCAATGAAGCTTCTTTAATGATGGCTGATTGCAACTACATATATTAATAAACAGTACTACTAATTTACAAACTGATTACAGATTTATTTGTTTTGTAGGCCTGCCTTAGCCCAGATAAAACCTTCAGTGTATTTTATAGTATTTTGTGAGGAGCTTTATAATTAAGTTTATGTTTAAGTGGGAAGAGGCATGGCAACACAATGCAGTTCCTCAAATCCTTTGATTTTTGCTGACTGCATTGAAAACTACAAAAGCCAAAGAAAGCTACCAGATATTTTTATGACTAAGTTATAAAAGATGTCTTTTGTTAAATATTTTTTCTAAAAATATAGTGTCATGGTTAAGTTAAAAGTGTTTTGCATCCCACCCAAGATACTGAAGACTCAAAAGCTATGACATTTCTCATCAATATTTCCTACCCTCACATTCATTTAATATTACCTTAGTTAATTTTTCCTATATATTGATTATTATGAGAAATCTGGGTGTAATTCAGCTTTCTTAGATATACTAAATTAACCATTCTTCAGTTAAGTCGCTCAGTCATGTCTGACTCTTTGCGACCCCATGGACTGCAGCATGCCAGGCTTCCCTGTCCATCGCCAACTCCCAGAGCTTGTTCAAACTCATGTCCATTGAGTCAGTGATGCCATCCAACCATCTCATCCTCTGTCATCCCCTTATCCTCCTGCCTTCAGTCTTTCCCAGAATCAGGGTCTTTTCCAATGAGTTAGTTCTTCATATCGGGTGGCCACAGTATTGGAGCTTCAGCTTCAGCATCAGTCTTTCCAGTGAATATTTAGAACTGATTTCCTTTGGGATTGACTGGTTTGATCTTCGTGCAGTCCGAGGGACTCTCAAGAGTCTTCTCTAACACCACACTTCAAAAGCATCACACTAGGGCTCGAACCTGCAACTCATGCAGTGGAGGCACAGTGTCTTAACCACTAGACCACCAGGGAAATTCCCAAATAAACCTTCCTAATGCAGTCATTCTGCATTGCTAGCACTCTTACTGCATGGCATGGTTCAGGTCTATTTCATTGAACACTACTACTAAACAAGAGAACACTACCACTAAACAAGAGAATATAATCAATGTTTTTAGAACACCTTCACACACAACAGAATACACATTTTTTTCCCCAAGTCCACAGGAACACACTCCAAGACAGGCCATGTGCTAAGCCACAGTACTAACCTCAAAAAATGTACAGGAATTGAAATATAACGTATACACTTTGACCATAATGGAATCAAACTAGGAATCAATAATGGAAAAAAATAGAAGAATCTTCAAACAGTTACAAATTAAATAACACATTTCTAAGTGTTTTATGGGTCAAAGAGGAAAGCTCAAGAGAAGTAAAAAATACATCAAACTGAATGAAAATGAAAATACAAGATATCAAAATTTGTGGGACACAGCTAAAGTAGTTCTGAGAGTGAAGTTTATAACACTATGTGTTTTCATTACAAAAGAGGAGAAGTCTTAAATCGATAATCCATGCACCCATTTCAGCAATTAAAAATAACAAAATATATCCAAAGCAAGCAGAAAGTGATAATAAAGATAAAACCAGAAATCAGTTAAATTGAAAACATAAAACAGTAGAGGAAAATAGCAAAATCAGTTGCTGGTTCTTTGGAAAGATCCATAAAATTGATAACAACTGTAAAATAGAAAGGAAAAAACTTCACTAATATCAGCAATGAAACAGTAGCTGTCATTACATATGCATAAGGGGGTGTTATATACAAATAACAAAATCTTGCAGAATCTGTATGTAGGAAACTACAAAATCCTAATGATATAAATCAAAGAGAATCTGAGTAAATGGAGAAATATCCATGTTTATGAATTGGAAGACTGACCATAGTAAAGACGTCAGTTCTCCTCAGATGGATCTATAGACCGAACACAAATGAGTCTCTTGTTACTGAAAACAAACAAACTCACAGAAATTGTTTATCATTGCTCTCCATATTGCCAGTTGGTTCCCTGGGCCTGGTGTCTCAGGCAGTAAAGAATCTCCCTGCAATGCAGAAGACTTGAGTTCAATCCCTGGGTGGGGAAGATCCCCTGGAGAAGGACATGGCAACCCACTCCAGTATTCTTACCTGTAGGATCCCATGGACAGAGGAGCCTGGCAGACTACAGTCATGTCCGACTCTTTGCAACCTCATGGACTGCAGCATGTCAGGCCTCTCTGGCCCTCACCATCTCCCAAAGTTTGCCCAAGTTCATGTCCATTACATTGGTGTTGCCATCCTCTGATGCCCTCTTCTTCTGCCCTCAATCTTTCCCAGCATCAGGGACTTTTCCAATGAGTCAGCTGTTCACATCACATAACCAAAATACTGGAATTTCAGCTTCAGCAATAATACTTCCAGTGAGTATTCAGGGTTGATTTCCCTTAAGATTGATTGATTTAATCTCCTTGCAGTCCAAAGGACTTTCAGGAGTCTTCTCCAGCACCATAATTCGAAGGCATCAATTCTTTGGTGCTCTGCGTTCTTTACGGTTCAGCTCACAACTGTACGTAACCATTGGTAAGCCCATAGCCTTCACTATACAGGCCTTTGTTGGCAGAGTAGTGTCTCTGCTTTTCAACATACTGTCTAGGTTTGTCATAGCTTTCCTGCCAAGAAGCAAACGCCTTCTGATTTCATGGCTGCAGTCACCATCCACAGTGATTTTAGAGCCCAAGAAAAGGAAATCTGACATGACTTCCACCTTTCCCCCCTCTATTTGCTATGAAGTAATGAGGCCAGATTGGCTAGCTGTCTGTGAACTTCCAGATTTTCAAGCTGGTTTTATTTTTTTATTATTTTTTTTCTTTCTTTTTTTGGTCTTTTTTTTATTATTTATTTTAATTGGAGGCTAATTACTTCACAATATTGTATCGGTTTGCCATATATCAACATGAATCCTCCATGGGTGTACATGTGTTCCCCATCCTGAACCCCCCTCCCATCACCCTCCCCATAACATCCCTCTGGGTCATAGAAAAGGCAGAGGAACCAGAGATCAAATTGCCAACATTCACTGGATCATTGAAAAAGCAAGAGAGTTCCAGAAAAACATCTATTTATGCTTTATTGACTATGCCAAAGCCTTTGACTGTGTGGATCACAATAAACTATGGAAAATTCTGAAAGAGAAGGGAATACCAGATCACCTGACCTGCCTCTTGAGAAACCTGTATGCAGATCAGGAAGCAACAGTTAGAACTGGACATGGAACAACAGACTGGTTCCAAATAGGAAAAGGAGTACATCAAGGCTGTATATTGTCACCCTACTTATTTAACTTATATGCTGAGTACATCATGAGAAACACTGGGCTGGATGAAGCACAAGCTGGAATCTAGATTGCCGGAAGAAGTATCAATAACCTCAGATATGCAGATGACACCACCCTTATAGCAGAAAATGAAGAAGAACTAAAGAGCCTCTTGATGAAAGTGAAAGAGGAGAGTGAAAAAGTTGGCTTAAAGCTCAACATTCAGAAAACTAAGAGCATGGCATCTGGTCCCATCACTTCATGGCAAATAGATGGGGAAACTGTGGAGACAGTGGCTGACTTTATTGTTTTGGGCTCCAAAATCACTGCAGATGGCAACTGCAGCCATGAAATTAAAAGACACTTACTCCTTGGAAGGAAAGTTATGACCAACCTAGACAGCATATTAAAAAGCAGAGACATTACTTTGTCAACAAAAGTCCGTCTAGTCAAGGCTATGGTTTTTCCAGTGGTCATGTATGGATGTGAGAGTTGGACTATAAAGAACACTGAGTGCCGAAGAATTGATGCTTTTCAACTTTGGTGTTGGAGAAGATTCTTGGGAGTCCCTTGGACCACAAGGAGATCCAACCAGTCCATCTTAAAGGAGATCAGTCCTGAATGTTCAATGGAAAGACTGATGTTGAAGCTGAAACTCCAATATTTTGGCCACCTGATGCGAAGAGCTGACTCATTTGAAAAGACCCTGATGTTGGGAAAGACTGAAGGCAGGAGGAGGAGGGGATGACAGAAGGTAAGATGGTTAGATGGCATCATCGACTCAATGGACATGAGTTTGGGTAAACTCTGGGAGTTGATGGACAGGGAGGCCTCGCATGCTGTGGTTCATGGGCTTGCAAAGAGTTGGACACGACTCAGCGACTGAACTGAACTGAACTGAATGAAGCCAGATGCCATGATCTTAGTTTTTTTTAATATTTAGTCTTAAGCCTTAACCTTAAGTCTTAAGCTTTCATTTTCCCCCTTCACTCTCATCAAGAGGCTGTTTAGTTTATCTTTGTTTTCTGCCATTAGAGTGGTATCATATGCATATGTGAGGCTGTTGTTTCTCCTGCTTGTCTTGCTTCCAGCTTGTAACTCATTCAGCCCAGCATTTCTCATGATGTGCTCAGTGTATAGATTAAACAAACATGGTGACAGTATGACACCCTGTCATATTCCTTTCTCAGTCTTGAGCCAATCGCTTGTTCCATACAGGGTCCTAGCTGTTGCTTCCTGACCTGCATGCAGGTTTCTCAGGAGACAGGTAAGATGGTCTGGTATTCCCATCTCTTTAAGAGCTTTCCACAGTTTGTTATGGTCCACATAGTCAAAGGCTTTGGCGTAGTTGTTGAAACCCAGATAGATGTTTTTCTGGAATTCCCTAGCTTTCACATAATTAAGGCCAGTATGATATGAAAGTAATTGACAAATATATGTAACTCAATCCAGTGTTCAACAAATATGCATTGAAAAAACACTTATCCATTTTGTGTTCTCATGGAGGTTAAGATATGATACTGACCAGCTTTTCAGGACATTTTTTTTTGTCTTTGGTGGGCACAATAAATATTATATGAAGAATGCTTTAAACATTTTTATATCTGGACAAAAATAGTTTTAATAATACAGCTATCTCCCAAGGTCATGTTGTGCCTCAAATGACTTCATTTGTGTAAAAAATTTGAATGAAAAGTATGCTTACATTATTTTATATTATTTTTCATCATCAGTTCAGTTGCTCAATTGTGTCCAAATCTTTCAACCCCATGGACTGCAGCACGCCAGGCTTCCCTGTCCATCACCAACTCCCAGAGCTTGCTCAAACTTATGTCCATCTAGTCGGTGATGCCATCCAACCATCTCATCCTCTGTCGTCCCCTTCTCCTGCCTTCAATCTTTCCCAGCATCAAGGTCTTTTCTAATGAGTCAGCTCTTTGCATCAAGTGACCAAAGTATTAGAGCTTTAGCTTCAGCATCAGTCCTTCCAATGAATATTCAGACTGATTTCCTTTAGTGAGAATTGACTGGTTTGATCTCCTTGCAGTCCAAGGGACTCTCAAGTCTTCTCCAACACCACAGTTCAAAAGCATCAATTCTTCAGAGCTCAGCTTTCTTTATGGTCCAACTCACATCCATATATGACTACTGGACAAACCATAGCTTTGACTAGGTGGACCTGTGTTGGCAAAGTAATGCATGGTGAATATTTTAAAAATGTGGACTTATGTTTATCATAGAAAATAATTTTCAACCTTATATATTTTGCAGTTCTCTAATGTGATTTCTAAACTTTTGAATTTTAAGATTCTTGAGAATATTTTAATCAATCATAGAAGAAAAGATTGACAAAACCATAAAATGGTTTTATCTATAGCTAGAATTATTCTCTAAAGTGGAAGACTCATCAAAAATATGCTGATGTCTTAGTATTACTTATTATTTTTACTACACGGGGCTATTTGCATTGAGCAGAGAGCAGAATCATTTTCAAATCAACCTCTTAAATTTACTGCATAGAAATACTTACAGGAGACAAAATACCATAATACTGTCCAACTAGTGTTTTGTATTATTAGATATTAGAAATACATTCCGTTTTTTCCCTTCTGGCCTAGTATCCAAGTTTTGCTGTAATTATATTAGTTTTGCTTTGCAATTTGTCTATCTGTAGTTTACTTAGAACTATATGTTTTAAGGTATAGAGCCAAAATTCATATTTCATACTTTCTTGGATGTATTGTTTAATTCTTCTTTAAGGTCTCACTCAGTTCTACATCTCACTGGTTTTGTTCATAAGTGGCAAATGCTTACTTTGAACATTTTGTCTGAGGGCACAGATTCCAGTTATTGTTTTTAGCTATAGTTAGATGAAACTACTTAGCAATATTTTAAGGGCAGATAAGGAGGCACTAGTGGTAAAGAACACTTGTATACCTTAAACTTAGACAATGTTACATGTCATTTATATTTCAGTCAAAAAACCAAGCCTGAATATTATTTATGTGTGATTTTTAATACCACATGGTAATCATAAACATAAATTTTTCCTCTGATTTATTTAAAATATATATACACATACATAAATGGCTATTTTGAACCACCTTTGTATTCTTATCCTGATCATTATTCATTCATACTGTCTGTATTTAGTGTGTGCCTAAAATGTGGCAGGCATTTTCCAAGAAGGTGGAGATTCAGAACTAAACAAAACATGTCAGATCCTTGCCCTAAAGGTATATAGTTATTTTGTTAGCGTCTTCTCTTTTCTAATACTTTATTTCTTACCTGGGTATTGATATTAATAAATTATATACTGATTTAAATTTTGTTGTCAATGTTATCCTGACATGGGCTTCCCTGATGTCAAAACAATATTTTTAAGTATTACCTTAATTACTTCCCTGGTAGCTCAGTTGGTAAAGAATCCGCCTGCAGTGCAGGAGACCCTTGTTCAATCCCTGAGTCGGGAAGATCCCCTGGAGAAGGGAACGGCTACCCACTCCAATATTCTGGCCTGGAGAATTCCATGGACTATATAGTCCATGGAGTTGAAGAGTAAGACACGACTGAGCAACTTTCACTTTCACCTTAATTACTGCTCTGGAAATTTTTAAATAGCATTGGGACTAACTTCTTGATTTGAAATCATTACAAAACCATGGTTGGTTTTGTAATGTGCCTCTTAATTTTTAGTGAGATATGTTAGCAATATTTTAAAATTAATTTTCATTTAATTAATTGGCTGGTTTAGATTTTCCATTTCTTCTGGAGTTAATTTTCATAATCAATGTTACTTATTTAATCTTGATTTTTTAAAAAACTATACAAATGATTCTATAATTTTGATGTATATATGTTTTATTTTCTATCTTTTTTCCTTTCCTCATTTCTGATTTTGCTATCATAGCATTTTATCCTTTTTCATATATTAATCTAGTGTCATTATAGTATTATTAAAATGTATATAACTAGTTTAGGATTTTGAATAATATTATTGATTACTCCTTTAAAATTTTTCTTTTTCAATGGATTATTTTTTAAAGCATAACATGGAAAAATGTAACAATTTAAAAAATACTCGTTCTTATTTAGGGATATATGAGTCAAAGAGCATAAATTGTTTTTCAGTTAAAATAGCTTTATAATATCATTATCTATTTTTTATACTTTAATTTTTTTAATTAGAGGATAATACATTACAATATTGTTACGATTTTTGCCATACATCAACATGAATCCGCATTAGGTGTACATATATCCCCTCCCTGTTGAACTCCTTTGCACCTCTCTCCCCATCCCACCCCTCTAGCTTGTCACAGAGCACCAGCTTTGAGTTCCCTGCATCATACATCAAACTCCCATTGGCTGGCTGTTTTATATATGGTGATGTATATGTTTCAGTGCTATTCTCTCATATCTTTTTTAAAAACATGTGTATCCTTACTCATGATTGGTTTAGTCTTTAAGAGCTTTATAGCAGTGCTTTCTTTGTAATTTAAAAATATTTTGAGACTTCAGATTTTCTTTCCTCTTTAATTTTAAATATTAACACCATTGTGGCCAGAAAAATATGGCTCTTTCTTTTTTTACTTTCTTAAATGTGTTGTGACTTTCCTTGTGGTCTAATATATGCTCAGTTTTAGTAGTTGCCTCATCTTTACATAAAGTTTTGTGTTATCAGGTTATAGAGAATACTATATGGCCATAGCAGATAGTAGTAGTTCCCTGCCCATATCTCTCAGGCTCTATCATTTTCAGGGTGTGCCTTTGAACTTCCAGCTGCCATTTTCTGTATCCCTTCCAGCTGCCATTTTCTGTATGCCACAAGGCTGTTTTTGAACTCTTGGTAAGCGATTCTGTTCCCACGTAGCAGGTCAGAAGTTCTGGTGAGTTAATACATGCCCTGCAACTCCCAATCCATGATCGCTGTGATATGTTATATAAATAGCCTACTTGCCTCCCCAACTGGGTGTGAAAATGTGGTCATATTTTATGCTGTTTCTCAGAGTTTCCCCCTATGATTAGCCTGTGGTAGGTAGTTTAATTATGCACCTCTGCTGGCCACTTTTCCTCACCTAAATAGTTTCTCTCTTCCTTACTTGTGTAGGTCTTCCCTAATAAACATATTTCATTGGTATTCTTATCTTACTATCTGCTTCTGGAGGAATTCAAAATAAGGAAATACCAATGTTAATGTTATTGTCCCTGATAGATTACATGGTTAACTGTTCAAAAAGATTTATGTGACTTATTCATTAAGTATTCAGGGTGGTTTAAAGTCAGTTTATCATTCATTGTTTCCCTTAATTTTGTTCTTACAGTCTGTGTTTTATATTTTTGAACATTTTGTTTTTCAGTATCTAAATATTAATCACAAAGTTTTATTGTTGTAACATCCTTTATTGTTGTAACATGCCTGTCTTTTTCTTCTTTAAGAAGTCTCCCCCATTGTCTATAATTAATATCATGACACAAATTGGTTCATACTTTCACTTTTAAATCATTTTAGATACATCTATTAGATACAGTATACATTTGTTACTGTTATTTTATCTACTTAGTCTTTTACTTCTAGTATGTAAACTGATCTTGTTTCTAATTATTGATATACAAATATTTGATCTGAGATATTTTATGTTATTTTATATTCAGTGCTTCCTTTGTTTTCTCTCATCTGCTGTGGGAATTGTCTGAGTGGGTTTCTTTGTTCTAGTGTTTAGCTTTATAACCTTAGATGACATGATGAATTCTGAAGGATGGAAAGAACCTCTCCTCTTTAGGCTGACAAGGGGTGAAAGACCTTCCGTGAAGAGAGATTAATATGTGCCCTTGCACAGGAGGCGAATGTTGTTCTAGAGAGAATGAGAGTAGGTATGGCCTTAATGAAACACTAGTGCTTTCTCTTCTATCATCTCTAAGTGGGGAAAAGAATTACTTAAAAGAAAAACATTGTAATGCGGTCCTTATAGTTCAGGCATTTTAAGTCTTTATGATTTGAAGTACCTTAAGATATCAGATTTCCCAGTTTTCCAACCCTTTAAAACAGCACATTAAATTAGTTCAAATTCAAGTGACTGTCTTCCAGTTTTAATACATCTGTTAAAGCTTTCCTTTTTGATGATTCTTGCTTTCACTTTGGGATAGGGGTGTGGGTGTGGAGCATTAATAATCATTGACATGGTAGTTGTAAAGTTACTTGTCAGCAGTTTTCAAAAAAATTATAATAAAAATGATATAAGTATATCTAATACATAGTATTTGTGTGTGCTTGCATGCCAAGTCGCTTTAGTCGTATTCGATTCTTTGGGACCCAGTGGACATAGTATTTACTGTGTGACAAACATTGGTCCATATTTTTTATGTAGTAATCATTGATTTCCTCATGAGTTAAATGTGGATTATACTGCATGCAACTATGAGTTGTATATTAATACTACTATAAATGTACATCTGAAAAAATTGGCTAGTAGGAGTTTATATATCCTGTCCAGGGCTTCACATGCCTTGAATAGTATAGCCATGAGTCGAATTCATAATTCATGATAGTTGGCTTCTGAACTCTTAACCACTCTTAACCATGTTACTACACATTCTCAGATAGGAGTCATCCTTTAAGAATGTATACCTGGAAAGATAAGAAATTTCACTCGTCTTCCCATTTGTTATACCTAAAACCTGGATAAGACAAATGAAAACAAAGAGCAGAAGTTTATGAAAGGTAGAGAAAAGAAGGCAGATCCAGCTAGGAACACTGAGATTCAAGAAAAGACTCAAGAGTTGAGTCTTTTACTGTTATTTTTTTCACCTCCTCATTCATGTCTCCAACTTGAGTATGGGAGAAGTTCTCAACCCCAAAAAGCAAACGTGTGTTGAAAAAGACCTAAAGAACAAGGGAAATAATCAGATTAAGTCTGCTGTCTTTGACCAGGAGACTGCAAGGGCAATGTTTGTCAACCAGGAATAATATTGTTCCTCAAGGGATGTTTGGGAGTCTGAAGACATTAGTGGTGGTCACTTTCAGAGTGGGAGAGTTCTGGGTCAATGGAAAGAATCAGTAAGCAGTCTATAATAGAAATAGAAAAGGGTTTTATTCAAGCCTAACTGAGGACCATAGCCCTAATAGAGCCTCTCAGATAGCTCTGAGTATTCCAGAGAAGCATGATTTTCAGCACAGTTTTATATCTTGTCAGAACAAAGAACATCAAACATGACAGGGGTACATTCTTTCGAGGTTTCAAAAAGACAGATCAACACATACACAGCAAGTCAGTATGGCCTTGGTGCTTGGGAATGAAGCCTTTCTCATTGAAAGAGTACTAACACTGACATCTCAGGAAGGGAGGCATTTAATCTTTATCTTTGAAACTGACGTTTTTTTCCTAAACTTCTGATCAGTGTACCATTTTCTTTAATGGTTAAAGCAGATAGGCAATGTATGCCTAATAGACCACAAAGCAGGGTGCATAATGTTTTAAGTTAAATCATATATAAGCCACAATGACTTGCCCATACTTCAGTATGTGAATTTTCTCCCATCAACTGGCATCTAGTGTATGGAGGCAGGAATTTTGCTCAGCATTCTACAGTGCACAGAGTAGCTCCCATGACAGTTGTCTGGCCTCAAAAGTACCAGGATTGAGAAATCTTGCTAAGCTGTCCAGTCAGTACACTATGGCCCCTCCCTTGCCAAATGCAGCCCATTCTGTTTTTGTTGATAACACTTCATTGGAACTCTGCTTATGTGTAGTATATATGACCTGCCTCTTGAGAAACCTGTAAGCAGGTCAGGAAGCAACAGTTAGAACTGGACATGGAACAACAGACTGGTTCCAAATAGGAAAAGGAGTACGTCAAGGCTGTATACTGTCACCCTCCTTATTTAACTTATATGCAGAGTACATCATGAGAAATGCTGGGCTGGAAGAAGCACAAGCTGGAATCAAGATAGCCAGGAGAAATATCAATAACCTCAGATATGCAGATGATACCACCCTTATGGCAGAAAGTGAAGAGGAACTAAAAAGCCTCTTGATGAAAGTGAAAGAGGAGAGTGAAAACGTTGGCTTAAAGCTCAACATTCAGAAAACGAGATCATGGCATCCGGTCCCATCACTTCATGGGAAATAGATGGGGAAACAGTGGAAACAGTGTCAGACTTTCATTTTTTGGGCTCCAAAATCACTGCAGATGGTGATTGTAGCAATGAAATTAGAAGACGCTTACTCCTTGGAAGGAAAGTTATGACCAACCTAGATAGCATATTCAAAAGCAGAGACATTACTTTGCCAACAAAGGTCCGTCTAGTCAAGGCTATGGTTTTTCCAGTGCTCATGTATGGATGTGAGAGTTGGACTGTGAAGAAAGCTGAACGCCGAAGAATTGATGCTTTTGAACTGTGGTATTGGAGAAGACTCTTGAGAGTCCCTTGGCCTGCAAGGAGATCCAAGTCCATTCTAAAGGAGATCAGTCCTGGGTGTTCTTTGGAAGGACTGATGCTAAAGCTGAAACTCCAATACTTTGGCCACCTCATGCGAAGAGTTGACTCACTGGAAAAGACTCTGATGCTGGGAGGGATTGGAGGCAGGAGGAGAAGGGGACGACAGAGAATGAGATGGCTGGATGGCATCACTGACTCGATGGATGTGAGTTTGAGTGAACTCCAGGAGTTGGTGATGGACAGGGAGGCCTGGCATGCTGCGATTCATGGGATCGCAAAGTGTCGGACACGACTCAGCGACTGAACTGAATATATAGCATGTGGGAATGGATAGGAGAGGCACATGTTATGGATACTTTTAATAGGGATTGTTTTTGTTCAAAGTAACAAAGAAAAGGATTAGCTTTAAAGCAGAATATTCTTAAAATATACAGAAGTCTGAAAAGAGGGCTATGCCTATACTTTGTTTTTTGCTGCACTGTTTCCCTGGGATCTGGTGGTGGTGTTTCCCTGATCAGCATACTCTGGGGGAAAGATATTTTGCTATAGGCCATGTGAGTTCTGTTACACTTCTCTTCTCAGCTGTTTCTCTTTGAATTTGCAGGTGTACTAATAAAGTATGCAAGAAATAGCAACAGACTAAAAGTGAATATTACCAAGGATAATATTCTGTTGGCAGGAAAATGAAATTATATTTTAAAGTTATTATTTGCAGTGGAATTTATTACTTCCTCATCATGCTTTTACTGTAATTTTTACATAAAGTAATAATTTCATGATATTTAACATATATATGAACTGGGTAACATTGCAAAGTAAAAGACATTTGCACAGTTTTGTAGTTATTCTCTCTTCAAGATACATATTGATTACCAAGGAGAAAATAGGAAAATAGTAACTCTACAGCAGAGAAACCTGACAGACACCACCTTAACCAAGTGATAAAGGTCAATATCATCAGTAATAAGAAATGTTGACATTATGAATCCCTTCATAGGATGCACTGAAAACTCACTGGCACTTCCTTGGTATTCCTATCAAAAAATGTATAACTGAAATTCATTATGAGGAAACATCACAAAAATCCAAATTGAGGACGATTCAGCAAAATAACTGGCCAGTTCTCTTAAAAAGTGTCAAGGTCATGACACTTCCTCAGGTTGGAAGACATGACAACTAATTGCAGTATGCCCTTCTGGGTACAAATAGCTGAGACAAGAAGAGAAGCTATAGGCAAAGGAGAAAAGGAGATATATCTATTTGAATGCAATATTCCAAAGAATAGGAAGGAGCGACAAGAAAGCCTTCCTCAGTGATCAATGCAAAGAAATAGAGGAAAACAATAGAATGGGAAAGACTAGAGATCTCTTCAAGAAAATTAGAGATACCAAGGGAACATTTCCTGCAAAGATGGGCACAATAAGGGGCAGAAATGGTATGGACCTAACAGAAGCAGAAGATATTAAGAAGAGGTGGCAAGAATACACAGAAAAACTGTACAAAAAAGATCTTCATGACCCAGATAACCATGATGGTGTGATCACTCACCTAGAGCCAGACATCCTGGAATGTGAAGTCAAGTGGGCACTACAAAAAGCTAGTGGAGGCAATGGAATGCCAGTTGAGCTATTTCAAATCCTAAAAGACAATGCTGTGAAAGTGCTGCACTCAATATGCCAGCAAATTTGGAAAACTCAAGAGGTGGCCACAGGCCTGAAAAATGTCAATTTTCATTCCAATCCTAAAGAAAGGAAGTGCCAAAGAATGGTCAAAGTATCGCACCGTTGTACTTATCGCACACGCTAGCAAAGTAATGGTCAAAATTCTCCAAGGCAGGCTTCAACAGTATTTGAACTATGAACTTCCAGATGTTCAAGCTGGATTTAGAAAAGGCAGAGGAACCAGAGATCAAATTTCCAGCATCAGTTGGATCATCAAAAAAGCAAGAGAGTTCCAGAAAAACATCTACTTCTGCTTTATTGACTATGACAAAGCCTTTGACTGTGTGGATCACAATAAACTGGAAAATTCTTCAAGAGATGGGAATACCAGACTACCTGACCTGCTTCCTGAGAAATTTGTATGCAGGTCAAGAAACAACAGTTAGAATTGGATATGGAACAGACTGGTTCCAAATCAAGAAAGGAATACATCAAGGCTGTATATCGTCACCCTGCTTATTTAACTTATATGCAGAGTACATCACGCAAATGCCAGGCTGGATGAAGCACAACCTGGAATCAAAACTGACGGGAAATATCAATAACCTTAGATATGCAGATGACACCACCCTTATGGCAGAAAGTGAAGAACTAAAGAGCCTCTTTATGAAAGTGAAAGAAGAGAGTGAAAAAGTTGGCTTAAAACTCAACATTCATAAAACTAAGATCATGGCATCTGGTCCCATCACTTCATGGCAAATAGATGGGGGAAACAATGGAAAGAGAGACTATTTTTTTTTTGGGGGGGGGGCGCTCCAAAATCACTGCAGATGGTGACTGCAGCCATGAAATTAAAAGATGCTTGCTCCTTGGAAGAAAAGCTATGACCAACCTAGATGACATATTAAAAAGTAGAGACATTAATTGCTGACAAAGGTCCATCTAGTCAAAGCTATGGTTTTTGCAGTAGTCATGTATGGATGTGAGTTGGACTATAAAGAAAGCTGAGTGCCGAAGATTTGATGCTTTTGAACTGTGGTGTTGGAGAAGACTTTTGAGAGTCTTTTGGACTGCAAGGATATCCAACCAGTCCATTCTAAAGCAAATCAGTCCTCAATATTCATTGGAAGGACTGATGCTGAAGTTGAAAGTCCAATGTTTTGGCCACCTAATGCGAAGAACTGACTCATTGGAAAAGACCCTGATGTTGGGAAAGAGTGAAAGTTGGAGGAGAAGGGGATGACAGAGGATGAGATGGTTGGATGGCATCACTGACTCGATAGACATGAGTTTGAGTAAGCTCCGGGAGTTGGTGATGGACAGGGATGCCTGGCGTGCTGCAGCCCATAGTGTTGTAAAGAGTTGGACATGACTGAGCGACTGAACTGAACTTCTGAATTCAGTTCTGGAACAGTAAAAGGACATTATTGTGATAATTGGTAATATTTGATTAAGTATTAGTATAAGTATTTTGTAGATTAGCTAGTAGTGTTCTATCAGTGATAATTTCCTGGTTCTTATGTGCTATGATTTTATAAGGTGATAATTGGGGTGAAGAGTTGTATGAAGGTAAAGGAACTGGATACTATTTTTGCAGTGTCTTTTGGTTGTATATATGGATTTTTGCTCCACCAGGCCTAGCACAAATTAGCAGCTCCAGAAAAGCTCAAATTTATAAATATACATCCATTAGTTTAATATTAAATTTTATTTGTCTATACTTTCTTTTAACTGTTTGTTTCCTGAAACTAGATCTTACGTTCATCTCCAGAGAAGCCAATTATTTTCTCTTTTTATGTAGAAGCCTGCAAAATTCCAGTGCTCAAATGTGTCCACATTTATTTTCAAAGACTAATGAAACCTCACATCTTCTACTGGAAGACATTGCATTAGTAGCCTCTCTAGAACAGTAAGAAAATCACTGTTGGTACAGATAACATGAGCAGAATCCTAAGGGCCTGATTTGAAATGTTAGCATATAATTTATATTTAGCATTAAATTTGTGAACCTGTGTTAATAACTTAAATATACATTTATATGTGGTTGGATGGCATCATCAACTCAATGGACATGAATGTGAGCAAACTCCAAGAGATAGTGAAGGACAGGGAAGCCTGGTATACTGCAGTTCATGGGGTCTAAAAGAGTAGGACATGACTCAGCAACTGAACAACAACAATTTTTTTGAAATCTTTTAATTAAAAAATATTGTTTTTGTAATTCATTTGTATTGAAATCTTTTGAATTTAGCACTCAGACAAGCCATTATGAATTCTTTATAGCTGTCAGTGTCTTATCTTTACACATTTCCTCTCACTTAAAAGTTACTTATAGCAGGTGTATAAGATAAAAGTAATTCCACAAGCCTCACATGAAAATCTCTGCTTGTATGCATTCATATGTTTAACAGTTAGAAAGAATAAAATTTATTTTGTTTTTATGGTCTTGATAAGTATCATGACTATTCTAAAAATATTTGGTGGCATCATTGTTTGAAGCTTCTGGTTGAAACTAATTGTAACTTGGTCATCCTTTGGATTAAAACAAAATATAAATCTGAAAATCTTGTTTCTTGGAAGCAGCTAAATCTGTTAATATATGAGTATTGATATCTGTGACTCCACATTTACAGAAAAGTTAACTTAAAATTGAAATCTAGTATTTTATTGTCAAGATAAGAACAAAACTTGGCACCAGCTTCCTGGAATCAATAACTCTTATATAGCTAGATTTATTATACAAAAAAGAGGTTAATAAAGCTAAAATATTATAAGTGAATGGGCTTCTACTCCGGAATTGCTTTGAAATGAAAGGAAGCTGCAAAAGTTAATTATATTAGAGTTATAATGAAGAGTGAGCTTAAATATCTCATTGTGGTTATAATAATGGATTTGGTCTGCTGACATATAAAAATTCTTAAGTGAAATAAGTTAACTTGCATCAAGATAAATGGCCTCGTAGTCCAGTATTTGCAATAAGGTGCATATACAGAAGTAGGAAACCCACTTTAAAGATTGTCATCCTATAAATGATCCTGTAGTGAAAACTGATTTCAATATTACACTCTTGGTAGCCATCTGTACGGAGAAGGCAATGGCTCCCCACTCCAGTACTCTTGCCTGGAAAATCCCATGGATGGAGGAGCCTGGTAGGCTGCAGTCCATGGGGTCACTAAGAGTCGGGCACGACTGAGCAACTTCACATTCACTTTTCACTTTCATGCACTAGAGAAGGAAATGGCAACCCACTCCAGTGTTCTTGCCTGGAGAATCCCAGGGATGGGAGAGCCTGGTGGGCTGCCGTCTATGGGGTTGCACAGAGTCGGACACGACCAAAGCGACTTAGCAGCAGCAGCAGCCATCTGTAATTAATCTGCAAGGAGAATTTTAAATATTTATTTTACTAATTAAAGTAACTTGTGACATAAAATTGAAAAGAAATATTTTTTTAAATTTAAGTATAATTAACTTACAATATTATATTAGCTTCAGGATATTTTTGTAGATAATATGCCATATAATAAGTATAAAATATTGACTATATTACTTGGGTACATTATACTTTGTATATCACATCCTGTGCCTTATTTATTTTATAACTGGTAGATTATAACCTTTATTCCTCTTCACCTATTTTGCCCCTCTCCTTCTGTCCCTTCTCCCTTTTTCTCTGCATCTGTGAGTTTGTTTCCATTTTGTTACATTTATTTGTTTTGTTTTGAAAATTTCATGTATAAGTGAAAACATACAGTCTTTGTCTTTATCTGCCAGACTTATTTCACTAAGCATAATACTCTCCAGGGACATCCATGCTGTGGCAAATGGCAAGATTTCATTTTTTTATGGCTGAGTAATGTTCCATTGTGTAAGTATGCACACACATAGATACATATCATATCTTCTTCATCCATTCATCTCTTGATAGTAATTTAGGTTGCTGTCATATCTTTGCTATTATATTAACAGACAATGCTGCTGTGAACACTGGGATGCATATGTCTTTTCAAATTAGTGTTATTGTTTTCTTCAGATAAATATCTAAGAATAGGAGTGTTGGATCATATGGTAGTTGTATTTTTAAATTTTTTGAGGAACTTCCATACAGTTTTTCATAGTGGCTGTACCAGTTTATATTCCCACCACACAGTGTATTAGGGGTCCCTTTTTTCACATCCTTGCTAAAACTTGTTATTTTTTGTCTTTTTGATCATAGCCATTCTGACAGGTGTGAAGTGATACCTCATTATGATTTTGATTTGCATTTCCCTAGTAATGATGTTGAGCACTTTTTCATATGACTGTTAGCAGTCTGTCTGTATGTGTTCTTTGGAAAAATGCCTATTCCGGTCCCCTGCCCATATCTTAATTGGATTATTTGGAGGTTTTGGTGTTGATTTGTATGAGGTTTTTTAAAATATATTTTGGAAATGAACCCCTTATCTGACATATGATTTGCATATATCTTCTCTCATTCAGTAGGTTGCTTTTCATTTGCTGATGGTTTCCATCCCTGTGCAAAAACTTTTTAGGTGGATTCATTCGTTTACTTTTTTGCTTCTGTTTTCATTGCTTGAAGAGACATATCCAGAAAAATATCACTAAGACCCATGTCAAAGAGTACTGCTTATATTTTCTTCTTGAAGTTTTATGGTTTCAGTCTTACATTTAAGTCTTGAATCCATTTTGAGTTTATTTTTTTATATGGTGTGAGGATATGTTCTAATCTCATTGTTTTACGTATAGCTGTCTAGTTTTCCCAACACCACTTATTAAGGAGACCATCTTTTCTCTATTGTGTATTCTTGCCTGTTACATTTGTCTAATGATTCTTCAGATGATTTCTCAAATTCAAGGATTTTTTCTTACACTTTATGATAGTATGCCAAAGTTTTAAGTTTAATAATGAATTCTGTAAATGTTCCCCCCTACAGTAATGTGGTACACAGTTTTATTGTTGTTGTTCTTGTTTCTGTTGTTTTCTACTAAGCATATCTTATATTATTATTCTAAAGAACAAACAGAAGGAATGATAGTATGGAAGATTCAAATCTAGATATATCAGATATTATATATCAGTAGATAAAATACCCCATTTTGCAAGTTAGGAAATGTCAGAAAGCATATATATATAATCTTAATGAATTCTGTGTCCTGAAAAAAAGAACGAGAATAATATATAATGTGACGGTTAACCAAAGAAAGTTGGTGGTGTTACTCTTATATCAGACAAAGCAGATTGAAGGAAGGAAATTATTACTAAGAAAAAAATAGGCTTATTTTAATATAATAAGAGCCTGAATCCAAGAAGAGGATAGAAACATCCTAACCTTCTATTTAGATAATAATATAGCCAAATTGTACAAAACAAGAGAAGTCCAATTTACAAAAGGAGATACAAGTAATCACAGTCTGAGAATTTAACTCACCTATCTCTGAAACTAAAAGAAAAACAAGGTGAAAAAAATCACAAGAATAACATTTAGACAATATTTTCCTAATTGACACACAGAATAGACTCAACAATTGCAGAATACATATTCTCTTCAAGTACACATGAAATTATCTACACAATTTGATCAGATACTGAGTCTGATTACGCAAAATGTGACAAAAGTCATGTATATACTAACACACAGTATATTCCATATCCAGAGTGGAATTAAGCTACAAATCAGTTAGAAATTTACTCTCAAAATGTTTTCAAATCAGTTTTTCCATATTTTGTATATATGATGTTTGGTTTTGATTTCCTGTATACATACATGTATATAGCTGTTCAGTCACTAAGTCATATCCGAATCTTTGAGACCCCATGGACTGCAGCACACCAGGCTTCCATGTCCTTCACCATCTCCTGGAGTTTGCTCACACTCATGTCATTGAGGCAGTGATGCCCTCCAACCACCTCATTCTTGGTCACCCTCTTCTTCTCCTGCCTTCAATCAGGGTCTTTTCTAATGAGTCAACTCTTTCCGTCAGGTGGCCAAAGTATTGGAGCTATATATATATATATATATATATATATATATATATATATATATTTATATATATTTATATATGTAAACTGAATCATTTTGCTATACACCTGAAACTAACACAACTTCATGAGTCAGCTATGCTTCAAAAGAAAAAAAGAAAAGAAAACTGAACTAACCAAGGTAAAAGAAGTGATTAGAGAGATTCTGGGTGATTTTGTCTTCTTCCAGGGAATACGTGCTTTTACTTCAAGAGGTGGGGGCAATTCATGTAATAGCTATCAGATATATACAGTTTAAAATGCCTAATATATACAAAGAATAAAATTCAAAATTAAGAATTTAGCAGAGAACTAGAAATTTACACAAAACAAGTTTTGTGTATTTGAAGTTCTATTGTTAGGCATCTAAATATTTAAGTTTAGTGTATGCCTACTAAGTGAAAGTGAAGTCGCTCAGTCATGTCCGACTCTTTGTGACCCCATGGACTGTAGCCTATCACTCTCCTCTCTCCATGCTGCCATTTCCTTCTCCAGAGGATCTTCCTGACCCAGGGATCGAACCTGGGTCTCCTGCATTGTAGGCAGACGCTTTACCATCTGAGCCACCAGGGAAGTCCTTTAATTAAAATGACACATCCCTTTTTATCTTAATACTCATTTTCTTAAATTTTGTTTTGTCTAATATTAATATATCCATTCCAGTTTTCTTATGCTTACTTTTTTTTGGTATTTTTTTTCACACTGTTATTTTATACCTTACTGTATCTTTATATGTTGTGTCATATAACTGGGATTTAGTTGTTGTTGTTTTTATCTCATCTTATAGTCTCTACTTTTAATTGGAATGTTTAGGTATTTTGAAGTTTAGTTGTAGTTTGTTTTAAAGTTGACCATCTTGCCTTTCATTTTCTGTTTTCCAATCTCTTTATTTCTCTGTTCCTGCTCTTGTGCCTATTTTTGTGTTTATTAAATATTTTTATTATGAAAATTAAGTTTTTTATTGCATTTTTATCCGAGGCATTTTAAACACACTTCCATACATTCTGAAGTAACTAATTCCACACAAAAGTACCAGGAGCAAAGTATAGTAGCACAGCTGAACACAGCAAGCTGAAGTTCTGTGATTCTTTATAGGATGATACTTTACCTAGTGTCATTTTTCCTGGCTTGATGTGGATATGCCCTTTGGTCTTCTTGCTGTGGTACTCCCAGACTGTGTCTTTTGCTCCTTATAGCTTAGTAGGCTCAATAGGTCCTTACCTCTGTTTGCATCAAGTGGGATTCGGTTTTCTTGAAAGTTAAAACCCTGTGTTTATTGAAATATTTGCTTACTTATTAGAAACTGATACATTTTTAACTGTTAGTATGCTATCACAGTTATTGCTTTGTTCTCTAATCAAATTATATAGGTTTGAGTGGTGTGATATACCCCATTATCCCATAACCCTTCTTGTTTTTAATGCATGCTTTTGGAAACAAGATATTTTCTTCAGGAATGCATATTTTGCATTTTATTTGCAGAGTGTCAGGCTTGCAATGTCTATTCAGCTGTTAGATGTTCACATTTAGTGAGGCATATTGGCAGGTGGTGGAGGTGACCCCAAATGTTATGGTTTAGAGGAGGCATCGGAATTGAGTTACGTGAGGTTAGAGGACCCCAGCCCCACAAAACCCATCAAACCACACTGTCCCTCAGCTAGTTCTGGTTGGGAAAGCCCTGAGCTTTTGGGAAAGCTCTCATGACTTTTTAATTGACAGATGTCAGCACTTGTGATGCTGCATAAATTCCTAGGCTGATGTTACAGTCAACTGCCATCACCAACTGTCATCAATAGGGGAGGTCATCTTGACCCACCTCCCAATATTCTTTCCTCGTATTTGAGTGGTTCTCAGTTCTCATTACGTGTCGCTTCCCTTCCGCTAGTAGAACTTCCCGGTAGCTTGGTGAATTACGAACCATTAAGATAAATTGTCTCAGATTCGTTTATGTGGATTATTTTGGTCGCAGTTCGGAAGGATTATCTTGCTGAGTGTAGAAGTCCGCCTCGAGGGTTTTTTATCTTCTTTCACCCTGGCGATAGTTCTCCGTGAATGCTATTGAGAAGACAGCCATCTTTTCAAAGCCCGTGACGACATCACCCCACTGAAAGCGGCTTTTTTTTTTTTTTTTTTTTTTTTTTCGGCTTTAGTTTTTAACTGGAGGTTAGTCATTTATATTATTGCTCATTTCGTGGTACTGTGTCTTTATTTCTCTGGCAATTGGTGGAAATACATTTGATCACTTCATATTTCATGTATATGATGAATATAAAATATGGCAAAACATTTGACAAATTTTTAGTTATTTTAATCAAAATAATTTCTATTAATTTATATAATTTATAATTTCTATTAATTTATATAAATTAACTAATTTGACTGGTAGTAACAATAAACTAAAGCAAAAAAGAAAAAAGTTAGAGTAAAAATAACAAAAGCCAAAAAATTTAAATTTGCTTTTTTTTCTTGCTAAAATATTTGTTTGAATAATTCATAGACAAAGTAATTTAGGCATATTTCTAAGCAAAGCTGCCAATAATTAAAGCTCTTTCCATTATAATTGGTGATCTGATGCTAATGTTGACCTGGAAAAACTATGTAAGAACAGCTAAAGCTCTTAATAAAGAAAGTGAAGTGACACTTGTATTACCTATGGCAAAACGTTTTATGTGTACAGTAATTAAATAACATTCAATTTTCACACAACACCTTATATGCATTAATTTATATACAAGTGTTCAAGTCAGAATCAATGCAGTAACAAATGGAACAGAAATGAAAACAAAAATATGCATTATATGTATGCTTAATAGGTAATAATTTTGGTATTTCAGATAATAAGGTAATGATAGCTTATTTAAACAAAGTTTTAAACAAATAGTAATTGTTAAAAAAAAGAATAGATATGAAAAACTATAGAAGACCAGTAAGTGTACTAAGGGATTTGATTTAGGTCATACCTGAATGGTCTAGTGGTTTTCCCTACTTTCTTCAATTTAAGTCTGAATTTGGCAATAAGGAGTTCATGGTCTGAGCCACAGTCAGCTCCTGGTCTTGTTTTTGCTGACTGTATAGAGCTTCTCCATCTTTGGCTGCAAAGAATATAATCAGTCTGATTTCAGTGTTGACCATCTGGTGATGTCCATGTATAGAGTCTTCTCTTGTGTTGTTGGAAGAGGGTGTTTGTTATGACCAGTGCATTTTCTTGGCAGAACTCTATTAGTCTTTGCCCTGCTTCATTCTGTATTCCAAGGCCAAATTTGCCTGTTATTCCAGGTGTTGCTTGACTTTCTACTTCTGCATTCCAGTCCCCTATAATGAAAAGGATATCTTTTTTGGGTGTTAGTTTTAAAAGGTCTTGTAGGTCTTCATAGAACCGTTCAACTTCAGCTTCTTCAGCATTATTTTGACTATGTGGATCACAATAAACTGGAAAATTCTGAAAGAGATGGGAATACCAGACCACCTGACCTGCCTCTTGAGAAATTTGTATGCAGGTCAGGAAGCAACAGTTAGAACTGGACATGGAACAACAGACTGGTTCCAAATAGGAAAAGGAGTACGTCAGGGCTGTATATTGTCACCCTGTTTATTTAACCTATATGCAGAGTACATCATGAGAAACGCTGGACTGGAAGAAACACAAGCTGGAATCAAGATTGCCGGGAGAAATATCAATAACTTCAGATATGCAGATGACACCACCCTTATGGCAGAAAGTGAAGAGGAACTCAAAAGCCTCTTGATGAAAATGAAAGTGGAGAGTGAAAAAGTTGGCTTAAAACTCAACATTCAGAAAACGAAGATCATGGCATCCGGTCCCATGACTTCATGGGAAATAGATGGGGAAACAGTGTCAGACTTTATTTTTCTGGGCTCCAAAATCACTGCAGATGTTGATTGCAGCCATGAAATTAAAAGACGCTTACTCCTTGGAAGGAAAGTTATGACCAACCTAGATAGCATATTCAAAAGCATAGACATTACTTTGGCAACAAAAGTTCATCTAGTCAAGGCTATGGTTTTTCCAGTGGTCATGTGTGGATGTGAGTGTTGGACTGTGAAAAAAGCTGAGCACCGAAGAATTGATGCTTTTGAACTGTGGTGTTGGAGAAGACTCTTGAGAGTCCCTTGGACTGCAAGGAGATCCAACCAGTCCATTCTGAAGGAGATCAGCCCTGAGTGTTCTTTGGAAGGAATGATGCTAAGGCTGAAACTCCAGTACTTTGGCCACCTCCTGTGAAGAGTTGACTCATTGGAAAAGACTCTGATGCTGGGAGGGATTGGGGGCAAGAGGAGAAGGGGACGACAGAGGATGAGATGGCTGGATGGTATCACTGACTTGATGGACGTGAGTCTCAGTGAACTCTGGGAGTTGGTGATGGACAGGGAGGCCTGGCGTGCTGCAGTTCATGGGGTCGCAAAGATTCAGACACTACTGAGCGACTGATCTGATCTGAAGTGTACTAAATATACTTAGTATTTAACATAAATTAAATGATAAGATAACTTTTATATTTCTACCCTAATATTAGATTATGAAGGAGTTTAAAGTGTTGCACTTGTTTTGGAAATAAATTTGACACTGTTCTGCAAAACTTTTTTTGCATTACCTTGCACAGTAATTCCATTTCTAGAACTGTATCTAGTACAGCTATTTAAACTTGCATATGAGTGTCTGGGTGCAGGGTTCTGGGGTTGCTGCTCCCTGTCTCCCCCAGTTGGGGTGGTCCTTGCTAGATTCCCCTTCTGCTTTAAGAATTTACCTCAGTTGGGCAGCCTGGGTGAGGGGAATGGGGATGTTCCCAGTGCAGGGAGGGCAGGGGGATGGTTTCCCAGACCCAGGGAGTGGAGGTGACCTGTCCAAGAGAAGGCCTACTAAGCTGGGACCTCTGAGTTTCCCTCCAGGTTCAGGATGGGGCCAGGAGGGCCTTAGTTTGTTTCTGTTTATGCCATGCTCCTCTATTCATTTGCAAAACCAAATGCTCCATGTGGGACCCAGGCTGCCTGCTGTGAGGCCATACAGCTGTCACAATCAATCTGGTAAATCTATATACACTTACAGAAAACATCTCCAATACACACTGCCAATAAAAAAGTTAAATTGTGGATTTTCAGAGAAGTTTACAAATATATAAATGTGTTATTTATGTAGATGTGTATGTGTGTTTGCATTTGCTAATATACATGTTTGATGGATAATCATGATTTCTTTCTACAAAGGGGTATGCATTTGTATTGCTTTGGAAGTTCTACATTGAATGCATGCTATATTTATAATTAATAGTATGAAAGTTAAAGAAATAGTCATATGATGGCATATTACTAAAGGTTACTTTAAAATGTCTGTGATCCTGCTTTTTTGTCTCTATAAAATTGCCTTTTTGGGTAATTTCACATTGATGTGGTTTGATTTATCTCGGTTTCTTCACTTGGCATAATGTTTTTGAGGTTCATCCATGTGCTAACACGCATCAGAAAGCAGGTTCTTTTCATTACTGAATCAGAATTACTTTATCTGCTTATACCACTTATTGTTTACCTATTTATGAGTTGATGAAGATTGCAGTTCTTTTCATATTTTGGCTATTATGAATAAAGTGGCTATGAGCATTTTTTGTGGAAGTTTTTGGACAGAAGCTTCCAGTTGTCCTGGGCAGATACCTAAGAGTAGCAAGGTTGGATCATATGGTGTTATATTGTTAAGTCTTAAAGAAACTGCCTACATGGTTTTCAAAGTTGCTGTATCTTTTTGAGTCCCACCATCAGTGTAAAAAGTTCCAGTTTTTCCAAATCCTCATCAACTTTCGGTTTTGTGACACTTTTAAAATTTAGCCATTATAGAAGGTGGGAATTGGTATCTGATTGTGGATTTTATTTTTATTTCCCTGAGGACCAAGGATGTTGCAAATTTATTCATGTGCTTGTTGGATATTCATTTCATTCATATTTAATATTCATTCATTCATGAAGTATTTACTAAAGACAATGTGCATATATTTAAAATTGTATACTTAAATTTTATATATTTAATGAAATTGTACATATATTTAAAGTTGAGTTTATATTTTTTATTTATTTTTTTTTAATTGGAGTATAATTGCTTTGCAATGCTGTGTTAGTTTCTGCTGTACAACAACATGAACCAGCTATATGTATACATATATCCTCTCCCTTTTGAGCCTCCCCCCGACCCCCTGTGCATATATTTAAAGTTTATATATTTGATGAATTAGTTTATTTTTGGTGTAGTGTCTAAGAAATTTTTTTCTGTGGCAAGCAAGGATTGAAAGACTTTTTTTTTCTGTATGTTTTATAGTTTGTACTTTTATATTAAGTTCTAAGATCTATTTTAGGTTCATTTGCGTAGTAGTGTGAAATTCACATCCAAATATATTTTCCATGTGATTATTCAGTTGTTACAGTATTTATTGAAACAACTCTTCTTTATTCCATTAGATTAGCTTGGCACCCTTGTCAAAAATTAATTGACTGTTTCTAGACTCTCTATTTGGTTCCATTTGCTCCTTATACTAATACTATACTTACTCTCTTGAATACTGGAAGTTTGTAGGAAGTCCTGAAATCAAGTTTTAAAGATCCTTTAACTCATTGCTATTGTTTTAAATAGATTCCTCATATTTCCATATTAATCTTAAAATAGTTCTATAAATTTTTACATGAAAAACCTGCTGACATTTTTATTGAGGGTGAATCTGTAGATCAATTTGGAAAGAACTGATAATTTAACACTTGGAGTTTTCCAACCCAAGAAAATTAGGATATCAGAGTTCTTTATTTCTTCTTTTGTTTTTCTCAGCAGTATGTAATTTTCACTTACAGGTTTTGCATATATTTTGCTAATGTTTCTCTAGGTATTTCATGTTTCTTGATACTACTGTACATGGTAATATTTGAATTTGGTTTTAGATGTTTATTTGCCAATAGATAAGCAATTGATTTTTTCATGTACTGATCTTGTATCCGACAAACCTGATAAATTCACTTACTCATTCTGTTTACTTTTTTGTATACTCTTTCATGTTTTATATATATATGTATGACAATTCCATTTCTGAAAAAAAGACAATTATAAGTAATATTTTCCAATCTGTGTATATTTTATTTCCTTTTATTGTCTGATTAAGCTAGCTAGGACCTCCATTTCAAGTTTGATTAGAAATGATACAAACCAATACCCTTGTTTCCAAACCTGTGGAAAATCATATAGGTTTTATTTGTGTATGTGCATAAAGGTTTTTATTTTCTTAGGATACATTACCAGAATTACTAGGTTAAAGGGTAAGTTTTTTTTTTAACTTCAGATATAGTTGACTTATAATATTATGTTTCAGATGTGCCATATGGTGAATCAGTTTTTATAGATTATATTCCATTTATAGTTGTTATTAAATCTTAGCTACATTCCCTGTGCTGTACAAAGTTATCATTGTAGCTTACTTATTTTATGCATAGGAGTTTGTACCTCTTAATGTCCTACCCCTATCTTGCTCCCTGCCCCCATAACCACCGGTTTGTTTCTGTATCTGTGAGTCTGTTTCTTTTTATTATATTTACTAGTTTGCCATATTTTCTTAGATTCCACATGTAACTGATAGCATTCAGTATTTGTCTTTCTCTACCAGACCTATTTCACTAAGCATGACACCCTCCAGGTTCACCCATGTTATTGCAGATGGTAAAATTTCATATTTTTATGGCTGAGTTATCTATCTATATATATATATTATTCAGATACATTACCAGAATTACTGAGTTAAAGGGTATGCTTTATCTGGCATATCACACACACATATACATAGGACTTTCCTAGTGGCTCAGACGGTAAAGCGTCTGCCTAAAATGCGGAAGACCCAGGTTCCGTCCCTGGGTCAGGAAGATCTCCTGGAGAAGGAAATGGCAACCCACTCCAGTATTCTTGCCTGGAAAATCCCATGGACAGAGGAGCCTGGGGGCTACAGTCCATGGGGTCACAAAGAGTCAGACATGACTGAGCGACTTCACTTTCACTTTTTCACTTTCATACATACATGACACATCTTCGCTTCTTTATCCATTCTTCTCATGATGGACACTTAGGTTGTTTCTGTATCTTGGCTATTGTAAATAATGCTGTTGTGAATGTTGGAATGTATGTGTCTTTTCAAATTAGTGTTTTAATTTTCTTTGGATATATACCCAGGACTGGAGTTTCTGGATCATATGGTAGCTCTATTTTTAGCTTTTTGAGGAACCTCCATACTGTTTTCCATAGTTGCTGCACCAATTTATATCCCCCTAACAGTGTACAGGGATTTCCTTTTTGCCGACATTTGTTGTTTGTTGCCTTTTGCAGTCATTCTGACAGGTGTGAGTTGTTATCTCATTGTGGTTTTGATATGCATTTCTCTCATGATAAGTAGTGTTGAGCATCTTTTCATGTAACTGTTGGCCGTCTGTATGTCCTCTTTGGAAGAATGTCTGTTTAGGTCTTCTGCCCACTTGTTGTTAATCAGATTTTTTTTTTTTTTTTGATGTTGAGTTATATGAGCTGTTTATATATTAAAACCTTGTCAGTCATATTATTTGCAAATATTTTCTCTCATTCAGTTGGTCGTCTTTTCATTTTGTCAATGGTTTCCTTTGCTCTGCAGAAGCTTTTCAGTTTAATTAGGTCCCATTTGTTTATTTTTGCTTTTATCTCTTTAGGAGATGGCTCAAATATATATATATATATATATATATATATATATATATATATATGTGTGTGTGTGTGTGTATCACTGTAATTTATCTCAAAGAGTGTTCTGCCTGTGTTTTCCTCTAGGAGTTGTATAGTATTTGATCTTATATTTAGGCCTTTAATCCATTTTGAGTTTATTTTTATATGGTGTTCGAAAATGTTCTAATTTCATTCTTTTACATATGGTGGTAGTTTAGTCGCTAAGTTGTGACCCCATAGACTAAATAGCCCAACAGGCTTCTCTGTCCATAGGACTTCCCAGGCAAGAATGCTGGAGTGGGTTGCCAGATCAAGGGGGAAAAAATGCCATTATATAGTATCCATCCATAGAATATCATTATATAGTATCTGAGCTCAGAAACAAAGTATTATTTCCTTCAGAAGCTTCAACAATATGTTTTATCCTCTTTAAATTTTACCTGTCTCTACTAGTTAGAAGTTATTTCCTGGACATTCATCCTAGAGTGTTGCTAAGCAAAGACTACAACCTTGTGTCTCCTCAGTTCACCATTTGCTACACAGACTGTCTTGAATAGTTCATTGCCAAAATATTGTTTTTGTTCTAAAAATTGATGAAGTATGCTTATCTTGTGTAGAATTTAATGTACCTTTCTGTATAATACAATCTTTCAGGTGACAGAATTAAATCTGTTGAGTCATTGACTCTTTACATAATTTGTTCAAATTTATGATCACTTTTTCAGCACACATACACTCATACACACACACACAAAACTGAACAGAGTCTATAAAAGAAAAGCAGACCGTGTCACTACTATGACATATGGTTCCTCTGATTTGATTCAGCTCATTTCCCTGGTAGAGATGCCTACTGGGAACTGAATCTTTTCTATTTGTTTTGAATGCACTAAAAGACCAATTATGAACACTGGTACAGCATTTTATAATCTTATTTGTAGTTTCATTTTCTATTTTATAAGCTTGTTATAGTTTATTTTTCTGTGAAATCAGATAAACCATCCAGAGTGGTTGGGGTAGTGGTAATGATACCTGCAGTCACAGTCCGGTCAGTTCAGTTGCTCAGTCATGTCCGACTCTTTGCGACCCCATGAATTGCAGCATGCCAGGCCTCCCAGTCCATCACCAAGTCCCGAAGTTCACTCAAACTCATGTCCATTGAGTTGGAGATGCCATCCAGCCATCTCATCCTCTGTCGTCCCCTTCTCCTCCTGCCCCCAATCCCTCCCAGCATCAGAGTCTTTTCCAGTGAGTCAACTCTTCGCATGAGGTGGCCAAAGTACTGGAGTTTCAGCTTTAGCATCAGTCCTTCCAAAGAACACCCAGTACTGATCTCCTTTAGAATGGACTGGCTGGATGTCCTTGCAGTCCAAGGGACTCTCAAGAGTCTTCTCCAACACCACAGTTCAAAAACATCAATTCTTCGGTGCTCAGCTTTCTTCACAGTCCAACTCTCACATCCATACATGACCACTGGAAAAACCATAGCCTTGACTAGACGGACCTTTGTTGGCCAAGTAATGTCTCTGCTTTTGAATATGCTATCTAGGTTGGTCATAACTTTCCTTCCAAGGAGTAAGTGTCTTTTAATTTCATGGCTGCAGTCACCATCTGCAGTGATTTTGGAGCCCAGAAAAATAAAGTCTGACACTGTTTCCACTGTTTCCCCATCTATTTCCCATGAAGTGATGGGACTAGATGCCATGATCTTCGTTTTCTAAATGTTGAGCTTTAAGCTAACCTTTTCACTCTCCTCTTAATGAGCCCTTAAGTAAATTATGAAATTTCTGCACACCCAGGCTAACTTTATTGGCAAAGTGAAAATAATGATTATTTCCTCATAAACCTGAAAAAATGTAAAAATATAATGCAGTCCTCCAAAACAATTTGTTGTCATATCATCAGCCAAAATAGTATGATCAATGCAAGGTCTCCTTCCTACAGGAGAGAAGACAGCCTTTCACTTTCCCCCTTCTTTAAATGTTTCTAAAAATATTTTTCTGTGCTGCTCTCCAGTCTTATATAGTCATAACTTTCATGATAGGAAAATATTTCACTTCCCTCTGTATTTAACTTTTTTTTTTATTAAGTAAGAACTGAAGCACATATTTTAAAGTTATCCTTCAGTAGGTGTTATCATGCTTTCCTTGCATCATACATCCAGTCACTCTGTTTCTATCTTTGTTATTTGCCCAATGAAAGTCTTTTATACCTAAAACAAATTTAGAGTTTTAGGAGTAGAAAATTTATTTTGGTATATTCGGGTCATTATCATTTTCTCCTGTGACCTGTTGCTCAGATACATAAAATATGATAAACTGCCATGTTTAAATTTTTGCATTTATCTTTTAAGTTACTCACAGTTATGTTATCTTGCATTTAGAGTGGATAGTTGTGTTTTTTTTTTTTTCCTGGTAGTCAGTTCTTTGTCCTAGCACTATTTAATAATTAATATTTTTGAAGACATGCTTTAGTCCATGGAGTCGCAAAGAGTTGAACATGACTTAACAACTGAAGAAAAAAAATTTTTTTAACCAACCAAATATGTGTATCTTAAAACTTTATATATTCTAAAGTTTAGTTCTGGGCTAATTCATTTCATTAATCTATTTACCTGTAATTTTCATACTTTTTTTTATATGTATTAGATAGTAATTTGAGTATCTGTTAGCCAAGGTCCCTTGCAGACTCAGTTTCCAAAGTTCTGTTATGTTTGCTTTGCTCTTTATTCTTCCCCAGTTGTTTTGGATTATTTGAGTAAATGAAAAAGTAACCTTTTGGGGACTAAACTGCACACTTTTCAAAAGAGAGATTTGTAGAGCAAATTGGGGAGCAGGAGTAGGAAAGGAAGAGTGAATCGCTACTTAAAAATTCTATTCCTCACTTGGTACTGGGCCCTTTTCCATTGGGGGTAAAAATGTACAACTTAAACAATACAGGTTTTTTCCCTTAAAAACATGAATGACTGAAATATAACATTCTAAGTATAATATTGAATACTTTCGTTACTTACATCATTATAATGTGTTCCTTTAAGTGTTTTTATTTCAAGATAAGAATAAAGAATTAAACTGTGATCTTATTTTTGAAAATTAAACTGTAGCTCATAACAGCTTAACTATTCTGTGACTGGTTCATAAAGATTTCTGGCTATGTAAGTGTCATATTTTTATATTCAGCCAAGTAACACAGTAATTACAATGAAGAGAAATCAGTCGGTGATAGTTCGCTTCGAGTGTTCACATGAATGTCACCTTTTCTCTCTTTTAGTGAGACAGTTATTCACTCAATAAATTTCAGTAAGGCAATATTAATGGGAAAGAAAAGAAAAATCAAGAGAGGGTTCTGCATAAAGAATACATTGTAAGATACCTGCATAAGTACTTTAATACATACTAGAATGTGGTGAGTATGTCCCTGGGTATGACAGAACTTTAGAAAAGGGAGAACTTACTGTCATATACCAGCAATCTGGTGTGACTTGATGGTTGACTTGGCATCTGAGCTACACCTTGACAGATGGTTTAGTTTGGGGTTGATGAGATGGCGTCACTGCAAGAGTTGAGATAAAGCCACTGAGGTGCAGAGACTGAGTATATATTCAGGGAAAACTAGGTAATTTATTTTGATTGGAACATAAGTGTTTGAGAAAAAACATGGGAGATAATTTTGAAAAGACATTATGAAGATGGCATAATATCTTGAATGCTGGCTATTGCATTGTGATTTTATTTTGTTGGTAATTTGTGATTCATGGAGTATTATTTTTTTTAAAGACATTGTTATGAGCAGTGCTATGCTTTATAAAGTTTACAAAATAGATTATCTAGATAAGCACTAAGGCTGGTTTGCTGGGGTTTTTTGGATTTTTTTTGGCCATGTGGCATGTGGGATCTTAGTTGCTTGCTCAGGGATTGAACCCACATGTCAAGCATTAGAAGCATGGAATCTTAACCACTGGAGCACCAGGAAAGTCCCTAGGCTGAGTATTTCTAGTACCAGTGAGAGTCTAAGATTCTAAAATCTTAGATCACTGGGCTCAGGAAGATTTAGATAGTGCTGTCTTACTTAATGACTGATCGAGAAAGTTCTTCCACCAAGCTATTTCTACATTTGTGCTGTAATATTTGATGTCAAATTAATATTTTTTCTTGTTTTCCTTTATTTAAAGAAAGGTTTTAATATGTTTTGTAAGGAGTTAACTGAAATATATAATTAATGCCTTCTAGGTTACTAGAATAAACTGCAATGTGAAATATTAAAGCTTTCTAGTGCATTACAATAATTATAAAATATCATATCATTTGAACATAAATTTGTGTTAAATTTGCTTCAGATATAACATTTTTTCTCAGTATAGTTACAAGTCAGTACACCTTCAGGATATCTCTGCTAATCTCAGATTAAGGAATTGGAATTGCACTATATTTAGTGTTTCATATGAGACTATTGAGACTATTAGTTTTATTTCATTTTTAAACAAAGCCATACTCATAAAGAGCTTCATTTTATTTATCGTATGCATTATTTATTGAATTAATTGAATTATACAATTGATACTAATTTAGATAAATACTAAAAATGCAAACTAAGTAAACTTAATAATTTGCCACACGAGTGCTCATGCACTAAAAAATGACTAAAGAAGTAGCAAAATCTGGTTGTAACTGGTAGTTCATTCAGTTCAGTTCAGTCGCTCAGTCGTGTCTGACTCTTTGCGATTCAGTCACGCTGCATGAATCACAGCATGCCAGGCCTCCCTGTCCATCACCAACTCCCGAGGTTTACCCAAATTCATGTCCATCGAGTCGGTGTTGTTATCCAGCCATCTCATTAGTGGGAACCAAATCAGTTCTTAGTGACATGTAATCTTGTTATATTGCAATAGCTAGTGGATAATTTTTATTAAAAGCCAAAAGTCTGTAACATCTTAATTATGAATTTTATTTAGGAAATAACATTAAACCTGTATAAAAACCTGTAGCATAGAAATTTTGGAAACTGAGAGTGATCAGGCTTTGTCATTCTTAGGAAGTGATGAGATTTTCCATTTTAATGGTTAGCAGTTTTGCATCTGTGAAGTTGCAGTTACTATGGTATACTTCACCTTTGGTATCTTTTCAGTTGAGATGTTAATATGTGGGAGCAATACAGGACTGGATAATGGATTTGATACAAGAGGTTAAAAAAATAAAGAGTTAAACTGACTTTCTCAATTTTGGCTGGTATGACAGAACGGCTTAGTGGCTGATGTCTTAGTCATCTAAGGCTGCTAATCAAAGTACCATAGACTAGGTGGCTTATAAAAAGATAGAAATTTAGTTCTCACAGTTCTGGAGCCTGAAAGTCTAAGATCAAAATGCTGGCATGATAGGTTCTGATGAGGGTCCTCATCTAGATTGCAAACTGCTGCTGTCTTCTTGTATCCTCATATGGCAGAAAAAGGACAAAGGAGCTCTCTGGGGTCTCTATTATAAGGGCATTAATCCTGTTCATGATCCAGTTATCTGCCAAAGGCCCCACCTCTGTTAAGGTAGGATTTCAGCATATTAGATTGGGGAGGATACCACATTCAGTCCCTAACAGCTGCCATTTACAGAGATAGTGGAGTGTATAAGAAAAAACAGGGCTGAAAGATACAAATATCAGTTTGGCCTTATACGGTTTTGAAATACCATTTATCCAACTAGGTAGAGATGGCAAGATCTCTCTAAAGGAGATCAGCCCTGGGATTTCTTTGGAAGGAATGATGCTAAAGCTGAAACTCCAGTACTTTGGCCACCTCATGCGAAGAGTTGACTCATTGGAAAAGACTCTGATGCTGGGAGGGATTGGGGGCAAGAGGAGAAGGGGACGACAGAGAATGAGATGGCTGGATGGCATCACTGACCCGATGGACATGAGTCTGAGTGAACTCCAGGAGTTGGTGATGGACAGGGAGGCCTGGCGTGCTGCGATTCATGGGGTCGCAAAGAGTCAGACACGACTGAGCGACTGATCTGATCTGATCTGAGAGATGGCAAGAGTGCCATTGTATGTTGAGATGTGTAAGTCTGTGAAGGGAAATGTATTTGGGGAGTTATTAGTATACAAATTGCCAGTTGAAAACATAGAATTAAACTGGAGTGCTCAAGAAGACTGTGAAAAGAGGGGAAATGGGTGTCCTAGTATTAAGGCATGGGGTATTTAATCACTTACTGGCCTGGTAAGGGAGGTTGATCTTAGAAACAAGATTAAGGAAAGGCATCCAAAAAGTTTAAAAATGTTCAGAAGAGGGACTATCATAGTAACTTTAATCATAGATTAAAAGTGCTACTGAGATTTAGATGAGGATTAGGTAATGATAATGTTTAACATTTATTGAATGAGTATTGTTTGCCTGGTACTAAGTACTTTACCTGGATTGATTCATTAGTTTTCAATAATACCATGAGATGAATAGTACTGTCTTCATTTACAGATGAGGAAAACAAGGCTGAGAGAAAGTAAGAAACATACTCAAATTAAGACTGTTAGTAAATGGTGCATATGGGATTAGAACTCAGGTGATGTGAGTCCAGAGATTGGATACTTAGCCCGTATGCCCTGTTCTATCCAAAGGGTCTGAAAAAAAATCCACTGATTTTTTCTTTATTATGAAGAACAAACCGGGATTTATCAATCCAGAAAAGACTGAAGGCTTTGAAGATGTGCTTTCTGCTATATACGCGTTTGAGGTTCTTTTGAATGATAGAATGAAGTAATATTGACTTCACTAGAGCCTACAAGTTTGAGGAGTCATGTAAAGGTCCTGAGTGACAGGAGAGCAAAATAAGTGATAATGTACATGGAATTTTGGTTGGTTTTGACGTTGCGTTAAAAAAAAAAATGACATTCCAGTTTTGCTTTAAGAAGATTAAGTCCAATCTCTAGCTTCACTAAAGTTGCATAAGCAAATCATATCAAAGAATGTCATTTTCAGTTGCCCCATGGACTGATTGATGTCGGCTTCTTTGATATAAAACTCAGTTTTTAAAAATTTGGAACTTTAACTCTATGAAAATGGTAGAAAAACCTCTTCTAAATCTGGTGCCTAGCTTTCTTCTGGAAACTTAATTCTTTTCCACTGCCCTGATCTGTAGAAATTATTGTGTTATTGAAGGGGACCTCTGGCCTTCTTACCTGTTACCCTCTCATTCTTCTGGAATACTATGACATGTTGAAACAGGAGCATGTGCTCAAGTGTACCATGGCAGATTTAGTTGTGGATTCTGCCTGGAGAGTTTAAGTGAGGACTATTCCACACACAGTTAGGAATATCCCTCTTACTTGAATTAAGTAAAATGTGTTCACATTTGGACATCATTTATTCCTTCTTGTACCAGATATCTCTAAGACCACCTTCAAGATAGATGATTTTTTAGAAGAATTCCCAGAAACCAGAAAAGCTATTCAACTCACAAATATAGTTTATTATGGCAAAGCATAGAGATTAAAATCAGGAAAGGGAAAAGGTGCTTAGGGAGAAGTTCAGGAGACACCAGGCATAAACTTCCAGTTATTTCCATTCCTGAGGAGTTCCACAGTCAGTTCTTGATTCTTCGAGCAATGATATGTGACAGCACATACCAAATGTTAACAATCTTGATCTATTGGCATGGAGCAACTCATTTCCATCACTGACCTTAGCTACTCAGTCTTTAAGCCTCCATGGAGATCAAACTGAGACAGTACACCTCAGAGCTCCAGGCATACACAAACAGACATACACCACAAACAACCACTGTTAGAGTCAATATCTGGTATGGCCCAATGAATCAAATGTACAAAGATACTCTGACCAGGCAGGATAGTCCAGAGGCTCGGAGGCTACATCCCAGGAGCTGGACAAGGGCCAGTCTGAAAGACCCATAGGCAAGTGAAGGTTTGGGCAGCCTGGGTCTTGCAGTTAACCATGACTGCACAGTATATACATATATGTCTAATATTTTTGTCCTATATAGTTTCTTAGTGTTTTTTTTTTATATATGAAAATGATTTCCAACTATGTGTTTATTTTTCTATTTTATAAAACGCTTGTTTCAATTCTAATAACTTTGTTGTTTAGCTTTGCCTACAAATATCTGTAATCATAACTATTTACACATCAATGAAATAATTATCTTTGAGTACTATCTGATATTGTTAGGCCTTATTTCTTATTTTTGTCTGGTTAAATTGATTTGAACCTCTGGGAAGGCTTTTAGATCACTGGGGTGATAATTTTCTCATGTATTACTAAAAATGAGAAAACAGACAACCCTTTAGCATATGCAAAAATTTAGCATGAGAGAACACAGAATATACATTTTTATGAGTTAAATAGTTATTGTGATCAGTTATATATAAGAGATTGAAAAATGTGACAAGTTCTTATGTAGTTCTCTTTCAGTAATTCAGAAAATAAAAAAAAATAATATATTCTAGGAAAAAATTATAAAGTGCTTCAGAAATGAGAAGAAAAATTAATGCAACATGATAAGTACTGAATAATATAAGACAGTAGACAAACTAGAAAACACTAACAAAGACATGGCAATAAAAATTGAGTGCAAATAATTGATTAATTATGCATTTGTGTTCTGCTTTTCTCACTGTTCCGTCAGCAATTTTTTTTGTGCCCCTTTAAGAAACAACCCCAAATATCAGTCCAAGTTAAAACTGACACTTCTCTACACTCCAAGGGAGAAAATACAACTCCATCAATCATTTATCCATCCTCCTGGCCGAAGTGCTTGGTCTAGGGGTGAGTCCATAATCCCCATTAGGTTGTTTTCTTGACATTGATGGAAAGACATGTTTTTTTTCCTGTCGCATTTGGTAAAGTTGGACAGTATACGCCAAGACCAGAGGCTCACAAGCCTACTGCACAATAAATCCCAAGGGGAATTTTTAATACACCTGTTACCCAGGTCAAAACCTATATCAAGTAAATCAGAGTTTCTGGTTTATAAAATCTGTGCTTCAGGTGTGTTTACAGACTCCCTAGAGAATTCTAATTGGCAGTCAGTGTTAGAAAACCTGTGGTCCAAAGAGTAGTGGTTCTCTACCTTTGGTGTGGATCTGAATCCTGGTGGCCTGAATAAAATTCAGATTGTTTGGCCCGACTACACCATTTGAGTTTATTTTTCATTAGGTGAGCTGGGTGGGACTGGGAATTTGTAGTTCTCTTAATTGCCTAGGTGATGCTGATTCTAGGACCAGACAGTGAGAATGATGCTTTGCTTCTGAAGAGAGAAAAAAATTGAAAGTTAAAAAAAGGACAGAAATCTCAGGTAATTGAAATGCACAGGTAGATCTGGATGGTGGACCTCATGAGAACTTGCATTTCTTAGAAGGTTACAGTTTATGTCACTGTGGCTTTTTATGATCACATTTTGAGACTGACATTTGGTCATTATAACTAGTCATGGTATCTCCTGTGTTGTATACTAAAGCTTAGAAGTTTCGTCTCAAGGTATTCAAATATTTCTAGTCTAACAATAAAGAAACAGGATCAGAATTAAACAGTTTACTTGAAGCCCCTGGGAAAGTAATTGGCAATCACTGCTGCTTTGTGGTACCTTCAGGCATCTCTGCACACCTCTTGGGGAAGATGGAAAAATGCACCAGGTGTGCCAACAATTAAAGTGTGGGGAGTGAAGGTGCCGTGAGTCAGATAGCTTGAATACCTGCATGGCTCTGGATGTTGAAAGCCATAACTCCAGATTCCAAAGGCCAAAGCCATTCATGCCAGGCAGCCTTCTGTTCTAAAGTGAGGTGCTCCTTTATCTTGCCAGGGACGTGACCAAAAGTGGTCCTACAGTCATTTGCTTACTTCTCAACCCAGAGACATATAAGAGATGAGGTGGAACAAGTGGAAAGAGTATTGCTAGGGGCTTGTTCAAGATAGCAATGTTCTCCATCCACATGGTGAAGGGAGAGAGTCTGCTTTCCCCTTGTTTCATACCAAGTGCAAGTGGCTTCAGAAAGTCCACCCCCAGGGAAGCCAGCTTGGTAGTAAACTCATTGCAGATACAGTGAGTGACCTTTGACTTTTTACAGTAAAGAGACTCCAAGAGAAAATCCACTAATTCAAAGATCCCTCCATGGTGGCTCAGAGGTTAAAGCATCTGCCTGCAATGTGGGAGACCTGGGTTCGATCCCTGGGTTGGGAAGATCCTCTGGAGAAGGAAATGGAAACCCACTCCAGTATTCTTACCTGGAGAATCCCATGGAGGGAGGAGCCTGGTAGGCTACAATCCACAGGGTCGCAAAGAGTTGGACGCGACTGAGGGACTTCACTTTACTTGAATTTTAGATTTTTATTTGAATTATTAAACTTTTCTCTGAGTACAAGCAGAAGGTTACCACCCCAAAAACAGCTGAAGGAAGTCATACATGTGCTGTTTTCTGTATGTACACTTAAGGCTCATGGAGTGGTGGGACGAAGTAATATTGGCTGTTCTGCAGTGTTCAAAATGTCAGCAATCAAGACAGGTTTCTCTCAGGTCAAAAGAGCACAGTAAGTGTTATATGGACTTTCGATTAGTTCTCAAACATTATGATATGATATGTCCGGAGAGTGTGTAATTTCCTTGGTTCTGTCTTGCCACAACAAAGATTTGAAATGGTGGACCAGTGTTACAGCTCTGTTACAGCTCAGAGTTTCATTCAACAAACAAAGGATAGTACACCCTTCAGGCATGAGGGCAGGCCAACCGTAGAAGAGAGGCCTCAATCTTGGCTTCCTCTTTTTTGTCTCCTCCCCCCTGAGCCTGACCTGTGCAAATTGGGCTAGCCAAGAAGGGGGTGTGTTTGTTTCACCTGAAGATTTTACTCCAATACATGGATTTTCCTTTTGTTCCATTTTTGTGGGCTTTTCACTTTCTTTGTCTTTTAGCCACTGCCATTTTGGACTCCTTTTTCCTATTCTAACTATCTAACAATAATAATCATGATCAAACAAAAGGGTGTTATCACATAGAAAGCTGTTGAAAATCTCAGATAGCTGGACACCCCTCCCCATGCCTTCTACCATCCATTTCAGTTCAGTTGCTCAGTCTTGTCCGACTCTTTGTGACCCCATGGACTGCAGCACATCAGGCCTCCCTGTCCATCACCAACTCCCAGAGTTTACTCAAACTCATGTCCATTGAGTTAGTGATGCCATCCAATCATCTCAATCTCTGTTGTCCCCTTCTCCTCCCTCCATCAGTCTTTCCCAGTATCAGGGTCTTTTCAAATAAGTCAGTTCTTCTCATCAGGTGGCCAAAGTATTGGAGTTCCTACTTTCTACCCTTAGAATTTCTGATTGAAAAGATCTGAAGTTGAGGCTGAGGATTTTCACTTCTAAAGACTGCATAGATAATGGTGATGCTGTTGGTCTGGAGCCCACACTCTGAGAGCCACTAGCTGAACATTAAGAGCTACTATTTGAAGTGAGATCATCTGAGAATAAAACCAACAGAGATAATACGGGAACTTAGAGAGTCCTGGTGATAGAATCTGAGCACTTAGATCAGGAATGCTAGAATAGCAGGGATTCTCACCATATGTTTACTTTTAATTTAAATTAAATTGCATAATTGAATTTTAAGTGAAAGCATCCAAAGCAAAACAGAATTCTAAATTAAAGCTGCATTAGAGGTTGCATTACTACTGAGTCTCCAGCCCCATACAGAGGTCAAACTGTCACAGCAAGACCCAAAGCCTCAGGCAAACAAAAACAGACATTCCCATTGTTATCATAAGCTATCTGGTATGACCCAAAGCCTCAGGTGTATGCAGGCACTCTTATTAGGCAGGAGAATCAGAGGACTCAGAGTTTTTCTACAAGGAACTGGACAAAGGCTAGTCCTAAAGAGCTTTGGTATGTGGGGACTTTAGGCAAACCAAGCACGCTGGGTTGGGACCTGTTACAGCCCAGTTTATAAATTCTTGTTATTTTATGTATGGTGTCCTTTATCCTGTATACTTTATTCAACAGTTTTGTTATGAATGAAATGTTTTATAAAACTGTAAAGTATTAATTTGCTTCCTTATAAAATATTTATACTAATTATACTGAAGTTTGGTTGTCTGGTTGTGTTCACAAATAATTAAAATCATAATTATTTACATGTATACAAAAATCTGTCCAGATTACCTTCTAATACTGCTAAGCTTTAATTCTTAGTCTGCTGGAATCCATTTGAATTTGTGAGAAAGCTTTTAAATATTAGGGGTGTTAATATTTGCATTGTGAACTTAAATGAGAAAATAGGGAAGCCTTCAGCCTGTTCAACAAACTTAACATGAGAGAAAGAGAATAAGCATTTTTATAAATTTAAAAAGCAGAATAGCAGTAATATTCAAGATATTTGAAAGTGTAACTTTTTGCAATTCTGTATCATTAATTAAAAAAAAAATAATATTTTTCTAGAAAAACAGGAACTTAGATTTTGCTTCATGATTCACAACTAAAGGTGAATGTAGCCATGATAAATCAGGTTTCTCCTCTGAAAACACAAACAAAATAAAAACAGGTAGGCAAGCTAGAAAATACTAACAAAAACAGGACAATAAACATTCTTATCAAGTTGTTATTTAATGAGAAACTTACTGTTTATTCCCTTCCTCCACCCTGGTGCAGTTTATATTAATAAATCCACTTTGAGAACCACTCAGCCGGAATTTCAGGACAGGTTGTTTAGGAGTTGACACTACCCCATATGCTATAAATGAGAATGCAGAGGGGTCCATCAAGCAAACTTCTGTCCCCCAAGCCAAAGACCTTTGAGTTTGGCTGAGCAAATAGCCATGTTAGGGCAGTAAGAGGTCTTTTCCTGAGATTCCTAGGAAGATAAAGTCTCTTCCCATGTTACTTAGTAAAGTTTTACAGGATAGGCCTAAGGTTGTGGTTCCCAAACTAACTGCACATGTTAATGTCCAGGTAAAAGGTTAAAACACCTGTCAATTAGGGCATACCACACCTCAAATTCATGAGAAATTCCAATTGTAAAAACCATGTATGAGTTGTTCCAAAAGAATCCACAGAGGATTCACATTTATACATTATATTGAAAACAAGTCGTCAGGGAAGTAGGTTTCTCAAAATTTGGCATGCATTGAAATTAATGGAGTGCTTATTATTAATAGAATCCACATTGATTGACCATACTCTCCCCTCAGACTCACTACCTATATAGGTGTGGGTGAGTAGGGTTGAGAATTGAAGTATTTACCACGTGCCCAGATATTACTGCTCTGAGGGCCATATTTTGAGAAGCACTGCTCCACTCTTAAGGGAAAGATTGAATATGCCACTTAAAAAATTGCACTGCTAATGATGAGAGTGTGTAGCATAAGAGGTTTTTTACTTTGATTTCAAAGAATAGAATTTTAGGCCACTGAGGTCTTCCAGATAGGCTTGCACATATGGGCCACCTGGAAATTAGATTCCAAAGACTATGGTAGGTTATGCCAACGCTGATGTTTTGTGGAACACATTTTTTGAACTACTCATGAAAATTAAATACTCTCCTTTGAATATTTTTCTTTATTTAAAATTTATTTTATTTATTTTGGCTGCAACTGATGTTCATTGCTGGGCTCAGACTTGCTCTACTTGTGACGATTGGGGGACTTTTCCTTGCAGTGCACAGTCTTCTCACTGAGGTGGCTTCTCTTTCTTGTGAAGCACAGTCTCTAGGGCTCACAGGCTATAATAACTGAGGAACAGAGGCTCAGGAGTTCTGGCTCTTGGGCCCTAGAACTGGGCCTGAGTACTTGTGACTCAGAGGCTGAGCTGCTTTCAATCATGTGGTATCTTCCTAGATCAGGGATGGAACTCATGTCTCATGATTGGCAGGCTGATTGTTTCCCACTCAGCCTTTTTGAAACAATATATGAGGGATTACTATTTCCTGATCATAGTAAAAACTGTTGATTCTGGAGAATACTTTAAAAAACCTTGGCACTCAGGGGAGGCCCTGGTGTGCTGAGGGAAATGCCTGTGGGTGTACCAGGCCCCCTGAGAATTTCTGAGGAGGTAGTCTGCGTATCATGGGTGAGAATGTGCTCAACTATGAAGTGGCCACCTCTTGCTGAGGAGGAGATAATGCAATTTGAGAACACATCCTCAACTCTAGAGTCAGGGTCTACATTTGCCAGAGGAAAATGTTGCTGTTTTTCTGATCAGAAGGTAATGAAAAAGTTTATTGAAAGAAGCAAAAGTGGTCAGCTTTTACTGTGCCTTTACAGATATGTGTGTGTGTGTGTGTGTGTGTGAGTGGAGGCGGGGCCGGGGGGGACCCTCTGGGAATTCGTAACATGAAGGATTTCTGTTAATGTGACTCCTTTTCGGAGAGGATATGTTCAAGAGTATCAACAGTGTTTCCTCACCCTCCGTTGAATGTTGCACACTGAGTCTGACATTTGTTTAAAGAAGTCATGAAGAAAACTACCTGTTATTTTCCAGGAGTTATAGTATGGTTGTTGTTGTTTTGTCATATGATTTCAGTTTCGATGCCTGAGGAAGGTATGGAAATCACACCCATCGAGCAATAGAGAAGAAGCAGGGAGGCCTGGCGTGCTGCAGTCCAGGGGTTTCTCACAGAGTCGGACACGACTGGGCGACTGAACTGCAGAAGAAGTATAGAAGCTGATGATCAGATGGAGTGACTGTCTCAAGACCCCAGAGAAAGACTCTGAAGGCTTCGCATTGCACTCGGGCATGCTGGAGCCCAAGCGTGGCTGAGAGTCCTGATGCAGAGAGAGTTTGCCGCTGTTGGGCATCCTGGCCTATGCCCGTCTGGGCAGCTCTATGTCTTCTCTGTGGCCAGCCTGGCCCAGGGCGGTATGCAACCACTACTGCCCGGTGGCAGGTGGAGGTATGCTTCTTTGCCTCTTGGGAAGACGAAAACCACACAGAGCATGCCAGCCATGACGAGTGTGGCCAGAGCAGTTGCCGAAAGGGCGACATGCCCCGCAATATTTGCAGGGTTTGGAACACTGCAAGCAAGAGCTCCGCTGCCTCATCACAGAGGTGGACTGCAGACTCTCCCTCCTGTTCTAAAGCCAGGTGCTCCTTTCTGTTGCCTAGGACCAGCCTGTGAAGGGTTCTTAGGTTGTGGATACAGCTTGTCGCGGGTAGCCATGTTCTGTAGCCGCTTGGGAGGGGGAGACCGCCTGTCTTTTCCTGGTTGTGAGTCCAGCACGAGAAGCTTCTGAAAGTTTGCCCGAAAGAGGCCAGCTCAGCCATCCCCTCGCTGCAGACACACTTGAGTGGCCTTGGGATCTTCGGAGGCTGTGAAACTCCCCCAGGTCATTCGCTGGTCCCAGGATCCCTGGTTCACCTGTGGGCTCTATTCGCCCTAGGGATAATCCTTCCTTCAGAGTTTCTCTCTGAGAAAATGTACTTGCAGAATTCAGGGACAGAGATCTTGGTGTACCAGAGCCCTAGGTTATTGCCAGGAGTCAGAGACAACTTGGCAACTAGGAAGCAGCGCCCATCCTTGTTTGCTTTGGAAACCTAGCTCAGTGATTAGAGCCCCTGAAATCCCCAGGCAGTGTGGGCAATCTTCTTCCAAGTAAGCACAGGGAGTGTCCTTTCAACCTGTGCGGACAAGTCGCTCTTCGAGAAAGATGACTAGTCCGAAGGCTTCTTTAGAATGGTGGCCTCATCCATGGCCCTGGCGAGTTAGCTTTTTTCAGTTGCTCAGTCATGTCCAACTCTCTGCATCCCGGCTCCTGTGTCCATGGAATTTTCCTGGCAGGAATCCTGGAGTGGCTTGCCATTTCTTTCTCCAGGGAATCTTACCCAACCCAGGGATGGAACCTGTGTCTCCTGCATTGCTGGAGGATTCTTTACCATCTGAGTTGCAAGAGTCCTTCGGGAAGGTTTTCTCTGAGGATAAGCAGAGGTGGCAATCCTGGAGGCAGCTTAAGGAGGCCCCAGGCTTGACAGAGTCTGCCCGCCCAGGGGAGGCTCACCGAGTTCTTTGAAGATGTGCTGTTGGTTGCCCGAGCGTCTGAGAAGACACACCACTGTGAATGACCGTCTGGATTTCCTCACACCCCAGTAAGTGTTCCCTGACGTGGAGTGTGGCTGCCTTTGCCCCGAGAGCATGCTTTGTGAGGGCGGACAGAGGAGTGTGGGACCCGGCTGTCCACCCTGAGTCAGAGAGGCCGTGTGTCCCAGGTGGGGCGTGGCTGTCTGTGTTCCCTCGGGCAGAGGTGATGCTAGAGCTGCTCCTTGGAGGACACGTGGGGAAAAGCAGGGAGGCAGACTGGAATTCCGCCACCGAAAGGGGCACCTATGAGGAGCACGTCCACCTAGGTGCATGCTCGGTCAGCTTACTGGGCTGGGCTTGCCTTTTCACAGTATCCCCGTACACCGCAGCGGTATCTTGTACACGTTCGACGTAAACAGTGCTTACCTGATTTCACCTCTGTAAACGTGGATTTGCCAGTGACCCGCTGGGAAACTAGAGAGTCAGGAACCAAGAGTCTACTGTCTAGTTATCCCAGTCGGACCCATCTCACCCGTTTTCAAACACTGAAGTGAAATGACTTCCAGTTGCATTCTAGATGTGAGCAATAGAATTTCAGCATCAATTTCCTTCTTACGTACATGTGGATGACAAGGTGTGTCATGTCCACAGTAATCTGAATCATTTGTGGATAGCCCGCCTAACCAACAGCATGGGTGAGATGGGAAGGCTCCGGAAATCGTTCTTCCATCATCCAGTCCACTGGGCGTTGAGACAGGCCGAGGATGTAGTCAGGTTATTTTTCCCTGATGTCGGTTTCTGAGAATCTGGGAAGTCAAGGTTTCCTCATGCCCTCTGCTCAAGATGGTGGGACGATGTTCTCGAGCCGGATCCGCTGCTTTCCCACACGTCATCCCCAGCGGTTTAGAAACCCCCTTGATCTCCCTGTATCATATTGCCTTGTATGAATCGATTCTCCTGGATTTAACAGGTGTGTTCCTGTGCTATTTCCAAGATGTCCCAAGGTTTCCTGTTTCCTGATAGTATTATAGACAAGGCGTGAAGGCAGTCCTTTCCTCAAACCTTGGCTCTCAGGGTAAGCCCTGGTGTGCTTGTGGCAGTATAGCTTGGGTGCCCCGGGACCTCGTAAGAGTTTCTGAGGAGGAAGTCTACATATCATGGGTGAGAATGTGCACGACTACGAGGTGGCCACCTCTTGCAGAGGAAGACACCACACGCGTTGAAAACACCTCCTCGGCTTAAAGTCAAGATCTACGTTTGCCAGAGGAAAATGTTGCTGTTTTTCTGATCAGAAGGTAATGAAAAAGTTTATTGAAAGAAGCAAAAGTGGTCAGCTTTTACTGTGCCTTTACAGATATGTGTGTTTGTGTGTGTGTGAGTGGAGGCGGGGCCGGGGGGGGACCCTCTGGGAATTCGTAACATGAAGGATTTCTGTTAATGTGACTCCTTTTCGGAGAGGATATGTTCAAGAGTATCAACAGTGTTTCCTCACCCTCCGTTGAATGTTGCACACTGAGTCTGACATTTGTTTAAAGAAGTCATGAAGAAAACTACCTGTTATTTTCCAGGAGTTATAGTATGGTTGTTGTTGTTTTGTCATATGATTTCAGTTTCGATGCCTGAGGAAGGTATGGAAATCACACCCATCGAGCAATAGAGAAGAAGCAGGGAGGCCTGGCGTGCTGCAGTCCAGGGGTTTCTCACAGAGTCGGACACGACTGGGCGACTGAACTGCAGAAGAAGTATAGAAGCTGATGATCAGATGGAAGTGACTGTCTCAAGACCCCAGAGAAAGACTTTGAAGGCTTCGCATTGCACTCGGGCATGCTGGAGCCCAAGCGTGGCTGAGAGTCCTGATGCAGAGAGAGTTTGCCGCTGTTGGGCATCCTGGCCTATGCCCGTCTGGGCAGCTCTATGTCTTCTCTGTGGCCAGCCTGGCCCAGGGCGGTATGCAACCACTACTGCCCGGTGGCAGGTGGAGGTATGCTTCTTTGCCTCTTGGGAAGACGATAACCGCACAGAGCATGCCAGCCATGACGAGTGTGGCCAGAGCAGTTGCCGAAAGGGCGACATGCCCCGCAATATTTGCAGGGTTTGGAACACTGCAAGCAAGAGCTCTGCTGCCTCATCACAGAGGTGGACTGCAGACTCTCCCTCCTGTTCTAAAGCCAGGTGCTCCTTTCTGTTACCTAGGACCAGCCTGTGAAGGGTTCTTAGGTTGTGGATACAGCTTGTCGCGGGTAGCGATGTTCTGTAGCCGCTTGGGAGGGGGAGACCGCCTGTCTTTTCCTGGTTGTGAGTCCAGCACGAGAAGCTTCTGAAAGTTTGCCCGAAAGAGGCCAGCTCAGCCATCCCCTCGCTGCAGACACACTTGAGTGGCCTTGGGATCTTCGGAGGCTGTGAAACTCCCCCAGGTCATTCGCTGGTCCCAGGATCCCTGGTTCACCTGTGGGCTCTATTCGCCCTAGGGATAATCCTTCCTTCAGAGTTTCTCTCTGAGAAAATGTGACTTGCAGAATTCAGGGACAGAGATCCTGGTGTACCAGAGCCCAAGGTTATTGCCAGGAGTCAGAGATGACTTGGCAACTAGGCAAGCAGCGCCCATCCTTGTTTGCTTTGGAAACCTAGCTCAGTGATTAGAGCCCCTGAAATCCCCAGGCAGTGTGGGCAATCTTCTTCCAAGTAAGCACAGGGAGTGTCCTTTCAACCTGTGTGACAAGTCGCTCTTTGAGAAAGATGACTAGTCCGAAGGCTTCTTTAGAATGGTGGCCTCATCCATGGCCCTGGCGAGTTAGCTTTTTTCAGTTGCTCAGTCATGTCCAACTCTCTGCATCCCGGCTCCTGTGTCCATGGAATTTTCCTGGCAGGAATCCTGGAGTGGCTTGCCATTTCCTTCTCCAGAGGATCTTTCCCAACTCAGGGATGGAACCTGTGTCTCCTGCATTGCTGGAGGATTCTTTACCATCTGAGTTGCAAGAGTTCTTCAGGAAAGTTTTCTCTGAGAACAAGCAGAGGTGGCAGCCCCAGAGGCAGCTGAAGGAAGCCCCAGGCTTGACAGAGTCTGCCCGCCCAGGGAAGGCTCACTGAGTTCTTTGAAGGTGTGCTGTCGGTTGCCTGAGCTTCTGAGAAGACACACCACTGTGAATGACCCTCTGGATTTCCTCACACCCCAGTAAGTGTTCTCTGTCATGGCATGTGACTGTTTTTGACCCAAGAGTGTGCATACTGTTTTTCTGGACACAGATTTTTCGAACTCTGCTGTCCTCTTGAGTCGTAGAAGCCGTGTGTCCCAAGTAGGGCTTGGTTTTGTGTGTTCCGTCTGGCAGAGGTGATGCTAGAGCTGTTCCTTGGAGGACAAGGGGCAGAAGCAGGGAGGCAGGCTGGAATTCCGCCACCGAAAGGGGCCCCTGTTTGGAACATGTCCGCCTTGGCTCATTTTCAGTCAGCTTATTGGGCTGGACTTGTCTTTTCACAGTATCCCCGTAGACCACAGTGGTATCTTGTACACGTTCAATGTAGACAATGCTTAACTGATTTCACCTCTATAAATGTGGATTTGCCAAAGACCCATTGGGAAACTAGAGAGTCAGAAACCGTAAATCTGCTGTGTAGTTACCGGAGTCGCACCCACCTCACCCATTTTCAAACAATGAACAGAAATGAATTCCAATTGCATTATAGAAGTGTAGCATCAATTTCATTCATACGTATGTATCAACGACAAGCTGTGTCACGTCCATAGCCATGTGATTACTTTCATGGATGTCCCACCTTACGAAACAGCATGGGTGAAATGGGGAGTCTCCCAAAATCGTTCCCCCATCATGCAAGCCATCGTCCCTTGAGAAGGACCAAGGACACTGTCTGGTTGCATTTCTGTGAGGTCAGTCTCTGAGAATCGCGGAAGCCATGCTTTTGCTCAAGCCTTCTGCTAAAGATGGGCTGACGATGTCTGAGTCACGATCCCCTGATTTTTGACATGTCATCTCCAACGTTTAAGAAACCCTGTGGTCACACTGTATCACCTTCAAATGAACCAGTTCTCCAGGACTAACAGGCATGTCCCCTTGGTATTTATAACATGTGCCTCGGTTTCTTATTTTCTGATAGTATTTCACACAAGGCATCGAGGCAATATTTCCTCAAACCCTGGCACTCAGAAGAAGGCCTGGTGTGCTTGTGAGAAAGCAGGTAGGTGCCCCAGGCTCCCCTCAGAGTCTCTGAGGAAGTGGTCTGCATGGTGTGGGTGAGAATGTGCACAACTACGAGGTGCCCAACTCTTGCTAAGTTGGAGACCACGTACTTTGTGAACAACTGCTCTGCTCTAGGAGTCAGAGTCTGCATTTCCAGTGAAAAGGTTGCTTGTTTTGTAAATGGAGGGAAGAAAGCAATTTTGTTACGTGAAAGTAAAAAACAAAATACCATAAGATGTTTCGCTTACTGTGGCCTTGCAAATAAGCCTGTGTCTTATGCCATGGTCCACAAGGTATCCTGAGACGTTTGTTTCTCATTGTATTTCAGTTGGCTGCCTAAGCAACATGTCAAAGCATGTGCGGTCCTACAGGACAAAAGTTGAGGACTGGACAGAAGTCAGTTGTCTGAGGCCCTTGGTGCAAGGTGGGAGAGCTCCAGTGGCCACCTGGAAATGCAGGAGCCAAGACCTGGGCTGGAGGCCACGATGGGGAGCAGGTTTGCAACTGCTGGAGGTCCTGGCCTGTGCCCCTCTAGGCTTATCATCATCTTCTCCATACCCAACATGGGCTGCAGTAGTATGCAGCAAGAGCTGCTCCATGGCGTTTCTGATGTGTATCCTTACCCTACAGGGGAAGATGGTGAGTGCACCGTGTGTGACCACAGGAAAAAAATGTATGGCGAGTGAATGTGCCGTGGGTGAGATGCACCCTAAATATCTGCATGGCATTGAGCACTGAAAGCAGTCGCTCTACTGGCTCATCACAGAGTCTGACCCCAGACTCCTAAGTACCCCCCATTGGAAAACGACTGGCCCCTCTGTCTTACCAAGGACGTGATTGAAACGGTCCTTCGATTTGGGAAACGGCTTCCTCAAGGCAGCTGTATTACCAGCCTCTCGGGAGGGGGAAGAGAGTCTGCTTTTCCTTTGTGTCAAGTCAAGGGCAGGAAACTTGGCTCAGCGGGGCCCTCACTGCAGACCCAGGGGTTTGCCTTTAGCCTTTGCAGACAGGATGCTCTACAGAAGTGTTCAGTAGTCCAAAGACTGCTTTCTGGAATGTTGGCCTCATCGGTGGTATGAGCAATAGTCCTTCATAAGTGTTTCCTCTGAGAACAAGCAATAGGTGGCAACCCCGGAGGCAGCTGAAGGAGGCCCCGGGCTTGGCCATGTCTGCCCACCCAGGCGAGGCTCACCGAGTGCTTTGAAGAAGTGCCGTCAGCTGGTTGGGGGTCTGAGAAGACACACCACTGTGAAAGACCCTCTGGATTTCTTCACACCCCAGTAAGTGTTCCCTGGCATGGAGTGTGGCTGCTTTTGTCCCAAGAGTGTACTTTGTGATTGGGGACATGGGACTGTGGGACCCGGCTGTCCTCTGTGAGTCGGAAAGTCCGTGTGTCCCAGGTGGGGCTTGCTTGTGCGTGTTCCCTCGGGCAGAGGTGATGCTAGTGCTGCTCCTTGGAGGAGCACGTGGAGGGAAGCAGGGAGGCGGGCTCGAAAGCTGCCACCAGAAGGGGCATTTATGAGGAACACGTCTGCTTGGGCGTGTGGTCGGTCAGCTTACTGGGCTGCCCTTGACTTTTCACAGTATCCCTGTACACAACAGCGGTATCTTGTGCACATTCAATGTCGACAGTGCTTAACCGAAAGCTTCTTTGGGAAACTACAGAGTCAGGAACCATGAGTCTGCTGTCTAGTTACCCCAGTCGGACCTATCTCATCCATTTTCAAACACTGAATGGATAGTATTAAAGTTGAATTCGTGAAGAATAGTATTTTAGCATCAATGTAGTTCATATGTACATAGTGACTACAATGTGTGTCATGTCCGTGGCTGTCTGATTACTTTGTTGACAGCCCAGCCTGCCTTACCATACAGTTTCCGTGAGATGGGAAGGCTCCCAAAATTGTTCCCCCATCATGCAGGCCAGTGTCCAGTGAGAAAGACCTAGGATGCAGTCAGGTTATGTTTCTGTGAATTTTATTTCTGAGAGTCTCGAAAGCAATGTTTCACTCCTGCCTTCTGCTAAATATAGATGGATAATGTTTTTGAGTCACAATCCCCTGATTTACCACAGATCACCCCCCAAAATTAAGAATCCCCTTTGTTCTGGCTATTTCACCTTGAAATGAATCCGTTCTCCTGCAGTAACCGACATGTTAGCATTTTGTTTATAAATTGTCCCAAGATTTCTTATTTTCTGATAGTATTACAGACAGGGTGTCAATGCAATAATTTCCTCAAACCTTGGCACTCAGGGGAAGCCCTGATGTGCTTGTGGCAATGCAGCGTGTGTGCCCCATGCCCCCCTTAGAGTTTCTGAGGAGGTAATCTGTGTCATATGGGTGAGAATGTGCATGACTATGCAGTGCCCAGCTCTTGCTCAGGAGAATAGCATGCACTTTGAGAACAGCTGCTCTGCTGTAGTAGTCAAGGTCTCCATTTCTAGCAAAAGTGTTGCTTTTCTTGTAAATGGAGAAGATAAAGCAATTTTTTATGTAAAATAAAAAATAAAATATGATAGGATGTTTAGTTTACTGTGTCCTTGCAAATTAGCCTGTGTCTTATGCTGTGGTCCACAAGTTATCCTCAGACTTTTGTTTCTCATTGTATTTCAATCTGGCTGCAAGAGGAATGTGTTAAAGCATGCCCTGTCCTACAGGGCAGAAGTTGAGAACTGGACAGAAATCAATTGGCTCAGGCTTCTGGTGAAAAGATGGGAGGTTCCCCTGTGTACATGAAAAATGCAGGAGCCAAATCTTGGGCTTAATTTCACGATAGGGAGCAGTTTTCCACCTGTTGGAAGTCCTGGCTTGTGGCCACTGGGGCCGGTCATTGTGTTCGTGGCCAACATGGGCTGTGGTAGTATGCAGGCAGAGCTGCTCCTTGGCATTTCTGGTGTGTCTCCTTGCCTCTTGTGGAAGATGGTGAATACACCGAGTGTGCCCACAGGAAAAAAAGTATGGTGAGTGAAGGTGCCGTGTGTGAGACATACCACAAATACCTGCGTGGCTTTGAGCACTGACAGCAACAATTCTGCTGGCTCACGTCAGGCCTGACCCCAGACTCCATCCTGTTCTAAAGCCAGGTGCTCCTTTCTCTTTCTGAGGCCTGCCTGCAAAGGGTTCTTAGAGTTTGACAATGGCTTGTTCAAGGCTGCCATGTTTTCTGGCCACATGGGCTGGGGAGATAGTCTGCTTTTTCCTTGTTTCAAGCCCAGTGCCGGAAGCTTCAGGTAGTTTGCCCCAAAAAGGCCAGTTGAGCAGTTGTCTCACTGCAGATATGGCGAGTGACCTTGGGCACTTGGAGACCAAGAACCTCCTCCAGTACGTTCACTTGTCCGGGATCCCTGCTCCCCTGTGAACTCTACTTTCCCCCGGGCAATAACCCTTTCTTCAAAGTTTCTCTCGGAGAATAATCAAGAGTTGACAAAGTCAGAGAGCCTGCAATGATGTTGCTTCTTGGCTGTTTCTGCCTGTGCACTGGAGCTTCCTAGTGTTCTGGAAAGAAGTGGTGCCGCCCACTCTAAAGAACATAGCCTGCTACAGCCAGAGGAGAGCCAGTGGATTCCAGAGAAAACAGTGAGTCTCTCTCATGTGGAATCTGGTTGCTCGTCCTCTGGTGACGTGCTTCATCCTGTGAAAAGAGCATTGCTGTGCCCTCTTGTTCTCACACATTAAATGTGTTAGTAGTTGCATCCTTTGTGCAGGTAATTTTAAAGGGGTGGCTTGAGTGACAGATTTCAGTAATCTGTGATGCCACATTTTAGTCTACCATTTTTATGGATTATACATGTGCATAAAGGAAGAGAGATAAATCAAAACACCCATGTATTAATACATGGGCCATTGCTTAATTTCAGAAATGTCAGATTAGTGGAAATGTTGCTATATATATATCATCTTTACATTTTTTAACCTTATTTATATAATTTATTTTTTATTCCAACTCTGAAAAATGGAATTTTAGTTTAATTTTTAAAGACGTAAATTTTTATTTAAATGTACATCCACCTAAAGTTAAATTTGCAGTTTGATAAAGAAAATCTCATAGTATCACAAACTTTACAGTATTCTGTCATAGAGACAATATTAAAGTTTTAGGATTTTTTTAAGGAGAGGTGATTTACCTGCTTTCATTAAATAGGTCATGAAAGGTATATTCCAAAATGTTCAAAAGATAAATATATTTGTCTTTTTCAGATGTCTGCCTCAGTTGTAGGTCTAGTGCCTATATAGTGTATTTGTTTAAATTGCAAATGAGATTATGATAGTATAACAGGATGTCAGTTAAATAAAAAATACTACAATTTGGACGATAGGCTTACAAAACTGTCAGAAATAGATTTTTTTTTTTATTGTTAAAATTGACTCATCCATATGTAAAATGCTCAAATATTTGTCATGGTGAAATGCACTTTTAAAAATATGTTTAATATTTATAAAATGGTTTTCTTTCCCAGACTGTCATATTGGATATTAACAAAGTATTATGCCCATTTAGGTATGTCTTTTATTTGGGGAATTACTCTGTAAAAAATTGATAGTTTGTCATATTGGCCATTTAGTGAATTACTTATTTGAAAAATTAAATTGAAGAACCTTTCCTTCAAGTAAGTTGAGCTAAAGATGGACTCTGCTGCTGCTAAGTCGCTTCAGTTGAGATCCCATAGACGACAGCCCACCAGGCTCCCCCATCCCTGGGATTCTCCAGGCAAGAACACTGGAGTGGGTTGCCATTTCCTTCTCTAATTCATGAAAGTGAAAAGTGAAAGTGAAGTCGCTCAGTTGTGTCCAACTCTTAGGACCCCATGGACTGCAGCCTACCAGGCTCCTCCATCCATGGGATTTTCCAGGCAAGAGTACTGGAGTGGGGTGCCATTGCCTTCTCCAGATGGACTCCAGTGGACATCATTAGCTTTGCTTGTGCAGAAAATTACCAGTGTGTTGAAAAATCATGTTGCAGGTTTACTTTGGGCAAGTGTACTTCATAAAATCCCCATTTATGAGATTTAAGAAGAACCAGTGTCATCAGTGGTGCTGTGGAAACCAAAGTGATCCAAACTGGGCCCAGTTCCACTGTCCACTGGATTGATGTTAGATACCCTGATACTTGACTTAGCATGCATGCACATTCTCTGATACTACATAAACATCTGTTTGTCAAAATTTGGCATCATAGCTTAATGTATATTGTAGAATTATGTCATCTGAATCTGCTACTCTCCTTCTTTCTGGAGTGTTGACTCCTAAGTCCTGTTGGATCTGTGGGAATTCCAGTGCTCTCCTTCAAGATGAAGTCCTGTTGAATAAGAAGCATGGAATCCGATCTCCTTCAGCATACCTTTCTTCAGAATTTAGGCAACAGCCAGAGGGATGTCAGTCAGGATAACTTCACTTCAAACTGGTTGCTGCTGCTGCTGCTGCTAAGTCGCTGCCGTCGTGTCTGACTCTGCGACCCCATAGACGGCAGCCCACCAGGCTCCCCCGTCCCTGGGAGTCTCCAGGCGGGAACACTGGAGTGGGTTTCCATTTCCTTCTCCAATGCATGAAAGTGAAAAGTGAAATAGAAGTCACTCAGTCGTGTCCGACTCTTAGCGACCCCATGGACTGCAGCCCACCAGGCTCCTCCATCCATGGGATTTTCCAGCCAAGAGTACTGGAGTAGGGTGCCATTGCCTTCTCCGTTCAAACTGGTTATTCTCATATAATTGGAGTTGGGGATCATTTAACACTGTTCAGTGGTAAAAGAGCCACCTGCAATGCAGGAGACATGGGTCCAGTCCCTGGCCTGGGAAGATCCCCTGGAGATGGAAATGGCAACCCACTCCAGTATTCTTGCATGGAGAATCCCCATGGATGGAGGAGCCTGGTGGGCTAGAGTCCATGGGATCCCAAAGAGTCAGACATGACTTGGTGACTAAAGGACAACAACTAGACCTTGTTTTCTTTGGAATCCTAAGTCTATAATTAGAGCCACTAAAATCCCCCTGCAGTGCAGTAGTCTCAGGTCCAATCCCTGGGTGGAGAACATCTCCTGGGCAAGGAAATGGAAACCCACTTTCGTATTCTTGCCTGGGAAATCCCATGGAAAGAGGATCCTGGTGAAATGCAGTCCATGAGGTCACAAGGAGTCGGACATGACTTAGTCACTAATCAACAACAGCATATCATTTCCTCATCATACTGTCTGGGATCCACTAGACTACCCTCAGGTTCCATGTTTCTTTAGAAGGACCCAAAACTCAGAAAAAGCTGTTAAAGCCTTGCTTCTGTTTTATGGCAGCACAAGAAGACTCATTAAAAGGAGCAACATGAAATGGGGTGGAAGGAGGAATCCAGGAGCAACTGGGTGCAAATGTGCCATCGTCCTGTTCACTGGCATTCCATTCACTGAACTGAACTCTGTCAACACTGACCTTTTTACTGTGTGTTGCCAACCAGGTAAGATCTCCCTAATTTTGGTCCGTTAATCTGGAGAGTCCCTATGATTGATTTTATTAGCCCCTCCTTCTCCAGCACCAGTGTGATGAAGATCAAACTGATACAGGTGAAAGTCTCAGGTCTAAACCAACAGACACGCCCCCACAGTTACAATGATAATATCAACTATGTGGTGTGGCCCAAACCTTCAAGTTTACAAAGATTCCTATCCTCGTGGACTTCTAAGGGCTCAGTGGAGCATATCCATCCTCATTACTGGAGACCTCTGCCAGATACAGGTTTTCAGCCACTCAGGCCCACCATATAGAATTTTTACAGCAGAGTTTATAAATTCATATTCTTATATATGGTACTTTTTATCATATGTAATTTATATTTTGAAATAAATGGTTGTATAACTATTGATAGTTTTTTTTAATTCTAAGAATATTTTAATATTATAATGATACTAAAACATAGCAACAGAATACAAATAGAATTTAATATCTTACAATAATTTCCTTTGTCCTGGAGTAACATTCATTCTAACAATGTACTTTCCATATTCATTTCTTTTTTTCTCTTTTTTTAATACTTCAATTAAAAATATTTATTTTATTTTTTATTTATTTTAATTGGAGGCTAATTACTTTACAATATTGTGGTGGTTTTGCCATACATTGACATGAATCAGCCATGGGTGTACATGTGTTCCCCGTCCTGAGCCCCACTCCCACCTCCTTCCCCATCCCATCCCTCTGGGTCATCCCAGTGTACCAGCTCTGAGCACCGTGTCTCATGCATTGAACCTGGACTGGTGATCTGTTTCACATATGATGATGTACATGCTTCAATGATATTCTCTCAAATCATCCCCCCCCCCCCCCGCACAGAGCACAGAGTCCAAAAGACTGTTCTATACATCTGTGTCTCTTTTGCTGTCTCGCATATAGGTTTATTGTTACCATCTTTCTAAATTCCATATATATGCATTAGTATATTGTATTGGTGTTTTTCTTTCTGGCTTATTTCACTCTGTATAATAGGCTCCAGTTTCATCTACCTCATTAGAACTGATTCAAATGTATTCTTTTTAATGGCTGAGTAATATTTCATTGTGTATATGTACCCCAGCTTTCTTATCCATTTGTCTGCTGATGGACATCTAGGTTGCTTTCATGTCCTGGCTATTATAAGTGCTGCAGTGAACATTGGGGTACACGTGTCTCTTTCAGGTTTCCTCAGTGTATATGGCCAGCAGTGGGATTGCTGGGTCATATGGCAGTTCTGTTTCCAGTTTTTTAAGGAATCTCTGGACTGTTCTCCATAGTGACTGTACTAGTTTGCATTCCCACCAACAGTGTAAGAGGGTTCCCTTTTCTCCACACCCTCTCCAGCATTTATTGTTTGTGGACTTTTGGATAGCAGCCATTCTGACTGGTGTGAGATGGTACCTCATTGTGGTTTTGATTTGCATTTCTCCGATAATGAGTGATGTTGAGCATCTTTTCATGTGTTTCTTAGCCATCTGTATGTCTTCTTTTACCATTGTAGCAATTCTTTGTATTCTAATGTTTCAGTCATTTTGCAATGCCTACTGATATATAGTCATGATTATCAACATACCCACAAAATAATTTTGAGTATTTTCTAGTGTTTATATGCCTCAATACCTATTTTTGTCTACTTCAGTTTAGTTCAACTTTAAAAAATACTATTAAATATTTAGTGATAATTTTTATATTGGTAACATATATGAGAATATATTCGAGACTTCAGCAGGTATAACAAATTTATTAACCTGACAGAAAATGGAATAAGTGTTTGTATGAATTACAAAATTATTGTGAGAAGAATATATGATAAGTGGAAAAAGCTGTGACAAGTCCTTATGCATTTCTATATTAATAATTCAGAAAACAAATATTTTTCTAGAAAAACTTTGGATTTTACTTTGCAAACGAGAAGAAAAGATGAATTCAACAGGATAATCTTTGAAAGAACAAACTGAACAAAGTAGAAAATACTAAGAAGACCTTTGTCAATAAAAATTCCTCCCAAACATTTATTTAGTTTCATATTTGTTGTTTGCTATTAACACTACCCTGTCCCCAAATTTTCGATTCTACCTTTAGGAACCACTCACCATTAATTTCATTCTAAGTTATTTTAGTGGAGTTCACCCTTCCCCACACACTAAGGGTAAGAATGCAAAGGCTCCATTGATCAATCCTTTATCCCCCTTCCCAAAATATTTGAAGTAGAGGTGAGCACATAGCCCATCTGGAATCAGGGTGAGGAGGTTTTTTTCTTGAGATTTCTGAAGAGATGAGGTCCTCTTCTGCTCCCTTTGCTAAAGTCAGGCCACATAGGCTAGAATGGAGTTTCTCATACTTCCTCTGTATTAGAATTGTCAAGGTAGCTTTGAAAATTTTTGTTTCCCAGTTACTCCCTCATTTCAAAGTGATCACAGTCGCCGGTTGTAAAACCAGTGCTTCAGGTTTTTTCAAAGAATCACCTGGGGATTCCACTTATTAGAAAATTTAGAAAACCAGTGATCCAGGGAAGAGTGTTCTCAAACTTGGGCAGACATTCTTTGGCTTGGTTGGCCCAATCTCACCCTGTGAATTTGTTTATGTAGGCTTTCTCTAGGTTAGACTGAGAATTTGCCTCTCTACCTACCATTTAGCTGAGACTGATCAAGGACCACAGCTTGAGAATAACTACTCTATGGCAAGATTTGGGTATGCCGTTGAGAAGGGTGCTCTACTTTTGAAAAGAGAGAAGTATGAAAAAATATGTTTTTAGGCTAGAATTTTTAGGTTAGTGATCCCTACTGGATTGTCTGATTGGGTGGAACACCTGAGAATCTGCTTTCTAAGAAGATTCCAGGCCATGGTACCGATGATTTCAGGAATCACCTCTTGACAACTACTGCTCTTACACAACATCTTGAGGCTGAAATTTGTTTAGTATAACTAATAAGAACTACTATGTTATATGCCAAGAGTTATACTAAGGCTTTGTGTATGGTATCTCATTTCAGTTCACTTGCATAGAGAACACTGAAGTATCTCGTCACCAAAAATATAGTGGTGATCAGAATTAAACTACCTTCTGAAGCCTCCAGGCCAAGAGGTGGCAGAACTCAGATTGGAACCTAGAAAAGCAGGACCCCAAATCTGTGCTCTTAAGCACAAGGAGGAGGAGGTTTCACACCAGATGAAGGTGCCTACCCCGTGTCCTTCTTGGCAGGTAAACTCTTTCTTGATGGTAAGTTGCAGGCCACAGCAGTGTGTAGCCACTACTGCTTTGTGGTTTCCCTAGGCCCACTTCCTCACCTCTTATTAGAGAGGATGTATCTACCCATATTGCCTATAGGTAAAGGTGGTATGAGTGAAGATATTGGCGGCTAAACATATCCCTGAAATCCTGCATTGAACTGGATAATGAAAGCAGCAGTTTTTCTTCCGTGAGAATTTGTTGGAGATGCTAAAGTCTGAATCCATACCTCCCAAATACCCCTATATTTAAAGTTAGTGGCAGGTGATCTTACAAAAGAACCGGGCCAAAACTGGTTCTGCAGGCATTAACCTGTCACTCAACTAAGCAGTATAAAAGAGTTGAGGTGAAAGACGGTGCAAAGACTTGCCACCCTGACAAGGCATTTTCTCCACACCATTAGAGGAGCAAGATAGCTTTCCCAATGTTTCAGGCCAAGTGCAGGGGACCTCAAAAGTTTTGCCCCCATCCAGGCCAGCTCAGCAGTAAACTCATTACAGACACAGTGAAAAGAGGCTTCCCGAGAAAGTCTGCTCATCCCAAGATAGCCATTTGGTTGCTTGGTTCAAGATATGACCAGAGATGATCTATTGTTAAAAGTATTCTCTGAAAATAACAAGGCGAAAGAAAGCTGAAGTAACTAACAGTTGTGGCTCTTTCTGCATGCACATTTTAGGCTCCCAGAATGACAGGACAAAGCGATACTGGCTGCTCTGGAGGCTCTGAAACTTCAGTGGTGAACAGAGGATCCTCTGGTGTCAAAAAGCACAGCAAGTGTTATCCCACATGCAGTCATTGGGGCTCTCAAGTGTTAGCATGCAATATAATCACCGGGGACGTTGTTCAAACTTAGCTGCTGGACACCTCCTCTGTCCCCAGAGTTTCTGACTTAGTCCATGTAGAGTGGCGTCTTGGATTTTGTATTTCTAACAAGTAGCATAGGTGATGTTGGTGCTGTGGTTTGGGGAACCACTGTTTAACATCTAGGGCTACTATTCAAAGGAAGGTTTTCTGAGAATTAAGCCAACATGGATAAATTGGGACCCTAGATATTCTTGATGATGTGGTCTGAGTGCCTACTGTCAAGAATGCAAGAATAGCAGGAATCTCACCATTTTTCTTTTAATTTAAATGAAATAAAATAATTCAATTTCAATGAAAGCATCCAAGGCAAAGTAGAATTTTAAATGATAACTAGTTTAAATGTGTATATTCATTTAGCTTAATTAAATTCGTCATTTAGTTAATAAATTGATCTTGTAACCAAAAGAATACCCCCAAAATCTGTAATTACAGGGTCCCTTAGGAACTGCTGTAATTTTGTTTCGTGAAAAAAAAAATGTTGGAAATACTGCAGACTACTGCAAGAGTAAGTTTCAAAATTTTGCAGAAGAGAAATGACTTTGCCTATTCAAAATGATTCTTACTGAATCATATAATTAATTCCTCAAAGCCAATATTTATCAGTGATACATACATTAATTTGCAAGGAAGAGTTAAATTGATTTAATTAAAGTACTATATTTGAAGGCTAAAATATTTAAAGATTTTTAAAATATGAAATAGCATTTTAATACTAAGTTAAAATAGACTCATATTTACATAATATGTTGAACATTTTATCATGGTGAAATTCTTTCTGAATTATGTAGTGTTTAAAATACTGTTTTTCGTCTTCATATTCTGAAATAATGGACACAGCATTATTCTTAAAACCATTTTTGGTATACCTTTATATTTGGTCAGTGGTTTTAGGAAACTATAGCTTTGCAATGCAGGCCTTTGCAAATTGACCGTTCGTTTAATGACATATTTGGAAAATTCACTTTAGGTAGGTTGGTTTTTAGTAAATTGAGCTACAGATGGACTCTTGGACATCATTAGCTTTAACTGCTCAGAATTATTCCTGTTGTTTTGGAGAACTGCATTGCAGCTTTCCTTTGGAGAACTGCCCTTCCTACAACTGGAACTGGTGAAGTTCATGTGAAATTAATTCTTTCCTCAGCTACACTGAGTTTGTATAAACTAAGCTAATAAAAGGGTATGATATTCAAGTAAGCAATGAATGAATTGACATTGGCTTCATTGATTAACAAGCTCTTTTAAAAATAAAAAAAGTTGGAATTCTGACTCTATTAATATAGTAGAAAAATCTCTTCTAAATCTATTGCTTTACTCTCTTTCAGAACATGGATTCTTCTTTGCTACTGACCTGTTCTATAGACTTTCCAGTGCTTTCAGGGAAGTCACAGCAATGTCACTTCATTTTCCCACCAGTCATGTGTGCAAACATGTGTCATTTTAGTGAAGATAATCCCATCCCCAGTTCCATTGTGGTTACATAAACCAAACTGGTCAAAACAAGCATATGCTCTTATTGGCTTTGTTGATATATAACCTTGTTTTCTTTGGAATCCTAACTCTATAATTACAGTCCCTAAAATCTTCCTGAAATACAGGAGCCTTGGGTTCAATCCTTGTATCAGGAAGATCCCCTGGAGAAGGAAATGGCAACAAACTCCAGTATTCTTGTCTGGAACCCTAGTTTGGGGAGATCCCCTGGACAAAGAAATGGAAACCCACCTCAGTATTCTTGAATGGGAAATTCCATCGATGCAGGAGCCTGGTGGGCTACAGTCCATGGGGCTGCAAAGAGTCAGACATGACTTAGCAACTAAACTGCAGTAAAACCTTGTTTTCTTTGGAATCCTAACTCTATAATTTACAGTCACTATATGACAAGTAAACCAGCTGTCTTGCTTTCTGCTGGCAGGTTGATACCCTACTACTGCTCTCATCAGTGATACTTCTGCTGTTGTTTTTCTTATGTGGCACAATGAAACAAATATGGGATCAAGGTACCCTGGACGAAGATTTGGCCAGATCTTTGTTCAGGACTCTAGGTGACTAGGGGATGTAGGCAAGATCCCTTCCAACAACCAGTCAGCAATTCATTTGTGTGTGTTGGTTAAAAAATATTTTAGGGGGACTTCCCTGGTGGTCCAGTGGCTTAGACTCCATATTCTCAGTGCAGTGGGCCCAGATGTGATCCTTGGTCAGGGAACTAGATCCTACATGCCACAACCAGGAGTTCACATGGGGCAACTAAAACATGGCATAGCTAAGTAAATAAATGTAAAAAACGTATATATATTTATTTGGACATATTCTGGACCCATCAGAAACCTGGAACAAATAAAATATTATATTTGATATACTGTTATTTGTGTTTTCTATTTTATATACATAGCATAATTTTGACTGATAAAATCTTTAATATCAATAAAACTAATTTGATTCACTTATGCGGTTTTGTGACTATACAATCACAAACTACTATTTACATTAGCAAATTCTGTTTTATGTAAAACTGAATGTTACCTGTGATAAAAATTAAGATATTGGATTTAATAAAATTAAAATATTTCAAAGATACCATCAAGAAAGTGGGAAGAAAACTCACAGACTGGAAGAAAATACTGGCCATAATCCACACTTTTAATTTATTTTTTCCATTCATAAAAGGTATGTTAACCTGGGTTGTTATGGACTGAATTGTATCTCCACAAAATTCACATGTTGAAGACCTCACCTTCAAGGTGACTATATTTGGAGACAGGGCTTTTAAGGAGATAATTAAGGTTAAATGAGATCATAAAGGTGGGGCCATGATCTGATAGGATCATTGTCCATAAAAGATGATGACAAGATGCCAGAGATCTTTCTCTTTCCATATGTGCACCGAGGAAATTTCATGTGAAGAGAGTGAGAAGAAAGAAGTCTGCAAGCCAGGAAGAGATGCTTGACCAGAGACCAATCCTGCTGGCTCCTGGATTTTGGACTTTCAGCCTCCAGAACTGTGAGAAAATATCTCTAATTTACCCTGTCTGTCCTATTTTGTTATGGCAGCCTGAGCAAACTATGCATGGGACAGTGCTTGATACCAGCTGACAAAAATCAAAAGTCATCAACAGCTCACCCCAACACTAGACAATCTATAAATGAATGTTTTAAGTTCTTGTGAATTTTTCCTGCTAATCATACACTTTTTGCTCCATCATGCTAGTACTTCCATAGTAAAGGCCATTTTTACTCCTCTGCTTTACTAAGATATTGACATCTGCTCTCCTCCACTGATCTTACCATTAATCCACCCAAGTAAGCCAAACACATTTCTCACACTGTAGTTTTAGTCAACCATTTTAAATGAAAATCTGATCACATCAATATACTGTTTCCAATTTATAGACCAGTTTAGATTTATTATCTGCCTTTTCTCAACTCTCTAAATATATCTGCACCATCACCTTATGGGGCTTATCTTTGTTAAATGAAACAAGTACAGAGTTCAAATGAACAATTGTTAATACTATAAGGAGTGGTGCTAAGATATGCAGAATATAAATCAAAATAGCTATGGAATTTCAGAGCTAAACAGTTTCAATAGAAGAAAGCTCAAGATGTTCATACACAGTATGTGAAAAGAAGGGTGTCTAGATTTTTTTTTTTTCTGTAAACCTTCTTCAGGCAGGATATATTTCTTAGTCATATCCACATCACTGGCTTCTCAGATGTCTATCTCAATAAAGGCTCTTATTAATAAAGATTAAGGAGCTGACATTTTCACTAGGAAAACACCCAGAAAAGTCAAGAGTATAGCTAAGAGAGGAGTAAAAAGGCTGACTCCATCCCTCACAAAAGAATGAAGACTTTTTCTCCCTAGACTCATAACTTCAACAAGTTGCTCTTAATGAATACATATTTTTTTTTAATTCCTATATTCCCATTTTAGTGTTTTGACATTTCTTTCACTAATTTTTGCCTTTAATTAAAATTATGGTTCTCTTTCCTCAGATAATAACCCCTGGGTGAGTGGGACTGTTGGTGTTCAGTTGCTCAATCATGTCTGACTCTCTGACCCCATGGACTGCAGCACGCCAGGCTTCCCTGTCCTTCACTATCTCCTGGAGTTTGCTCAAAAGCATGTCCGTCGAGTCGGTGATGCCATCAAACCATCTCATCCTCCGATGTCTGCTCCTCCTGCCCTCAATCTTTCCCATCATCAGAGTCCTTTCCAATGAGCCGGCTCTTCACGTCAGGTGACCAGAGTATTGGAGCTTCAGCTTCAGCATCAGTCCTTCCAGTGAATATTCAGGGTTGATTTCTTCGAGGATTGACTAGTATGATACCCTTGCTGTCCAAGGGACTCTCAAAAGTCATTTTCTTGCACCACAGTTTGAAAGCATCAGTTCTTTGGCTCAGCCTTTTTTATGGTCCAACTCTTACATCTACACATGGCTACTGGAAAAACCATAGCTTTGTCTATATAGACTGTTGTCAGCAAAGTGATATCTCTGCTTTTTAGTATGCTGTCTAGGTTTGTCATAGCTTTTCTTCCAAGGAGCAAGCATCTTTTAATTTCATGTCTGCAGTCACCATCTGCAGTGATTTTGGAGTCTAGGAAAGGGTGGGTGGGACTAGTGGGATGTAATCTCTTCCTTTAGAGTTCCACACTTAATAGATGGTTATTGCATGTTTACTGAATAAAAATCACAGTGACATTTTTTGACCACTTGTATTACATCACAAATAAAGATTTATGTTTCAGTCACCATGGACATGGTTTTTGTGAAATGGTCTAACATGATTTTTACCATGTCTAAAACAGACAAGTGATTAGTATCTAAATTATTTAAGAAACAGCTACAAATAAAAACATATAATCTCTAATAGATAAGTCAACAATTTACAAAACAGGAAATCCAAAATGTGAAAATAGCATTGGTAGAGTTGCTCAAAGTATACAGTTCATTCCCAGAATGTTAATTGAAACAACAGTGAGTCAATCAGAATTTGTAATAATAACAAATTGGCAGCATTTAAACAGCTAGAAAATGCCAGGTTTGAGTGAGGATGAGGATGTATTGTCCTACTGGTACACATTCTGTGGAGCAATCATGCAGTACATTATCAAACTAAATGTATGTGACCAATCATCTAGCCATTCTACTATGCATATTTCCCATGGAAGTCCTCCTGTAGGTCCGTGAGGAAAAAGGCAGGACGATGTACATCACTTCGTTAGACCTTGCCTGGACTGCTCTTCTGAAGATATCCCCATGGTTTATCCTGTCTTCTTTTAGGTTTTAAGTCAAATGAGATCTTCTCAGTGAGAGTTTGTTTGACCAATTCATTAATTTGGGGATCTTTGTCTCATTCCTCAAAAATCCTTATCCATCTCCCTTGCCTTGTTTTACTCCATATATTTTTCAACACATGGAATATGCTTTACTTATTTAATTTTTACAAAGCCTTATTATAATCTAAGCAACATTTGTTGTTGCTAGATCTCCAGTGGTGCAAGGAGTGCTTGACACATAATAGGTGCTCAATAATTTTTTGTTGACCAAATGAATTCAGTCCTAAGAATCTTAAGACTTCAAATACAGATGTGATGTTGCACCTTTCCCAAAAGATGCAGTTTCTCTGGGTCTTGAGGTAAACAGATCAAAGTATGAGCTTATCCTGACTTTATTTTCCCCTGTGCCCTATAACAGAGATAAAGGGAAATGGAAAGCTACTCCAGATTGGTTGTAAAGATTCAGAAGAAAAGTTTTTGTTCACATTCAGGTCTCATAGCCTATGAAATCTCTTTCAATTATTACCATTTAAGAGAGTACCTAAACTGAAGTGTTTTTAAAAAAGCAAATTTTAGTTTTTACTGGTTGCTTTTTTTTTGCCAGAGAAAGCCAACATCTGGCAAACAGGGGTCTGTAATTAACTATCATAGTGATTATTCTGTCTCCTACAGCCCATACTCATGTGCCACTCTCTGAGGCACACTCACAAAGAGAAGTGGACAAGAAAAATTCCCTCAGTGGGCATAAGAGGGTGTGCACTAAAAGTTCTCTCCACTTACAACCATTACCATTCTTATTCATAAAGAAATGATACATGCTTGGAGCCAGTAACCACTATATGCTAATTCCTCTTTACTGTTTTTCTAAATAAAATATACTTTAAAAAATTACTGTTATCCCATTTTTTTCCCTGCAATAATATTTCAGGTGTGTTGAGGTGGTTAAATTGGTTATTTTTCACATAGGCTTTATCTCATTGCTAAACTGTATTTATAGAATGATCTAATTATTAGAGTCTAGTACAGCAACAACTCTTTTAAGAACTTTCTATTTCAATAGATCTCTAGACTTTTCTTGTAAAGAAAGGAGCAGTTTTGGTCACCTCTTATCACATTGGCATTAGGCAGGGTTACCTCAAAATAGGTTAAAGCTAACCTATTTAAAGCTATTAAAAGGTCTGATTGAATTTACTGAAGGGTTTATATAAGAGGTAAGGACAGAGTTAAGAGAACCAAACAGAGGTGCTGGAACCCTTAGAAAACCACAAGCCACAGTGGGAATCCTTTTACTTCCCCTAATACTGGGAGGCAGCGGCGGGGGGGGAAAGATGATTCAGGAGCCTTTCATAGCGTCAGGAAGGAATATATGCAGGAAGATAGGGTTTTAGAGGAATAAAAGTAGCTAAAACCCAAACTGCAATAGCATGTACTACCAAAACTGCCTGTAACTCACTGCAGACACACAAGCTCTCTTCCTAAACAAATAGAGGACAGAGTGAACTGCAGGTTCTGCCCCTAGAATTCCCTTCCCCATGGTTTAGCAAGGCTCTCCCTCAGTGAGGCTGTGATGTAGGAACCTTGTGCTTCCAGCTGCCTCCAGCATGCAGGCAAACTCATTCACGAGTCAGATCCATGCTTTATCTGACTCTTGTCTGCGGGAATGCCCCCCTGGAAGCCAGAGATGTGGGTTGGAGGGAGAGGTCGCTAAGCCAGAGTAGTGGGGACATTAAGAGCCCGTGCTCCTCTTAGTTACTTCTGCTATTGAAGCTGCTTGGATCCGGTATCCCGTTTCATTTTCCTTTAAAGAAATGGAATACTCACATATAAATTCAATTGTATGAGAATATGGGTCAGATAGCACGTAAATCTACAATGGGAAGCTGAGCCCACCTGGGCACTTGATTGTCCATACTCAGATGTTCATTCTCGGTCTAGAGGTCTAGAGCCAATTAAGGGTTGATGGTCAACTGCTGCTGGAGGAGGTCAAGAGGATGTGACCTCTGATTGACTCTCCAGGTGTAGCCTGGAAGTCAGAGGCTCCACCCCTTCTGGTGGTGGTGGTGGGAGGTGTGTTCCGCATGCTGCTCCCAACAGCCGGAGCCATTGCAAGGCGCAGCCCTGAGAGAGTCGGCTATGTTGAGACCATCTGGATTTGCGGCTGAACCCCGTTAATGCGGCCACAGAAGCTTCTAGGATGCTGGAGGGCCGGCATGGAGATCTCATTATGTGGCACCCAAGACAAGCCTCGGGGGTAAGTTCCTTCGCTACTTAGACCTGCCACCTACCAATCTGGAGTGGCCGTCTCTTTCTTCAGTCTCCCTGGCCTCCTGGTACGGGGCTGTGTTGCAAACCAACAAACATGGACAAGTTTTTGGCAGAATATAGCATAGCCCTCCTCCAACAGACGGGGTGTCTGACTTTTGTTGTGGTTTGCCTACATGCCACAGAAACTTGGAAGCATCCTGAGGTCACGTGCCAAGGCGTTCTGAATGCCAGCCTGAGCTGACTGTGAACTCTCTCTTATTTTTAGCCTTACTCAAAACGAGCTAGCTTCTGAGTTACCTAAATTCATCAGAAAAGCAGTCATAAATGTGGAATGTATGACTGCAGAGTTCTAAGAACTACACTGCTTGCTTCATTGTGGAAAAGTTGAGTTGCTGAAACTTGTTTCTCACTTTAGAGGGACTATCCCCATGTGCCATAGATTAATGGATGCCTAGTAACTTCGGTGATGTGGCCGATAGGTCTATATTTTGGCATCTAGGGTGCTGGCTGCCTCTTTGTGAAAAGACTCAGTTAGCAAGATCAGTGTAATGGGCCAGAGGGATGTGAATAAAACCCCAGCAGCAGAGCATTGTATTTTAAACAAGGCGGCGATGCCGTCCTTAGAGAAAACAAGGAACTCAGTCTGCTGCCTTTGGCAAGGGAAAGCAAACTTCTGATTTGCTGTACTGATATGTATCGAGAAGAGTGTTTGCTAGGTTAGCTCTGTATTAGGTGTCAGTGTTGAGATGCCCTAGCTCTGTGAAATAGGCCAGTTAAATGACATTCCTGATGCTGCACCTTTTAAGTTTTTGCAGGGGGCACCAATTTCTAAGGGGCTTCCCAGATGGCTCGGTGGTAAAGAATCCACCGCAGTGCAGCAGACACAGGAGATGCAATTTCAGTCCCTAGGTTGGGATGATCCCCTGGAGTAGGAAATGGCAACCCACTTCAGTATACTTGCCTGGAGAATCCCATGGACAAAGGAGCCTGGTGGGCTACTATCCATGGGGTAGCAAAAAGTTGGACACGCCTGAGCACATGACACACACAAGTGGCACTAATCTTTGAAATCCTCTGATGTGGTAACGTGTTGGCTGACTATTTTGGAAGACAGACACAGTTCCACAGTCGTCAAATTGGCTCTTCTTTTCTCAATAGTTCTTACTCCACGCATCCAGGAAGCAATGTGAGGTTTCTCCTAGATACTTCATAAACCTTTGCCAATATCTCTTCAGTAACTAAGGAAATAAGCACAGACTAAGTCTGTGGTCTGTCTGAACCCACTGTTAGGTGGATGTAGCCCGAGATTCATTCTGTATGTGATTTCCCTGAGTCTACACTTTGATCAGTAGCATTACAACTCCCCAGGAATTAGTGACAGTTAGTACCTAACATCTAATAGTTTGCCAAAGTTTAGAGTTTTATTTTCCCCAGTGCCCATACATCCAAGTAAATGGCTGTCATTCCCTCTAGGAAGAGGCTTGAAGGAGTCACTGCAGTCAATCCTGGCTGCATTGCACAGTCACCATTCAATATGACTTGGGCTCCCAATCAGTCAAGGCACTCTGGGTCTTTGATCTTGACTTGAATGTAGGATCTGGGTAAATTTACCCACTAGGGTGATGCATCATGCTTCCACTTGCTCTACCAAGAACTTGAAATACTACCAGAAGGTTAGCCTAAAACAACATTCCACTAACCATTCCACTGGAATTTAGGATCTGGTAGTGTTTTATCTTTGTTTAGGAAACCTGAAATTGTCCTTGCTTCTTAAATCTACTGAATTACTAAATATCTTTCAGTTGTATGAAGTACTGCTTTACTTTTATGATTCAGTTCCATCATTTCAATGGGAAGGAGGGGGAAGGACCACCATGTAATAATTTTATTGATGACTATTTATTCATTTGCCAACAAATATTTATTGAATATCTACTACCTGCCAGACATTGTTCTAGGTACTGGAAATGAAGCAGTGAGTAAATCAGAAAAAATATTGCAGTCTTCATATACAGCTTGCATACTGGTGTGTGAAGACCAACAGTAACCAAGATAAATAGGTCAAAATATATTGTATGTTAGATGATAACAATACAAAGTAAAACAAACTACAGAAGGGGAATAGAAGTAGTGAGAGAGAAGAGTTTGTACACTTGAAATTTTGAATTGGTTGGCCAGATATGTCCTTCCTGTGAAGGTGACATTTCATTGAAGACCTGAAGGAGGTATGAGTGGGCTCTATAGGCATCTGGGGTCAGAATAGTAAGGACAGAAAAGAGCAAGTGTGTCTACACCTCAAGGAGGGAACATGCCAGGCACGTTTGAGAAACAGGGAAGACTAGTAAATGATGCATAAATAATTGAAGAAATATCTATTTAAGTATTAGTAATGGTTAACATGAACACTAGTAGAATTCAAAACCATTTGTACTTTTTCATCATTAGGCAGGATGAAATCAAAATCAAACAAGTTTCTCATAACTGTTTGAAAGCAACAAGGGAATGTTGAATGATACAAAGGAATGCTTACAAAGTAGGCCAAACGTAACTGTACTTTGTGACCCCAGATCTGTAACACGATATGACTGTGTGTGTGCTCAGTCGTGTCTGACCCTTTGCAACCTCATGGACTCTACGCTGCCAGGCTCCTCTGTCCATGGCATTTTCCAGGCAAGAATACTGGGGTGGATTGCCATTTCCTACTCCAGGGGATCTTTCCAACCCAGGGATCGAAACTGCATCTCCTGCATTGACAGGCAGCATCTTTACCACTAGTGCCACCTGGGAAGCCCTATAACACAATATATCATTTTGAAATAAAATGTAAAGCAGCAAGGAAAGTCACCGAAAGGTTTTCTCTGAGTTGTGAGCCTTGAGTTAGAAAGATCTTCCTCCTTTTCCTTTTCTGTACTGTCTAGTGTCTACAGTTTTGCTTTGCTTTCTCTAAAGGAACTAGAATACAGGCCTACCTCATTTAATTGTGCTTTGCTTTGTTTTGCTTCACAGATACTGCCTTAAAAAAAGAGTTTAAGATATGAGGCAGCTCTGCATGGAGTGTCTTTTGGTACCGTTTTTCTAACAGCGTTTGCTCCCTTTGTGTCTCTGTATCACATTTTAGAAATTCATTTTTTTTCATTAGTATTATGTTTGTTATGGTGATCTGTGATCAGTGATTTGATGTTACTGTGACTTGGTTAAGATTCAGATGATGGCCCACACTTTTTAGCAATAAAGCATTTCTTAAGGTGTGTACATTTTTAAAGACATATTGCTACTGCACATTTAGTACAATACAGTATAGTGTAAACATAATAACTTTTATATGTGTTGGGAAACCAAAACATTCATGTAACTTTATTGCAACACTCGATTTACTGTAGTGGTTTGGAACCACAGTATTTCCAGGATCTGCCTCTATAACAGTTAAGAGCTAAGGATTTGAATCAGACCTGAGTTGAAATGCTGGAGCTACTGTTACCTTGGCTAACTGTGCATATCCGTAAAATGGAGATAAGGATAACGACTTTATAGGATTGTTTTAATACTAAAGGTGGTACTGTTTTTAAAGGTGTTAATATAGTGCCTGATTGTCACAAATACTCAATGGTAACATCATTATCAATCAAAAGTATGGCTCTTGAAATCGAATACTTTTTAAAAAGTTATTGGTTTAACTCAAACAATAACTCAGACATGTTAAATGATACCTCTCATCACTCAACTTAAAACAGAGATCTCAGAGTAATTTCTACTCAAAACTCCCTTCATGGATATCACTTTTTTGTTGTTATCGTTTTTTTTTTGGTTTTTTTTTTGCATCTGTGGTGAGAACACTGAGGATCTATTAATACTTTCTTTGCAAATTTTGAGTATATGATACAGTGTGATTAACTCTAGTCACCATGTTGGGCATTCAATCCCCAGGACTTACACATCTTACAGGTAACTGAAAGTTTTTTTCTCTTTGACCAGTTTCTTTAACAGTTCAAACAAAATCCACCTTCTGGTTGATAAGTGTATAGATAAGAAAAGATGTTTATTATATTTACAAAAAATAGATTGTTTTTCTCACTTTAGGAGTGCTACATGACTTTTATAGACTCTTTGGAACAGGTGGGACATCTGAGGAAATATATGTCAAAGATAACCACTATAATATGTATATGTTTCTGTCCAGTATTTTACAGTATGTATTTAAAAATTTTTTTCTTAATCTGAAAGATGTTTAAATTATGTAATTTGATTAATGCAAAATAACACTTTTGAAATGTCTTAGTTTTTCATAACTTAAGCCAAATGTTCATGTTATTTTTTTTAACTAAAAGAAGCATTTAAAACATTAAATAATAGATACTTAGATTTAGGTTCCAATAAAATTGGAATCACATTTTATAATATGACCAGTTCTTCAAAAATTGCTCTTGTATAACGCCAGACAAATAATATTTCAAGATAAAGTTTAATTAAATGTGTTTTGTTAGAATTTTAATCTAATTTCTTTCATTTTCTTCTATAAGATTTTAAAATGTAAACATAAAAATGACACACAAACCAAGAGAAACTGTAACCCTTCCCATTGTTTTAAAGTGCTTATTCCTAGCTCATGCAAGTCTGTCAGCACGTTTTCAATCTAATCTACCAAGGTCAAATGCACTCTGGAGATATTTCTTAATGGAATTTTCAGGCGAGTCAATGCTATTGTACAGTAGACTAAACAATTTGATGACCAGCACATTTAGAATATATATTATGTAATTTCAGAGAACTTTGGAAATGCAGAGGCTCCTTTCTAATGCTAAGCAGTATCTTTGGCCATCCGTTCTGAAGAAATAGAAAAAAGAATTTTGATGATTTATTTCCAGTTAGACAAACTGCAGATGAATGTTGAGTGTAAATTTATTTCTTTCAGCTATTACATCAGTAAGCTAAAAGCCTGTACAAAAAATATTCAGATGGACAGTAAGGAAGGCAAGATACAGCAGCTCGAAGCACTTGGCTGTCAGTAATTTGTTAACAGTTGTTCATGCATCAATATTATTAGATGTTATGGAAGGTAGATAAGGTCTCCATCCATTAACCAACTTATGAATATGACATTAAATTAGAAGAACTTTATTTTATGTTATTAAGTATGTATTAAAGCAGGTTAAGCTATGAACTATATGTTAAATAATGCCATATTTTAAATAATGTCCTGATTCATTTAAATGTTATGGCAAGAATAATATGTATCAGAATAAAATTTGATGTTGAACAGAGTTATTCTATTGTTGAAATAATTTTCTTTGTTTTATTTGATCATATTTACTATGTTTCTCATATTTCTCCATTGTTTGGTCTAGTGTGTCTTTTCTTACCTCATTTTTAATTCCTCTTGCTTTCCTAACACATTAATGGTGGTTTTAAAAGCAATCTCTCTATATTCCCAAAGTCTCTCCCTTGAATATCTTCATCTACTTATTTTATTATTTTATTATATATATATATATAGCTGGTATATATATAGTATATACCAGCTATATATAGATAATAACCAAATATTAGACTTTTATTCTAGACTTTCCAGTGGCCAATTTCTAAATCCTCTCTCTTTCTTTCCCTTTCCACTTAGTTTACTATTAAGTTTCAAAATATCATCTGAAGTATCTCATCAGTTTCTTCTCTCCCCTTCAGTATCCGTTGCTTTAGCCATAAACAAGATTGGTAAGAGCTATAGCTCTCCCCAGTGATAGCCAATAGAACTTTCTGCAGTATCTTTGTTGTCAGATATGGTAGCCATTAGGGGAGCTATTGAACACTTGAACTGTGGCTTATGCAATTGAGGAAGTGAAACTTTATTTAATTTTAATTGACATTAAATCTGTGCACATAAGGCTAGAAGCTATTGTATTGAACAGCACAGGTATAGATTGGTGTCAGAAGTTCCAAGATAAAGACTTCTGGATTTATCTTAAATCCAAGAAAGTGGACATATCAGTCTGCTGCTTAAAGACTTTCCATGTTTCCTCTTATGTTATTACATAGTTGGATTCCAAAGGCTCACATATAAGGTCCACGTTGATCTCATTCTATAACACTTTTCTAGTCAAGTTTACATTAAACGTCGTTCTATGCTGTAATCCATCCAAATTGAAATATTTTTGTTCTGAGTCCATGGCTTATGCCTTCTCCACACTCATAATTTGACTCATATTGTATTCTCCTCTAGAAATTCTTTGCCAAAACTGTGTTTCCAAATCATCTTAATTGTTTTTAAGAAAATTTCAAATGTATTTGGAATTTTAACAGCAGAATACATTTTGTGAAATTGTGTATAATGAAACCATTTCTCCACCAGTTACATCAGTGGACCAGAGCCAGTTTATTTCAGAAGCCCCAGGGTGCCTTAAGACTATTTGTCTCATTATCCCTGTTATTTTCCCCTTCAGGGAACTGTCCTTAATAAACATTATGTTTCTTCTGCTGGTTAGTTTTTTAAAAAAATTATTATTCAATTTATTTAAACTAAAAGAAAAAAATAAGTTCACCCATTTATCTGACCACACCTGCTACCTCTCTACTCCCAACCCTCACCTCTAGCAACCAGAGGCTCTGTTCTGTCTACGAGCTTGGTTTTTTGTTTTATTTTTAGGTGCTGTATATAAGAGAGATCATATGGTATTTGTCTTTCTCTGTCTGACTCATTTCACTTAGCATAATGCCCTCAAGGTCTATGCATGTTGTTGCAAATGGCAATATTTCACTCTTTTTTATGGCTGAGTAATATTCCACTGTGTACCTACACCACAATTTTTTCATTCATTCATTGATGAACACTTAGTTTTTTTCCATACCTTGGCTGTTATAAATAATACTGCAGTGAACATAGGGGTGCATATCTTTTTGAGTTAGTGTTTTCATTTTCTTCAGATAAAGACCCAGAAGTGGAATTGCTAGATTGTATTATAGTTCTATTTTTATTTTTTTGAGGAAACTTCATACTGTTTCATGTAGTGTTGCATCAATTTACATTCTTACCAACAGTGTACAAGAGTACCCTTTTCTCTAATTTCTCTCCAACACTTGTTAATTCCTTTTTTTTTTTCTTTTTGAATAACTGCCGTTCTGACAGGTGTGAGGTGATATCTCATTATGTGGTTTTGATTTGTATTTCTCTGATTAGTGATATTGAGCATCTTTTCATGTACCCTTGGCTATTTCTATGTCTTCTTTGGAAAACTGTCTATTCGGATCTTTTCCTCATGTTATAATAGAATTAACTGTTCAGTTTCAGCTGAAGTTGCCACTAATTTTATGAAGCTTTTCCCCTGTTAAGAAAGCTCTCTCTCCACTGAATCAGTCTAGTTATCTGTCTTTATTTCCTCCTGCTAGTGCTGCTGCTAAGTTGCGTCAGTCGTGTCCGACTCTGTGCGACCCCATAGACGGCAGCCCACCAGGCTCGCCCATTCCTGGGATTCTCCAGGCAAGAACATTGGAGTGGGTTGCCATTTCCTTCTCCAGTGCATGAAAGTGAAAATGAAGTTGCTCAGTCGTGCCCGACTCTTAGTGACCCCATGAACTGCAGCCTACCAGGCTCCTCCGTCCATGGGATTTTCCAGGCAAGAGTACTGGAGTGGGTCACCATTGCCTTCTCCACTACATCTGATTTGTTCCATAATCTTCAGTCTCTGGTCTACTGTCTAGTATATAGAAACATGCAAAATAATGGATTATCAAATGATTAGTTAACAATAACTGAATTAATGTGGAATTTTGAATTTGCTACTCTTACTATCATCAGAGCATTTCAAATGCAAGTAATTACCTCATTAGATACATAAGAATTTATAAATGTATTTCATATATGGAAATGTGTTTTATTTTTATTTATATATATTCTCTCAAATATGGAAGTAGTCTCTTATAGCTAAAGGGTTTGCATATTTTATACAAATTGTTTTCTTTTTATGTGCATATATAGCACATATTTTTGTCTGATATGTCCTGAAAAAAGCAATTTTAATTTTTTAGTCTTCTGGATAATTGGCTCTGTTCTCCATTTTATTTCTCACATGTAGAGCAGTCTCAAACATCATAATTATATGCTACAAAGCAAAACATCATGTGAAAATATTTATTTGGAACCAGAATATTATGTTGAGAGAATTTTCCCACCATGAACATTTGTTTGCCATCTGTATTCAGTCCAAGCAAGTTGCTCATTACTATTAAGGAAACTTGGATAGTAGACCCTCTAACTCCTTGGAACTATTAAACTATAGCAGTTACCAATATAGTAAAACTATGACGCTTTGATGCACTGTTTAATGTTTTGTGAACTTTCTCTGGAATATCCTGAGATGTTCACTTATTCCCTAAGAAACAGTCTCAAATAGTAAATAGGTATATTCATATTGGGCTTCCCTCATAGTTCTGTTGGTAAATCATCTGCCTGCAGTGCAGGAGACCTGGGTTTGATTCCTGGGTCAGGAAGATCCCCTGGAGAAGGAAATGGCAACCCACTCCAGTATTCTTGCCTGAAGAATCCCATGGACACAGGAGCCTGGTGGGCACAGTCCATGAGATCGCAAGAGTTGGACACGACTTATTGACTAAAGCACCACCATATTCACATTGTAAATACAAACCACACAGTCTTTAATGCTTTTATTTCAGTGGTAAACTTTATATTTGTATGACTACAGAAATGAATGATTCTTGGGACTTTCCTGATGGTCCCATGGTTAAGATTCTGCATTTTTGCTGCAGAGGGTGTAGGTTCAATCCCTGGTCAGGAAACTAAGATCCCACATGCTGTATGAGTCTTCCAATAAAACAAAACAAACTCAAAATCTGTTGTAAACAGTATTAAATGACAGGCTCTACTAAGGATTAGACATTAGGCATTAGACAGGGTTCAGTTGCTAAAGAAGACTCACAGCACCAACATGTTAAGACTTAAAAATGTGTCAGTTCCTTGCATGGAAAGGCCCCAACAAGGCACCAGCATTAAAGTCCAGATACACGTGTTCCCCATCCTCTGGGCTTTCTATTTTGTTCCATTGTTCTATATTTCTGTCTTTGTGCCAGTACCATACTGTCTTGATGACTGTGGCTCTGTGGCAGATTCATGTTGATGTATGGCAAAACCAGTACAATATTGTAAAGTAATTAACCTCCAATTAAAATAAATAAATTTATATTAAAAAAATAAAATTAAGCACATATTCTCTAAATAAATAAATAAATAAATAAAGTACAGATACAGGTCACAGCCAGAGGCTTGCTCAGAGTAAGGGTGTGAGGAAACCAAGGTACTGGCCTCCCTTTGCAAAGGCCATTACTAGGGCACACATTTTCTTTTAGACCAAGAACACAGTTTTCTCTTAAATTGAAAACCACCTACATGGGCACATAAAACCACAGAACTCAGGAACCCAAAATGGAGTCTCAACCAGAATTTCTTATGTCCCAGGGGTCCCACAGGCATCTTCTTGACGCATAACCTGCCCCTATGGCACTTTCCAGGTCCCTCACCAAGACCAGGTGCAAATCATCAGTCTTCTTGTCAGTGAATATTGCTGACATGGTGATATATCACCCCAGATCTCCTCAGAACTACAGTTACAAAGCAACACTAGCAGTCCGTGCAGTTTGTACCCTGGCCAGGCTCAGGGCTGGGTGGGCATTTTTCTTATTTCAGGGCATTTTCAAACCTGGCAGGGGGGATTGACTCTCACAGTTCAGACACCTAATAACAGGAACCATTTCTTTCAATGTGTAAAAGTAACAAAGGATTAGTATTCAGAATATATGAGTCACTTGTAAACTAGAGGGAGAGAAACTCCAAACATATTTTTAAACACACACACATAAAAACTTACTAATGGGTTAGGAATGATGAAAAATACCAACAAAAAAACTTAGCAGATTGCAGAATTTTCAGAAGTCTGCTAAATGCATTTCAGTAAGAATCTGGGAAAACAAAGGCCTTCACAAGCTGCCATTAGTAGTGGAAAGTGGTCCAGTCACTTAAAAGAGCAATTTGACAACCTTTACCACAGGGAAGGATGTTTCTACCTTAAGATTATTCATCTCCTAGGAACATACTTTAGAAAAATTAGAAAACATAACATGGGAAACATTTGCATGATTATTTATTACAGCATTGCTTGTAATCATGAAAAATTAGAAACAATGTATAATCTATAAATGGAAAGTATAGATACATTAGTTACCTATTTTTAAATGGACTACTCAGTAGAGGTTAAAATGAATGAACATTCTTGTATCATGAGTCAGAGATGTAATATCATACAAACCCTGAATAGTGAATATTCTATTAATTCTAAAATTTTAAAACATAAAGCTGAGTGGAAATCAAATTACAGAAAGACACAAATTTTATTGCATCACTTATACACAATTAAAAACCAGATAAAATCTCATAATGCATTATTTGTGGGACCATTCAGATGTCATGAAATATAAAATTTAGGAAAGATGAACACCACCTTTTTTTTTTGGATAGTAGTACTTCTACGGAGAAACTTAAATATTCTTAGTGAGGGATCCAAAATGATTTATTTCTTTGAAAATAAGAACTTATGATAAATATGGCAGAAAGTTAACTACAGCATTTGGAAAATTAAAACTGTGCCTCCTAGAATTTAGGCAGTAGAGACAAGTGACAGACTTGCATCTGAAAAAAAAAATCTATCAAATAGATATGGAGGCCACAGAGGTCACACTGCCTCCCCATCAAAAGTAAAAGAAAATAATAACTTTTAAAGTAGCATAAAATGTGATAAAAATGGACTTCATGTGAAGAAACTTCTCTGGGCTTACCTTGGATTTTTCCTAAAATTACTGCCTGATTGGTTGTAGAATACAGCCCCAGCTTATGAATAGAAACTAAGTGAAGTGTCCTCAGCTCCCAGCGATAGTAGAGACATTTTCAAAGTCAAGAGTGATGAACTTCAATGGCTCCATTTGGAGTGCTTGTAAATAATTCTCACAGACACAAAAGAAACACTCAGTGGAATAATAACTGGCATGAGGACTCTGCCATATTCAGAGGAAGTCATCAAGGAAATAGGTCTGTCATTCAAGTCAGTCTTTTCTTGATCCTGTAGGCTGCTTGTTTGGAGTGAGAATGAAGCAAAGGAAGTGAAATATGAGAAGGGGTAGAGATGACAAAGATGAAGAACCAGATAATACCCCAGGAGTGACGGAGGACTGGACCAGGTAAGAGACCCAGCTCTGAACTGAATGAGGCTATGGAATTGATCATTACAATACAATGGGCATTTTAATTGTAAACTTGAGACTGTACCTTATGACTAAATGTGGCCAGATCCCTTTTTATTATTTAACAGTGATCGTAAAGGTTATGGGACCTGTTTGCGATTTCATCCTATGTGGGGGAAGAAATGGTCCTACAGAGTTGGTCTAAAGGGTCAGTGAGAGGAACAAACGTTTTATATTTATGCCTTAAGAGACACTAGTTGTACAATAAGTGGATCTTGCGGTTATTTTGTGAAAGACAAATACAGGACACAAAGGAAAATGTATCTTCTATAGAGCAGTTGTAATATAGACCTTAATCTGCTTGTCGATGATTTGTGAGCATCATTATAATAACCTAGAAGAGAAAGGTAGAATTTGGTGAATATATATATTATAAACTACTTCACAATTCTGATCTAACTAAAACTTGTAGCATTTTTCAGTTTTTTTGTGATAATCACTAATGTTACACATTGCAGTCCTATATATTTGTTTGAGATGCCACATGTGGTATTGTCAGAAAATACCACAATGGAAGCATGAAGGAGAATTGGGGAATCATTCATTTAACACAGGGACAAAGAATGTGTTGGTTGAGTCTAATTATTACCTGAATCATTTAGATAAATTCCTCCTCCAGTGTTTGAGGCTTAAGTAAGAAGTTTGATTACTTTTGTGGGGGTGGGGAAGGGGATTGTTTCAAAGTTTTTGACTTTCTTATTTTCACTTGTCACAGTGTTTTTGTTTTCTAATGTGCAAGTTCTCTGAAAGCCTATAATTTCCTCTACACAATTACAGTGAAGTATGACTGAGCAATTCAAGTGACCATTTGAGGTAATGGATTTGAGTTGCTACAAACTAGTTGAGTTAGAAGCTGTAATATTTAATGCAGCAATGCTCAGGGTGAACTTCTGTGTCACACAACTTTAAAGCCAGATGATGCTTATCTGAATAATTTGGATGATGTGATCTTTACTGCAAAGTGCCTACTATATGCAACATAACATTACATGACATCTAAGGGATCTTGACAAAGTTTGGAAAGATGAAACCTGTGAGGTCATAGTCTTTAACTACTAGCATGATATGACATACCAGCTGCTGAGTAAAGCCAGAATGTATGTTCTTTCTATAGGGTTGGATGATTAGCAGTAGAGTGATTTATATCAAAATGTCAACATGAGTTCCCAAACTTGTGTCTACTAAGCACTCTCTATCCCATATTGCTACATATAATATCCTTTTCTCTCCCTCTAGAGACATGACCAGTGCCCCAGGAGGCATTTGATGGTTTAACCAGAATGTTAAGTGACTTTTGAATTCCTTAGAATTGACTGATCATGTACTCTAATCAGTAACACTTTTCTAAGTGTGCATCACACACACCCATGTTCTTTTAATTTATAATTTATACTTATACTAATGTTCTAGTACATTATGTTCATTACTCAACATAAACCAATACTAGAAATGTAAGATTTTTGAGTAAAGATTATATAACCATTATTTCTGCAAAGATATTTTACAAGAGTCTTCAGCCTTAGATTCCAGCTTTGAAATTCTTAATTGCTGTTTGAAGGGGAAAAAAATTAATAAGATGCCATAAGTGCTTCAGTGTGTGTTGCCCCAATGTGATTTCATTCTGGAAGTCCACTGAAAGTGGAATTCAGTAACCAGGGGAATGTTATGTGACAGAAATTAGGCAGTCTTCAAAAACAATCCATGTAGCTGATATAAATGTATGCATGCTATGCTATGCTAAGTCACTTCAGTCGTGTCCGACTCTGTGTGACCCCACAGATGGCAGCCCACCAGGCTCCCCCGTCCCTGGGATTCTCCAGGCAAGAACACTGGAGTGGGTTGCCATTTCCTTCTCCAATGCATGAAAGTGAAAAGTGAAAGCAAAGTCGCTCAGTCGTGTCCGACTCTTAGCGACCCCATAGACTGCAGCCTACCAGGCTCCTCCATCCATGGGATTTTCCAGGCAAAAGTACTGTAGTGGGGTGCCATTGCCTTCTCCGAATGTATGCATAGATCAAGCTAATTTTGAGAACAAATGTCTGGTGCCATAGGGTTGTGTTCATGAAATGCATTGCAAAAGAAAATATTAAAACACTTTCCTGGCTCAAAGATGTAGAAATGAACACTGTTATAGAGCATTTGTGGGACAAACACAGAGGGGATTTTCCATTACACCAGAATTGTTGTGGCTTCCCTGATGGTGTTAGTGATAAAGAACCTGCCTGTCAATGCAGGAGGCATAAGAGATGCGGGTTCGATCTCTAGATCAGGAAGATCCCCTGGAGGAGGCATGGCAACCCACTCCAGCATTGTTGCCTGGAGAATCCCCATAGAGGAGCCTGGTGGGCTATAGTTCATGGGGTTGCAAAGAGTCAGACACAACTGAAGTGACTTAGCACACATGGAGCTTTGTTGCAATTTACTTGCAAGAGGCAACAAAGGTAAAGTCAATGATTTCAACATAAAGAGAGCTTTTCTGTCCTGTAAAGGGCTTCCTGGTAGCTCACTCAGTCAAGAATTTGCCTGCAATGCAAGAGACGAGGATTTGATCCCTGGGTCAGGAAGATCCCCTGGAGAAGGAAATGGCAAGCCACTCCAGTATTCTTGCTTGGAAAATCCTATATAGAGAGCAACCTGGCAGGCTACAGTCCATGGGGTGGGGGTGGGGGGGTGGGTCGCAAGAATTGGACGTGACTTAGCAACTAAACCACCACCACCACTTATCCTCTAAAGGTAGGATGAAAATCCACTTTAATGACCCCTTGCTCAGACGAACACTTAGGGCAAATGGGAGCATCTGTAACCCAGGGCTTAGGAGACAGAAACAAACATGTCCCAGTAACCAGACACATAGATTCACGTGTTGGATCATAACCGTGTTAGATCATTCAAGCATTTGCAAAGGTATACAGTGGCTTTTAAGGACAACCATAGCTGTTCAATTCTTTATTAAGTGTAGAGTCTGGAAACTCCTTTAACTTACTAGAAAGATCATGACAAAAGGTAGCCTTTTCCATGCAAAGTTGCAAGGGATGGTGGAAAAAAAGGAAAATAATAAAAGGAATCATTTCTCTTGGTTATTCCTTGAGGAAGGTCTCAACTCTTTGTTGAAGAGGGAATGGAAGTTAAAATAGGAATACTGCTGCAGCACTGCACAGTACTGCTGGAACCAGAGTTCCAAAAGAAATAAATGTGTACTCAGGGAGAAAGAATTTTATGTGAAAATATAATCTGGGGTAAGCATTCACAAATTATATGGTCTGTGGGTCAAATCTGATCCTTGCACCAGTTTGTGTTAACAAAATTCTATCGAAACACCCATTTATCTCTGTATTGTCTGTGACACATTTCACAGTATAATAGCAGAGTTGACTAGCTACAACAGAAACACTGTTTCTTACAGAGCCTAAAATATTTATCCTCTGACCCTTTACAGAAAAAGTTTTCTGATATATAGGCACTGGGGTTTGATATATACCATTAAAGTTTCTGAAAAGACTTGTAATTAATATAAACATTTAATGAGTAAATATTCATTTATTTTATAGGAAAAATAAGTTGCATATATGTAAGTATTTCCCTGGGTATTTTATCCTGAAGGTCTGTGTTATATATGTGTGTATAAAACCATTTAGTAGACAACACATAGTACATTCTAGAATGTAGATTCAGCCATTCTTCATCAGTCACTGGGACTCTATTCTCAGTTTACTTTTTTAAAAATTAATTAATGTATTTTAATTGGAGGTTAATCACTTTACAATATGGTACTGGTTTTTGCCATACATTGACATGAATCAACCATGGGTGTACATGTGTTCCCCATCCTGAAACCCCCTCCCACCTTCCTCCCCATCCCATCCCTCAGGCTTGTCCCAGTGCACTGGTCCCGAGTGCCCTGTCTCATGCATCAAACCTGGACTGGTGATCTATTTCACATATGATAATATACATGTTTCAATGCTATTCTTTCAGGTCATTCCACCCTCGCTTTCTCCCACAGAGTCCAAAAGTCTGTTCTTTACATCTGTGTCTCCTTTGCTGTCTATCATATAGGGTCATTGTTACCATCTTTCTAAATTCGATATATATATATATATATATATATATATATATGCATTAATATACTGTATTGGTGTTTTTCTTTCTGGCTTACTTCATTCTGTATAATAGGCTCCAGTTTCATCCACCTCATTAGAACTGATTCAAATGCATTTTTAATAGCTGAGTAATACTCCATTGTGTATATGTACCACTGCTTTCTTTATCCATTCATCTGCTGATGGACATCTAGGTTGCTTCCATGTCCTAGCTATTATAAACAGTGCTGCAATGAACAATGGGGTACACGTGTCTCTTTCCATTCTGGTATCCTCAGTGTGTATGCCCAGCAGTGGGATTGCTGGGTCATATAGCTGTTCTATTTCCAGCTTTTAAGGAATCTCCATACTGTTCTCCATAGTGGCTGTACTAGTTTGCATTCCCACCAACAGTGTAAGAGGGTTCCCTTTTCTCCACACCCTCTCCAGCATTTTTTGCTTGTAGACTTTTGGATCGCAGCCATTCTGACTGGCATGAAATGGTACCTCATTGTGGTTTTGATTTGCATTTCTCTGATAATGAGTGATGTTGAGCATCTTTTCATGTGTTTCTTAGCCATCTGTATGTTTTCTTTGGAGAAATGTCTGTTTAGTTCTTTGGCCCATTTTTTGATTGGGTCATTTATTTTTCTGGAACTGAGCTGCAGGAGTTGCTTGTATATTTTTGAAACTAATTCTTTGTCAGTTGCTTCATTTGCTATTATTTTCTCCCATTCTGAAGGCTGTCTTTTCACCTTGCTTATAATTTCCTTCATTGTGCAAAAGCTATTAAGTTTAATTAGGTCCCATTTGTTTATTTTTGCTTTTATTTCCTTTACTCTGGGAGGTGGGTCATAGAGGATCCTACTGTGATTTATGTCGGAGAGTGTTTTGCCTATATTTTCCTCTTGGAATTTTATAGTTTCTGGTCTTACATTTAGATCTTTAATTCATTTTGAGTTTATTTTTGTGTATGGTGTTAGAAAGTGTTCTAGTTTCATTCTTTTACAAGTGGTTGACCAGTTTTCCCAGCACCACTTGTTAAAGAGATTGTCTTTTCTCCATTGTTTATTCTTGCCTCCTTTGTCAAAGATAAGGTGCCAATAGGTGCGTGGATTTATCTCTGGGCTTTCTATTTTGTTCCATTGATCTATATTTCTGTCTTTGTGCCAGTACCATACTGTCTTGATGACTGTAGCTTTGTAGTATAGCCTGAAGTCAGGCAGGTTGATTCCTCCAGTTTCATTCTTCTTTCTCAAGATTGCTTTGGCTATTCGAGGTTTTTTGTATTTCCATACAAATTGTGATGTTCTTTGTCCTAGCTTTGTGAAAAATACCGTTGGTAGCTTGATAGGGATTGCATTGAATCTATAGATTGCTTTGGGTAGTATACTCATTTTCAATATATTGATTCTTCCAGTCCTTAAACATGGTATATTTCTCCATCTATTTGTGTCCTCTTTGATTTCTTTCATAGTGTTTTATAGTTTTCTATATATAGGTCTTTTGTTTCTTTAGGTAGATTTATTCCTAAGTATTTTATTCTTTTTGTTGCAATGGTGAATGAAATTGTTTCCTTAATTTCTCTTACTATTTTCTCATTGTTAGTGTATAGGAATGCAAGGGATTTCTGTGTTAATTTTATATCCTGCAGCTTTACTATATTCATTGATTAGCTCTAGTAATTTTCTGGTGGAGTCTTTAGGGTTTCCTATGTATAGGATCATGTCATCTGCAAACAGTGAGAGTTTACTTCTTCTTTTCCAATCTGGATTCCTTTTATTTCTTTTTCTTATCTGACTCCTGTGGCTAAAACTTCCAAAACTATGTTGAATAGTAGTAGTGAGAGTGGGCACCCTTGTCTTGTTCCTGACTTTAGGGGAAATGCTTTCAATTTTTCACCATTGAGGTTAATGTTTGCTGTGGGTTTATCATATATGGCTTTTATTATGTTGAGTTATGTTCCTTCTATTCCTACTTTCTGGAGGGTTTTTTTCATAAATGGATGTTGAATTTTGTCAAAGGCTTTCTCTGCATCTATTGAGATAATCATATGGTTTTTATCTTTCAATTTGTTAATGTGGTATATCACGTTGATTGATTTGCAAATATTGAAGAATCCTTGCATCCCTGGGATAAAGCCCACTTGGTCATGGTGTATGATCTTTTTAATATGTTGTTGGATTCCATTTGCTAGAATTTTGTTAAGGATTTTTTGCATCTATGTTCATCAGTGATATTGGCCTGTAGTTTTCTTTTTTTATGGCATCTTTGTCTGGTTTTTGTATTAGGGTGATGGTGGCCTCATAGAATGAGTTTGGAAGTTTACCTTCCTCTGCAATTTTCTGGAAGTGTTGAGCAGAATAGGTGTTAGCTCTTCTCTAAATTTTTAGTAGAATTCACCAGTGAAGCCATCTGGTCCTGGGCTTTTGTTTGTTGGAAGATTTTTGATTACAGTTTCAATTTCCGTGCTTGTAATGGGTCTGTTAAGATTTTCTATTTCTTCCTGGTTCAGTTTTGGAAGGTTATACTTTTCTAAGAATTCATCCATTTTTTCCAAGTTGTCCATTTTATTCACATATAGTTGCTGATAGTAGTCTCTTATGATCCTTTGTATTTCTGTGTTGTCTGTAGTGATCTCTCCATTTTCATTTCTAATTTTGTTGATTTGATTCTTCTTCCTTTGTTTCTTGATGAGTCTGGCTAATATTTTGTGTTTGAAAACTTCTCCTTCTTCACGACTCCCTCCCCAGAATGGATCTCCATCCCTAACTCCTCTGTCTCTCTTTTTGTCTTCTATATTTTGTCCTACCTCCTTTTGAAGAGAATGAGCTGCATTTCTGGGTGCATAGTGTCCTCCACCAGCATTCAGAAGTTGTTTTGTGGAAGTCGCTTCCCATTCAAATGATCTTTTGATGAATTTGTGGGGGAGAAAGTGTTCCCCCTATCCTATTCCTCTGCCATCTTAGGACCGCCCCTGGATTCAGTCTTAAATTGCCAAAAGAAGAAGTGGAGTTGTTTTGTGGTTTAAGAAATTATCCAATTGGAGACTGCTGTATTTTGAATGAGGCATTCATGAAGATTTAGAATCTCTCCTTTCACATAAATGGACAATTCTCCAAAAAGGGACTCCAAATGGGTGCTAAACTATGACATTAGTGTGTTCACAGTGCCTCCTCAGGATTCTAGGCCTATGCTTCTGAGGAGAGCAGGATCTGTGAGACACAAGACTCTCCTCAGTTTACTTTTATGTGGTAGTATTTTAATTTTAACTTCTTTAATAAATGACAGTGTTGATACTCTTTCACATGCTTATTTGATACATAAATATCTTTACTGATAGTATCTGTTAAATGTTTCATTCATTTTTAATTGGATTGCTTTATTTAAAAAATTTTTTTGAAATATAGTTGATTTTTAATGTTGTGTTAGATTCAGATGTACAGCAAACTGGATCAGTTATACATACACATATATCCAGTCTTTTTAGATTCTATTCCCATAAGTCATTATAGAGTATTGAGTAGGGTTCCCTGTGCTATATAGTAGGTACTTATTACTTACCTATTCTATATATGAGTATGTATATGTCAATCCCAATCTCTCAATTTATCACTCCCCTGCCCATTTTGCCCCCCTGGTAACCACAGGTTTGTTTTCTGTGTCTGTGACTCAACTTCTGTTTTATAAATAGGTTCATTTGTATTGTTTCTTTAGATTCCACACATAAGTGATCTCATATGATATTTGTCTTTGTCTGAGTTACTTCCTTAGTATGACAGTCCCTAGGTATTCTCAGTTTTAAATTGGATTTCCTCTCCAGTGGTACACCATTTGGGTATTTCTTCAGACACAAGGAGCTTAGAGTATCATCCAGTTGAAAAGATCTATTAAGATTTTTGCAGACAGAGAAGCAAATAAAGTAAGAAACCAGTTTCCCAAAAGGTTGTATTAACTGTTTTTGTCCTGAACTTTTGTGTTACTTTCCCTGTCCAGGGCACAGAAGATCATAAGCCATTCAGCCCAGCTTTTATTTCACTTTAGAGTTTATCTCTCTCAGAAGTCCATTACAAATAATTTACCTGGACATGTATTTTTGCAGTTGGAATATAATACTTCTTTGCATCTCTTTCCATCTCAAAATATCATTGTCTTGCCCTTTTTCTTTTCTTTTTTTTTTTTTTTTTATAATATTTCATGTCAGTAAACAAGAATGAACTTTTTCGCATTGATTTTCTCTCCACTAGCTACTTTTACTATCAGAGCTAGAGTTTTGAGGAGATAACCTTCCTGTATTGTGTGATTGAGGAAATAGATATACAGTTTTCACAGTAAACAACTGGATAAGAAATTTGATCCAACTTTTCTGTCCCAATCTGCATCATTTCTTGTTTCAGTTCAGCTTTAAAAAGTTTATTCCTTTGAATCATTGTCTTAAATAGGTTGTCTAAAGATTAATGTGCTACTAGTGGGGCTGACTCCATAATATCTTGCTATGAGTTAACAAAAATGAGAGAGAGCCTAAGGAACTAGTAGGTGTTGGAGCAGAAGTTTCAACAAAAATGAGGAAGGTGGCAGGATAAAGCCCAGGATATGGTGGGTAGCAAGCAGGTGATGGGTATAGGGATGAATGGATAGCACGGAAAAACTGACGATGTCAGTAGAAATGACATACAATCTTCTCCCACTTTACAATCTTACCTAGGGCCAGATCTGCCCAGAAATTCAGTATACTGACTATTATTTTCATCAGAGAGAAAGAGAGTATGGGGGAGAAACATAGATAGGAGAAGGAAGAGGAGGAGTAATGGAAGGAAGGAGGATAAGAGAAGAGAAAGAAGAAACCCTGCCTATGTGTAGTTGCTAGATGTCTTAGGAATTTCTAACAGATGGGTCTAAATAACTATTTCCTATCCTGGGACTTTATGGTTTTGCTTTTCTGGATCCCCTTTTAGGTGGCTCAGATGGTAGAGTCCACCTGCAATGCAGCAGACCCGGATTCAATCCCTGGGTTGGAAGATTCCCTGGAGGAGAGCATGGCAACCCACTCTAATATTCTTGTCTGGAGAATCCCATGGACAGAGGAGCATTGTGGGCTGCATTCTATGGGTGGCGAAGAGTCAGCCATGACTAAGTGACTCCGTTCACTTTATCAGTTCAGTCACTCAGTCGTGACTAACACATTATTTATGTAGTTTCTTCAGAAGGGTATTGTCCTAAGTGAGATAACTTTGGCAGAGTGAAAGAACTGTTACATTTCTTAGCATTCTTGGGTTATGGCTGAAAAATTTCCCATAAACATATACTAAATGTAGGGTAAAATAGAATGCTCTGGGCCCTTGGAAGTATCTCGTTGCACAATGAATAAATGAAAGGGGGCATTATCTGACATGGTAACAAAAAGCATAGCATCAGGGAAAGAGTGAACCATTAGCTACACCTTTCTTTGTGTTTTATTTTTAGTCTAAAAACTTATTTGACAGTCTATACTCAGGAAAATCTTGATGTTTACTCTTGCCATCTCCTGTTTGACCACTTCCAATTTGCCTTGATTGGAAAACTCAGCAGTGGTCACAGAACTGGAAAAGGTCAGTTTTCATTCCAGTGCCAAAGAAAGGCAATGCCAAAGAATGCTCAAACTACCATACAATTGTACTCATCTCACATGCTAGTAAAGTAATGCTCAAAATTCTCCAAGCCAGGCTTAAATAGTATGTGAACCGTGAATTTCCAGATGTTCAAGCTGGATTTAGAAAAGGCAGAGGAATCAGAGATCAAATTGCCAACATCCACTGGATCATTTAAAAAGCAAGAGAGTTCCAGAAAAACGTCTATTTCTGCTTTATTGACAATGCCAAAGCCTTTAACTATGTGAACCACAACAAACTATGGAAAATTCTTAAAGATATGGGAATACCAGACCACCTGACCTGCCTCTTGAGAAATCTATATGCAGGTCAGGAAGCAATAGTTAGTACTGGGCATGGAACAACAGACTGGTTCCAAATAGGGAAAGGAGTACATCAAGGCTGTATATTGTCACCTTGTTTATTTAACTTATATGCAGAGTACATCATGAGAAACGCTGGTCTGGATGAAGCACAAGCTAGAATCAAGATTGCCAGGAGAAATATCAATAACCTCAGATATGCAGATGACACCACTCTTATGGCAGAAAGCGAGGAAGAACTAGAGTCTCTTGATGAAAGAGGAGAGTGAAAAAGTTGGGTTAAAACTCAACATTCAGAAAACTAAGATCATGGCATCCAGTCCCACCACTTCTTGGCAAATAGATGGGGAAGCAGTGGAAACAGTGAGAGACTTTATTTTGGGGAGCTTCTTGGAAGAAAAATTATGACCAACCTAGAGAGCATATTAAAAAGCAGAGACATGGCCAAAAAACGTCTGCCTAGTCAAGGCTATGGTTTTTCCAGTGGTCATGTATGGATGTGAGAGTTGGACTATAAAGAAAGCTGAGCACCGAAGAACTGATGCTTTTGAACTGTGGTGTTGGAGAAGACTCTTGAGAGTCCCTTGGACTGCAAAGAGATCCAACCAGTCCATCCTAAAGGAGATCAGTCCTGAATGTTCATTGGAAGGACTGATGCTGAAGCTGAAACACCAATACTTTGGCCACCTGATGCAAAAAACTGACTCATTGGAAAAACCCTGATGCTGGGAAAGATTGAAGGCAGGAGGAGAAGGGGACGACAGAGGATGAGATGGTTTTATGGCATCACTAACTCAATGGATTTGAGTTTGAGTAAACTTTGGGAGTTGATGATGGACAGGGATGCCTGACAAGCTGCAGTACATGGGGTCACAGAGTCGGATGCGACTGAGTGACTGAACTGAACTGAACTGAACTGACTCAGGAAAATAATCTCACCCCTCAAATAACCATTAAATATTTATATCAAGTTAGATTGCATTTATAGAAAAGTATTATGAAATGAAAGGTAGCAGATTTAATGAGAGGAATATTTTATTGATTTACTTGTGCATATCTGTCACAGCCTTGTGTCACAGAGGTTCAGTGCTATTTGTGGCTATTCATTGACCCAGAGTAGTACATTTGTCCCTCAGTGGATCATCAGCTAGGAATGGTTCTTAGAGTACAGAATGACTATAGTGGTAAAAAAGGAGATAAAGTAAGTGTTGTAAAACCCTCAGAGAGGATGTACTTGACTATAAGCATGTTAATGTAAATCATCCTATTATATTCTATTCTCTGTTGTCCCAATGAAAATTGTGCTATTTCAGTCCACCAATCAGTGCTTAGCTGTGCTTTTAGATATTCCACTTTATCTGAATAT